>NW_025964101.1:2144227-3344227 GCF_023055435.1 Haliotis rufescens
GCTGCTTGACAACGGTATAAGGATCTATACCCAAACATCACCATTGCAGTAATTAAAGAAGTCCATAAATCCATAAATTGTGTCTACTTTATCATCCGTCAGCTTCTAAATAATGCCTAGCTAGGTATACAGTAACATGTAATACTTATTGATTTTGGCCAGTCAAAACTACCACAACCTTTCCCAAAATTGTGATGTGGCAAAGATGTTAAGTCAGATTTGTTTGATACGATTTCGATTTAACAGGCACGATAATCATAGGAGGCGAAAAGATGCTTGGAGATGTGAGCTCGATGATACGAAGTTCATCCTTACAATGCGCAGGATACGCCCCAAGTGTATTATAGTGATCAATAAACCAAATGGATATCTGAGTATGCTAACGTACCTTTTTTCCGTGGACTGTCTTGTATTCTAGCGCGCCGTTCTTCAAGTATTTTCTTTCGTTTGTTAATCTTGTCCATAATTGATCGGGCTTCACAAGTTTCCATCTGAAACTCTCCTTCTCCAAGCATGCACATCCGACCAGCTTCTATTGAGAATGTGTTGGGTGTTACAATGTATTTCCTTATGTGCTTGTAGGGCAACTCCAGTATGACATCACCGGATACCAGGTGCCGGAGCTGGAGGGTCTCCTCGTGGATGACCAGATGGTAGGACTCCTCATGCTTGGGGGAACCTTGGTCCATTGGCCTTTCACTGAAGAACACTTTGTATGCTGGATCTAAATGGGGGGAAACATATGGTTGTTTTTTTGTTAAACTTTGCAGAATTATGAGAAATAAAGGGTGTCTTTTCAAATGATTTGGGATACATTTAGTTAGCATTTTATTTCATATTTAAAATGTATAACCATTTATACTCCGGTTTTACAAAAAAGGAAACCCTGGACATACTGTAGGTCTAAAACGTTATCTGTTTTTTGTCTGCTTATGTCAGAGACATTTGCTGTATGTTTTCAAGTACTGACCATTGTGCCCCCCCCCCCCCCCCCCCCCCCCCCACCCACCCACCCAGCATACCCCATACCCTTCGTCCAAGATATTGCATATATTTTAATTTTGTTTCAATTTTGACGAGTTTACGCATTTGAATAAAAAGATGTCATGAAATGTTTACTTTCAGAAAATATCTAACACGAGAAACATTTGCGTATGTGTTCCTAGTTTTCATTGGTTGTACAGCTCACACGTTCTGTCTTTGAAGCCCTATGGAGAACTTACGATACGGTCACTTTTATGTGTAAAGATATATCGCCTCCCGCCCCACTGTCGCAGTTGCAGAAGCATATCTATGTTATTATGCAAAACAATATGTAAAGCGCACCGAAAGGCTTGCCCTGGGCCAGTCTGCCAGCCTTCAGAATAAGCGCATTTGATCACGGACAAGAGAAAGGCACGGTCACGTGATATGCAAATTAGCTTGTGACAGTGGTGTCATGCTGAGTCATCCCTGCGCGGGGGTGCGGTAGGTATACTGCTGACAAAACGAATGTTTGGGATTCTGGGATTCAAACAAACAGTCATAGGATCATGTCACGCCCAAGGGAGACAACGCTTCACAAAAACATATCGGCGACTTATGCGAATAAGGCCACCCCTGGAAAAAAAAGCGATGTCACGTGTTCAGATGAGTAAATAAAAAGATAGAAAGAGACTTCCTGTTTGCAAACAACTATAGAAGAATGAACAACAGTGTTCGAGGATCAGTACAAAATGCATATCTGTGTAAACAGTGTTTGTGGTCATGTTCTATTAACAGGAAATTGAATTAACGTTGATATTCATGACAATGCTATCAAATTCTATAGGGACCATGTTATGAAATGGACCAACAATACAAGTGATAGCAGTTCACAGTGCATGGAAATAAGTGTGCATGATTGTGACGAGTGTGTAACGTTTGGTGAACACATAGCTGTGTCACAATGACCCACATGTTTCCCTCTCCATCTTCCGTTTGACTGGTTACAGAGGCTTCCCTTTGGCTCTCCTGCTGTATCACACAGAGGCCTGAAATAAGAGTAATTTATATTATATAATTAGTATAAATCCTTATAACATAATATTATTGTCATATCTTAAATTGGTTAGTCCACATGACGTGGCGAAACCATATATTTCCATGCTGTACTAAAGATGGTGAGTGAGTGAGGGAGTGAGTTGGGTTTACCGCCGCTTTGAACAGTATTCCAGTTATATCAGGGCGTAGAGCTTAATGTGGGAGGAAATCCCGAAGTGATGCAGGTCTTGGATGTTACCACTTTGTTGAATGAAAACCCAAGCACGGGTATGGTGCTTACAAACCTAGAAACCTATTCTGGGCACACCGAGATTCGAACCCACGGCCATAGGTTTCTGGCGTGACCAAGGGACTGAGCTCTGCACAGAGAATTGCGGCGCCTTACTCGACTGGGCCACCCGTGCACTGGTATGATGCGACCGGAGATCGAACCACCGACCTTCCGCTCTCCGGGCAGACTGGTCCTCTGGTTACATTGTATATATCTGCAGAGATACGCTACATCAAAGATGGCATGCCTTCTGTCAACGCGATGTCCTCTAGTTACCTTGAACCATCGCCACTGATAGGCTACATTCAAGATGCATTCCTTCTTTACACATGATGTCCTCTGGTTACATTGTTTATATCTGCAGAGATACGCTACATCAAAGATGGCATGCCTTCTGTCAACACGATATCCTCTAGTTACCTTGAATCAAGGCTACATTCCAGATGCATTCCTTCTTTACAAATGATGTCCTCTGGTTACATTGTATATATCTGCAGAGATACGCTACATCAAAGATGGGCATTCCTTCTGTACACTTGACATCTTTGAACACATCAACATTGATTACACCTTTACACAACTTTAACACAACTACCTACCTTCGTTTAGGTCACCCGTACATTGACAGAGAAGGGACAGGCATTGAGGCATTAAACCAGGATGGCAAAACGTGTTTGTGCACAGATTGGATCAATATGCGGTGATACAAACAACAATGATATATTCGTATGCTATTATTCAGATAAATGATCGCTTTTCACTAGTTTTATTATCATGGTAACGTTATATGGTATTATCATGAAAATGAATCGCAGAATTATCCTTGACTACCACAACATGTTACACACGCGTTGTCAACGGCAACACAACATGTTACGCACACGTTGTCAACGGCAACACAACATGTTACGCACGCGTTGTCAACGGCAACACAACATGGAAACGTCACCATAAACGGCGCTGCTTGCTCTTGCATCTGAGTCAATCGTAAATTATTCATTACGCAGAACAAATGTATGTTGAATACTATCATTGAGTAAAGAGATATTTTGTCATATAAATTCATGATAACCATGAAACAACGTTGCCAGTTGTTTCTTGCTTTTGAACTGTATACACCTTCGAAAAGATTATGTCCCACAGATGTAATGCAAATACTACTAACTTCAGTAATATGATTTCACATGTAAAGCTTTTCAAGAATCAGTGAGTGAGTGAACTTGGTGACTGAATTGTAGGATCCTAGCAAGACCAAGGCACACAGCTCTGTATATAGTAGATATTGTATTCGGTGGTTCATATATTACAGAAACTTTACTTTATTTCAACTTATGAAGGACAGATAGATTTAACAAAATGCAATACAACAACTGAACACATTTATGCCTTGACGTTGTATAAATGCCTGTGCAGGTCACGTGATGTTTTGAAGATATATGTACTGGGTCAGAATTCAGAATGTCTTCAATGGTGGCAGTGATGAGGCGAAGATGAAATGGGGTGCAACGTAGCGTTCAAGATAATTGCAGTAAAATAACGACGCGCATGCACGTGTGTGCGAGTGTGTGTGCGAGAGATAGAGAGAGAGAGAGAGAGAGACGAAGAAGAGAGAGCGAGAGGGAGAGGAGGGGGGGAGGGGGGGGAGAGTGTGTTTTTGTGGACGCTGATGCTAGTCCACTGACATGCCATGCGGCAGTTTCACATGGATACCGCACGCACTCAAACATACTATACTGACCCCGCGCCGACCGGTCCTCGATTTATCTCTTCAATCCCGACGCCAGGCAGGTTAACAACAAGTACCAGCTTTTAACGTCCCACAAGATTTCAAATTTCAAAACCCACCAGCAGTTTCATTCTCCTACACGAACACCATCTCATCCAAGTTGTTCAGCAATATGAACGTGTTGTAGAAAGTTGACATGGCAGCTCATGTTGTAGATTTCACTACTAATGGCTACCAAGACTCCTCATACTGTCACTAACCTGTTGGTCGGACCGGCGGGTAGCCTAGTGGTTAAAGAGTTCGCTCGTCACGCCGAAGACCCGGGTTCGATTCCCGACATGGGTACATTGTGTGAAGCCCATTTCTGTGATATTGCTGCAATATTGCTAAAAGCGGCGTAAATCAATCCTCACTCAATTACACACTAACCTGTTGGTCATATAATCACAGATGACTTCTCAATTGTTGACAATGACAACCTTCGTCAGTTATTCAAAAATGGCCCAAAATATCGCGAACAGTCTGCTTCCAATTGGAATCACAAATTCAAAATAATTATGGATGCTGTCGAAATGAATAGAAAAAAAGAAGCTGACCCTATAACATGTCCTTCGAGGGGGTTAAGCTAATGCGTGATGTCATTTGCTGAATGCACAAGCAGAAAAAGAGTTGGAATAATCTCATTCTGTCACATCCATCTGTTACATAACCATTATATGTAGGAGTAACTACATTCATTATTTGATAGGGGCGGTAGGGTAGCCTAGTGGTTCAAGCGTTCGCTCGTCACGCCGAAGACCCGGGTTCGATTCCCGACATGGGTACAATGTGTGAAGCCCATTTCTGGTGTCCCCCGCCGTGATATTGCTGGAATATTGTTAAAAGCGGCGTAAAAAAATACTCACTCAATCACTCGTTATTTGATAAATGAATTCGGTGTAAGTGATACGTCATGACATACAGGAGGTTAACTGAGGGGTATGTTCAATGAGGAAGAACTCTACCAAATCAGGACTAACAACCATGGCTTGACTCCATACGCTGAAGACATGTCCTGCAACGGTACTACCATGTCCAAGCCTTTAAGATAACCATAATCCAAAATTCAATCCCGGTAAGACTTTCTTTAAAAACATATTTCACATATGGAATGAATACGATGTGGATTCTCAAAAGCACAGTTTGCTTCATTTTTTGCAAACTCTGAAAAGGACCAAGTTCATTTCTGTCAAAGCCACCGTATTGATGCTCTGGTATCATTGCATGATGGTGAGTGAGCCGATTCTATCTCCTTTGTTTCATATTTATGAATAGTTTCAAGGTGACTTGTTCCCTCTTGTTTTGTCTTGTGGGTAGTTTTTCGTCATTCTGAATCTGTATGCATAGATCTCAATATGAAACCGATGACACTTACGACATAGTCGGAATCGTACAATGGTCTCTGCTTTTAGCAAGGATTTGTTATGATCATGAAATAAAATTTCGCGTTTATATAAGAAATATCCCCCGAACTAGATTTATGTATGCGATTGAGTATTGTCAATACAGGTGACATTCGTGTGTCCACTGGGGCACGGGTGGCTCAGTCGTCTAAGGCGCCGCGATTCGCTGTGCAGAGTTGCGTCTCTTGGGCACGCCACGAACTTATGATTGTGGGTTCGAATACCGGTTCGCCACGATTATGTTTCTAGGTTTGTCAGCACCATACCCGTGCTCGTGGGTTTCACCGAAATGGTAAACGTCTAAGACCAGCATCACTTCGGGCTTTCCTCCCACATTAAGCTGACACGCCGTCATATAACTGGAATAATTTTAAAAGCGGCGTTAAACCCGACTCACTCGCTCACTCGTGTGTCCACTGACAAAAATCATCCAATAAATAGACACAAACATATATTTTGATTCTAATGGCTATGATTCCTTGCGGCTTCCAAAGCGTCTGTGTGTGTTTACAAACACAAAATTTGGATTGAAATAAAAAATGGAAGGTCTATAACGGTACGCCTACATTTCCTTAGGAAGCGACCGCCTCCGTTTTCTTGGGATAGAGCGTGCGCCCGAGGAGCGGAAGGTTTGGGGTTTGATCCCCGACCGCGTCATACCAACAGACGATAAAAGATGCTGTTTGTTATCCTGTCTGACGCTCGACATGAACGGGATAAAACTAGCACTGGTCGGCTCGGAGTCCGTATGCTGTGTCTGAGTGTGATATTCATGTTAAACTGCGGCATGATATCTCACTGGGATAACATTATAAAATCGGCATTAGTCGGGACTGGTACAAGCAACCGCATACGCACGCACGCGCGTGTCTCTAAACCCCATCTCATCTCTTAAACACGTTCCTGGAATATTCTTCAGACATCCCAAGGTTTTCTGGCGCAGTGGACCTGTAGTGAACACAAGTAAGCATTTCATTTATTTTATTGATTTTTTTTTGTAATGCAAGCCACAAGTAACCATTTCATTTATTTTATTGATTTATTTTTGTAATGTGAACCATATTGGGCGTAGAAGTAAGGATTATTCTGTAACTGTGCTACGTGTTTCCTTATCATCTGTCCATCAACATGAAAACACGCCAAGGAAGCAGCATCTGTACCCGTGTCCGACACAAGTTCCATTGTCCATCACCCATCTACATGAGTGTAACAGTCACGCCAATGGACCTCAATGGCCGCCCCTTCTCTGACAATGTACGGGTGGCCTGAACGAAGGAATGTCGTTGTGTTAAAAGACGGGTGTAGATGCATCCAATGTTGATGTGTTCCAGCACACGCTCCACCGCCCACCGCCCACCGTCCACCGTCCACCCAGCCTCTTCCTTCATCTGCTCCTCCAAGCGGACAGAAGGTTAATCCACAATGTCGTACAATACCTCGTTCTCGTATCTGGTAGTGTCTGTGTTGACATACAAGTGATCGAGAGCTTTCTCTTGCACGCGCCCCTTGTCTCCTCCATCTCCAGGTTTTTGTTTACATCCTGTTGAACAATAAATAACGAGTTGGAATGCATTATGTTGATATAACAATGAACTAGATTATACTTGTGATCTTTGTATGGCATTCAGAAGATATAATTTTGAAGTAAATGTTTAATAACGGTGTTAGAATATACAGTAGAAAATCACTACTACTGAAATAAAGTTGCCCAACCTTATTAGTTTGTCATTAATGTACTCTCTGTGTGATCTCGATTCATGTTATGATGCAATGCTAACTTGTTTACACATATAATCTACCGCTTTACGTGCATTATAATTGACGCGTGATAAATTAGATCGGTTCTGATATTTTTATCAATGTCAGTAAATGTAACAAATGCTATATTTGGGATAACACTTTCTTAGTAAAGTATAGATTATCGTACTTTTGGGGTTCAGTCCAGTCCGGGATTCGAACCCCCATCGTCAGAGTGGGGCACACAAAGTCAGCATCTAACCCACTCAGCCACCGAGGTACGAAAAGTCCGACAACTGGTCGTCTAGATCACTACTTTGTGTACCCCTCTGACAAGTGTAAATTGGCACGGCTCATTGGCCGAAAGCTATGAACACACAGTGCCATTTAAAAAATTGTCAAATGTAACAAATGTTATATTTGTTATATTTGCAAAATATCAGTTAACACTAACAAACATGGCATATCATCCAAATCACTCGCCTACACTCAGACACACACGAACATGTGAATGTTGGGTATTCGCAGACACGGCCGACTCGTGGGCACAGTGTACAGTGATTTCGTATTAAAATCGGGAGTGAGTTTGTTGACATTTTTTTATATATATTGAGATTGAATGATAATAATTAACATTATCAATATTATTGATACTTAGCGGAATTGTGATGTGTCCTATTTACCTCAACAACAGTTCATTTTGTACAAGAAGGCACATTATTGGTTGGGTCGCTTCCTAAATGAAAGACACATTTTCATTGGTTGCAAGTTTCCTTTATGTTTCTGAGTGTTTTCTTGTGTAGGTTGTTTTGTAAATAAATCTCACGTCAGATCACGTCAGGTAATAATGCAACACACACACATATATTATTACCTACAAATTAAGATTTAAAATACATTTGCCACATACAAATTCGCAAATTATATTTGTTCTGTCTCCTAGTGTACCGTGAATTGTGTCTACGAGTTTGACGCGTCCACGAACTCCCTATGTTGGTTTCGAGTTCACCTGCAGGCGTATTATCTATATGTGAATCACAAGTTAACTAGGGGCGGTCGGGTAGCCTAGCGGTTAAAGCGTTCGCTCGTCACGCCGAAGACCCGGGTTCGATTCCCGACATGGGTACATTGTGTGAAGCCCCTTTCTGGTGTCCCCCGCCGTGATATTGCTGGAATATTGCTAAAAGCGGCGTAAAACAATACTCACTCACTCACAAGTTAACTAAGCAAGGATAAGATATATGGATGAACAACTTCTCATTACAATTGTAATAACGAAGTTGTTCATCCATATATCCTAACCTTACTTAGTACTCCAACTTCTAAATGCCTCTCAAAGACTTTACTCAAGTTAACTAGTTTCAAACAAATCAACCCTCTTACCTTTTGCAGCTTTTATCTTTTCAATTTTCTCCACCATGCTCTTTACGATTGAAGAACCGTCGGCCGTCTCCATGTTAAAAACTCCTTCACCTGATAACGATGTCCGTCCAGCTTCAAAGTAGAAATTGTTGTGAGTCTTTCCATAGTTCCGGATGTGTATGTACGGCCATTCATAGATGACCCGGTTGGATTTGACATCACACAGACACAAGCTTGTGTCCTTCACAGCAATGTTATACACCCCTTTGAGATGACAGCGCTTGTGCGTCTTCTCGTTCCCTTTGATGTTGATTCTGAACAACGACTGATTCTCCATAGTCTGTGTATATACAATAGACACGAGTCTGTCAATGAGCAGATTCAAATTATCATTCAGACGATGTTGACAGGTTGACCCAGATCGGGTAGGTACATGTAACGTGAAAAATCTAACAACTTTTGCAATTTTGCAATGTAATGATCCGATAATAACCTTGTGGCAAGTATGACTTTCCTGTTAGAGCTTACGTGATAATACGGGTATGTTGCTCGACTGGTTTTTTAACCTTCGATTTACTCATTCAAACATGGTGAGGGTATTCAATACCCCTTCTTCCGCAACGTGATGTTATGAATAGATATCTGGATACACCCATCTCTTACATGACGGGTTAGGGTGAACGGGTATGTAAATATGTAAGTGTGTGCTATACAAACGCTCATGTGGACAATACATGTGAACCTGTCAACAACAGTATCGATGTAAAAAATGTAGTCCACCACTGGATCACACATTTCTTTTGAGTGTACATGTATGTTGAAGGAGTGAGTGAGTTGGGTTTAACGCCACATTGAATATATCCAGTTATTTCACGGTGTATCAGCGTAATGCCCCCGGCATTGGTAGGATGATTGACGATGCAACAAGATCCCGAATCCACTGTAAATGATAGGCGCGGTAACAATCATTCGTCACCACTCGCCCCTGTTTGTAACCTGCGAAAATGGCCACGAGAGGGGCACGAGTCGCTATTCGGCTTGTCCCGGAATAACACGAGCTGGTCACGAATGGGTAAAAATATCCCCACTCCACCGATCACGGCTTGTGATGTACATACAACGCTAGCAAGCCAGCGATAGTTACACCAGGAAGTATGACACAAATAGGGCTAACACAGACATTTCGCTATTCGGTAACCTATTTCCCTAAAACGTAATTGTAAATTCGACAGTCAGTAAGTCTCCAGACCAATTTTTAGTCAATTTCCCTTCTACTTGCTCGCTGATTTCTACTCTTAGATAACGTATAAATATGTTTGCACATATACAGCACAGCCTGTTATAATACCAGTTTTGTACATTGGAAAAATTTGCATTATAAACAGATTGGCATTATAAAAAGGTCGGTATTATAAACCGGTTGGCATAATAAACAGGCTGGCATTATAAACCGGTTGGCATTATAAACCGGTTGGCGTTATAAACATGTGGGCATTATAAACAGGTTGGCATTATAAACAGGTTGGCATTATAAACAGGCTGGTATTATAAACATGTTGGTATTATAAACAGGTTGGCATTATAAACAGGTTGGCATTATAATCCGGTTGGCATTATAAACAGGTTGGCATTATAAACAGGTGGGCATTATAAACAGGTGTGCATTATAAACAGGTGGGCATTGTTAACAGGTTGGCATTATAAACAGGCTGGCATTATAAACAGGTGGGCATTATAAACAGGTGGGCATTATAAACAGGTGGGCATTATAAACAGGTGTGCATTATAAACAGGTGGGCATTGTTAACAGGTTGGCATTATAAACAGGCTGGCATTATAAACAGGTGGGCATTATAAACAGGTGGGCATTATAAACAGGTGGGCATTATAAACAGGTGGGCATTGTTAACAGGCTGGCATTATAAACAGGTGGGCATTATAAACAGGTGGGCATTATAAACAGGTCGGTGACTGGGAAGCAGGTTTTCCAGCACGAGTGTCATCTGGCTTGGCTCTGCTGTGTTGCTGTTTCTCTGGAACTGCCGTGATGTATGTCCCTGTGTCTGTACTAAATTCATACGGTTCGCTGTAAACACCGACAGTACCCCCAGGGCAGACAATCTTGTTCTCGTGGAGACCTCCTTGTCTTGTACTGTTGGTGTTCACGTACGTGTGATGACTTCTGGCAGCTCCAACAACTCTCTGTTCCTCATCTCTGATGCCCGCCTTGCCAGCAGATGGACGAATGTTACATCCTGTTAAATACAACCGTGGTTGGTTAACTGGTTTACATTATTGTGCAGAAGCTACTTGAGTAAATAGAATACCTTTTTTACCCATACCACTCCATCATGCTTTTAAACAAACAGTGTAAATGTTACACTGCGAAAGGTATATGTGTCGGATCCATATGTCTTATATTATATACTCCAGTGTGAAAGAGTTTTGAAAAAAAGTTGAGAAAATTGATATGCTCATTGCATCGAACATAACAGTTGATATTTGACTGCAGTGAACATAACACTTGATACTTCCCTGCTGTGAACACTTTGATGGAACTATTGCCATACAAGAGTCACCTCCCCTCAAATTGTCTCCCTTTATCATAAGTGTCTGGCCCGTTCACAAACTGTTGACTTCTATTTTACGTTAGTTCCATGTTGACAAGGCAAAATAATGACAGATAATAATTTATGTAGTTAATATTACTTTATGGCGTTTGTTATTCTCTTGAAAATGTTCCCGTAAACTGTAAATTTCTCACTTAACTCGTCAATCGAGACCGTTCGTTTCACAAAGCGCCATTTGTTTTACTTAACCAGCGTGTATTGGTTCGCTTCCAACAGCGGTTTCGAAGTTTTCAAGACACGAAACTACTTTTTAAGTCGCATATACAAAGAGTGGTGACCCGTCCCTGTGTGTTAGGTAGGGGGAGTTTACGTTTCAAGTTTTTACATTTGTAATAAAAGATTTTAATTTTCCGAAAACTACACAAAAAGTATATAATAAAAAGGATATTCCACGTGTCTCGTGAAATATCATGTTTCTCTCATCTCGTGACGGGGGAAAAGGAGATATGAGAGAAACGTGATATTTCACTCGACACATGAAATATCCTCTATTTATTCATTTTAGTAGATGGTGTTATAAACTTTCACATAACGGAACAGGTATTATTACAGGTAATAATACTCTGGTAGCAAACCCGGGTATTTAAATAAATAAATGCAGCAAAGAGTGTTTGGGTAATCCTGGCACAGTCAGGCTGGTTGGGCTCATCATCAGCTCAGCGAATGGGAACCAGGAAGCGCTGCCAAGTCAAACCCACTCAGAGCTTTTCGGAGAATGTGAAGACTCCCCAACACTGCAGCCTTCTGCATTACCCAGATTGTCAGAAGGGCTGTATTCCTGGTAGCAAACCCGGGTACTCTCCCAATGTCATTCAACAGATTGGGAGGTGCCAAACCTAAGGCACCGAGAACAATTAGGAGTCGGACAACTTGGTATTTGGGATGCAAGCGTGACATTTCGAAAGCGAGGTCCGCATATTTGCCATGTTTTTCCTCAATCTTGTCAATCACATTACTGTCAGAAGGGACAGAAAATTGATTTCATTGGATTTATAAAAAAAAACAAGATCAGGTTTGTTGGCCTGGATACGTCTGAGGCTGTAAATGGGCCTATTCTAAAGAATTTTGTATTTATCATTTTCCATGACGCCCTCTACATATTCCGGGTCGTACCATGGATGGACTTCTGTGTCAAAACCACAAGCAAGGCGAAGACGGTAATAAAATGATCGAGCTACACCATCATGTCATTTGAGATATCCACTGACAATGAGTTGGACAGTCTCATTAAATTCATTACATAATCTACCACATGCATGTACATCAATTAGATAACTATAGGAAGAAGGCCAGGATGCGTGCCACTCTGTGCACAGCGTGAACTGATGCAGAGATGTATTGCGGATGTGGAACATTTGAAAAGCACGTGGTATGAACGTGAAACATAGATACACAATGACACAATATTAATGACTGAAACTTAATATATATCTTTGCAAGATGTTTATCTTCATAATAATTTAAACTTAAGGTGGCCATTTACCATGTGTTTTGAAGTCTCGTTGACGAGGAAAGCCTCAAAAATGCATTTTTTGTGTGTGATAAAGGTATCCAAAAGATAAACTCATCAAACATTCAAATAAGTTTCATGTAATGCTCAAGTCATGTTTAACAGTTTGTCCTTTCATGCTGATGTAGGGTCTTCTCGTAGGGTGCAGGTTGTAGTACCCAGCTCAACAAGTAGTGATATCAGCAGGTCATGTTTGGGATGCTTACTGGGGTCTTTATTCAACAAAATGTCAAGATATCGTCTTACAACACGGAAGTGGGAGCTGTTCATGTTGAAAATAGAAAGAATTAACTAGACAGTTCATTAACCAAATGTTCCCATTTTCTGTCAAAGTGTTTATTGTTTTGTTTTCTGTGTGTAATTGATTTCTTTATCCGAAATATATGTCAGATTTACATAAAGTTTTCAATTGAAAATTGTTTTTTTTGTTAATACTTAATACATGTATGTATTGTTTAGATGCCAATATGACGTGATTCTTCACAAGACTGAGAGGTAAAAAACACTCCAGTCAACTTTCCCTTAATGTCGAGTAATATTCCAGCAGCTCCAGCCTTTGGTACGAACAGTTCCCAATTTGTGGGGTAAAATCAAGAAGATTTCAAAGAGCGTCACACGACTCTTGCTAAAAAGTCGCTTGGTCAAGGTAACAACATTCAAGGCCTCAGTATAGCTTTCAAAAACACGTATACTAGACATTTGGAGGACATTTCCAAATGTGCAAGTATTTGTGATGGGCACCACCAGTGGGGCAGGATACGCTCATCTTCCGCGAACACCTGGTGTCATCACTGTTTGATAGTGATACATAAACACATGCTCAGGATATAGCCGAAATCGTACAATCGACTCTGTCTTTGGCAGTGATTTTACTTATGAATATGGAAAGGGTTTGTCGCTTCTATCTAATAAAAAATTGGTATATATGAATAGTGGAACTAAACATGTAGGCTCATAGATATGTTTTATTGTTAATTTTGCATTTTGGCCCCGTATTTTACATGAATATTACTCTAATATACACTAATAGAATAGATCATTTGTAAATGTACACACCCAAACGGCAAAATAGTGATAAAATATTTCAGGGATCACTGAAAATAAGGGATAAAAGGTGTTCGCAAATAGGATAAACATGCCCTACTCTTCCGATAACTACTACTACTCATAAATGTCTGAAATACTGGAATATTGTATCGAGACTAGATTTTATTCAGCTACAGCTACAAAACAATTTCTTTTTTTATGTTGTGGACTCGAATGTCAAATACATAAAAACAAATAATGGCATATATAAAATGTTTGAATTCTTGAGTTACTGCCCATTTGATATTCTGGGGTTGGGGTAGGGGGATGTGCTGGGATTTAAGTAAAAAGAGTTTTATCATTGTTTTAGATACAAAGAATTCTGGTTTTGTGCTGTAGCTGAACAAAATGTCAAGTCTCAATGCAAAACCCCTGCCCCCCCAGAATATCAAATGATCGGCCCCTTACGAGCTACTCACCAGCCGAACACGATATTGTTTCTGAGAGTGTCGAACTTCCTTTTGGCGTTTTGCATATTCCTTCAACAGCTTTGTAAATTTCAAAATTTTGGTTTGTATCCATAGCAAAAACACCTTTACCAGTTGAAGACCTTCGCCCTGCTTCAAATTCGAATGAATGGCTAGTTGTCCGATATCTTCGGATAGTATTGTACGGCCATTCATAAAGGACGTGGGAAGATGTGAGATCGCACAGGCACAAGCTCGAGTCCTTCACCATGAGGTTATATGCTCCTTTGAGATGGCATCTCTTGGACGTCTCCTCTCCTCCCCTGATGTAGACTCTGAACATTGTATCTAGATCAACCACAAACAAAGTTCTCGAGAATATCACAGATAAAGAGTACCCCTTTCCCTTGTCTCAGTTGTCACGTAGAAAAAATGCCTCGTTTAAAAACACTCGGTTTTAGGACATGCACGCTATGGTAATGCGTCCTCTGTGGACCGAAATGTAACAGATAAATCCGAAAACCTTGCTGTCCACCCAAAACGATCACAATGAAGCATCAAGGCAAGGCCACATCCTTTTAACTGATCTACTTGTGTGACCTGGACATATCACGCTTAAGAGGAAAAATGATCTCACTGTATGTTCACGAATTTGATGCATGACCGGTAATGATGTCTAATATCAGTAGTTCCGGGCATTATATTAAATTCGGTTTATATTCGACCTGATGTTGATGTTTCCAGCTAAGGTGTACTGTACAGTCTGTTACAGTCAAACACCGCTGTGTCGAACTTTGATGTGTCGAACTTGTCTCGATGTAAAAGTTGGGTTCTTTATTCATCATTTTCGGTTGTGTCGAACATCGTATAACTCGAAGTATTTACGTAAATCCCTTCAACTTCGACACAACGGTATTTGACTGTATGTGTAAACTCCCTCGGGATTCTGAGGCATCCCAGGCATCTCTTAAGAGCCGGCTAAAATGGTAGGTGTTCCTCTCATTCACCGGTTGGTCAACTCCAGACTAGGGGGCGGTCGGGTAGTCTAGTGGTTAAAGCGTTCGCTCGTCACGCCGAAGACCCGGGTTCGATTTCCGACATGGGTACAATGTGTGAAGCCCATTTCTGGTGTCCCCCGCCGTGATATTGCTGGAATATTGCTAAAAGCGGTGTAAAACCATACTCACTCACTCCAGACTATGTGTTTCGCGGGCCACCATGATATAACAGGGACAGTATTGACTCGTATATGTGTAGAGAACCCGGGAACGTGTTTATGTCGGCAGGATGCACGTGTGTTAGACATTGGAATCAGACACACAGACACTGTACACGTGTCAGTCAGTAGATGTGTTTGAATAGAAGCGGAACAAACCACCTTCATTATCATATCGACTAACAGCAGAGTCCACTGTGCGACTCAGTCTATATCACAAGCACGTGTTTATGACTCACTATCAAATAGTGATGACACCAGGTGTTCGCCAAAGGTTTGCATATCATGCCCAACCGGTGACACCCGCCACAAACACATCCATACATGGTTTCCCGAACAGAATACGGGAACATATAGTCGGACATTGATTTTGTCAATACTGCGTCAAATTTGGAAATAGTCTCGTCGTGTCTACTACGTGAATATTTTAACCTTGATGGAACAACCTTTTAGCAAGAGTGTTTGACGCTCTTTGAAATCTTCGTAGAAAGCATACTTGATTACCCCAAACGTAGACACCAAAGGCTGGAGCTCCTGGAATATTGCTTGACATAAAGGGAAAGTTGACGATTTGAAAATTGAAATCATCCCTCTTGTCTTGTGGATAGATCTTTATCTGAAGACGCTCCAAAGCCAGCAATTTACACAAACAGTTTTCCTTCAAATTCGTTCATAACATAGGTATTTCAAAACAAGATCCCTCAAGCGATATCGCCTGTGGTTACCTCGCTGTGTATGTGAATCTGTGCTTCTTTAAACATTTCATATTTCATAATTAATGTGTGTAACAGTCGACTTGAATCTTCCTTATATTTTTAGAGTCTTAATGCCGAAGTTCATCTTTTATAAGTGGGCGAGTTGGGTTTAATTTCGCTTTGAATGGCATTCCAGTTTTATAGCGGTGTGTCAGCCTAGTGTAGGAGGAAAGCCCGAAGTAATGCAGGTCGCCAACGTTTACCACTTTGGTGGAATCCACGAGCGCGAGTTTGGTGCTGACAAACCAAGAAGCATAATCGGAGCGAACTGGAATTTGAACCCATGATAATAGGATTCTGGCGTGCGCAAGGGACGCAACTCGGCACATTGAATTGTGGAACTTCATATAAGACGACTGGGCCACCGTCTGTCCCCTCTTTGATCAGATGTGTAAACAAGTATTGTGAAGCGGATATCAGCTAGCTTCAATGCATGTTGAGTCACATCCTGACAGCTATTCTGGTGATAGAGTTGTCGCGCGGAAGGGAATGTGTCGGTGTACGAGTAACCCTTCTCATCTCAACGGCTATATAAAGGAAGTAAGTTGCAACCGTGGCTTTAGAGACTATTGAATTACAGTGCAATCATCCCGTGACGTTCTCCTTAACCTTACCCGCTTTGCACTGTAAATGTATGCCAACGAGATGTTCCTTTGGGAGCTTTGTGAGCGTAAACAACCACTTGAATAAACAAAGTAGATGTTTTTCACTGTGTGTCTCGGTGATGTGTTGTCCTCACACATGTGAATCGCAATATGGCTGCAATATTGCCGATGCGATGTAAAATTTTAACTCACTCACTCAATCACTCACTCCTCTCACATGTAATGAAGTTCTTATTCGCTCGTTACAACGAAGAGATCGGCTTCGAGATTCCCAACAGGGTTAATGTTGAATGAGAATGCTTGGAGTTCCCCGTCGTGGCATCTACTCTGTATTGAATATATTCTGTATTGAATGTATGGTTAATCTGTCTTACAACAGTATATATGAAACAATATGATATAATGATTGTTAATCTGTCTTACAACAGTATATATGAAACAATAAGATATAATGATTGTTAATCTGCTTTACAACAGTATATATGAAACAATAAGATATAATGATTGTTAATCTGTCTTACAACAGTATATATGAAACAATAAGATATAATGATTGTTAATCTGTCTTACAACAGTATATATGAAACAATAAGATATAATGATTGTTAATCTGTCTTACAACAGTATATATGAAACAATATGATATAATGATTGTTAATCTGTCTTACAACAGTATATATGAAACAATAAGATATAATGATTGTTAATCTGCTTTACAACAGTATATATGAAACAATAAGATATAATGATTGTTAATCTGTCTTACAACAGTATATATGAAACAATAAGATATAATGATTGTTAATCTGTCTTACAACAGTATATATGAAACAATAAGATATAATGATTGTTAATCTGTCTTACAACAGTATATATGAAACAATATGATATAATGATTGTTAATCTGTCTTACAACAGTATATATGAAACAATAAGATATAATGATTGTTAATCTGCTTTACAACAGTATATATGAAACAATAAGATATAATGATTGTTAATCTGTCTTACAACAGTATATATGAAACAATAAGATATAATGATTGTTAATCTGTCTTACAACAGTATATATGAAACAATATTATATAATGATTGTTAATCTGTCTTACAACAGTATATATGAAACAATAAGATATAATGATTGTTAATCTGCCTTACAACAGTATATATGAAACAATAAGATATAATGATTGTTAATCTGTCTTACAACAGTATATATGAAACAATAAGATATAATGATTGTTAATCTGTCTTACAACAGTATATATGAAACAATAAGATATAATGATTGTTAATCTGTCTTACAACAGTATTTATGAAGAAATAAGATATAATGATTGTTAATCTGTCTTACAACAGTATATATGAAACAATAAGATATAATGATTGTTAATCTGTCTTACAACAGTATATATGAAACAATAAGATATAATGATTGTTAATCTGTCTTACAACAGTATATATGAAACAATAAGATATAATGATTGTTAATCTGTCTTACAACAGTATATATGAAACAATAAGATATAAATTTGTTTGTGTATGTATAACCTTCACTTTGTGTGAGCTCAGTTGGTAATGACCTTCACAGAGTGAAGGCCACTGTATTGCAGTGGCGGCGACGTTCATACCATGATGGGCTAAACCGTCAGTGTTTACGTCATTTCAAGAATTTCTCGTGTAAAACATATGAATGTACAAAATGTGTCGTTCATACGCTCATGAATCTCAGTTTCGTGGTCATGTGTCCGTATCTCGTGTAAACTTCACATAAAGGAATAATAAACATATCCAATTATCCAGCACAAGCACTTGGATCCAGGGCACGATTCTCCCCTTTACATAATTTTGGAGCTATGGTTCATAAGATAATATAGATCCGAGGTGCATCACAATGTACGGTGGCCCATACCCGCCACTGGTGAGATCATTTTCCCCTGTAAGCCTCTATATTTTATCTCACCAGTGGAAAAAAATATAGAGGCATACATTGAAAAATGATCTCACCAGTGGAAGTTTCTGGCGGCCGCCAGATAAAATATAGAGGCATTCAGTGAAAAATGTTCTCACCAGTGGCGGGTAACAATGAGGCATCTTGTGTTTTATTCGAATACCTTTGGGATTATAGATATTAATATTTCCAAAGAATGTATTTCCTTGACAAACCGTCAGTTGTCAAATATGTCCTTGTCATGTTCACTTTCCCTGTGGTTGTAGATAAAGCCGTGTCAATTTTATGTAATCGATCCTCGTGTTGTTTCCACACTGTTCGTTGAGTCCTTGTTTGTTTATGTATTGATATCTGTTATTTGAGTGTCTTCACATACAGCTAGGGCGGTGTGTTTGTGCAAGGTGTACATTGTACATATGTTCATTGCTCGTTGCGATGCTGGGTGCACGTTGGGCCCAGTCGTCTGAGGCACCGCAATTCGCTGGGCAGAGTTGCATCCCTTGGGCACGCCAGAAACCATGATCCGGGGTTCGAATTATGTTTCTAGGTTTGTCAGCACCATACCCGTGCTCGCGAGTTTCGCCAAGTGGTAAATGTCTGAGACCTGCATCACTTCGGGCTTTCCTCACACATCAAGCTGACACTCCGTGATATATTTGGAATGATGTTCAAAGCGGCGTTAACCCAATCTCACTCACTCATGGCGATGCTATGAACAAAACCCACTATATAATTAGTATGTGTTTATGAATTACTATCAAATAGGTATGATATTAGTATGAGGCTCTTTGAAATCTTCTAGTTCAGCCATGGGCACAATGTGTGAAGCTCATTTCTGGTGTCCCCCGCCGTGATATTGCTGGAATATTGCTAAAGCGGCGTAAAACCATACTCACTCACTCACTCTAATTCAGCTGAGTAAATAAGTGGAAGGGACTTAGCTATTGAACGATATAAGATCATCGCAATACCGAAAGCTTGAGTTAAACGTCTTGACAAGATTCCTTGTTTTGGTTTTGCTTATCCGAGCATTAATTCCGATTCCTATGCAACAAGAAACAGATCATCAGGAAGAAGAGCACAGTGTGTGCCCGTGGGGATTCCTATTCCCTGCCTAATGGTCCAGTAGAGACTGTCGATTACCCGGACATACAGTCGGGTTTTCCTAAAGCTTCATTGCTAGTCCTATTGTTTAGCAAATTGGTTGTTGTACTTCATGTCCGGGTTTAATTGTAATCATGTCAATTTCTACTGTTTTATAAATGTCCTACCCCGACACATTACAGGGATGTTATCATTGAGGAAGTTCAGAATTTTATCATAATTTTTTCTCCGGAAAATTCAGATGACATTTGCTTTTGTTTTTGACAAATTGTCCTGAGCCTCTGAAGATTTTACGACATTTTGTAACAAAGGCCCCATTCATCCTTTAGTTTGTCATGTGGAATTGTGGTGTACAACCTTTAAAACGAAAATATTTTGACAGAATTGAACTTGGTTCTTTGCTGAGATTGCAAAAAGTTAAGCAAATGTAAGATTTGTCGGTACATTTGGTGGACCAAGCAATATACACTCTTCAAATATAAGAAACGCACTGGTAGATTTTTAGTAAATTTATTGTACCTAATAAAGTCGATATATTTAATTTAATATCAAAGATACAAATATGACATTTTGGAGCTCGGTAGTCACATGTTGTCGTTGTACAAAGGGATTGAACACTGTTCATTGTCATGTCACCTAAGGCCACAAGATTGCGCTGAACTCAGTATCTCGTGTGACCGCCCCGGGTAGCAATCACGGTTCTGCATCTCCTCGGCACTGACTGGATAAGTGTTCGAATTCTGTCCTGCGGAATTCTACGCCTTTCTGCCTGTAGCGCGTTGGCCAGTTGTGGGAGTGTCTGTGGCGTGTTCCGACGTTGACGTACACGTCGATCGAATTCATCCCAGAGGTGTTCGATTGGGTTGAGATCTGGATATCTCTACGGCCAGGGCAAGTAGTTGATGTGGCATTATGGAGGTTGTTTACCGTGACACGAGCTGTCTGCGATGGAGCGTTGTCCTGTGAGATCTCGTGGTGTAGGATATCGCCCCCACACCATGACGCTAACGCCACCGAAATTGTCGAATTCAAGTACACAATGTGGAGCAAAACACTCATTTCGACGACGATAAAAACGTTTTCTTCCATCTCGCCGATCAAGAAGAAATCGCGATTCATCGCTAAACCACACTTATCTCCAGTTTCTCGAATTCCCAGGCTGTAAGGTATGACACAAACGCCAGCGTTGCTGTCGATCAAATCACTTATGCGTCCTACAGTCTCCGTAGCGGTGGCATTGCGATGGACAATCGAATGTAGCTGTGCTGTGCAGGGGTGGTAACTCTTGGTCGGCCGGTTCTCGAACGGTCTGCAGTGGAATTTACTGTGTGTATCGATCCCAAAGGCGTCAAATGTTGCTGTGGTGGACGTTGAAGTGGTGTGCAACAGAAGACTGGGATTCCCCTCTTTGGATACGTCCTATGGCGATGTTCCGATCGGCAGCGCTGAGTCTCGGCATTTTCGAACTTGAAAAATGTTAACAATTGAATGACAAATTATTGGCTTATGCTTGCCTTATTATAGCCACTAGCACAAGTTACGAATGACATAACTTTCACGTGCATTTTGCTTTACTGTTTTCCTCCATGACATTTTTGAATAAGTGTGAAAACAATGCCGTTTAAGATATGATAATTGCAAATCGACAACGGCTGCGTTATGACGCACCGTTTGTCGAATATTAGGCCACCAACACTTTTCCAATAACATATATCCGACTTATCTACCGTTTTTTTTTGTGTAGTCGGGTTCAAAGAACAACATACTACCTGTGCGTTTCTTTTTTTGAAGAGTGTATGTATGGAATGTGATGGCGCTTTGGAATCCAGTACAAATGAGGAATGAGCATGTTTTCTGGAGTCTAGTCAAAATTCGATAGTACTGATGCCTGGTTTGTAATCGTCAGTTAACATACTTGCCAAAGAAAGGACACAATAAATCCAACCTTCGTTTCAGATACAGTAAACTACGTTTATAACGAACACGCTTATAACAAACTGACGGATATAACGATTTTTTTGTCCCGACCATTTGCTGTACATATGTTGTATATGCTTAAAACGAACTACGGTTATAACGAACTAAAATTAATGGTCCCTTTGAGTGATATAGATCTCCTCATTTATCAATGCCTTGAAACAATTGAGAAACCATATTCAGTGTCGTATATGGATCTATGTGTAGATATTTAAAATTATGGCAAACCTCTGTACCTAGCTGTATGACAAGAGGAATGGTTCGGCAGATAATCAAGACTGATTATTCTCAGGCTTTGATGTATTGAACTGACATGTGTTCGACAACAACCTGCTCGTTTGAGCAATTATTTCACAACAGGCACTTTCAACTAACTCGTCAACACCGTGACAGTAGCTCAATAACAAAAACACTCGTCAGTTACTGACAATGTTTTTGTTCCTGCTACTCCCCCAAGAAGGGCTTTTCCGTTCATTCGTCAATGCTGTATTTTCGCCAGACTCTCGCCAACAGTAAGATTTTATCAATAACATAATAAGGACATATTTAACAGTTAACTTTTGGTTAAGGAAATATAATCTTGGGAGCGATTAATATGACTAAAGGTAGAAACATCCAATAATCAACCTTAAAATCATATAGAAAAATTGGTTGAACCAAGAATGCATACTGTGTTTTTATGTTTATGAATAATAATGGCGCTCAACTCGAATCCCTGTCTGTGTGGCCTTATGAATAAATTGATATGTTTCTTGTTCATGGAGAGACGTAAAACATGGTGTGCACACTTTGCATAAATCCGCTTGACTACAGTGAACACTCGCTTGTCAGGACCCCGTTTATCCGAGAACCCCGCCTTCCGAAACCTACTCCGGGGAAAGTTTACTTGTGTACCAAGGGACATGACTCGCTTGCCGCGATTGTTAATCCGGATTTCGAATGTCCTCTGAAGTGTACTGAAAATAAAATATGTGAATTGCTGGATTTCCTCGTTGGTAACATCTATGGGACATTTGGGGATAAGGTATGTAGGCAAGAAGTAGACACACCTTGTTGATGATCTGTTTCTTTATATAGTCAAACACCGATGTGTCGAAGTTGAAGGTAACTGCGTAAAAAATCGAGTTATCTAAGGTTCGACATAACCACAAATGGTGATAAAGAAGGATTACGCAGAAGCTTTTACTTCGAGACAACCGTAAGATCGACACATCAAAGTTCGACACAGCCGTGTTTGACCGTACATTTGAATCGGAATCCCTGCTCAGATTGGCAAATTCAAAACAAGGAAATTTGGCCAAGTAGTTTACTTATTAATCAGCTTCGGGTATTTCGATAATCGGATATCGTTCAATGTCCATCAAGTAGCCAATTCCCTTCCACTGATTTACCCTTCTGAACTAGAAATAAAGGAGACTAGTGAGACCGCCTCGTCTGTTTCATATTAGATCTGTGTATAAAGATTCAGAGTGACAAAACACTCTCCGCAAAACTGTATGACAAGAGGGATGACTTCACGTTTCCAAATGTCAACATTCTCTTGATGTCGAGCAAGTTTCCAGCAGCTCCAGCCTTTGGTTGTCTACATTTCACAACTTTTGAAGTACAATTGCATGTGTTTTCATGGCAGGACTCGGCCGCGAGAACGATATGACGTATGTCCGTAGATCCCCAGTATCTGGCCGCTTACCAGTAGTCTATTTCAAGGTGCGGTGAGGTGAGGTGAGTTTAACGTCGCGTCCAAGATTATTGCACTTATTTAGCGACGTGCATGAACGTTTGTGTGTTTGTGTGGCTGCTTGTACTAGTCCGGACTGATGCCGATTTATAGTGCTAGCTCACTGAGATACCATGCCGCAGTTTAACATGAATACCCCGCTCAGACACAGTACACTGACTCAGAGTTGACCAGTCCTTGTTTCAGCCCCTTAATGCCGAGCGCCAGACATGGTAACAACAAGTACCATCTTTTAACGTCTTTTGGTATAACACGGTCGGGGTTCGAACCCCGGACCTTCCGCTGTCCGAGCGGACGCTCTACCACTAGACCACGGAGGCGGTCTCTATTTGAAAATAGCGTCGTCGTGTAATATTTAAATCTGACCACAGTTCGTCTAATCATGGAGTCTGCAAGTGATCTGTTATCACTAGATATGAAGTAGCACTTGCAGAGTCCACCACAATATAGCATGCTATTTTGATACATTTATCTGTCTACAGTACTTACAATTTAAACCAAATGTTCACGATATCCGTTACTTTCTTAACATGACATATTACGCATCTGATGTCGCAAAAGTGACGAAAATACGTATTTGTAAAACAAACCTCATGGTACTAGATATGTCATTATTTATTGTAGATGTACGTTTTTGTAGAATGTATATGTAGCTCTGAAAGTTATGAATGAGAGTAACGGGATATTGTTGTTGAGATGTCATCATTTGGTTTTGTCAGTCAATAGGATGTCAAGTGTATTAGTCCAAGTATTTAAACATGGGTTTATCTTTAAATTACATCTAAAAACAGGGTTGACTTATGGATTTCAACTTCTTTATTGCTTTAATGCAAAAGAAAATGAAGTTGAAACACGTAATTTAAGCCTATTAAATGAAATCAAAATCGCATCAACAAGAAATAATAACGAGTTCGTTGTACATTACAGTCGAGTAAAGTATATTTCCGTGTATATTTTCAAATCTTAACGTATATAATAAGCAACATATACACAATATCTGTGATAATTCCCGTATACGTGGCACAGTACATAAGAGGTCTTGTTCAAAGGACACAAGCGAAGCAAATGTTAAATATGATTATTCTTGGGTTTTATTGAACATAAATTATGTATAAAACGATATAGTCACTGCATCGTTAGAGGGGTGCGTTCATGTATATATTAAACACTGCGGGGAGCACAGCTTCAACAATCCCGTTACCAGTACTCTTATAACCCTTTCTTGAATGAGCGTACACACATCCGGGATGTTTATGGTCAATTTACACAGGAAATCAAGGAACTCTTTGCTGAATTCATCAAAAACCAGTCCGTGTAGTATTTGTGTTGAAGCTACGGAGTGTACTGTGCTGGAAATAAAAACTGAAAAATTGTAAATACTTTCATTGTGAAAATGTTGCACAAAACACCCGAAAAAGCATCTACAGTTTAAAAATGTACAATGGTATATTGTGTGCATGTCCCTTAAAACCCATGCCAGGGAGGGTGACGAATATCCCCCCATGATGTTTTACCGTGTTCTAGGCCCATGAAGATCCGGGGTAGAATAGGTATCCATCAACCCATGCTTGCCGTAAAAGGCGACTATGCTTGTCGTAAGAGGGCGACTAACGTGGTCGGGTGGTCAGGTTCGCTGACTTGGTTGAAACATGTCATCGTATCCCAATTGGGTGGATCGATGCTCATGACATCAATCACTTTATTGTCTGGTCCAGACTCGATTATTTACAGACCGCCGTCATGTAGCTGGAATATTGCTGAGTGCGGCGGTAAACTAACAAACAAACAAACCTTGTTCTAATGAACATGTCAACAGCAACTGACACTACTATATGATGGTTTCAGAGTTGCTCCTCTTACATATTTATACAGTTGTGTTCTTTAGGCATTCTAGAATCCGATGATCGTCAGTTCGAAATTCAGATTCCCCCTGCTTCTCCTTGGTTTGTCAGCTCCATATCTGTGCTCGTTGATCCGTAATGAAGAAATCGTGAGAATTTGTTGATTCTACCGGACTCAATATATTTGATGGATTTCTCTGACTTAAACCATGTCATGGTTGATATATATTTTCTGTATCATTTTGCATAATGACCTATAGTTGCGTCAGTTTTAAGTTAGCGTCTACACCTTGTATAATCAGAGAGTCATTGTTGTGACATGCTAAAACCCTCGAAATGAGTGAGTGAGGTTTTACGCCGTTTTAGCAATATTCCAGCAATATCACGACTGGGAACACAAGAAAATTGACTTCACACATTGTACCCATGTGGGTAAACGAACCCGGGTCTTCGGCGTGACGACCAAACGATTTAACCACAAGGCTACCCCACCAACCCCTTAATAAGAAGACACTATTGATGCAAAAAACTACCAACAAACATTTGAGCCAATTATATAAATATTACAAGGGCGTATACGTACAAGACAAATTAAATTGACTGCGATGTTAGGGCGTAGCCATGAACTAGAAATGAATTGATATGAATGATGTCGTTTCTGATTGGGCATGTTTTAACAGAAAATGAACTATTGTATAAAAAGGCTTGAACACAATCGTTAAACAGTCTGGTTTGGGAAACACCGTCAGGTAAGTCTAAGAAGTGCTGGCTATACCTGTATGATGTCCTATATTTCTTTACATAATGAGACAAGTTGATAATGTTGATATACTGACGGGCAAAAGAAAATATACACCTAACTTTGATGACAGCTAAAAATTAAACAAACAAGAAATGGTTATTCGATAATAATGTATTTGATACGGGTATCACAGTTGTGTTATAAACTGTTTTCAGCCCAGTAACGTTTTGATAAGCATTTCGCCTTGTGTGTTTATGGGACATATCTGGCAAACATTTATATGTTGATCGTAAATATTTTTATATTCCAAAAGGGAATAAACCTCTCGGGTACATTTTCGAAGATATTCAGCTGATACGCGAAAATCACAAAGAGATACCTTTCTTACGAACGTTCTGTATTCCACTGATGTCTTTGGCTTGCTTCAGAATGACTGGGGATTATAACATTTTATTATGCAATACAGTTCATTTAGTTGAACTCCGTAGTCTCGAATGTATTGAAATCTCGAAGTTAAGCATCCGCTACAAATGAACTTCATAATGAGCTTCGACAGTTGATGCCGACCGTTCTATCTGCAGTAGACGTACTCGAGCGCCATGCTTGCTCTGATTGTGAGTGTGGCGACAGTAACCCTGTTCCTAGGAGGGGAGCCATGTAATGCTTCATGACAGCTAATTCCGACTGTTCTATCTGCTGTAGACCTAAGGGACGCCATGCTAGCTCTGATTGTAATCCTGGCGACAGTAGACCTGGTTCTGGGTGTGGAGCCATGTAATGCGACATGACAGCTAATTCCGACTGTTCTATCTGCTGTAGACCTAAGGGACGCCATGCTAGCTCTGGTTGTGAGTGTGGCGACAGTAGCCCTGGTTCTGGGTGTGGAGCCACGTAATGCTTCATGGCAGCTAATTCCGACTGTTCTATCTGCTGGAGACCTACAGGACGCCATGCTAGCTCTTGTTGTAATCCTGCCGACAGTAGCCCTGTTTCTGGGAGGGGAGCCACGTAATGCTACATGACAGTTAATTCCGACTGTTCTATATGCAGTAGACCTACAGGACGTCATGCTAGCTCTTGTTGTAATCCTGGCCGTAGCCCTGTTTCTGGGAGGGGAGCCACGTAATGCGACATGACAGCTAATTCCGACTGTTCTATCTGCTGGAGACCTACAGGACGCCATGCTAGCTCTTGTTGTAATCCTGCCGACAGTAGCCCTGTTTCTGGGAGGGGAGCCACGTAATGCTACATGACAGTTAATTCCGACCGTTCTATCTGCAGTAGACGTACTCGAGCGCCATGCTAGCTCTGGTTGTGAGTGTGGCGACACTAGCCCTGGTTCTGGGTGTGGAGCCATGTAATGCGACATGACAGCTAATTCCGACTGTTCTATCTGCAGTAGACCTACAGGAAGTCATGCTAGCTCTGGTTGTAATCCTGGCCGTAGCCCTGTTTCTGGGAGGGGAGCCACGTAATGCGACATGACAGCTAATTCCGACTGTTCTATCTGCTGTAGACCTACGGGACGCAATGCTAGCTCTGGTTGTGAGTGTGGCGACAGTAGCCCTGGTTCTGGGTGTGGAGCCATGTCATGCTACATGACAGCTAATTCCGACTGTTCTATCTGCTGTAGACCTACGGGACGCCATGCTAGCTCTGGTTGTTACCCTGGCGACAGTAGACCTGGTTCTGGGAGGGGAGCCACGTAATGCAGCTGAACTAAGAGCCAAGTACTACATGACAGACAAAGACTGGCTCGTATGTGAGAGTCGGGCGTATGAACGCATGCTCATTGAAGAATCGGAAGCGCGTGATTATTACAAATCTGGTAAGTATTTTGCCTAATCATTTACATTTACATGTATACATTTACATTTTATACCAACATTCAACTCTAAACCCAGTTCAACCAAGTTTTACAGTGTACATGATGGGAAAAATCATGACGTAAACCATTTTACGATTGAAACATAATTTCTCTTAGACTTTCATTTTACATGTCATGGTTGATATATATTTTCTTTATCATTCTGTATAATGACCTATAGTTGCGTCAGCTTTACTTGTTTAAGAAGCACGTTCAGTGTGACGTGTGAATCATGGATCAGCGTCAACTGCAAGAACAGTAGCATCATTATGGTTTCACTTGAAATGTAATATGTTTTTTAATGTTAATTAGTTCCACAGCTAAACATGTCCTTAGTTGAAATCGCCCAGTGTTATCACGTCCAGATAACGGTGGAGGAACGTTTAACCCAAGTGAACAAGCAGAACATTATTAGAAGTTTGCAGGAAATTTTAAAATTACAAAATAATGTACAGTGAAAACTCGTTAAATATGAAACTTATATATGCATTATGCACCCTACTTGTTTCGAACTACACGTAATTCGATAAGTGTACTTCGAGTCAACAATGTATTCCTGTACTGAGGGACATGGTTAGAGTTGAATACAGTGAGTGAGTATGGTTTTACGCCGCTTTTAGCAATATTACAGCAATATCACGACGGGGTACACCAGAAATGGCCTTCACACATTGTACCCATGTGGGGAATCGAAACCCGGTACTTCGAGCCAACGCTTTATCCACAAGACTACCTCATCGACCCGAAAATTTAATATATTCTGACATCTTAGTTCGTTTCGTGTTAGTGACAGGATAGTTTTAAGATGTCAGCACCTGGCGCTTGCTAGCCTGGCGCTTTTGACTGCTTGCCCACTCCGCCCTAATCTGGAGTGCCCCAAAATCAACGCCCCTTTTAAAAAAACATGCGTAGTATCCACATCGTGTCTAAATCGAGATCGTTCTTTCATGTTTTTAATCTATTTTTTCGGATAGTCTAAATCAGACAATGAAGCAGCAATGTTCCTGTGTTTGCTGTAGGTGTGGATGATTTGGTAGCGGGGTCGACCACCGCACAGCACCGACAGGTCACAGCTACTCTGGGGAACAGCATCAAGATGGCGGAGCATCATCGCATTTTCACTCTCTCTGTCGATGAAGCCGTGAAACTGTAAGCCAATAAGATATTTATAACAGCAATATTTCAGTTATGTTATTATCCATTTCTATTTACAATATAGGCGGATCAAAAGACAACGCAGGGTGCCCCTACCCTCCCACCCTTTTCCTTCAGCAACCCATGCTTGTCTTAAGAGACGACTAACGGGATCGGTGCTTGTCATCGTATCCAAACTGCGAGGATCGATGCTCATGATGTCAATCACTGGAAATTCTGGTCCGGATTCGAATATTTACAGACCGCCGTCATATAGCTGGAATATTGCTGAGAGCGGTGTTTAGCAGCAAACAAACAAACCAAGTTTGAAACAATCTAAACATTTCCTTGGAAGCGTTATATGCAATACGGTAAAGGATGATGGCTCTCCGGATTGTGATCACATGATATTGCCCTTCTTTTCCAAGAAGCTATATACGCGTTCGCTAAATAAAATATGTTAATTCTAAAAACATTACCCTTAATCCTTTGGAACATATTTAAAATATAACGCGTTGTGTTCAGTAAACATACCAACTGTGCATTCAATATAGAGTTGTCGGGGCGGTCGTGTAGCCTAGTGGTTAAAGCGTTCGCTCGTCACGCTGAAGACCCGGGTTCGATTCCCGACATGGGTACAATGTGTGAAGCCCATTTCTGGTGTCCCCCGCCGTGATATTGCTGGAATATTGCTAAAAGCGGCGTAAAACCATACTCACTCACTGTAGAGTTGTCATCTGTCGATTTGATAGCATTTCGAAATTCATGGTAGAACTTATTTTATTTCCCAATGTAGTTTATTTGTTTTATTCCGCTGTCTGGGTCTATTCCAAAATTGTCACGTTTCATTTCTGTCACGTTATTTGCTTCAGTCGTTCTGTTCCCGACAAGGATGTACGTGATCTGTTGCTTAGCGGGTTCGGACCCCATCTGGACTGTGGGAACAATTCAGTGTGTTGTGAGAACACATACCCATTCAGAACGGCTAATGGACGATGTAACAACCTCCTCAACCCAAACTGGGGCGAGTCCTTCATCCCCTTCCGGAGATTCATGGAGCCGCGGTACGGCGATGGTAAGCGCACCTTCTGAATTGAAGGTTGGTTTGTTTGTTGTTTAACGCCGCACTCAGCAATATTCCAGCTATATGACGGCGGTCTGTAAATAATCGAGCCTGGACCAGACAATCCAGGATTGACATAATGAAAATCGATCCACGCAATTGGGATCGATAACATGCATCAACCAAATCAGCGAGCCTGACCACCCGATCCCGTTAGTCGTCTTTTACGAAATGAAGGTAAGGGGCCATTACATCATTAGCAGGACAAACTTAATATTATCAGGCGATTGACAGCTGTGTGCTGTTTGTTTGTTTTCACACAGCAATATTCCAGCTATATGACAGCGGTCTGTAGATATTCGAGTCTCGGCCAGACAATCCAGTGATAGATATCATGTGCATCAATCCACGCAATTGGGATGCGATGACATGCATCAACAAACTCAGCGAGCCTGAGCACCCGATCCTGTTAGTCGCCTCTCACGACAAGCAGGGGTTGCTGAAGACTTGTTCTAACCCGGATCTTCACGGGTGGTCTGACAGCTGTGCATTTGTTGTATAGGTTTATGAAAGAGACCATTCGAATTTCTGTCCGTTTCGTGAATCAGTATCGCCAAACCCCGCATTGTTCTTACTGACGAGCCAACTGTTACGGGTATGGCCTCTAACTTAAAATACATCCCTTTTTCAAACTTAAAATACATCCCTACTTTTAGTCTGTGACAAAACTTTCTTTTGTGTAAAGTATCTGAAAAAATATTAGAACTCTATTAGTAGTGTGTATTTATACTGTGTGAGTGTTTATACTTTTGGTGATGCAAGTGGAATGTTCTCTGCAACTTGTTTACATGCACCAAGCTCCGTCGTTTATTGTTCTCCACAATGAATGGTACAAGGGTCTTTGCAACTTCGTGGGGTACTGAATGGATATTTGATCAATTGCTTGCACGTTTTGAAAACATCCTGACGAGGATTGGTAGACATCTAGAGCCCAGAGCAAGAAACGTATGTTAATCCCTTTCTTTGTTTTTCTCAAAAAACGTTTATCTACTTTACATTTGCGTGAGTAAGTTGGGTTTAACGCCGCTTTTAACAGTATTCCACTTATATCGCGGCGTGTCAGCTTAATGTGGGAGGAAAGCCCGAAGTGATGCAGGTCTCAAACGTTTACCACTTCCGTGAAAGCCACGAGCACGGTATGGTGCTGACAAACCTAGAAACATAATCGGGGCGACCCGGGATTCGAACCCACAATTAAAGGTTTCTGGCGTGCCCAAGGGACGCATCTCTGCACAGCGAATCGCGGCGCCTTTGACGACTGGGCCACCCGTGCCCCCCTATCATTTGAGAAAGCAGCGGATAGACCAATGGGTTTTTAAACGGATGGTATGAGAATCACACACACACACTCTCTCTGACCTCAGTTAGAGTTTGTATGACATCCTGTCTTTTTCCAGGCATTGCGTCCCCGCGAACCATGTCCACGGACGGTGTTAGTGAACTGCCCAGTGCCCGTCTGGTCAGTACCACGATACACGAGGCCTCGACCCCGGCCACACTCAGTGACAACTTCACGCTCATGCTAATGACCTGGGGTCAGTTCCTTGACCACGACGTCACCCTCACGCCCGTGCAGCTGGGTAAGTCGGGGGAAACTGCTAAGTACTAACACCCGCTTGTCATACAGTCGTTAATCATACAATGGAGCAGAGATTTCTTATGACTATTGAATTGATTTTTGTCACTTTTATTGTCTAGTCTCCCTAGGCAAGAAAGATGGCGTCGTCGTCATGTGAATGCGGGCTGATCAACTCTGACCTTTGTTTACGATTTAGTAAAAGCCATCAATATTTGATACCTTTCAAAATCATTAACCAAGCGATTTTCCTGGATAAAGTGCTTGATCTGTCTAGTAGGGGGGCTATTGACATATTGAAATCATTATCATGATTATCGACCTGGTATCTGTATCAAGCCAATGGTAGACATATTTACATGTTTACATGTTTACCTTTCCCCTACCTAATGCTGACCACTCGAAGTTGATCTACCTACAAGGAACTAAACTGTCAGGCAAAAGAAAGTATACACTTGACAAAAGGATTTCACCAAAAAATAACAAATGTTGTCAAAACGTTACTCGGATGAAAAAAGTCTAAAACACAACTATGATACCCGTATCAAATACATCACCATCGAATAAACTTTTTGTTTGTCTCATATTTAGCCTCCAGCAGGCATGGGTGTATATTTTCTTTTGCCCGGCAGGTTATCTAATGTTAAAATATGGTTCAATATGATTCAGGGGCGGTGGGGTAGCCGATGACCCGGGTACAATGTGTGAAGCCCATTTCTGGTGTCCCCAGCTGTGATATCGCTGGTATATTGCTAAAAGCGGCGTAAAACAATTCTCACTCACTCAATATGATTCATATTTTAATTATTAAACCTTATATTTATGACCGAATGTCAAGTCTTGATATATACCGTGTTGTGGTGTATGTTCATCGGGAAATGGATAAGTGAAATGTATCGCAACATCGACCACTCGGTCAGCCGTAGTGTCCCCACACTGTAGCCACCCATGTAACAACCATCCGCTGTCTTACAGGAGCCTACGGTAGCGGCGTCAGTTGCTGTGCATCACCCAGGGTGGCGTTCAAACAAGCAAGATTGAGTGCAAGGTAAGGCGTCAGTTGTTGTGCATCACCCAGGGTGGCGTTCAAACAAGCAAGACTGAGTGCAAGGTAAGGCGTCAGTTGTTGTGCATCACCCAGTGTGGCGTTCAAACAAGCAAGACTGAGTGCAAGGTAAGGCGTCAGTTGTTGTGCATCACCCAGGGCGGCGTTCAAACAAGCAAGACTGAGTGCAAGGTAAGGCGTCAGTTGTTGGGCATCACCCAGGGTGGCGTTCAAACAAGCAAGACTGAGTGCAAGGTAAGGCGTCAGTTGCTGTGCATCACCCAGGGTGGCGTTCAAACAAGCAAGACTGAGTGCAAGGTAAGGCGTCAGTTGTTGTGCATCACCCAGGGCGGCGTTCAAACAAGCAAGACTGAGTGCAAGGTAAGGCGTCAGTTGTTGTGCATCACCCAGGGTGGCGTTCAAACAAGCAAGACTGAGTGCAAGGTAAGGCGTCAGTTGTTGTGCATCACCCAGGGCGGCGTTCAACAAGCAAGACTGAGTGCAAGGTAAGGCGTCAGTTGTTGTGCATCACCCAGGGCGACGTTTAAACAAGCAAGACTGAGTGCAAGGTAAGGCGTCAGTTGTTGTGCATCACCCAGGGTGGCGTTCAAACAAGCAAGACTGAGTGCAAGATAAGGCGTCAGTTGCTGTGCATCACCCAGGGTGGCGTTCAAACAAGCAAGACTGAGTGCAAGGTAAGGCGTCAGTTGCTGTGCATCACCCAGGGCGGCGTTCAAACAAGCAAGACTGAGTGCAAGGTAAGGCGTCAGTTGTTGTGCATCACCCAGGGTGGCGTTCAAACAAGCAAGACTGAGTGCAAGGTAAGGCGTCAGTTGTTGTGCATCACCCAGGGCGGCGTTCAAACAAGCAAGACTGAGTGCAAGGTAAGGCGTCAGTTGTTGTGCATCACCCAGGGCGGCGTTCAAACAAGCAAGACTGAGTGCAAGGTAAGGCGTCAGTTGCTGTGCATCACCCAGGGTGGCGTTCAAACAAGCAAGACTGAGTGCAAGGTAAGGCGTCAGTTGTTGTGTATCACCCAGGGTGGCGTTCAAACAAGCAAGACTGAGTGCAAGGTAAGGCGTCAGTTGTTGGGCATCACCCAGGGTGGCGTTCAAACAAGCAAGACTGAGTGCAAGGTAAGGCGTCAGTTGTTGTGCATCACCCAGGGTGGCGTTCAAACAAGCAAGACTGAGTGCAAGGTAAGGCGTCAGTTGCTGTGCATCACCCAGGGTGACGTTCAAACAAGCAAGACTGAGTGCAAGGTAAGGCGTCAGTTGTTGTGCATCACCCAGGGCGGCGTTCAAACAAGCAAGACTGAGTGCAAGGTAAGGCGTCAGTTGCTGTGCATCACCCAGGGTGGCGTTCAAACAAGCAAGACTGAGTGCAAGGTAAGGCGTCAGTTGCTGTGCATCACCCAGGGTGGCGTTCAAACAAGCAAGACTGAGTGCAAGGTAAGGGCTGAGTTTTGTTTACGCCGCTCTGAACAGTATTCAAGTTATATCGCGGCGTGTCACCTTAATGTGGGAGGAAAGCCCGAAGTGATGCAGGCCTTGGGTGTTTACCACTTTTGTGAAACCCATGGTAAGGCTATGGTGAGGAGGAAACAAAATAATCAGGCCTGACCGAATTTCGAACTTGCAGAAATCGGTTTCTGGCATGCCTAAGATCGCAACTCTGCACTGTGAACGAGGACGACGCTAATAAACAAACTGAGAAAACAAGATGAAACTTATCCCGATTTGGAAAGTAAATATCTTTGACGTTTGTTTTTTGTTGACATATATTACTAAACGTAATAAAATGTAATATACAACTGTGATGTTTGTATTAAATAATAGATGATGTTCGGGATTGTCAATTATAATTAGTTACGAATTGTGTGATCAGGTTTTCAATTCATTGAAGTAAATTTTTAAAGTCAAAGCAGAATAATTAAAGTTAGGAAGGACCCCTTTGCTTTCTTTGGGAACTATTTGGTAATACAGTACAAAAAGGAAGCGAATAGGGGGTGAGAGATGGGGGAAGATGTTTTCATCCCTAAATTTAACATCGACAAGCATCAACAAAATCTCATCAGAATTGGCGCAATATCCAGTTAGTTCGTAAAAAAACCCCGCATTTTTGCCTGAAAGGATGACCCAAAGGATTTCCCTAGTGTTTTCAAGAATTAATTATGCTTGTGGCTATGGACTGTAGTAATCCTTTGCATTATAACGGTATTATAACGGTAACAGCATACGGTATTATAACGGTAACAGCATTATAACGGTATTATTAAGCTAACAGCATACGGTATTATAACGGTAACAGCATTATAACGTTATTGTAACAGTTACGGTAAAAGCACTTATACGGTATTATAACGGAAACTGCATCATAACGGTATTATAAAGGTAACAGCATCATAACGGTATAATAATGGTAACTGTATCATAACTGTATTATAACGGTAACAGCATGTTAACGGTATTATAACGGCAACAACATTAATAGGGTATTATAACGGAAACTGCATTAAAACGGTTTTATAACGATAACAGCATTAATACGGTATTATAACGGAAACTGCTTTATAACGGTGACAGCATCATAACGGTATCATAACTGTAACAACATTATTACGGTATTATGACGGTAACAACATTATTACGGCATTGTGACGGTTACAACATTACAACAGTATATTGTCCCCCTCTCTACCCGCCAGACCCCAGTGTTTTCCGATCATGATCCCCCATGGCGACCCGTCATTCAACAACAGCTGCATGGACTTCGTCAGATCCGTACAGGTGGAAAATGCCAACTGTCAAGCAGGTACATGAGGGCTGAGGTGGTACAGGGGATTGAGCGTGTCACGTACAGGTGGAAAATGCCAACTGTCAAGCAGGTACATCAGGGCTGAGGTGGTACAGGGGATTGAGCGTGTCACGTACAGGTGGAAAATGCCAACTGTCAAGCAGGTACATGAGGGCTGAGGTGGTACAGGGGATTGAGCGTGTCACGTACAGGTGGAAAATGCCAACTGTCAAGCAGGTACATCAGGGCTGAGGTGGTACAGGGGATTGAGCGTGTCACGTACAGGTGGAAAATGCCAACTGTCAAGCAGGTACATGAGGGCTGAGGTGGTACAGGGGATTGAGCGTGTCACGTACAGGTGGAAAATGCCAACTGTCAAGCAGGTACATGAGGGCTGAGGTGGTACAGGGGATTGAGCGTGTCACGTACAGGTGGAAAATGCCAACTGTCAAGCAGGTACATGAGGGCTGAGGTGGTACAGGGGATTGAGCGTGTCACGTACAGGTGGAAAATGCCAACTGTCAAGCAGGTACATGAGGGCTGAGGTGGTACAGGGGATTGAGCGTGTCACGTACAGGTGGAAAATGCCAACTGTCAAGCAGGTACATGAGGGCTGAGGTGGTACAGGGGATTGAGCGTGTCACGTACAGGTGGAAAATGCCAACTGTCAAGCAGGTACATGAGGGCTGAGGTGGTACAGGGGATTGAGCGTGTCGCGTACAGGTGGAAAATGCCAACTGTCAAGCAGGTACATGAGGGCTGAGGTGGTACAGGGGATTGAGCGTTCGCTCGTCACAGTGACGATGTGTCACGTACAGGGAAAGAGGTTCCTGGTGTTCACACCTGGTTATATGTTATCCTCGCTGACATTCTCACTTACGTAACTCCTTCGTGTGTTGTCATAGATATCTGTATAACAGTTAAGATCTTGTTGCTCTCGCTGTTTCGTCAACAGATTCGTAACGGTACTTTCAAATCATCACATAACCTCTGATAACAAATTCATCAGTTTGTCCACCGTATCCATTGTCGTAAGTGTGCATCCCGTTAAGATCTAGGCATGACGATCCATGTTGTAAGTAGTGACTAACGGGATCGGGTGGTCAGGCTCCCTGACTTGGTTGATGTATATCATCGCATTCCATTTGCGTAGATCGATGCGCATCATGTCTGTCACTGGATTGTCTGGTCCGAGTTGATTATTTAAAGACTTTATTTACAGTTTTTCTTGATATCCTAAAATATTGTCAATTTTGAACATGCTAGTTCTGTTCAAGTATTGTCTTTGATCCATTTTGCGAGGTTGTTGCAGACATGTTTTACAATTTCACACTCAAAGAGAATGTACATTAAGGTTGGTTTTTCTCGTTTACAAACATTGCTATCTCTCGTCTCAGCACCGGTTGAGCAGCTAAACCAGCTGACGGCGTACCTCGACGCCTCACAAGTGTACGGCTCCACCCAACAGCAACAGAACAGTCTCAGGACGTTTCAGAAAGGTAGGGACATCACTGTCACCGTGACATCATGATCATGAACCATGCTGCACTGTGTTAAGGATTGGAGAAAACACGCTCACGAGGTTCTGGTAGACAGAGCATCCCCAGGGCATGCTCTGTCTACCAAAACCGAGGGAAAGTGTTTTTCCATACTTATAAACCGTTTAAATTGATTAAATGTTATAACGAGCATCTATAAATGAGGCGCTTCATTATAGCGCTTCCTTGAAGACGTGATATCATAGCTTGCACGTGAAATTCGCTGACTTGCCAGGCGGTCAAGAGCACTTGGATGTGTCAACAACAAAACACAACTAAAATACTTACTTTTAAATGAAAGTGAAATCTTCGGTCTCTAAATGTTTGTGTTGCAATATTCCACTTCTTTTAAACTTTTCAAAACGAAAATTCGCAAATTTAAAAGGTGTCTTTTGCTTTACAAGATTTACGACTTGAAACAATCCAACTGTTACATAGAGGTAGTTGTGACCTAACGGCTAGCAGTTACTTCACGTGCAAATTGTGCAGCATTGATAAGCACTTGTTTAAAAGCACGTGTTTTGAAACCTCGCTGTCCTTTCACCAGAGACTCTGAAGTGGAAAGATGAGCGACGACGACTTTCATTTTGTTACCCAGTCTTCATTCACTGTACACATGACTTTCAATTTTAATTGAATTAAAATTTTGAATTGCTACTTGTAGTCATTTTTTAAGTTACTTGGTTAAATCTGGGATTTGAGGTTTTACATTCAAAGTAAAACCTCCAGAACGAAAATAAAACCTCATAATAGGTGGATCGAATGTTTTCTCGGGTTTCCTCGAGTTCGAGACAACTGAGATTCACTGTGTACGTATGTAAATTCAAATGTCAACGCCAGAGAGAATTCAGTCTCGATTATCCGTCGAAACAGATTCCAGCTGTCGTAAAAGGCAAAAGAGTAGTGTAAAATATTTCATTGGATCACTGGAAATCAGTGATGACACCAGGTGTTCGCTAAGTTCACCCGGATACATAGCCTGCTTCAGATCAAGACACTTTCGTGTCTCCGGTCGTATATATGTTTGTTTGTTTGTTTGTTGGTTTAATGCCGCACTCAGAAATGCTCCAGCTATATGACGGAGGTCTATAAATAATCGACTCTGGACCAGACAATCCAATGATTGACTTCATGAGCATCCATCCACGCAATTGGGATACGATGACATGCATCAACCAAGTCAGCGAGCCTGACCACCCGATCCCGTTAGTCGCCTCTTACTACAAACATAGTCGCCTTTTACGGCAAGCATGGGTTGCCGAAGACCTATTCTACCCCGGATCTTCACGGGTCCGGTCGTATACGTGCACATTATGGTATACTGGCCCCTTGGAGATACCTGGTACGAACTGGTCCCAACCGATCTATGCTGGTTGAAAAATTCGACTTGAACTCTGTGACTAGGTTGATTGCGTCGTCCCCGTGGAACATTGTTCATAATATCAATCACTGATTTTCCGGTCTCGACTCGATTATTTACAGGCCGCCGTCATATAACAGGAATATTGATGAGTGCTGAGTCACACAACACACACACACACACACACACACACACACACACACACACACACACACACACACACACACACACACACACACACACACACTCACACACACACACACTCACACACACAAATAGATATAATACGTCATCGCCAGTCCACTGAGCTAAAATACAACAGACTGGGAAAAATGCATTGATCACTTCAAATTAGTGATGACGGGTTCGCTAAAAGGCAAGCACCGGTAGCACCCGCCACTCACACAATTTGCATAACAAAAATAAGTGTTTGTTTGTTTGTTTGTTTGTTTCGCTTGTAAATAGATACCCCTGTTGTTTCGCGTTGCTGTGACCTACAGAGTTGTGTATACGTTCAGTTCACTGGAAACTGTCATGTCTGTTCTCTAGGACTGCTGCGAACGTACACCTCCACCACAGGTAGAACCCTCCTGCCCAAACAATCGGCCACAGATGCTCCTAACTGTGTGACCAACTCTGGGAATGCGTTTTGTTTCCAGGCAGGTGAGGAATACATTGTGACATTCAGTTCCATAATCCATGTTCTCAGTTTTGTATTGTTGCGTTAGGGCCCCAATACGGTATATTAGCCGACTGAATTAAGCACAGGGGGATTTCAGTGTGTGAGATGAGTTGGCATGGGGCTCAACGGCGCGCGCACGTGTCTGTCTGTATGTCTGTGTCTGTCTGTCTGTCTGCTTGTACTAGTCCGGACTAATGCTGGTTTCATAGTGCTAGCCCATGTCGCAGTTTAACATGAATACCCTACTCAGACACAGCATACTGACACCGAGCCGACCAATTTTACCACCCTAATCGAAGCGCCGGGCAGGGAAACAAGAAGTACCATCTTTCAACGTTTATATGGTATGATGTGGTCTGGGATCGAACACCGACCTTCCGCTCTCAGGTTAGACGCTCTATCCACTAGACCACGTAGGCTGGGACTCCAGTGTGTGATCAGCTGGCCAAATGTGTGGCTCCAAGTCCCGATGGCGTGGGGTTAACCACTGGAATGTCTATCTTTATTTTCAGATTGCCATGATATAGCTGGGCTGACTGTATGAGATTTGTTTTAGCGACCAACACTTCCACAAATTTAACTGTTTTCAAATTACAATGATTTTACACAATCAAACATCACCTGAATTTTTTTCATTGCATTTCAAATTTTGAGCCCGCGAATCCAGTAACTAAGCAAAAGCCATCTGGAGTTATTAGGGTTCCACTTAGGTTATGTAAATGCTTATTGACAGTGGAGTTCAGATAGATTAAATATACAGTATATAAACAGTGTTCAGTATACATAATTGCATGTTTGCCGCCGGAGCAGCACAAGGACCGGCTGTCGGGACTGCCCTCTGTGGTCGCTTTTGTTATCACTGCCAACCCAAAATACTTCGTACTAAATTATGGAAGAAACAATGTATCTCAAGAATCTCGCAAAGTAGAGGGACGACGTTGCCATAATAGAAATTCGCTTCTGCAAGTATCAGTAAGGGGGAGTAACTCTAGCCACATCCGGTTACCCTGCTTTGTCATGTCAGAATATATTTGTTTTTAATTTTCCCTACAGAACTGAATTGTTTGGGCGAAAATTCGTAAACAACTAACAAATTCCTAACTATATGTCACGGACGTATTTTGTTATTATGTGTTGATGTTCCCGTGAAGATCCGGATAGGTCTCCAGCAACCCATGCTTGTCGTAAGAGGCGACTAACGGATCGGGTGGTCAGGCTCACTGACTTGGTCATTGTATCCCGATTGTGTGGATCGATGCTCATGATGTGAATCACTGGATTGTCTGGTCCAGACTCGATTATTTACAGACCGCCGTCATAAAGCTGGAATATTGCTGAGTGCGGCGTTAAACAACAAACAAACAAACAAACCTCACAACACAAAGACCAGCACTGATTGATATATACACAGTAAAAAAAGTGTTGCACCCCCACATTAATACGTTTGATACATCACAACATTTAAAACGCCCGACTCTGGTTTTAATGGTAGGTATTCCTTGGGGATCTGATGTTAAATGTGTAATGTTTTCGGAGGGAAGATGATCACCAAAACGTAGCAATCAGCACGTGAATTGCATGGTGCATGACATTTGCAGATTGCAGTATCTTCTTAAGCTCAACATCGCCTATAAAAGATGTTCTCTGACAGCCCAGTTTATTGTAACCCACAATGCCGGGTAGACGATTGTCAGAAGCAGTCAAGTGGCAGATTATTGGCCTTCATGGAGCAGGTCTTTCGTTCAAGGAGATTGGCAGAAGAACCGGACATCACTACTCAACAATAAGCCGTTTGGTCAGAAAACACGCACAAACTAATGATGTAAGGAATCGCAGACCCTCTGGCAGACCACGTAAGACCACAGTTAGAGATGACAGAGCGTTGTTGAGGGTGGTAAGGCGTCATCCATTTGCTACAAGCACAACCTTGAAACGTCTTTGGCTTCCTCGTCAACAGTTCAGTACCCAGACCGTGAGAAATCGTCTTAAAGCTGCAGGGTTGAAGTCCAGAAGGGTTATCAAGCGACCTAAACTCACAGACAACCACAAACGACTACGTCTAGCCTGGTGTAGACTGAGACAGAACTGGAACTTGAGGTCCTGGAGAAGAGTCCACTGGTCGGACGAAAGCAGGTTCCTTCTGCATGTTGTGGATGGCAGAGTGAGAGTATGGAGGCGTCCTGGAACAGCTTATACTGCAAGAAACATCATGCCAACTGTACCATATGGAGGTGGATCTGTTATGGTCTGGGGATGCTTCTCATTTGATTGTAAGCTTGATTTAGTGACCATACGAGGCAACTTGACAGGGGAGCGCTACATCCAAGAGGTGCTGAATCCAGTTGTGGTGCCCCATTTTGACAATCATCCACTGGCCACTAGACCGATATTCATGGATGACAATGCCAGACCACATCGTTCACGAGCTGTGACCCAGGTTATCCACAACAATGCTCTGACGCAGATTCCATGGCCAGCAATGAGTCCAGATATGAGTCCTCTGGAACATGTATGGGACATTTTGGGACGCCTGATTTATCGTCGGGACCCTCCTCCACAGAACTTGCGTGAATTGGAAGCAGCATTACACGAGGAGTGGCAGCAGCGATTCCAACGTCTGGTGAGGAGTATGAGACGAAGACTTCAAGCTGTGATCCAAGTGATTGGTGGAAGTTCTCGATATTGACTTACTGTGTTCGTCAAATCTCCATATGACATTCTTACCCTATTGGATGAATTTGGTCACTAAAAATTATTGAGATGTCACCATACTTAATGCGTCTTCGTTGTTCGTTCATTTTTCGTAAAAGTTCAGCATGAGATTATTACATGCCATAAGGTCATGGCATACCCCATTTAAGTTCATTGTATAGACAATACACTGGTTTGTTGGTATACACGAAATCCTGGTTATAATATTAATTCGGTTATCTTTACACCCTTTCAAAACACCCCTCCATGAAAAAGTATAGAGGGTGCAACACTTTTTTTACTGTGTATATGTGTGCAGGTGACGAACGAGTGAACGAGAACCCAGCCCTCACGAGCATGCAGACGGTGTTCTTGCGGTTTCACAACCTCGTGGCTACGGATCTGAAAAGGTTGAACTGCCACTGGGGAGATGAGAAACTGTTCCAAGAGACGAGGAGGATTATCGGGGCTAGCATCCAGGTTTGTGCTTTTCTGCATTGGAGTGTGACAGGTAGTGATGAGGCGTGCTATCAGTTACAGGCCCTTTTAAATTTCTTTGTTCGTTGTTAAACGCCGCACTCAGCAGTATTCCGGCTACATGACGGCGGTCTGTAAATAAGTAATCGAGTCTGGACCAAACAATCCAGAATTAACATCATAAGCATCGATCAACGCAATTGGGATACGATGACATGCATCAACCAATTCAGTAAGTCTGACCACCCGATCCGGTTAGTCGCCTCTTACAACAAGCATAGTCGCCTTTTACGGCAAGCATGGGTTGCTGAAGACCTATTCTAACCCGGCTTTTCACGGGTCTTCTATTACATAATAGGTGCAGTCACGAATGTCCAGAATTTGTAGCTGTTGAATGTCTTGTATGGGGGAGTTGTCCGTTCTTGAATCCAGAAAGCAGCAGTCTTGGAAGCAGGCAGAAATGTCGGCGCTTTCAGAGAGTTATCGCGTCCGCACTGGACAAGTAGATAAGATCGTAGAAGGCCTCGAATCGTCCTCGTCTCTCTCTTATATAAATACAGCTAGTATTCTAGGAACTTCTTGAACAAAGTCTATCCCAGTGTCGATACGCAAAGGTGCAGAACTCATAAGTACGCTGGTTGTCGTAAACCGTCAGTAAAAAATATATCTGGATACAACGGTAATTGACATTTTACGTGCGCTTCAATCTGCTGCCTCTAACAATCATAAAACTATAACCTTGCCACATATACTGCTACCAACAGCCGCGTAAAACCCAACCCTAATGATCTTGCTTTTGTTAAAAGTATTCAGTTTGTCTTCATTTATTGTTTTGTAAAATGCCTTCATGAAAATAACTTGTCCTGGAGAGGTATTAACAAAAGCCTTCTTTGCTTTTTTAACGATCCAGATTCATTTGAATAAAAATATGTTTGAATGTAATGACATTTCAGGTCATCACATATACCGAATACCTTCCTATTCTGCTGGGCCCTACAATAATGACTCAGTACGGTCTAACGTCCACGACGTCGGGTTACGCCAACGTGTACAATCCTGCCGTTGACGCCAGCATTCGCAACGCCTTCTCCACTGCCGCCTTCAGGGTCGGTCACACAATGGTCAACGACTTCCTTGGCAATGCCGATGCGAGTGGCGTGGATGCTGGAAACACCGTCCTCAGTACCAGCTTCGGGAACACTGACATCCTCCTGAACCAGCCTGGCCGGACCGTGGGCAGCTTCTGTCGGGGTCTTGCACGTGACAGCACCCAGCTGGTTGACCGCTTCATGACCTCCCAGTTGACCAACAACCTGTTCCCTGACGACGCGGGGAACAAACTGGACCTGGCGTCCCTGAACGTCCAAAGAGGTCGGGACCACGGCCTGGCGGGATACGGGTACTGGAGGAGGTTCTGTGGGCTGTCGCAAGTAACCAACATCATGGCAATCACAGAGATACCATACGACGTGCGCCTCAAACTGGCCTCTATCTACTCGTGAGTAAAAACCTGTGTGACCCACCAGGAGAACAGGAACCTCATGGGTGGTACGTTACAATTGTGCTGTGACGTCATAAAGACGTTTGACGTCATCTTATTTCAGTAAAACTCGCCATGTTTGCGAACTGTACAAAAAATATCTTATTTCTCGCTCGTTAGTTCGTAGTGTAATATGAAAAATACTTCAAAACCTTTAAGCATAAATGTCTACTTTCAATTAATCAGATGTATCTAAAGACTGCTATTATTACATAAACAGTTACAATGAGTCCAAATGTTTGATGCCATGAATCGACCTAAGATACTGCAGTTTTAAAATATAATGAGAAGTAAAAATGTGATTTTCACTCATAAGGTCCCTTATCTCATGGGGGGTCACATTCAGTCCTCGCCGCGTGAACTAGAATCACGAAATATCGCGATGATTACTTATAATATGAAAACAAGCCATTCCGCCGATAAGCAATATTGCTTACAGTAATGGCAAAACTTGCAGGGTGCGCTTTTCAAGAAACATCCATTTTGCTAGCGATAAACATCACCGAGTTTTCATCACGTGGTTACAATCCGGGTAGGACGCGTCAGTCAGGTGACTGAGAGGGGTTACGTTGAGCAGGGAACTTGGTCAATAGCGCATTAAATACTACATCTGCACGGGTTTTTTTCTTTCATTTCCTGCTGGTAATGTACGTACGCTCCACACACGGCTAAATATAGCCTAAATATAGTCAGGGACCTGAAAGGACCCGTGAAGATCCGGGGTAGAATAGGTCTCCAGCATCCCATGCTTGCCGTAAAAGGCGAATATGCTTGTCGTAAGAGGCGACTATCGGGATCGGGTTGTCAGGCTCGCTGACCTGGTTGATGCATGTCATCATATCCCAACTGCGTGGATCCAATCACTGGATTGTCTGGTCCACATTCGATTACTTACAGACCGCCGCCATATAGCTGGAATGTTGCTGAGTGCAGCGTTAAACCACCAACCAATATTTATGGAGGTACAATATGCATACACGTAAAACCCGCGTGCAATTACGCGCACTGTATGTGCACACCGGTTTTACGTGTACACCTCCATGATCGCAAAAACATTTTGAAGTCAATCATTAATATTATAAATAAAAACGCCAAAATTAAATTCACAGACTGCCTATTTATTCATTAACTGTTCGAAATCAATGACATTGTTCAGGGCAATAATAAAAAAAAGCCCCCCATTCTATTTCCAGCCAATCAGGAAACAGAAGTCCTTTAGTGGGCCTAGTTCATTTCGATATGAACATGAACGCAAATATCTCTTGATTAGCCAATCAAATGAAATGGAATCACTTGTAATGTATCCATATCAAGATATATCTGACGGTGATGTTTTACAGGTCTCCCAATGACATCGACCTGTTCACGGCAGCCATGTCGGAGACCCCTGTTTCTGGCGGGCTGGTGGGCCCCACACTTGCATGTTTACTAGGACGACAGTTCCAAGCTCTCAAAACTGGAGACAGGTTTTGGTTTGAGGAGGACAACGACTACGTCAGGTTCACCCCAGGTACTGCATTTCTGCTTGTTTGTTTGCTTGTTTGTTTGCTTGTTTGTTGTTTAACGACCCACTCAGCAACATTCCAGCTGTATGACGTCGGTCTTTAAATAATCGAATCTGGACCAGACATGATGAGCCTCGATCCACGCAATTGGGATACGATAACATGCATCAACCATGTCAGCGAGCCTGACCACCCGATCCCGTTAGTCGCCTCTTACGACAAGCATGGTCACCTTTTATGGCAAGAATGGGTTGCTGAAGACCTATTCTACCCTGGATCTTTACGGGTCGCATTTCTATACGAGTTCGAGGTCTATGTAGTACCAAGCGGAAAACGCTAAGCAATGATTATTCAGTCCTTTGCTCGGCACGCCGCAATCTTAGCCCTTGTAGGTCATCTCGGGAAACGTTTGAAAGAATCCATGTTGGAATTATTTGCACGTCACTGTCGAACGACGCATGAGGCAAGTAAAGGGCAGGGTGGTCAGTCTCGGTGACTTGGTTGATTGTGTACCCCGACGTCGTGGAACAGCGCTCATAGTGTCAATCACTGGATATTCTGGTCCAGATTCGATTAGTTACAGGCCGCCGTCATACAGTTGAAATGGTGTGCGGCGTTAATAAGAAAACAACACACGAGAGCTACACAACACATGAAACGTTTACAATTGTTTCACGTGAAAGTATACTGAAGTAACAATACCTGCTTACGTTCAGCTTAACCTGTTTTCAAAAACGGCCCCATCATGTTGTAGGAACTATATGAGGAGGGATTTGGCGGTATGCGGCTTGCAGTTACGACATGTAATATCAATAACCCTGGGGGGGGGGGGGGGGGGGGGCACGGGTGGCCCAGTCGTCTAAGGCGCCGCGATTCGCTGTGCAGAGTTGCGTCCCTTGGGCCAGCAACCTATGATTGTGGGTTCGAATCCCGGTTTGCCCCAATTATGTTTCTAGGTTTACCAGCACCATACCTGTGCTCGTGGGTTTCACCGAAGTGGTAAACGTCTGAGACCTGCATCACTTCGGGCTTTCCTCCCACATTTAGCTGACACGCCGTGATATAACTGGAATACTGTTAAAAGCGGCGTAAAACCCAACTCACTCACTCACTCACTCAATAACCCCGGTTTCATGTTGTTAGCGGATGAATCAGCCGAATGGAAACGAGACACGTACAAATAGAAGCGACGAAACCCTTTCAATAATCATGGGTTTAACGTCGCGTCCAAGATTATTGCACTTATATAACGACGTGCATGCACGTGTGTGTGGCTGCTTGTACTAGTCCGGACTGATGCCGATAAATAGTGCTAGCACACTGATATACCATGCCGCAGTTTGACTTGAATACCCCATTCAGACACAGTATACTGACTCCGAGCCGACCAGTCCTTGTTTTAGCCTCCTAATGCCGAGTGTTAGACAGGGTAACAACAAGTACCTCAATTAACTTATTTTGGTATGACGCGGCAGGTGATCGAACCCCGGACCTTCTGCTCTCCGGGCGGACGCTCTACCACTAGACCACGGAGGCGGGCGATTACAGCAGAGTCTGTTGTACAATTACGACTATGTCATGAGCATGTGTTTATAAAATGTGAGTGCAATTGTACATTTAGTTAGCAGGATGAATGAGTCTTCACTTGATGTATGGTGAGTTGTCTTATGTCATACATATATTTTCCTATTGTCTTCCATGGTGGCTAACCTCTCCAGCCCAACTGGGGGAGATACGGAAGGTCTCTTTGTCACTTGTCATTTGCCATGGCACCAACACAGAGCAACTTCAGGCCCAGGCTTTCATAAAGAGGTACTTGCTCATCCGTTATCCTTTCGAGGTAGAGATTTGTCAACATTGAGTGAACGTGAAGTATTTTCCTTAATGAACTTTGACAGACATTATGTTCGTGCCAGAGGCACGTGGTAACATGCAACTTTGTTGAACCAAACCTTTTGTGAGGTGAGGTGAGGTGAGGTGAGGTGAGGTAGGGTTCATCATACCTCCATGTCAGAATGATGAGATCTGATTGGTCCATATGATCTTGATACAATACTGTGAATCCCGCCTCGTAGGGGAATACATTTCTCAGTGGGGGAATATATCTCTTATAAATAAAACCCCATGTACCCCGAGTGATCCTGCTACAACTGATATAAACGTCGCGTACAAGATTATTGCACTTATATAGCGACGCGCATGCATGCACGTTTGTATGTGGCTGCTTGTACTAGTCCATCTTCCCGAGGCAAGAGAGTTAACTAACTATAAAAGTCCAGTTTCCACCCTTGCCCAAATAGGCTGGTATTACGGAGTTACATTTTGGCTGGACTAACGAGTCTGTGCATAGTCCAATCAAAATCGCGCAACGAAATCGAAATCCGGTTCGCAAACTGTCGTGCTGATTTCGGTCGAATGCTGGATTTGCAAAGCATGTGCATCACCAACTCGTTGTCAACAGATATTTTCCCAATCTTTTCATGACTTTAATCAAGGTGCTCCCGTGATTTGTTGCACTTTGCAATGTAAGACCCGTTTTATCACACTATAGATCTTGATTATGGTGCAAACTAAATATTCATATCAAATCCTGTATATTGCATTTTGAACTGAACCATGCGTCTGAACATTAATTCACCTCTTAATAATTTTCCTTCCAGTTCAACATTGGTGGACTGCGATAGTATTCCCACACTCAGCCTGGAGCACTGGCGGGAGGCTGACGGCAGCTGGTCAAGCTGGACACAGTGGTCACCCTGTCTGAACAATATCCGCACCAAGACCAGAACCTGCTCGCCCTGCTTTGCAGGATGTGACGGACTGAATGCCCACAGCGAGGCTTGTGGGGATTCCTGCAACTGGAATACATGGGGTACGTGGGGTACCTGTATCAACGGTTCTGAAGAACGAAGCAGAACGTGCAAATGCTCGGGCAATTTTACGCAATGGAAAACTTGTCCAAAGTCGACATTTTAAATTGGTAACCATTCTGTTTTGGCGTGTATCTTGGTGCTATACCATTTACCAAATAACGAAATAATATACGCCAAAGATAACCACTCTTGGGCTTCAATTATAGTAAGGTTCAAATGAAAGCATATTAAAAAATAATTGATCTAAATTCAATATACAATCATATAGAATAAACTGTGTGCATTAAGGGTAAAATACAAATTGTTTGTAGAGATTCACTTGAAAACGAGTGATCTCCAGGACATTTCTAGATGGTATTTCATAATTGTGTGGTTGATATCGTATAAAACAGAACTTATTTCGAAAGTTTCTTCAGAATAAACTTAGTACTGTGAAGTAAATGTGTTTTGCCTTTGTTTAGATTTGGTATACGATGGGTGTATAACGACTTGTCGTCGATGTATTTATCCACGAGGCGAAGTTAGATTTGTTTGTAAGTTGTTTAACGCCGCACTCCTCACAGTATTCTAGTACATGACGGCGGTCTGTATTTTATCAAATCAGGACCAGACAATCCTGTGACTGACTTCATGTGCAATTGCAAATGGGATATGATGACATGCATCAAACCAAGTCAGCGAGCCTGACCGCCCGATCCCGGTCCCGTTAGTCGTTTCATGACTTAGAAAATCAGTTGTTTTAATCAATGCCGCACTGCACTACTAATACACCTTATATCATAAGTGAGTTGGGTTTTATGCGGCTTTAAGCACTATTCCAGCAATATCACGGGAAGGGAATACCAGAAATGGGCTTCACACATTGTACCCATGTGGGGAATCGAAACTGGGTCTTTGTTCTGACGAACGCTTTAAACCCTCGGCTATCACTAGGCATAATAAAAAACTACTGCTTATCATTTACTTCCGTATTCGTTCACGAATTATCCATCAATAATCAGTTACCCCCTTTATAACAAGACATTCTAAAAGTTTATCCGGTGAAAGACTGAAACATAGGAAACGCCATGTGCGTAAAATATAGTAAATCAAAAGGTTCTTAGTGCTAACAATGCTATTGTCCTAGCAGTACTGAATGGTACCACAGTCTTTTCTTTGTTTTTTTTCACCCCACTCGGCAATATTCCAACTATTTGACCCTCATAAATAATCAGGTCTGGACCAGACAATCCAGTGATTTACAGGATGAGCATCGATCCATACAATTAGGATATAAGGTGCATTGACCAAGTCAGTGAGCCTGACCACCTGACCCCAAAGTCTTACCACCCATTCTGCCCGGGGTCTTCATGGGGCCAGTAGTCTTTCCTGCACTGCAACTGCAAGTTTCCCAGCAACACATGGCCTGATCCAGTCTTGGCCATGCAAACCAGTGACTGAAAGCAAGACCAACGTTCCACACCATCAGGACAGCATAACACGCAATCGGGGAACAACTTGGCCACACAATCCCCATTTAGTTGGTTATTACAAGCATTAGGTTGTGTGAACCTGTTCTGACCTGTGACTCTTCTACAAAGTGATCTTAACCCTAAGATGATCATGGCTCTAATGATAATCGATATTTGTATATGAACCCGTGAAGATCTGTGTTAAAATTGGTCTTCAGCAACCTATGCTTGTCGTAGGAGGTGACTAACAGGATTGGGTGGTCAGGCTGGCTGACTTGGTTGATGCATGTCATCGTATCCCAAGTGCTTAGATCAATGCTCATAATGTGAATCACTGGATTGTCTGGTCCTGACTCGATTATTTACAGACCGTCATCATAAAGCTGGAATATTGCTGAGTGCGACGTTAAAAAACAAACAAACGATATTCGTATAGCTACAGTCAATCATAAAGCTACTTTTTACGTCTCAGCTCTTTTCTCCAAGGAACACAAACACAACATTTAATCAATACCAATATATTTTATCAAAACATGATGCCAACAATCACCAGTGGTACCAGAAGTGGCCAGCTACCATTGCATCCATAACAACATCAGCGGTACCAGAAGTGGCCAGCTACCATTGCATCCATAACAACATCAGCCAAAACATGCTTCCTAACAACTTACAACATACCAAAATCGGCAGACATCAATGCATGTGGACTGAAATTCTGGTTCATCTTACACACAGATCACCTAAAACTCCACTCTTGAGAGAGACATTCTGAGTGTATAGACAGGATAAATCTGACTGCATGTTTGGTGGTGTTGGCCAAGGAATGGGATGCGATCTGGGCATGTAACTGACTTCACACTTCATCCAGTCAGATTTAGCCCCCTCTGGCCCCACTTGCACAAAGCGATCTGAGCGCTGAGATAATCAAAACTCCCATACATTAACATAGGCTTACGATAATCTTAGCGCAAAGATGATCAAAACTCCCATACATTAACATAGGCTTACGATAATCTTAGCGCTAAGATGATCAAGACTCCCATACATTAACATAGGCTTACGGTAATCTTAGCGCTAAGATCGCTTTGTGCAAGTGGGCCCTGGACAATCAGAACTTCCCCATCAAACGTTGTGAAGAGAATGTAGACAACAACTATTACAAAAAGTCTTGGGTTTCCAATAGCAACCCAACCATCATTTCAGTTGCATCCAGACATCTTAATAACATCCATAATCATAAGGTGCAAAAAAAAACATTACCAATTTTACGTAAAAAAAAAGATTTTAGTACCTAAATGCTCACATCAAAATGTTACCAGAAACATAGCTGAAGCATCAACATTTCTTGCCATGCAAAATGCTCTCCTACAAATATTGTAGCATGAACAATGTATTGCATGAATGTGACCAAAGCAGTTTCCACTGTATTGTCATATCAAATCAAACACCACTCTCCACCTAACACAGCTAACCTTAAGCACACCAGCATCTATATACATACATCAGTATATTCCAGTCATACAGTAATTGCAACTAGCAACAATTTCTGTACACAGTGAATAGGACTCTGTTAATACACTACACCAATCCTTATCCCCATACAGACTAGTAATTATTTAAGTCAATTACCCTGTCTGTCTAGCTACATATTGAAAACTTCATTTCACATAATTGATGAAAAAATTAATGAAATTAAAGGATATCAAATATTTTCACAGTAGCTCGCTGTACACTGGAGCGTTTCAGAGTCTGGATGAATCACATCTTAAAATTGCTATTTTCACACTAAGACCGTAACTGCTGAGCATAGTGAATCTTCTTTTACTATTCATGTGGTTGAAAACATCTCTGCTGTGAGTTGTATAAAAAGATTGTCTAGTGGTCCATCTGTCCAGATGCCATCCTCGATTATTACCGGTATGATAAATACTCCATGTACAGGCAGAATAGGACAGAAATACACAGGATGTCTAGATGTATATTTGTCTTGTTATAAAACTATTCAAATCACTGACTTTAGAAATGCTCATTCTTAAATTAGTTAACATGTTAATATCAAATCTAGATTAGTTCAGTTTCACACAAGGAAATAGAAACTGACATGGTAACTTCCTTTTGTAAAGTAACAAGCAAATATTGTGATAGTAAAACCCTTTGGGTTTGTGTGCACTGATCTGTTGAGGAAATACATAATTTATACATAATCATTTCAGGACAAATCCTAATAAAGTCATTAATTCATTAATTATCCGAGATCGCGTTGTACAATTTGGACATCAATCTTCATTAAGTTGTCCGAACAAGGTGAAACCAGACCTTGTCATACGCTCACCGATCTCGGAGTAGGCAAAGCAAATGAAAACAATGTTCAATCATTTCAAAGAATTAATTCATATATACACTTTCACACGAAACATCCAAAACGTAACGTATCATGGAAATAAATGCTGATAGGTATACTCGCTTCCACAAAAACTTGCAAGCATCGCATTTTACGCGAGCATTGCCCTTTACACACACTAGGAATCAATGCATTGCATAGAAAGGACTTACATCAGATTTGACATAGAATATAGAATAATGCAGAAATTAGATAATAGTTTCCAAGATATAAACTCAAAAGGGGACTACCTTCGGTGTAAATAATACTCTGATGACAGAGATGTGAAAATGACAATGCACAAACATAATGTAATGTTTATATTTTCACAATGTGACTTTACCAAGAAAATAAAGCTGAAGGGAGAAGATCGAGAGCAATGCAATTTGAAAATAGTGTCTAGCTAAGCTGGCATCATGCATACTGTGTCTGGTTCAGTGTGAAGCTACTGTGGCAGTTCTGGTTTTGGTTTTGGTAGTATTCTGGCCGGTAGCCCTTCTGGGTGCGTTCGTGCATCATCTTGGAGGCCTTGTGTAGTTTGTCTACGAACTCGGGCACACCTGAAATGTGGGGTGGTTGTATAGTTGGGCAGGGGATTTAACAAGTCAGTATTTTTCATAATGTTCACAAAAAAGGTAATTTTCATATTAACTTATATCATATATATGACAAAAGTACCTTGAGAATATACATTGTTGCTCTTATGAAGGTAATGGTAAAAAATCGTTAAATATCAAATTATCAGTCAATTGTCTTTAAAATAAACATGAATGATTGCCATCTTACCTGTTGTAGCCTAACAGATGATTGGCATCTTACCTGTTGTAGCCTAACAGATGATTGCCATCTTACTTGTTGTAGCCTAACAGATGATTGGCATCTTACCTGTTGTAGCCTAACAGATGATTGCCATCTTACTTGTTGTAGCCTAACAGATGATTGGCATCTTACCTGTTGTAGCCTAACAGATGATTGCCATCTTACTTGTTGTAGCCTAACAGATGATTGCCATCTTACTTGTTGTAGCCTAACAGATGATTGCCATCTTACTTGTTGTAGCCTAACAGATGATTGGCATCTTACCTGTTGTAGCCTAACAGATGATTGCCATCTTACTTGTTGTAGCCTAACAGATGATTGTCAACTTACCTGTTGTAGCCTAACAGATGATTGTCATGTTATTTGCCTAACAGATGATTGCCATGTTACTTGCCTAACAGATGATTGTCATGTTATTTGCCTAACAGATGATTGTCATGTTATTTGCCTAACAGAAGATTGTCATGTTACTTGCCTAACAGATAATTGTCAACTTACCTGTTGTAGCCTAACAGATGATTGTCATGTTATTTGCCTAACAGATGATTGTCATGTTATTTGCCTAACAGATGATTGTCATGTTACTTGCCTAACAGATAATTGTCATCTTACTTCTTGTAGCCTAACAGATGACTGTCATGTTATTTGCCTAACAGATGATTGTCATCTTACTTCTTGTAGCCTAACATATGGTTATCATCTTACCTGTTGTAGCCTAACAGATGATTGTCACTTACCTGTTGTAGTCATCCAGCTGTAAACTGAGAGGTATGTCACCTACCTGTTGTAGCCATCCAGCTGTAAACTGAGAGGTATGTCACCTACCTGTTGTAGCCATCCAGCTGTGAACTGAGAGGTATGTCACCTACCTCTTGTAGCCATCCAGCTGTGAACTGAGAGGTATGTCACCTACCTCTTGTAGCCATCCAGCTGTAAACTGAGAGATATGTCACCTACCTGTTGTAGTCATCCAGCTGTAAACTGAGAGGTATGTCACCTACCTCTTGTAGTCATCCAGCTGTAAACTGAGAAGTATGTCACCTACCTGTTGTAGCCATCCAGCTGTAAACTGAGAGATATGTCACCTACCTGTTGTAGCCATCCAGCTGTAAACTGAGAGGTATGTCACCTACCTGTTGTAGTCATCCAGCTGTAAACCCAGAGGGATGTCACCTACCTGTTGTAGCCATCCAGCTGTGAACTGAGAGGTATGTCACCTACCTGTTGTAGCCATCCAGCTGTGAACTGAGAGGTATGTCACCTACCTGTTGTAGCCATCCAGCTGTAAACTGAGAGGTATGTCACCTACCTGTTGTAGCCATCCAGCTGTAAACTGAGAGGTATGTCACCTACCTGTTGTAGCCATCCAGCTGTGAACTGAGAGGTATGTCAACTACCTGTTGTAGCCATCCAGCTGTAAACTGAGAGGTATGTCACCTACCTGTTGTAGCCATCCAGCTGTAAACTGAGAGGTATGTCACCTACCTGTTGTAGCCATCCAGCTGTAAACTGAGAGGTATGTCACCTACCTCTTGTAGCCATCCAGCTGTGAACTGAGAGGTATGTCACCTACCTCTTGTAGCCATCCAGCTGTAAACTGAGAGATATGTCACCTACCTGTTGTAGTCATCCAGCTGTAAACTGAGAGGTATGTCACCTACCTCTTGTAGTCATCCAGCTGTAAACTGAGAAGTATGTCACCTACCTGTTGTAGCCATCCAGCTGTAAACTGAGAGGTATGTCACCTACCTGTTGTAGCCATCCAATTGTAGCACACCGTAGGGAAGGTTGTCTGAGGATCATCATAGTAAGTCAGGACATACTCTAATCCATTCTGTAACCAGACAAAACCTAAATGTACATGCTGTAATTGTACAGATCGTGCACGTTTAAAGAACGAAGTAGCAGTGAATGCAGTCACCACTATCCACACTCTATTATGCTGGTCAGTGAATAACACAGCCCGGACCAGACACACCAGAGGTCACATATGATTAGTCCAATCAGATTTTTACAAGATCAACATCCAGGTTCTGAAAACATGGACCTGCCATGACCTGTTAACTTTGCGCTGAAATTATTATTCAAGATGTGCAGTGTTACTTGATACTGTGAAGCCTATATTACTGAAAGAGTGAAATGCAGCAGTAATAAGTATCTTTAATGTGGGATTCTGTCATTTTGTTTGTCAGGGATGAAAATTCAGTTTTGAACAGCCATCTTGTCCACTCAATGCCCTCCTACACAAGAATGACACAGTGGACCCATTTTGTCCTGGTTCTCCATGATGTACAAGAAACAAGTGAAAATACAAGAAATTCAACTCTCCGATACCTCAAATGGTAAGTTGTCTCACCTCATCAAAGTCGGTGTATGGTTTGATGACTAGAGCTGACTGGTAATCTGTCACTCGGACAATGTTGTCCTGGACTGGGCATATTGGATGGCTGACCGTTCGACTGTATAGTGCCATGATCTTGTTGGTGGGGTCAACCTGGAGGTGCAGACACAATGAGCCATTAAAATGGGACACACACACACACACACACACACACACACACACACACACACACACACACACACACTAGGACTGAGTATCACCTGGCATCTTGCGATGCGATTCGTATAAGAACACGAACTGACGATACTACTAATATCACAAAACACATCAAATAGTAAAAAAATAATTAAATCACTGAAATACAGCTCTAATTTTCTGAAACCTTTTTTCGTACATTTATGTATCGATATCTCAAAAACTTTAACAAAGAAAACCACAAGAACAAAACAGGTGTAGATGAAGGGATGGTTATTAAATGAAACAGTTAGTCAGCGTGTCCTCAGCTACCACGTCCTTGTGTTCTGCCATGCTTATAGGTGGCGCTATGCTACTTCTGCCATTATGGGAGATAACTCTATTATTTCCTGTTCTATTTATAGCGAATCACTATCTCTCAAACTGATGATTCAAGTATTGTGTGTACCTAAGTATCAATGATACCGTAGGTATCGGTGAATCATTACAGCCCCAATATATACATTATTGTTGCTTAAAGTTTCCCTCATCAGTATTCCAGCTATATGATGGCAGACTGTAAATAATCAAGTCTGGATCAGACCTAGTGATTGATATTGTGAACAACAATCCATGCCATCAGGGGACGATGACACGCCATCAACCAAGACACAGAGTCTCACCACCATTAATTAGTCCTTATGACGATGACTGAATGAGTATGGTTTTATGCCGCTTTTAGCAATATTCCAGCAATATCACGACGGAGAACACCAGAAATGGGCTTCACACATTGTACCCATGTCGGGAATTGAACCCGGGTCTTCAGCGAGACGAGCGAACGCTTTAACCACTAGGCTACTTGACCTGGGGACATATTCTAACCCGGAATCCCCACTATATATTCAGTTGGTAAGAACACAGCTAATGTTTCACCGATGTATCACAAATTTATGGCCATTAAGATACAGCTACAAATGTATCGACTGAAAGTTTCATTCTGTATTGATTTGCAAAAAGTAATAATTACAAAATTTTGCAATGACCCTTGCCTGGTAACTACACAGGCTACCTAGCCATATGAACCAAAATAGTAAATCTAATTCCATGTTCTTGTTAAAACTGCCCTAATCACCAGTCCCTGAGACAATGAATGAGTTGGTTGCCAGACAGCATCAGATGTATAACCACATGCCTGCACAGCGTTGACGTACCATAACACCACGGCAACAGGCTAATTTGCATGTCACGTGACCAGACTTTTCTCTCGTTTGTAAACAAACACGATTATTCTGAAATCAGTACTGACTGGCCCAATGCAAGTCTTCGTTGCGTATTGCAAATTGTTGTGTATTATATCATGACTATAGATATGCTACTACGTATATCAACGACTCACAAGGTCATTCAGTTATCTTTGTCATAACAACATCTGTAAACTATTTCAAGCTGTTACCATCAAAAAGAAAATTTTAAGATATTGTTATGAGAATCCATTATACATGTATATTTACTATACGTATATGTAGAATATATTAAATGTACTTTGTTATCATGAAATGTATATTCCTACCTTTTCATATATTATGTTGCTTGTGTACAGATTACCAGTGATCAACACTGACCAATTACACACTTCACTTCACATTGTCTATATGTAAGCCCTGGTAAGCTCACAGCCAAGTTAAGGCTGATGTTATGCAATTGCGGCTTGGCTATTGCTCAACGGGTAGACAAAGTGGTCAGTTCCCAGGTCGGGTTTAGGTGTTAACTGACATGCCATGTCGGCAAGATTTTAAACTTTAATTGTGTATGCCATGTCGGCAATTTGTGAACTATGGTGTATCATGGATTAAACGAAACATTCACTGGATCTTGTTTGGAAATGATGTGATTTTTCATCATAAAGTAAGACTGTTTTTATTGTGATTGATACTTGCTTTTGCTGTTTGTAAATAATATGAATCTTGATTAGACTGCCAGTATTAAATTATTTTTAAATTGTTGTGTGATCTCTCCTTGTTATGTATGGAAACGGTTTAGTGGATCCACACGTAACAATATCTTAATCTAACTCAGAAAATAATTGAATGTACTGAGTATTCGAGCAACATGATCAAGTGCATACAAGTAAAATACAGGCAAGTTAGGTGTGGGACATACAACATTTGTCCAACAGTTTGTACACACATACCGTATATCTTCTCACATACAGGTAGTCGCGGCTGTACATCGGATACTGAAAACAAAAGCGATAAAACAACAAATCATAGAAAACAAGTATTTGTCACAGAGTGACGAAATATCCCCGGCCTGTACACCATAGTACCAAATATGAAGACAATCCAGCGATTAGTTCTTGAGATATTGTGGCAACACCGTTTTCCAACTCTAAAAGCAGATTTGTCTGCTGTGACCTTGAAAATGGGATCAAGGTCACCAAAACCGACTGGTGTCTGCGGAGTCTGTATATACACCATAGTTCCAAATATGAAGACAATCCAGTGTTTAGTTCTTGAGATATCGCGGCAACAAACAGGTGGGACGTACGGACGGACGTACGGACGGACGGTCGTGAATACTATATCCCCCGCTTCGCGCTTTCGCGCGGCGGGGGATAACTATTGCTGTACTCATATGTTCATCAGTCATGTTACAGTGAACAGGCTTTGATATGTAACCATGTGATATGGACCATCGGGACATGAACAGGTCCAGAGCTCCAGATAAGCTTTTGTTGTTGTGGGTATTTTACCCATGCATTTTAAAATCATTGGTATCAGTAATTCTATCTGGGTATTCAAATTTCTGTTACCCACTAGTTTTTACACATGTGGGTATTTAAGTTAAATATTTAAAAACACTATTCATCTAGTCCCTGCAAACTGGTGTCGTGTGGGTTCGAGAGCTTTATAGGACTCAAAAATACCACGATACTTCCACAAGAAAGTGTGATGGCAAATGATCATGATGTAACTGTCATCGTGGAGTTTGGCAAGGTTGACGGAATGCCCGTTTATAATTTCAAAATAAGTTGCTGATTTGCTTATCGAATACGCAGGGTTACTTAACACTATTTTGATGATACGCACAAGTTTTATTTTTGTAGCGTATCTGTAATGTTTGTTGCGTATTTGATACGCTTGGATTTTATTTTACTGCGTATTTCTGCATTTTTTATGCGTATTTCACGCAGATACGCAGCTTATCTGGAGCTCTGCTCTTATCTGGAGCTCACGTGCATAAAGCTAAAAGGGCAAAATTATCCTCACACGTTTGTGTGAGTAGTGTTTGAAGCCACTTTGAACAGCATTCCAGATGTACCACAGCGTGTCAGATAAATGTGGGGGGAAAGCCAAAGTGATGCATGACAAAGACGTTTATCATTTTGGTGAAAATACAAGCATGGGTATGGTGCTGTAAATATTTGAAAAAAAATCATGATACTTGGGGCATATTGGGAATTCAAATCTACGATCATTGGATTCTGGCATGCCTAAGGGATGCAACTCTGCACAGTACATTACGACACCTCAAACATGTTAGACTGGGTGACCCATGCTCCAATACAATAAAACAGAAAAAAAAAAATTCCAAGGAATTTGTCATGGAAATGATCCAATCATGTATACAGTTAACATGACAAAAGTCTGGAATTATTGACAATCACACCATGAAAATGTTTAAAATATTTACACAAAATGTTGCCATACTCATACATGAATGATGAAGGTGGCCTGAATATACCAGAGTCTAGACAAGATAATCCAGTGATTGATATCATGAGCAACAATCCACATCTACAAAGTATGATAACAAGCCATAACCGAACAGGTTCATATAATTCTGTGACCATTTTAACTCAACAGCTTAGACAGGTAAAAGGAAGCCTTCATCAATCATGTGTCAATCAGCAAGAAAAGTGAAAGAACTGTATTCATCAGTTCATGGTAATCGTTGTAATTACCGGAAATTTCAGTGTCCAGTGGACTACCTCGGATCCACTATTCTCGTGTTTGTCGATGATCCTGATGTCGAGAGACAACTTGTCCCACTGCTTCCAGAATTCCACATCCACCTGCAACACATGTATCATCCTGTCGTGCTTCACAAACTGTCATAATATTATCATTCTTTTTGTCTTTGTTTTGTTTGTTTGTTGTTAAACGTTTGTGGTCTGTAAATAGTCGAGTCATGACCAGACCATCCAGTGATTGATATCATGAGCATCAATCTAGATACAATGCGATTCAGATATGATGACATGCATCAACCAAGTCAGCAAGCCTGGCCACCTGATCCAGTTAGTCGCCTCTTATGACAAGCAAGGGTTGCTGAAGACCTATTGTAACCCAGATCTTCACGGGTCTCATTCTAAAGAAGACACATACAGATCAGCAATCCTTGATTATTCAGTGCATAATATCTCTATTCTATTCTGATACATATCCTGGACAATTTCACCACCATGCTTTTTTACAGAAGGGAAGCCACTCGTCTCAATCTCTCATATTCCTAAATTAGCACAGAACTTCTTCTGCTTGTGAGTGCCACTTGTCTGGACGGCTATTTACAGTATCTGGGAAAGCTCAAAACAAACCTTTTTTTTATGAATGGGTTGGTTGGTTTGTGCGTTGTTCAACGCCGCACTCAGTAATATTCCAGCTGTAAATAATCGAGTCTGGACCAGACAACCCAGAGATTGATATCATGAGCATCAATCCACGCAATTGGGATTGATGACATGCATAAACCAAGTCAGCGAGCCTGACCACCCGATCCCGTTAGTCGCCTCTTACGACAACCATAGTCACCTTTTACGACAAGCATGGGTTGCTGAAGACCTATTCTACCCCGGATCTTCACGGGTCTGTAGTGAATGGGTCCAGGGTAGTTATCGTAATAGCCTGGACACATAATGTGCCATCTGGATACGTTGACATGCAATCAACCAAGTCACAGAGCTTGAACATTCGATCATTTAAGTCACCTCATAGTCCTAATAGCATAAGCTGCTGGGGACAAATTTTGACCCAGAACCCCTTAGGAGTACCATTATCATAAAGTATTGTTTGTTTGATGTTTAACGCCGCACTCAGCAATATTCCAGGTATTACGGCAGTCTGTAAATAATTGAGACTGGACCAGACAATCCAGTGACTGACATCATGAGCATTGATCTACGTAATTGGGATACAATGACATGCATCAACCAAGTCAGCGAGCCTGACCACCGGATCCTGTTAGTTGTCTCTTACGACAAGCATAGTCGCCTCTCATGACAAGCATAGTCTTAGGGTTTATCATACAGTGTCCTACAACATGTACAAGCGAAGTTCCATTCAATCCCAGTCTGGGAAATAGCTAACCTGAGTGTTGAAGAAGGCTCTTGCAGGAACGTCATCAAATTTCCCGTAAACTGAAACATAAAATGCACATTTTCCTTAGTTTCAGTATTACTATCAAAAATAAACACCACATCCTGCTTGTTTTTGAGAGAAACAATGATTTCAGAGGTTGGGTCAAATGGAGGTTAATGTTGCATTCAAGATAATTGCAACGTGTGTGGTTGCTTTACTAGACTCATGGCCGGTTTTAGATTTAGGGGGAGATTAGGGATGGGGGGGATATTGGCGGATAGAAATATCACCTAACGTGACCTATGGACATGATCAATGGAGAGGTTGTCAAATCTTCATACTGAGAGGTACCGTATCAGAGTAAAAGATCTGATTATAATGATATTGTATCTACCAGAGTACAAAAAAAACTATACAAATAATTACTCTTGATGAGAGCTCCAGATAAGCTTTTGGTGTTGTGGGTATTGATGAGGTCAATATTCAAAAACAGGGACCGGAGGACCTGGCCCATGCCATGATGAGGAGGTCTGGTCTGACCGCTGAAGGGGTCAGGTCCATGGGTCATTGTTTTTGCATATTGATCTTGCATGAGTAATTAGTTGTTTTGCAATACCGAAATTCACTTTAAAATTTACGAAGCGTTTAAACCGTCCCCTTTCATTACAGTAACCTAGCTGAGAACAGTGAAATGTTAGTACCCGACGGCATCACATTTTCTAGCCAACAAGGCAATATTCATCATGGGACTGGTCAATACTTATCATGTGACGAGTTAATATTCGAGGTCAGAGTCAGTCACATGATTTGGGGGTCTGCGTTGAAAGTTATTGTTTCGTCACATGGTATGGAATAACCAATGGAATTGCAAGATCCCCAATAGAGGAATAACAATGCCGTGCATTACCTTTATACTGGAACAAGCTGGTGTTGAACTCTAGAGGCCTCCTCCACACGATGAGGTGGGGTCTGTCAATGATTTTTTCCCACTCACATGACTGGTCGACAACCTGACTCCGAGTTTTTTGGACCAGTTCCTGGATGTGGACCATGTCATACACACACCTGAAATATGTACAAACTGATTAGGAAAAACACTTTAGTTTCCTGCAACCATGGTAACATGTGCAACCATGGTAACAGTACTTACCATGCTAACACACCTCAAACATGCCCAAACTTATCAGGGAAAAACATGCTTGTCTTTTCTGTAGGTGTCACCCTGGTAACTTAACTATTGCAGAACAGACTGATGATTTCACTTGTGATCCTGAAAGTTTCATTACATCTGTAACCATGGTAACCAGTACACATTGCAAAAATCAACATATATGTTGTTCTTCAAATTTCTGGGCTGTACCTTAGCTGCACCGGTGGCTATTATGAGTTATGTCCCTTCCATGTCACTCCTTTTGACCAATCAGATTCCATCTCTCATATCACTTGCATTTGCTTAAAACAAAATGGCGGCACCCAGTCAAGGCCATCTGATCGATAATCAAGATCTATATTGTGATAAAACAGGTCTTACATTGCAAAGAGCATCAAATTACTCGAGCACCTTGATTAAAAACATTGAAAGATTTGGAAAATTTCCGTTGAAGCCAGGTTGGCAGTACAAATGCTTTGTAAAACCTGCAATCGCCCGAAATCGGCATGACAGTTTACGAACCAGATGTCGTTTTCATTGGACTGTGCATAGACTTGTCAGTCCAGCCAAAATATAACTCCATAATACCAGCCTAGTTCGGCAAGGGTGGAAACCGGACGTTTAAAGTCGGTTAACTCCCTTGCCTCAGGAAGATGTCATTAAACGTGTAAAAGTCCATCAATGCAGTGGATAATACAGATAGCAGATCTGATCTATAAAAACATTACAAATTATTTTCAACACCTAGAAAAAACAATGGTAAATAAACTTCAGTCAAAAAAATTCTAAAAAAGCAGAAACACAAAAATGTGTGACACAAAAGGCCATAAAACTCAGGAATCCAACACTTTTAGCATGTTTAGAATTAATTGTTTTGGAGGGTGGGGTATGTCTCAATCAAACTTTTGAACTGGTCCCTAAGCATGGTAAGCCTATGAAATAAAATGCTTTGATGCTCGACAATCATGACATTATATATAATGTCCTTTGACATGTTTATAGGTGGGAGTCAACAATAGATGTAAAACCTGACTTAACATGTTAAAAAAGGTCCCATTATGATTTTCTTCCTTGTTAACATGATTACCATGGCTACAGGTGTAACCATGGTAAAATACTGTAACTTCTGACAAAACATCGCTTAACAAACATTGACTTTCCTGCACGTATCTTGACATATCTACTCTTTGAAGTGGAATTCACATTTAACAATGTTTAACAAAAACAGGAGGAAGTTAATACATGAATTATATAAAAAATGATAAAATATTGTGCAGTTATCATGGTTATAACACTGTAACAGTAAGTGTGTGAGTGAGTATGGTTTTACGCCGCTTTTAGCTTCATTCCAGCAATATCACGATGGGGGACACCAGAATTGAGCTTCACACATTGTTCCTCTGTGGGGAATCGAACCTAGGTCTTTGTTATAATGAGCAAACACTTTAACCACTAGGTCACCCAACTGCCCTCAAGTATGTCTATTAGGCCACAATAAATTAATTATTGGTTTTTCATCCAAATATTTTGAAATGATGGGTGGATGCATTTACATCAATAAGTAGTCGGTCAGAGTATTCTTCTCATGAATCCTGGTTGTTTTGGATATGGTGGATCTAATCACTGTTTATCAAGTGAGTGAGTTGGGTTTAACGCCGCTTTTAACAGTATTCCAGTTATATCGCAGCGTGTCAGCTTAACATGCTTAATGTGGGATGAAAGCCTAAAGTGATGCAGGTCTCAGATGTTTACCACTTCAGTGAAACCCACGAGCACGGGTATGGTGCTGACAAACCTAGAAACATAATTGGGGCGAACCCGGATTCAAACCCACAATCATAAGTTTCTGGTGTGCCCAAGGGACGCAACTCTGCACAGCGAATAACGGCGCCTTAGAAAACTGGGCCACCCATGCCCATTCATCAAGTGAAAACAAGGTGAAGAAAGAAGGAAACCCCCACACAATGACTTAAGCCATGAGTAGCTACGGAGGCAGGTGTCTGGTGGTGGTGAAAATCTAATAATTGATATATCATGACCTTAATTATAACTATCCATCATGCTGTTTCATTTAATATACATTGTTTTTAAAATACAATGGAAGTGTCCAACATCTGGCAGTGTTCTTGCCTTTATTACCATGTTAACATGCCTATGCACATCGATGAGTTCATTCAGCATAGCTTGGTATACAAATGGAAATATTATGTAGCTCACTGGCCTATATTACAAAAAAGTTCAAGATAGTGTGTGACACTACGACATCTGTTTTTATACATGCAGCCACTAAGAACATGTAAGAAAGGAGTTCAATTCTAGAATCCACTTGCTCAAGGAGAAGTGAAAAAGATATAACCACTTTCCCTGATAAAATTTCTTGTTAAGTCGAGCCTCTCCATTGAATGAAATGAAACTCACTGATGACTTAAGTGCCCTTGATACGGGAGACCCGTTTGTTCAGGGTTGTTTAAGGGTTGAATATTGTTGATCAAGTTGATATTAGCCAGGCTGAGTACAGTATGATGGGATGTCTTCACAATGTTAATATTGGAAAACAATCTCATACAAGAGAAACACTGAATGAAATATGAATTTGGAAATACAAAATTACTAGAGATGATTATTAACAATTTTAACAGGTACTACCTGTTATCATGGTTATGCTATACATATCATGTTTACATGTGATTAAGTTTATCACCATGATCATGTGTCATTGTCCCATAAAATACACCAGACTCAACATTCTGAAACAGTTGTTCACGTATCCATGATCTACCTGTGATTAAGTTACAAAAGTACACATAAATAACTCAAAAGAAGTTTCATGCAGTTTAAAAGAAATGAAATCTGAAGCTGTTTTGTACCAGGAAGAATATATTCTAAAATCTTCTTATTTTAGATGCTGCTTTTACTGTATTAAAATAAAAATCATCACACATGTAGCACTAGAGTATATTTCCAGTTAGTTTTTACATATTTTGTATATGATCATAATCATGATGATGGCATATCTGCATATGGAACTGTTTGATGAGTCACCATTTGAGATCCTGCAATCAGTGATAGCGACATTAAGGCATCCGACCATGAAGATAAGGAGTAGAATAGCTCTTCAGCAAACCATGCTTGCCGTAAAAGGCGACTGCGCTTGTCACAAGAGGTGACTAACGGGATCGGGTGGACAGGCTCGCTGACTTGGTTGAAGCATCGATCACAATAGCGTGGATCGATGCTCATGATATCAATCACTGGATTGTCTGGTCCAGACTCGATTATTGACAGACCACCATCATATAGCTGGAATATTGCTGAGAGGGCCGTTAAACAACAAACAAACAAAACATATGGTGTCATGAACTGTTATACAATGTATACAATACAATTAATGTGACACAATACTTGAGAGTTTGTCTCCTTTACTTTCTGTGTGTCTGTTTTGACTATGGGTTGCGGCCGTAGTAACCCCTGCCTAGATATTTTTAAAAATCAATTTAACCAGTGGCTAGAATTATTTAAACATCATACATGTAAATATAAAGTATGATGTGAAACAAGCAAATGTATTCCCGTGTTGTTACGGACAAGTATCCGGGATACTGCAGTCAAGACTACAAACCTGTTGATGACATCGTCTCCTATTTTGTTCTCTTCCCACGAGAAGAGTGTTGCTGCCAGAACGCAAAACAAGGATTTCTTGTGAAAACGACGCAAAAGTGAGCTGCCGACTTGATCGATCAGCTTTTCTCCATAGAGTCTATTGTAAAAAGCCATAATTTGAGTTGCTCTTTTCAGTCTTTGAGCAACTAAGAAACTACATTGTTTCTCAAAACATTCTGCGATCACTGTGAATTTGTGATTACAATTAGCCGACAGTTCTTTAAGAACCGTCGACCAGTTTTGTCCGAATAACGCCCTTGCACATTCACATCCTAAACGGCCGGCAGTTTTCTGAATACAGATTTCCTTTCTTTTGGTGTTACTTGTGCGCAAAATGTGTCTCATGATAACCCGCAGGTTCTGCAGTGTTAATTCCCTTGCCATTATGACATTAAATCGCTGTGATCACTCAAACACCATTTGACATCATGTCCTCCAAACTGTTGCAGTCGCATGGACGAGGTTCAGTTTCCATAATGCGAACATCGATAAAATGTTATCGCTATATTGATATATCATAACAAACAATATACATTTCTTTCATGAAGGCCGTATTAAATGTACAATAATGTAATAACAGAGCAAATTATTTGCAGTTTAGTTGCCACTGTTCATGTTCATATAAGAAAGATAATCTTATTACGTTTTATCGACTAGCGGTTTCTCACATGACCTTTGCGACTTCCTTTCTCGCAGCCGAGATCTCGCGAGAGGTCACAGCCTTGGCAACCACACACTCACAACATGGAGGCTTGAGCATCATTTGATGTCGTATGCATCTAAAATCTTAAACGGAGTCTGACATCTTGCATAATGGATCAGTTTGGAACTTTAGAACTCGCGTAAGTAATTATCCGAAACGAATAGGCAATCACACAAACAAGACATCTTGTTTGAAAAATGCCAGAAATTCGTTATTCAACGGAAAAATACAAAATGTAAACATTGGATTTGTGACGCTAGTTCTCCACACTGGGCCTGTCACAAAATAATACGGTTCATTTATTGGTTCTAAGTCGTACTTCGGTCTGATAGTATGGATATGTTTATTGTATAATTCCAAAGTCAAAAAGTATTAATGACTTTGTGAACCATGCAATAGTTAAGTTCATAAAATGAATTGGCGACAAGCACCTGTGAGCAAGCATCACTTTCTATGACAACGTTAGAAATTGGCACTATTCCTATAGTCCTTGTCAATGTGTCCAATAATTAAGTTATCATAAGGACAAGTAGAAATTGGCCAATGTTAAGGGTTTTTCTATATGTTATCATTATAAGGACTACAACTGTTAGTTTCTACCCCTGTATGATGTGTATCCGTAAACATAACCGCTTTGCTTTCCATCCAAACCTTGTTTTCAGCCTTTTTAAATTGTTTTGAATCTTCAGTCAATGCAAAGGAATGTAACAGAAGAAAATATTTCCTTCAAGCTATGGCAAGACAAACATAATGGAAATGTGACAGGTGGTTGTAGTACTTATCCTGCTAACTCTCCAACACCCTGACTATTCAAATGACAACGCTGCTTTTGTTTAAAAAGGCCTGTTGTTCAACGCCACTATTCACACAGTCAGAAAATTGAGTGGAATATGTGGAGAAGTTTGGATTTTAAAGAATTATGCGAATTTGAAACCAGTCTGTGTGTTGGTTGGCAAGTAACATGACAACTTTGGGAGCACCTTTAGAATACAGTACCACAACTTCTCGTGAGGACGATCTCTGCCGTAGGTCACATGTCTCAAAGACAAGCAACCAGTTTTTGTGAGAATCCGTCGGACGCGAACTCGCGACCTTCAGATTGTTAGCTCGACAGCTAACCGACTGAGCTATGTCCACACTGTGAAACTTAGTGCAAATTTACCTAGTCATGCCAACGAAGTTACGGAACAGAACGAGAAGGGTTGAATAGGTGACGGACACTTACGAAGGTTACGGGTAGGCATTGTGTCTCGTGACTTTAGTCTAAGGACATTTACGAATGATCCCAAGTCCATTTGGCACACTCGTCCCATTCCATAATCTACAAGATACCGAGTGGTGAGGAATGAGCCGATATGGTGGGAACTGAAAACGGCTCCAGGCGTAAGACGTCGACCTCGCGAGTACGCATGAATGACGTGTTTTTTAATAATTTGTCGGGTGGATTTTGTAACAGAAAAGTTTGGTAGGGAACACTGTAACGATGATGTGGATAATAGTAAGGAACGCGGGAGGCATGTGCATGGCTAGTGACGACACAACGGTGAATTCGCTTTTGAATCAGTGCTGAAAAAATGTAGCCGGTGAAAGTGGCTTGTATGAATGATGCAGGACAGTTTCCAGTAGCCAAAGTATTCAACACAAAACCATTTCATTCTTTTTACTCAACGTTTTTGTGTGAAGAATATTAGGAGCCGCTATAGAATCTATAATAGCCACCAAACGGGTACCTAACCCTTATGATCGTAAAGGGATGATTGATCGTAAAGGGGATCCAAGGGCTAAGGATAGAGTTTGGGTAATCCATTGGCCACTAAACCTGTACCTAACCCTAATGATTGTAAAGGGATGGTTGATCGTAAAGGGGATCCAAGGGCTAAGGATAGAGTTTGGTGTAGCCTACCCTAACACTGGCGACATTTCGATGTGTTCAGCCCCAGTATAATATCCCCAATAAACTGCATTCTTGTGCATAATAATGAAAATTAATGAACCGAAAAAATAATATATGTATATATTTGTTCCCATTTATAACCATTTTAGCCACTTGAATTACGAGAAAAACGAAATAAAAAATAAAAGTGCCTTCGTAAACTAGTGCTTGCTATAAAATGCGCCACCGCAGGCTATATTTAATAAACAAATATTCAAAACTCTCAACACCGCTGGACGTCTTCATTAACATTGCGTGTAGAGATGATAAATCACTGGGAGGAGCTTATGCACACTCGATGACCCCTGACATCACAGGGCATTGTTTCGCTGGTGTCACTGGCAACAAAATACCACAAATTACGTCATAGGGTATTGTCACATGTTTGAAAAGTTTGTGGTACTGTATTCTAAAGGTAGGCCCAACTTTGGATTACAGTTACTTCCCTTTGGTTTGAGTAACACCAGGGAGGAAGATGGCCAACTTTAACATTGTCAACAACACTTTATATATTTCTATTACATATCAAGCCTTAAACATGTTAAAGGTTTTCAGTAAGTACTATCACAATACTAGTGCAAAAGTCACCCCTAATAATGAATGTGTTCTTCCTTCCAGCTGGAGTCAAGGATATGGAGGGTCTGAGGCTCATTATATCGACAAGGATGTCATCTGCTTCCAGTGTGGCAAAAGCATCAAATTTGTGTCTGAAAGTGGCATTGAAACTGTGTTTGCCTTCAAGGGCAATGGTCAGGGTCCCTTTACAGCTCACAAAATCAACAAGTATTTTGCAATGGCAGAACAGTGTCTCAATCCCAAGATATATGTGTTTGTGTTTCCAACATTCAGAGAACTTAGTGTCCTGGAAGGTGAGTGAAGTTTACATCAGTGCAAAAATCAACGATTGCTTCAAAGATTAAAGATATATCATATGTGTTGTATAATAACTGCTTTGCCTTCTCAGGGTTTGAAATTAGCATAAATCCGCTAGTCTGGAAGGACTAGTGACATTTCATTGTGAGATACTACTTTTACTATTAGTCAGATGGCAACTCTGTAGCAGATCCTTTTTGTGGACTAGTGCAAATAAAACTTAATTCCTAACCCGGCTTCTATGAAACATTGATGTTTTCATATTTCCTCTTTTTTTTCCATAGCATTATTTATTAACTCATCATCCGTATCCATTATGTCTGTTCTGCTAATTAACAAGGTCAACGTGAGAATTTCCAAGAGCTATAATATTACACGATTGTAATTCAGATATGTGCATCATAGTCTTTTTATTTTAGGTGGAGCACAATTGGAATTTCAGCAGCTTGTGTTCTCAGCCAGTGAATTCCTTCTCAGCCTCTCAGGGTTGCCGGATTATGAAATGACTCTCTGGTACGTTTTCTTATGTAGTCGTTCCTCATTACGATCCATTATATCTTTTCTTACAAAGGCACAGACAATTTTTTCGTTTTACACTTTTTGCAATGTGGACATTGTGTCCTATTTCTTTCTTTTCCCATGAGGAGAGGGTTGCTGCCGACATTCCAAACAAGGATTTGTTGTGAAAATTAGTAGATTGGCCTTTAACGCCAGGAATAAAATGCGATCACAAAAAAGTATGCATCACAATCATCTACTGTGTCGTGTTTCAGTGTAAACAATCAGCGCAATTTGGAATAATATGATCCATATATGAGTTTGTCTCTGCAACTGCTACTTTAAACCCACTCAATACCCCCTTTGTGTCTTAATTGCACAGTCTTTTTAGGGTTACACATAATTTTTGTCAAGTTGAAAAATCCATGACGTGGTGACAGCCTCCGTGGTCTAGTGGTCGAGCGTCCGCCCGGAGAGTGGGACCGCCTCCATGGTCTAGTGGTCGAGCGTCCGCCCGGAGAGTGGGACCGCCTCTGTGGTCTAGTGGTCGAGCGTCCGCCCGGAGAGCGGAAGGTCCGGGGTTCAATCCCCGGTCGCGTCATACCAAAAGACATTAAAAGATGGTACTTGTTGTTACCCTATCTGGCGCTCGGCATTAAGGGGTTAAAACAAGGACTGGTCGGCTCGGAGTCAGTATACTGTGTGTGAGTGGGATATTCATGTTAAAACTGCGGCATGGTATCTCAGTGAGCTAGCACTATAAATCGGCATCAGTCCGGACTAATACAAGCAGCCACACAAAAACACACACGTACATGCACGTCGCTATATAAGTGCAATAATCTTGGACGCAACGTTGAACCCCATTTCACCTCACCTCACCATGACGTGGTGAAGTCTCAACATTATCAACACACAATAATCTGAATCATTTGATGATGAAAAAATGGACAGTCCAACACCATCAACAATCTTTCTGAGTGAATTTGGAATGGTTTGAATTAAACTTATATTTCCTGTGTGAGAATTCCGAAGAATGAAAAATGGTTAATGCTAACAATGGACACATATCTTTCTCTTTATATGCTCCCGACAATAAATAAGGGAACTAATGATTTGAATGTGGCTGTCGTTGAGGTGTACATTTACAATACCATGGCGTTGCATCTGAATGCAACATCTAATCACAAGCAGATGTCACGTCATGTGTGAGCATGAGATGCACGTGCATTCAGTAGATAAAGTGTGTTCCTTTAGGGGAACTCACAATCACTACTGCAATTGAGTCGAGCACATGCTTAAAACTGCCCCAGTGACAGTATCTTAATGAACAGACAAAATGGCGAATTGTGGGTTCGTCATCACTATCGCAAGTTGCCTGAATGATTGGCAAATCAAAAGAGTAATTTCTCAACTGTGGGACAAATACCGTCAAACGGTTGCAATGAGACTGGGGCGTGCCAGACAAAGTCGTCTCATTACATTAAGTGCACTATGAAATAGATTCAAATCTGCTCCTTTTATCAATAGAGAATTTCGTAAAATAACAGGAAGGTGAATTTCAACATCTACCAAAGAGTGTGACCCTTACAGCTTTTCATAGGCAGCAAAGATTGGGTTTGGCTAGGCAACACAAGGACAAGTTGTGGGCCAATGGCGTTACACAATATTTACAGATGAATCAAGGTTTTGCCTCCGATTCAAAGATAGCAGAAAACATTGTTGGCGACATAGCGGCAAGCGGTATGCCAGGGCAACAATGCCTGACAAGGGTCGGTATGGGGGCGATAGTGTCATGGTACGTGTGGGGCGGTATCACACATGATAGGCGAACTGATTTGGTTATTGTGAATGGACATACGACTGGCCAGTGATATGATGACGAAATTTTGTGTCCTGTCATTTTTCCATTCGCTAGAATTAATGACAGAAATTTTGAACTGCAAGATGACAATGCCAGGCAACATGATGCCCAGGTCAGCACAGATTATCCCCGACGAGAAAGCATATGTACATTAGACTGGCTGCAAAGTCCCAGAAAAGTTGCCAATAGAGCATCTGTGGGATGTTCTTTGGTGGGGAGTGTACGCCAGAACTCTGCCAAAAGATAGTATCCCTTTTTTCACTGATCACTCTAGATTGCAACAAATTCAGTTATTCTAAAGAATTGCTGTTGTAGTTTGAGGAATTCTTTTCAGAGCCATAAAGTGTATTATATATATATTATTCCTGTTTCTCTCAGGAAATATGAGAAGGGTATCAAGTTGGCTTCAGTTAAGATCGGGGCCACACCCCCAACAAGTATTTGCTTCAACCCTGGCAACTGGAGACAGGTCTGTGTGACCAATGACAAGGAGATCACTGTCTGGCAGACGGAGCAGGCAGATGACAAATACATCTTGTTGCCGCAGTAAGTATAGTTGTTTTTGAAATTTTATCAGAAACAATGCTATTTCCTTTATTAGAGTTATAACGTCTTTGTGATTCTTTTTCTTGATACGAGGGGCGTTCAATACGTTTTGCAACTTGGGCACTTGTGTTTACACACACAATATCAACTTGTGGCAGGTGTGACACAAGTCATAACATCAGGTTGACACGTGTCATAACAAGTTCCAGACACAACAATAAGTTAGATGTGATGGCTTCATTCACCTAAAGGTGGTCACAATCATGGATTCTCTCAAACATGAACAACGCGCTGTAATCAAGTACCGTACATGCTCCGGTTCACAAGTCGAGAATTGCACAGGCCGCCATTCGTGAATGTGGATTTGAACAGTTAAATAACCCACCCTACAGCCCAGACTTAGCCCCCAGTGACTATTTCCTGTTCTGGCAAATAAAATCTGCCCTACGTGGAAGACGCTTCCAGGATGACGAGGACATAAAGGCTGCCACAGAGGCGTGGTTAGAGGGCCTATCTGCGGATTTCTATAAAAGGGGTATTAAAAGCTTGAAGGACAAATGGAATAAGTGTATTGAGGTGAATGGAGATTATATTGAAACATAAAAGTGCAAAAGATATTCTGCGACTTGGTCTTATATTGAAGTTGCAAAACTTATTGAACGCCCCTCGTAGCCACTCCACTGTACCTCTTTCATCGATACATGTACAGGGATAGACTTTGCCATTAGTTTGAGACTTGTGAACGTCATGAGGGATTTTGTTTCTCCAAATCTAGTTATTTCACATTAACCACTGAGCTGTGGACTTGTTGGATATGACTAATGGTGTCTACCCATGCGGGTATCCTTTTGCATGTTTTTTTATCAACAGCCACTTCTTGAAAGATGTTAGCACTCTAACTCCAAGGAGTCCAGCAAATGCCCAGTAATTAATTTTGAGGGTTCTGTAAAGTAATGAAATAGTGTACTGTACTTTAAGATTTGATAAATTAATTACAGAACCTGTATATTTCTTGTTGAGAATTTGGTACAATGAATATTATTGTGCATTCTTTGGAATGCAGGATATTTTGGGGGGGTCTACTTTATTTTAGTGCTTACGGGACGCATATTTCTGTGTCGTGTAATACCATGAAGTCCATTATTGATTTTTGTCAACTTGACTAGTGATGTTGCTACAGAAAAATGGCACAAGGAAACATGATCTTATCACCTTTTCAAAATGTTGTTCTTATATGTCATTAAAATTGAAAAACAGTCTTTAGGACATTTTGGATGACAATTACCGTATTTGACGTAATAAGCGCCAAGGGCGCTCTCAAAATTAGAAATAGGGGGCTCTTATTAGAATATTATTTTGGTGAAAAAACAGAGTTGAAAGATAAATTTTGTGGTTTATGCTGACGGCCTGACTGTTTATATACAACAGATATATTTTTCCAGAATTTAATTGCCCATAATTAAGGGTGTATATAACACACGAGTGTGTATTATACACGAATAAATAAGTCTTGTGTACATTGATCAATCGGAAGGGGTGCTAATTGGGATTGTTCGTTCACTTGCCAATACATTAGCAAATATCGCCGTGGGCGCTTATTAGAGTGGGGCGCTTATTACGTCGAATGCGGTAGTCAATGCCTTAGAAAATCCACCGATCTGACACACTGATTTGAATAGGGCAAGCCTATTCCAGAATGTACAATACTGATCAAAATCAAACCAACTATTTCTAATCATTTCATCATTATGACAACACTATCTCATATTAAAAACCTACTGCATATTTAACAATGTTCAAGTTATTGTAATGTTCCATTTGTTCATTAATTTTTGTGACCAGAGTACAGATATATGACATGACTGTATAGCCGCTGGATCCCCAGTAATTTATAACAAGGGTCGTTACAGGAAATATGGGGGACCTGTAAAGTAATGGAATGGGGAAGTGTAGTGTACTGTAGAATTTGAGACTTACTTTAATTACAGGACCTTTATATTTCTTGTCAAGAATTTTGTTGTGCTTCGTCATATAATGTATTTTGTCTGTGTTAATTCTATACAATTGTGGGGGCAGTCAGGTTGCCTAGTGGTCACGCCAAAGGCTGGAATTCAATTCCCCACATGGGTACAATGTGTGAAGTCCAATTCTGGTGTTCCCCGCCGTATTATTGCTGGGGTATTTCTAAAAGTAGCGTAAAACCTAACTCAATCGATCAATCACTTTACAATTGTGCGAACATTTCTGGGTCCAAAAGTAACCAACCTGTTTTCAAAAAAGAATTGCCGAATACTTAGTCTTTACCACGTTTCAGACAGCAAAAGTTGACATGAATGAAATGTTTTCTTTCAGGCATGTCAAACTACCCCCCGAGGACCCCAACATGGCGGAAGATGAGAAGGAGAGAGATGTGTTGACCAGGGCGTCGACCAGAATGACCCAGTACACAGTGGACGTGCCCAAGGCGGCCATTGCTGGCCTGGTAGGGGAGATGGCCGACAGGTTGTCGGAGGTTCAGGATAAGACCGTCAGGGTGGCGCCAGTGTCCCAGACTTGGACCCCCACAGGGGACATCTATGTGGGGTGTAAGGGTGGACAGCTCTTAAAGGTAGGTTATACAAATAGAAATAAGTTGCTAGTGATTCCGTGCAATTTGATGCCATACAATATTTTTAAACCGACAAAAAATTACGCCATGCCCACTAACAGTCTACTGCTTCCTGATTGGCCGATAATAGAATGGGCGGGCTTGTGTTGCATTACTGTGCTGAATGATGTCACTGATTTCGTACTGTTGTCAACAGTTCTTTTTGTTTATGATGAAATAAGCAGTCTGTTAAGTTATTATTATCAACATATTTACTTATAAAAATTGACTTGAATATGTTTTTGCAAACAGTGAGTTATAAACGTAAAATGCAGTGTTCCCACCAGTTCATACATTTATACTTTCAGAAATGCAAAAGAATATGAAAGTAAACTCTTAATTAAATGTGTATAATTGTGTTCAGCAATGTTTTGCTTTTGTATTGAGGAACCGTTGCCATTATTTTGTCAGGACAAAGAACTAAATACAATTGGTTCACATGATATGACGCTTTGAATATTATGTACAGGTGGATGATTGTTTGTTTAGTTTATCAATGTGTAGTTTCCTATTGTGGGTGGAAGTGTTTTGTGTCTTATTTTGTTCAAAGCTGAAATAACATGAAGGGATATAATACAGAGGAGCTCAAGAACCAAGAATTTATATTTTGTTAAAACACCTTATAAAGTGTTTTGTTAAACATATGTATTTGACAGTGAAATAGCCAAGTATAACCTTGGTATGAATTCTGTCAATTATATAAGATATCGTTCCTCAGAAATAGACATTGCAGTGACAGTGAACAACAAATGCTGCTGATTAACATGTTCACATTCAATTTCATCTAAGAAAGTATAAATTGTCATCTCCCCGAGGCAAGGGCGTTAAGTGACTATAAAAGTCCAGTTTCCAACCTTGCCGAACTAGGCTGAAATTTACATGCTCAATCATAGCGCCACCAGGGGCTATTACAAGTTATGTCCCTTCTATGTCCTTCCAACTAACCAATCAGATTCCACCTCTTGTAACACTTGCATTTGCTTCAAACAGAAATGGTGGCGCCCCGTCAAGACGATCTGATCGATAATCAAGATGTATATTGTAATAAAACGGGTCCTACCTCGCATTTTGTATTATATCACTTGAGCACCTTGATTAAAAACATGAAAAGATGGCGGTACACATGCATTGCAAATCCTACAGTCGACCAAAATATGCACATTGAAATCCATGTTGTTTGCGAACCGGATGTCTAGTTCGTCACACGATTTTTATTGGACTATGCATAGACTCGTCAGTCCAGCCAAAATGTAACTCCGTGATTTCAGCCAAGTTAGCAAGGATGGAAACTGAACTTTTATAGTCAGTTAACTTGCTTGCCTCGGGAAGATGATTAATTGTGGGTACTCAATGTGTTCTGGTGACATGATGGTAGACATGTAAATCACGGATCACACATTGTCTGATGGTTGTATCACACGTTCAGCACTCTGCTCCTCTTCCTCAGAGTATTTGTGACAATTAACGAGATAATGTGACATTTCTTGGTGTCCAGATTGACGGTGAGCTGATGAAGGCAAGGGTGCTGTACTATCCCCCCCCTGCGGCAGAGACCCCCCGGTCCCGCGCTACCAGTGCAGGACACACCAAGACCAGCATTGGGGACAGTCAGCCAATAGGTGAGGGGGCAATGTACATCCTCTGTAGTCAGTGTTAAAAGCTAGGGACTGTATCCATGGTCTAGTGAATAGAGCATCGGTCCAGAGGCCGGAGGGGGGTGCAGGGCTTGATTTAGCCATATAAGATGCACCATTGCAGCCTATTAGAAAAAATGCAACCTAATTTTTATATCTACATGCAATGCATGTAAAAGAAATTCCTGTTGGAGTCTGCATAAATCGATCTTTGAACACACTCAATACATCTAAAGTTTATTTACCTTACTATATCACTAATCCCTGTGTTATGTGTAATTTCTCATGCTTTCTTATGATAAGCACATTGTCCTATTACATTTTACAGCAGTGTGTCATTAATTTATATGACACTGGCAGCAGAACGGTCTATGTTTCAACTTTGATAAATTACTGGGACCAGGGTGCAACCTGGTTTTGTTTGGTGCAACTTGGTTTTCATGTCAGCAGGTAGCTGGTGCAAGTTAAATCAAGTTCCTTAAATCGAGCCCTGTAGTTTGATCACCGCCTTCATCATACCAAAAGAGGCTAACAGATGGTACTTGTTGTTACCCTGACTGGCGACAACATTAAGGGGATACAACAAGGACTGGCTTGGAGTCAGTTTAATGTATATGAGTCGGTGTTCATGTTATGCTGCGGCATAGTATCTTAGTGGGCTAGCACTATAAAACCAGCATTAGTCCAGACTAGTACAAACAGCCATGTCGCTATGTAGGCGACTGGAGTTCATACCGGTAAACCCCACTTCACCTTACAGCTAAGGCAGGATTTGTGTGTTCCCCTAGATATTTAGTTTTTAACATCAGTGTTATTGCAAGTACCCCTTGACTCATGCTCGATTATCCATTTTGTTATAGCAAATACCCTTGACACATTCACCACCCTAGCTTCATTTTGAGGACGATGCTAAAAATAGCCATCCAATCCAATTACTCCACGTGTCACTGAAATTCCACGCTGACTTAGAAATAGGAAAGACTGTGGTTGAGACTTCAGATACGTATCATGATACCTTGTTCACGATCCGATACGTATCATGATAGATGCAGGTGCTCCTATCTGTGATGCGTAAGCCATCTTTTTCATAAACAGGATGGCCAAATACCTGGCACACTGACGATTTACAGTTGGCAGTGTCAAGTATGGCACATTGGAAGAGAATATTTATGTTTTCACTTCTAATTTTCACTACTACTATTAGTTGTAGGTGTAACAGTTATAACTGAAAACATTTAAAGTATGAATCAATATTTTGTACTTAGTGTGCGACTGTGATCAATACTTGTATCGAGAAGTAAAAAATCGCAATCCATCAATACATCGGTGTATTGTCCCACCACCAGAATTTATCAAATAAAAATGGAGACATAATACACTAAATAATCAAGAATGTCCTTGACTGGGAATCTGGGATTCCAACCAAAGTTCATAGGTGCCTGACATGTCCAAGGGACACAACTCTGCACAGTGATTTGCAGCGCCTGAGATGACTGGCTCACCCATGACTGTTATGGTTTCCTTGTTCCAGCTGATGAGCTCAGTGCCATGGTCCTGGAAGGATCACTCAACTGTATTGCGTTACACAGGAAGGGACTCTATGCAGTAGGAACGGTAAGCATTAGTTTGTGACCGTTTAAAAATATGTAGTTCAAACATTATTTTGTTTTATTTCTTAAAGTGGATTGACCAAAGTATCTTAGTCACCATTGCTCAACTGTCAGAATTCTTTTTATTAAAATCATAAAATAAGATGAACAAATATACCTGTAAGCTATGGCTGGGACGAGTCCAAATTTACTACCCAGGTACCCACCCCCCTATTACACTACCCTACCCAGATACCCACTGTAGGCCCAAGAGTTGGGTACAAAATGTCCGATGAGGAATACCGTAATGTGACAGGAAGAAATGTGAACATTAGTGACTTCTAGTGTAACCATATAGTTCTAGATCATTTTTGTCATTAAACAATATATCACATGACTAACCGCCGGCACCGGTAATCCTGTGGGTACCCAGGTCCTGCTCAGTAACCACCCGACCCATGTACCGGTACCCGGGTTACCCGTCCCAACCCTACTGTTAGCAGGTCCTGCCTGAAAATAAGATTTTATCTTGTCTGTTTAACTCGATTAAAGAATATTTTAACAATGTAAACAGTTGCATTATCTTTAGATAAAAAGACCCTTGTCTCTTGCATTGATATTCAACTAACTGTGACAAATGGTCTGATACCACTGATTCACACAGATGTTTGGAAGATGCACTTAGATGAAAGTGTGAAAATGGTGGCCAATCATTCCCGGGACTATCCAAATATTTTTAGTAGGTAGTTTGCAAGCAAGGATGTGTGCAATATATGATACTTTTACAAGAGGCAGTGCCACCCTAACCCCTGCCAATATTTGGATTATGCCACTCATTTAGTTAGGTCACAATGGAGGCAGTCTGCAACTAAATCCAGTAGTCTAAAGCCTGAGTCTAGAAAAATTCTGTAAGGTCCAAATTATATCACTAAGATATAATGAAAATAATGCACAAGAGTCAATTAAGTTCTGGCTATACACTTCAAGTTTTCAGACTGCAGGTTTCATCACTCTTGTATGTGTGTTAATAATATCTGTTAAATGAATGGCTTGATGTCTAACATCTTCTGGTTGTGTACAGGATGGTGTTTTGAGGAGAATTGAGACAGGCGGTGATGAGTTCAAGGTGGCAGAGCAGTGCAGTGTGGGCGCACCCATCTCATCTCTGGCCTTCTCTCACAACTTCAGCAGAATGGCCCTGTGCTCTCCATTGGTAAGGTCACCTACAGAAGTTGCTATGCCCAGATCGTCTGTGGAGACAATGTTTAGGACCATTATCCCAAGCAGGCAATATCTGATGTCAGACTGTAAAATTAAGAGAACAAAGAAAAAATCATTATGTTTAATCATAAGTTGCAGCAAGTGATAAACATTACGAAATTAATATAAACTACTCAAAGAAGTTTAAGAATTCCCGATTCTTTCATACATATGTATTACTGGAGTTAATCTGTCATTGTGAAGGATCAACAAGGGTAATATGAAAGAAGTTGGTGTTCTTTACCTTCTTTGAGTAGTATATTATTATGAATGTTTATTTATCATATATATTTAATATTAATTATATGTTATTTCTACTAGTGTGTCCAGGTTTGATCCACAAGGACATGTCTAAGTCTTTATTACCTTCCAGGGAAGCATTCATCTGTATGATTCCGGCCTGCCGCAGAGCTTGTTTCTACTTCGAGATTTCCACCATGGGCAGTTTATTGCTGTTTCTGCCATGGCAACAGGATCGGAAACATTTGTTGTAAGCATTGCTCTGTTGTTTTGAATCTTATAATTTCTGAAGCTCCGTCAGCGTCATTAGCATCCGCTCGAATTTCCGTCACTGGCAAAAGCCGCAGCTGTATGCTCCATCAGCGTCATTAGCGGCAGCTCTAAGCTCCGTCAGCGTCATTAGCGGCAGCTCTAAGCTCCATCAGCGGCAAAAGCGGCAGCTCTAAGCTCCATCAGCGGCATTAGTGGCAGCTCTAAGCTCCATCAGCGGCATTAGCGGCAGCTCTAAGCTCCATCAGCGGCATTAGTGGCAGCTCTAAGCTCCATCAGCGGCATTAGTGGCAGCTCTAAGCTCCATCAGCGGCAAAAGCGGCAGCTCTAAGCTCCATCAGCGGCATTAGTGGCAGCTCTAAGCTCCATCAGCGGCATTAGCGGCAGCTCTAAGCTCCATCAGCGGCATTAGCGGCAGCTCTAAGCTCCATCAGCGGCATTAGCGGCAGCTCTAAGCTCCATCAGCGGCATTAGCGGCAGCTCTAAGCTCCATCAGCGGCATTAGTGGCAGCTCTAAGCTCCATCAGCGGCATTAGCGGCAGCTCTAAGCTCCATCAGCGGCATTAGCGGCAGCTCTAAGCTCCATCAGCGGCATTAGTGGCAGCTCTTAGCTCTGTCAGCTTGATTAGAGGTCCCTCAAAGGCCGCTCAAAGTTCTGTCAGTGGCAATGTCGGCTGCTCAAAGCGCATATACAGAGATTCGTATATTATTTGAAGAGTCATCTATACCGATTGTATATAAAGTTATTAGTCTCTACAAGAAATCATAATCATGGACTCTATGAGGATTCAGGGTTAGAATAGTTTCTGAACAACCTCTACTTGTTGTAAGAGACGATCAAATGAATCGGGTGGTCAGATTTGTTGATTTGGTTTATAGCATGCCATCGTATACTGATCGCGTAAATCGTTATTCACATCATTGATCATTGGATTGTTGATTATTTACAGGCTGCCGTCATATTGCTAGGATATTGTGGAGTGTGGCATCAACCAACAAACAAACATGATCATGAAAAAATGGTCTACTCTTTTGTTGGAACATTTCGTCTTTTCGCAATAATATGCATTGTATTTGGTAACAATTTCTGTTTCTTATTCTGAAACTGTTTGTATTAAGTTGAGGAAGTTTGATACAACATCTGATGACTGGCATTATCTGTGTTTAAGAGCGTCCGAGAAGATGGGGAAGTTCAAGTATGGAAAGTTGACAATGGCAAGCTCCTGTCTTCTGTCAACTTAGGAGCTCAGGTAACAGAACCATCACTGTAATCATGTGTGGTTGTTAACAGGAAGTCCCACATGTCTGGAATTCATTTCAAGCTCGTGACAGCGACGTATTTGAAAATAAGAGGAAGCACTATCGCGTAGCATACTCTGCAGTAGAGTATATAACGGTTCTAAATATACACTTGACTCGTAAAGTAAATTAGCTCATAATTGTGTTTCATGAATTAGCTCTGTTGTATGCATGCTGAAAAGCTTCATTGGGTATTTACACGTGCTGTTTTTATACATTTGAGTATAGATCTAGTGGTGAAGTGGTGCCTTTTGATAGTTTGGGATTTTTAAAAAGTTCATTTTCGAGTTTCCATGGCAAAGACTTTGACTTAGACTGAAAATGGCAGTAGTGCTCCTTTCCTTCATGTTGGTGGGGGATATGAGTATTTTTTACAGTGCTTCATATTGTGTGTGTAAAATATCTGTTGGTTCAGGCGACAGCCCTGGCCTGCAGTCCCCTAGCTCACATTGCCCTGGTGGGCACCATGACGGGGCACATCTTCTGTGTGGACCTGGCGGACATTGAGAAACTGAGAGTGGTGCACAGGTTCCGGATGTATGGCGGCCCAGTCTCTCATCTACAGTGAGTTCATCTGCTTACATTCTCCTGGAAACAATAGAAGTAGAAGAAACTGCACCTCCTGGTGCAGAGTTGTGGCCCTTAGTTGATGCACAGATCGCCGTTGCATAAAGGGATCTTAGCGCTAAGGTGATCGTATCTCCCATACCTTGACATGGACGTACACCAGTGGTATCGCTAAGGTGATCGTATCTCCCATACCTTAACATGGACGTACAACAGTGGTAGCGCTAAGGTGATCGTATCTCCCATACCTTGACATGGACGTACACCAGTGGTATCGCTAAGGTGATCGTATCTCCCATACCTTAACATGGACGTACAACAGTGGTAGCGCTAAGGTGATCGTATCTCCCATACCTTAACATGGACGTACAACAGTGGTAGCGCTAAGGTGATCGTATCTCCCATACCTTAACATGGACGTACAACATTGGTATCGCTAAGGTGATTGTATCTCCCATACCTTAACATGGACGTACAACAGTGGTAGCGCTAAGGTGATCGTATCTCCCATACCTTAACATGGACGTACAACAGTGGTAGCGCTAAGGTGATCGTATCTCCCATACCTTAACATGGACGTACAACAGTGGTATCGCTAAGGTGATCGTATCTCCCATACCTTAACATGGACGTACAACAGTGGTATCGCTAAGGTGATCGTATCTCCCATACCTTAACATGGACGTACAACAGTGGTACCGCTAAGGTGATCGTATCTCCCATACCTTAACATGGACGTACAACAGTGGTAGCGCTAAGGTGATCGTATCTTCCATACCTTAACATGGACGTACAACAGTGGTTGCGCTAAGGTGATCGTATCTTCCATACCTTGACATGGACGTACAACAGTGGTATCGCTAAGGTGATCGTATCTCCCATACCTTGACATGGACGTACAACAGTGGTATCGCTAAGGTGATCGTATCTCCCATACCTTGACATGGACGTACACCAGTGGTAGCGCTAAGGTGATCGTATCTCCCATACCTTAACATAGACGTACAACAGTGGTATCGCTAAGGTGATTGTATCTCCCATACCTTGACATGGACGTACAACAGTGGTATCGCTAAGGTGATCGTATCTCCCATACCTTAACATGGACGTACAACAGTGGTAGCGCTAAGGTGATCGTATCTCCCATACCTTAACATGGACGTACACCAGTGGTATCGCTAAGGTGATCGTATCTCCCATACCTTGACATGGACGTACAACAGTGGTATCGCTAAGGTGATTGTATCTCCCATACCTTAACATGGACGTACAACAGTGGTAGCGCTAAGGTGATCGTATCTCCATTACCTTAACATGGACGTACAACATTGGTATCGCTAAGGTGATCATATCTCCCATACCTTAACATGGACGTACAACAGTGGTATCTCTAAGGTGATCGTATCTCCCATACCTTAACATGGACGTACAACAGTGGTACCGCTAAGGTGATCGTATCTCCCATACCTTAACATGGACGTACAACAGTGGTATCTCTAAGGTGATCGTATCTCCCATACCTTAACATGGACGTACAACAGTGGTAGCGCTAAGGTGATCATATCTCCCATACCTTAACATGGACGTACAACAGTGGTAGCGCTAAGGTGATCGTATCTCCCATACCTTAACATGGACGTACAACAGTGGTATCTCTAAGGTGATCGTATCTCCCATACCTTGACATGGACGTACAACAGTGGTAGCGCTAAGGTGATCATATCTCCCATACCTTGACATGGACGTACAACAGTGGTAGTGCTAAGGTTGTTTTGTACAACGGCACCCTGGTTGTTTGTTTCTGTTGTGAATACGTCATCATGTATTTTGCCTCTCTCCTACTCTGAGTTCCTTGACTTCAACCTAGTCTCTCTGCCACAGGCCAGCACGATGTGATGATTTGTCAAATCTTACCCAGTTTATTCAACAAGTAACATACGTTTTTCATCATTTTTTTCTTTATTAAAATCTATAAATTTAGATAAATGTATGTCATATAATGGTTCACATTCATTGAAATATTATTGTTAAACTTGAAAAACTAGCAATACATTCACTTTGATGTGTAAAGCTATGTTGTCATAAGAGGCGACTAACGGGATCAGGTTGATGCAAGTCATCGTATCCCAATTGCATGGATCGTTGCTCATGATGTCAGTCACTTGATTGTCTGGTCCAGACTCGGTTATTTACAGACCGCTGTCATATGGCTGGATTATTGCTGAGTGTGGCATTGAACAACAAACAAACAAAGCAAACACCATCACAGCTGGTGTATTTTCATTATTATGCAAGACAATCTATAAAGCACACTGAAACGCTTCCATTGGACCGGACTGTTGAGTCTGGTCACGTGATATGCAAATTAACATGTGGCAGTGGCGTAATGCTAAGTCATCACTGTCGGGACTGTGGTACTTTGCTTTTGACATCTGCATATTGTGTTCTTATCTAGTCTGAATTATGCCTGACAGATTGTTGTTTGGCATTTTGAAGTGATAATAACAAGGTGCAGAAATATTGATCCTGATGATGCATGTTGTGGTCTTCAGGTTTGATGAAAATGGGAGATATATCCTGAGTGCCCCCGAGGGAGACGAGGTGTTTGTAGCAGATGGAAGACCATCCCAGAAGTTCTCAGTGCTGGGCTATGCAGGTAATGCATGGACGTTTGTCACATCAGGGGGCACAGGTATACAGGTAATGCATGGACGTTTGTCACATCAGGGGGCACGGGTATACAGGTAATGCATGAACGTTTGTCACATCAGGGAGCACGGGTATACAGGTAATGCATGGACGTTGGTCACATAAGGGGGCACGGGTATACAAGTAGTACATGGACGTTTGTCACAACAGGGAGCACGGGTATACAGGTAGTGCATGGACGTTGGTCACATCAGGGGGCACGGGTATACAGGTAGTGCATGGACGTTGGTCACATAAGGGGGCACGGGTATACAGGTAGTGCATGGACGTTGGTCACATAAGGGGGCACGGGTATACAGGTAGTGCATGGACGTTAGTCACATAAGGGGGCACGGGTATACAGGTAGTGCATGGACGTTGGTCACATGAGGGGGCACGGGTATACAGGTAGTGCATGGACGTTTGTCACATCAGGGGGCACGGGTATACAGGTAATGCATGGACGTTTGTCACAACAGGGGGCACGGGTATACAGGTAATGCATGGACGTTTGTCACAACAGGGAGCACGGGTATACAGGTAGTGCATGGACGTTGGTCACATAAGGGGGCACGGGTCACAGAATTCCCTGTTGCTTCCCGTAGATATGCCAGAAATCTAGGATCATGGGTTCAAATAGTGCGGGATGTTCAGCAGGGCTGGGACGATACACCGATACGTACGATACATATCACGATCCTTTGCTCACAATCCGATACATATCACAATACTTGCACATGCTCTTATTGATTGTTATCTCTGTGGGGTTTCTCAGGTAGAATTTGTCCCCAGCAACCGGAGTCACCTAACAAGGATTTGGTGGTCAGGCTCTTTGACTGTGTGTGGATTGTTGCTCATGATTTCAGTCACTGGATTGCCTGGTCCAGATTTGATTATAGCTGTATTGGAGATGACTGGAAAATAGCTGACTGTGGGATTAAACAACATTCACTAAATCAGTTGAATGTAAACTCAGAAGTGTAGTATCAACTCCTGTTATTGCAAAAACGATGACACTGCAGTGATAATTAATATCGTTGTGCATATTAATTTGATGAATTTCTGAAACTGTCTCTTCTTGTTAAGTGGAAATCAAATAACTAGAACAAAATGAATAATCGCTCTCTGTGGTTGAATGTCATCATACCTTGCTCATGATATCAATCTCTGGATTATCTGGTCCAGATTCGACTATTTACAGGCCGACAAATAGCTAAAAAAAATTGAGTACTGTGTTAAATAAATATGGCATTTTGCGTTTTTTCAAAATCTACATACCTTTTAAAATTATGTGATTAATGACTAAAAAGAACAAACACTCATCACATTGGTTCCCTCTAGATGCTTGTTGACAGCCAGTGAGCACTGTACCAGATCTGCACATCCGCACTCCGTTTGTTGCGTTCGGCGTGATTTTGGTTGGGTTCCATTGAAAATATGGCGGGTTTTAATCATTATGATGCAGATTTTATGGGGATTGTGTCTCTGTAATTTGTGTGGGGCGGTCGGGTAGCCTAGTGGTTAAAGCGTTCGCTCGTCACGCCGAAGACCCGGGTTCGATTCCCGACATGGGTACATTGTGTGAAGCCCATTTCTGGTGTCCCCCGCCGTGATATTGCTGGAATATTGCTAAAAGCGGCGTAAAACAATACTCACTCACTCACTCACTCACTGTAATTTGTGTGGCTATTTCTATTTAAAGTGTGTACATAGTCCCTAGTTTGGTAGCTCTCTGATGGGTTTGTTTGGTAGGGTTGTGTTTATCAATGTCTGTTGTTTCCTCTTCAGTTGTGGACGGCAGCATCAACACCATCACCAACTTCACCAGCGGCCAGAACGTGCAGGTTGTGGTCACAACCAATGACAAACATGACAAGGATCAAGGGGCAAACAAGCTCACTGTCTTCAGTCTCACAGACACGCTGATCAAAGGTAAACAGAAACTGTTACCTTCCTGTGTTTCTGTATGTGTTGGTTGGTTGGTTGGTTGGTTGGTTGGTTGGTTGGTTGGTTGGTTGGTTGGTTGGTTGGTTGGTTGGTTGGTTGGTTGTTTTACGCCGCACTCAGCAATATTCCAGCTATATGACGGCGGTCTGTAAATAATCGAGTCTGGACCAGACAATCCAGTGTTTAATATCATGAGCATCGATCAACTCAATTGGGACCAATGACATGCATCAACCAAGTCAGCGAGCCTGACCACCCGATCCCGTTAGTCGCCTTTTACGACAAGCATAGTCGGCTTTCATGGCAAGCATGGGTTGCTGAAGACCTATTCTACCCCGGATCTTCACGGGTCCTCTGTATGTAAATTTCATCAAAATTGTAATATGCGAACCATGGCATAATGCATATTTATTACTTCCATATGATACTGACAATATGAAAACACATCAGGGTAATAATCTCTTCACCATGTAACAGACCTGTGAAGATCTGTCTGAGAACTGGTCATCAGCAACCTATGCATGTCATAAGAGGCAACTTGCAGGATTGGGTGGTCAGGCTCGCTGATTTGGTTGATGCATGTCATTGTATCCCTATTGAGTGGATCGATCCTCCTGATATCAATCACTGGATTGTCTTGCCAGACTTGATTATTTACAGACCACTGTCATGTATCTGGAATATTGCTGATTGTGGTTAAACAACAAACAAACAAGTCATCATAGGATGTGTATATATATATATATATATCCTATGATGACTATATATATATACTCAAAAGACATTAAGAACCACAAATCATTCAAATTACTACATTTGATCTGTCACTCCTCCCACTGAAGTTACTATATATGCTGTGGTGTCCACTACATGGATAGAGTTAAGTAATCTACCCTACTTCTCATATGATTGTGGATTTGCTGACAGAAACGCAGACAATGGGGAGACTTCTATCTACTTAAACTTACCTGAGCGTTAGATGTTAAAGGAACATATCCCTTCTGAAACTTGTTTCAATTCACTAAGTTTGAGGACATTTAAAGGGTCACTATTTTGTCACTTGCCTTTGCTGCATCATAAGGTCAAGGTTCAAACAGCATTCCTCAGAGTTTAAATTTTTACCAAGTAGCCATATGGATACAAGTATTTTTTTCTGAATTTTAGACAGTAGACAAATTGAAATTTAGGTCGCATTGGCGATCATTTTAGTCGCAACTTTGAGGCCTGAACAGGCTGGAAATGCTTGAATTTCATGGTCTGGCCTTAACCTGAAATTTTAAATTTGAATCTCAGAGAAGGACTCAGAATTTTGATGGAATTGCCCAACGGCTTTACATTAAGCAACTATTGTTAATTCACTTTGCAGAGTTACGCCCCTTAGGCCTGCAAAAAACCTATTATCGGGCTGTAGGTTTGAGGGGGCTGGGGGGTTGGAAAACCAAATTTGCCCTGATTATGTTTTTGGGTTTCTTAGCCCCATGTCCATGGATATCATTTCATGAAAGTGGTAAACATCTAACACCTGCATCATTTCATTTTTTCTCCCACATTAACTGACGTACATGCTGTGATATAACTTACATACTGACCCATCGGCAATAAACCTAACACTCTCACTGTGATTATGATCATCATTGATTAGATCTGAAGATCAGCTACAACAGCCTGAAGTGTGACTTCCGAGATGAGGCAATCAACAAGATGCAGTTCCACCTGACTGTGCCGACTGAGGGGGCAGCGTTCGGTGAGAACAACACTCTGTACGCCATCAACAAACACACCAAGAAGATCTACAGTGTTGCTGTGCCTGAAACTAAACCCAGGAAGGTCGGTAGCTCTTGCATAGGTTAAAACAAATGATGGTCTTGGTTCTCAGGCACTGCCCACACCATTAGTTTGTATGCTTGTTTATGTAGGGAGGCCCTTTCCCAGGTTGAAGGTACACAACTGTTTATTTGGTTACATACTGGTTTGACAAGCAACAAAAAACGAAACAAAAAATACTGCCCGCCCGCATTTTATCTTTTTAAGCCTTATTTGTGTGTCTTGCAGTTCCTTAGAATGTAATTGTTGGAAACGACTTTGATTGGCGTATTAGGAGTTGTATCATATGTGAATAGCTGGAATTTTACAAGTTGAATGGACTAGACACCGGAATGTTTTTTTGTTTTTTTTTGTCTTAATGCCGCACTCAGCAATATTCCAGCTATATGACGGCGGCCTGTAAATAATTGTGTCTGGGACAGACAATCCAGTGATTGATATCGTGAAAAACTATCCACTGTGCGGGTGAACATGGACACGCAGTCAACCAAGTAACCAAGCCTGATCATTGCTCACAATATCACTCACTGGATTGTCTGGTCCAGACTCAATTATTTACATCTTCTACTTAGTTTCTACCGGTTTCAGTTTGCAAAACATATTCCTTTCTAGTTAAACAACCAATGCCAAAATACAATTACTCGGGACTAAGGTAGAATTCTACTTGCATGTTCTTTGTACTTAAAGGACTCAGGTTATCTTGCTGTAAATGATGATGAATAAATATAGAGAAGGATGCAACAAAAGTATCTGCGTATCCATTCTTTCTAGTTGCCCTGTTTGTACTTAACGAGATTCAACTGTAGACTGTTTCATTGTGATTTGTCAAACACCTGGATATCATAGAGTAAAAATCAGATTACTAATGGATTTCAAACAATGACATGATGGAGGGTGTTGCCATGGTTTCAGACGTCTAGTTATTGGTCAAAAAGCATATCTGCAAAAGGGATGTATACTGATGTGGGCAATACCACAACACTTTCCCCAGAGAGGGAATTTAACCTGAAACAGAATAGTGGTAATGTAGAAAGGATGCCCCCAAAAGCCTGAAATTTTACAAGTCCTTGGGAAGCTGTTAACATTAGAAAAACTTACTCCTTCATCAGTTCATTATGTACCATACATGATGTTTTCATGGTGTAACCTATATTTCAGATGACCAGCCCTGAGGCGTACTTGTCAGCTGAGACGGAGTTCACAGGTCATCAGCTGGCTGGAGCAAAGATCATGCTGTCCCCTCACAACAGGTGGCTGGCGTCCTACGGCACTGATGGCTGCATCATGCTCAGAGCCAAAGGCAGCATGGTCAGTTGTGCATACACTATATAGGGGTCAAGTGCATGGTCAGTTTCGCATGTACTGTAGAGGTCAAGTTCATGGTCAATTTCACATACGCTGTAAAGGTTAAGGTCATGGTCAGTTTCACATACACTGTAGAAGTCAAGTTCATGGTCAGTTTCACATACACTGTAGAGGTCAAGTTCATGGCAAGTTTCACATACGCTGTAAAGGTCAAGGTTATGGTCAGTTTCTCATACACTGTAGAGGTCAAGTTCATGGTCAGTTTCACATATGCTGTAAAGGTCAAGGTCATAGTCAGTTTCACATACACTGTAGAGGTCAAGTGCATTGTAAGTTTCACATACACTGTAAAGGTCAAGTGCATGGTCAGTTCCACATACACTGTAATGGTCAAGTGCATGTCCAGTTTCACATATACTGTAGTGGTCAAGTTCATGGTCATTTTCGGATACACTCTATAGGTCAAGTTCATGGCCAGTTTCACATACATTGTAGAGGTCAAGTTCATGGCTAGTTTTACTTGTAACGGAAAGCCTGTGAACCAAGAACACATTTTTAGAATGACAGTTATATTTGAATAATGAGTGGTGACAGTCAGCATAGTTATAGTTGCATGTTGGGAGATGGGAGTTATAATACTCTTTGTCAAGCAGAAATGAAATGGTTCTTTGCTTGTACACGTGTATGCAATCCTGAGACCCAAGATTATATAAGCTACTCAAAAGTAGTTAGCGAACACCCAGTTCTTTCATATGACTATAGTTAATATGTCATGGCATGTATGATAATTAGTCACCCCAGGACCATGTGTCTCTTCAGGACCGCCATGTCTCCATCATGCCCCATGAGTATAATCTAGACGGGGTCCACACCGCCACATTCTCCGAGGACTGTCACTACCTCCTGTCCTCGGGCTACGATGGAGTCCTCATCTGCTTCGCGTGGAAGTGAGTACTAGTCGTTTTTGGCATTACACCTGTAAGTATGATTAGGGCACTTTTTGTTCTGTCCCATAGGATTTGAAGGACCAAAATTATAAATGGACTTATTATTGTACATGTTATAAAAAACAGAAACTGAGCATCTTCTTCTCTTTACAGCTTCACATCGACCAGAATAAGTAAATCCAAATCAGCTATAGACATAGCTCGGGCAAAGAAACTCACCATCTTCTTCTCTTTACAGCTTCACATCGACGGGAATAAGTAAAGCCAAGTCGGCTATAGACATAGCTCGGGCAAAGAAACTCACCATCTTCTTCTCTTTACAGCTTCACATCGACGGGAATAAGTAAAGCCAAGTCGGCTATAGACATAGCTCGGGCAAAGAAACTCACCATCTTCTTCTCTTTACAGCTTCACATCGACGGGAATAAGTAAAGCCAAATCGGCTATAGACATAGCTCGGGCAAAGAAACTCACCATCTTCTTCTCTTTACAGCTTCACATCGATTGGAATAAGTAAAGCCAAGTCGGCTATAGACATAGCTCGGGCAAAGAAACTCACCATCTTCTTCTCTTTACAGCTTCACATCGACGGGAATAAGTAAAGCCAAGTCGGCTATAGACATAGCTCGGGCAAAGAAACTCACCATCTTCTTCTCTTTACAGCTTCACATCGATTGGAATAAGTAAAGCCAAATCGGCTATAGACATAGCTCGGTCAAGGAAGGCACGGCTGATTACCTTACAGCAACAAGAAGATGACTTTGTTCAGAGTCTAACTGAATGGAACGTACCAGAGCCTGTGTCTCGTTCTACATCTGATCTGCAACAGGAAGAGAGGGTAAGTAAAACCAAGGCACATATGACCATTCAGAACAGTCAGTGACAGACTCAGACACAGACAGACTCGGACATAGACAAACTCAGACATAGACAGACTCGGACATAGACAGACTCAGACATTCCTAGTAGCTGAAAGCATGGATGGAAACTGATCAGACAAGAGTCTTTAATTTTGTGATCATATTCATGTTGTGTTGTATCCATCCTTAAAGCATGCTCATGGCTCATCCACATGACCAGCTCATCCTACCTGGTACCCATTTACTGCTGGTCAAAGAGGGGCTTGTTTCGAGACTCCACATGTTTCTTGATCCTTGATTCAGTGTTAGGTAGAATTCAGTGTTTCCCAAGAAACTGTCAAGCATCCATCCTGCCAAACCCATCCTACTCCTTGCTGATGGCATTGCTTAGCGTCACCTGATGAACTGTAAAATACCCCTATGAAGACCCGGGTTAGAAATGGTCTTCGTATCTCGTAGCTTATAATGCCAAGCAATTGGATGGCTATCGTTTACTAAATCTGGATAGGACACTTCCAAAAGAGTCTGTGTTTAAATTGGTCTTCAGCAACCCATGCTTGTTGTAAGAGGTGAGGTGAAATTAGGTTTAACGTCGCGTCCAAGATTATTGCACTTATATAGCGACGTGCATGCATGTGTGTGTGTGGCTGCTTGTACTAGTCCGGACTGATGCCGATTTATAGTGCTAGCCCACTGAGATACCATGCTGCAGTTTAACATGAATACCCCACTCGGACACAGTATGCTGACTCCGAGCCGACAAGTCCTTGTTTTAGCCCCTTAATGCCGAGCGCCAGACAGGGAAACAACAAGTACCACCTTTTAACGTCGTTTGGTATGACGCGGCCGGGGATCGAACCCCAGACCTTCCGCTCTCTGGGCAGACGCTCTACCACTAGACCACGGAGGCGGTCTGCTTGTTGTAAGAGGCAACTAATGGGATCAGGTTATCAGACTCGTTGACTTGGTTGATGCGTGTCATCATATCCCAATGGTGTGGACCAATGCTCATGATGTCAATCATCTGGTCCAGACTCCATTTTCTACAGCCCACCGTCATACAGCCGACATATTACAGAGTGTGGCGTGCAAAAACAAACTAAAAAAACAGACATGTGAAATAAACACAGACCTTGTACCAGCAGTTGCTGGTAGTTCTGTGGTTGCCGTGGTGACCAGATCCAGTGTTTAGCCCTTATGATATATCTGAGAGTCACCAGAGCCAAATGCCACAAGGGTACTGGTATGACACCCTGGGGAAGAACTTGCTGAGAAGTTAAGATACAAAGATCTCCATGTTTGATAAGTCTGCAGTCATAGCATGCATGGCCTCATCCCATCATGAGTTGTCTACCCTTGGTTAAAACTGTTTTAAAAATGCAGTGCAGTAGTTTGGACATGGAACTATTATGTTCTGCCGGTATTGAAACTGGGGGCATGTGATTCATTAAATCTCTATTTTCAGATTCAGTGTTTATGATTTGTTCTTAATTTGAACATATATGACTTTAAAGAGTAAATAATATGCACTTAGAAAAAACATTATGTAGATGTTATATGTTGTCAAAGGAGCATTTACGAAGCAGTGAACTGAATATTGATAACAGTGAGTGAGTCAAAATCTCTTTTACTGAATGGGATAGAATTATGATGGTGACCGATTCTTCATTTAACATTTTAGGCTCAAAAATGCTCCTTTGAACAAATTCATATTTTTTATAGAAGGCATGTGTTTTAAATAATCTTATAAGTTTTACTTATATTCATAGTCATTTAATTTATATAATTTGAAAATATACTTTTTAATCTATTTCAGAACTTAATTTGCATAATCGTAGTTGCATGAACATGCACATGTCATTATTATTTATAGAGGAAATGAATTTTATCAAATCATTGTAGGAAGGTCACTGTTAATGCATGAGTTTGATCACAATTTTGCACACAGGAGAGGACAGAGAGAAAAAAGCAGGAGGCAATTGACCAAGATATTATCTACAAAACGCCTACTCCTACGCCTAAGGCGGATGCGACTTGGTTAGAGGAGCGCGAACTCGAGGTTTGAAAACTAGTTGTCACTGACAACGCTATGCTGCTTAATCTTGCCTTCGCTTGACTGGGAATACATTTCTGCATATTGAATGTATCCTGTCAATTTCGTTGTCAAATTGTAATTCTCATGATTTATAATCTGCATTGTAATGTCTGCACTTATTCCGTCTGTTAATGAAAAATTTCTTTTCAGTACTAAATATTTGATTATATTTAGACATGACTGCGCTACCTGATTCCAAGTGCATTGTAATTGTCACTTCACTGCGAATAACTTCTGACAAGCTAAAGCGCCTAAATCATATCACGCTCTGTTTATATCACTGTTGAATATATTATACTTTATATTGTTTCCATATTGTGTTAATCATGATTGTTAATATCAAAATCATTTTGACAGATATTTTCATTCTTTTTAATATTAAATGTTTAATAATTTGTTTATCCCATTTTCAGCTTTCACTGAAAACTTAACATTGGCGGATCCAGAGGTGGGGCAGGGGTCTGTAGCCCCCTCCCTCTGGATCTACATATGGTCCATACCTCCCCTTTGGGAGTATGTTGTAGGCAGTAAATATATCTGAGAAAGGATTTTGATATTTTCACCCCTCCATTTTAAAAATGCTGGATCCTACAAGGACCTACAAGGATTGCATGTAGCATAATCCTTGTATTCCTCCCCCTTTGCAGGCTCTAATAGATGAAGATCAGCATTATGCGGATACCAAGACAGGGCTTCGGACCCAGATCAGAGACATCCGGAGAACTGTGAGTTTCAGGAACCATAGTACACACTCAGCAACCTCTAAAAATTTTAACTTAAGTCAATAGTTTTCTTTAAATTAATATTTGTTGGGTTGATGATATGCAATCAGCCTAAAAACTAAATCCATCTATGCTACAATAAGTATACACTGACAGGGAAAAATTACAACCTAGAATTCCAAAGGTTTTAGAAAAATTTAGGAACAGTATTTGTTATCAATGCAAAAGACTTATCATTATGAAAAGTAATGTGATTGGTGGTATAAGTTTATGAATGACTTTTTTTGTATTCCCTTTAAACTTTTCCTTGTCTGTTGTTAAAGCACAAACATTTACTCTTTAACTGTGAATATGTAGACCTATGTTTGATCTTATGTTGTTGTGGTGTCCTTGTCTAGGATCACTGTGTTGACATAGATTTGTGTGTGTTGCAACAGATTCAGGACATGATGAAGGATAATGAGATTCTGCCTGACATTGAGAAGCTCGGCCGACATGAGTTTGATCTGGATGTAGACGAGCAAACCAAACTACAGAGTCTTGGAGACACCGAGATATCCAGGGTAGGCATCAGCAGGGTGTAACTACATCAGCAGGGTGTTACTACATCAGCAGGGTGTTACTACATCAGCAGGGTGTTACTACATCAGCAGGGTGTTACTACATCAGCAGGGTGTAACTACATCAGCAGGGTGTTACTACATCAGCAGGGTGTTACTACATCAGCAGGGTGTAACTACATCAGCAGGGTGTTACTACATCAGCAGGGTGTTACTACATCAGCAGGGTGTTACTACATCAGCAGGGTGTAACTACATCAGCAGTGTGTTACTACATCAGCAGGGTGTTACTACATCAGCAGGGTGTTACTACATCAGCAGGGTGTAACTACATCAGCAGGGTGTTACTACATCAGCAGGGTGTTACTACATCAGCAGGGTGTTACTACATCAGCAGGGTGTAACTACATCAGCAGGGTGTTACTACATCAGCAGGGTGTAACTACATCAGCAGGGTGTAACTACATCAGCAGGGTGTTACTACATCAGCAGGGTGTAACTACATCAGCAGGGTGTAACTACATCAGCAGGGTGTTACTACATCAGCAGGGTGTAACTACATCAGCAGGGTGTAACTACATCAGCAGGGTGTAACTACATCAGAAGGGTGTAACTACATCAGCAGGGTGTAACTACATCAGCAGGGTGTTACTACATCAGCAGGGTGTAACTACATCAGCAGGGTGTTACTACATCAGCAGGGTGTTACTACATCAGCAGGGTGTTACTACATCAGCAGGGTGTTACTAGATGAGCAGGGATGTTACTAGATGAGCAGGATGTTACTAGATCAGCAGGGATGTTACTAGATCAACAGGGATGTTACTAGATGAGCAGGGATGTTACTAGATGAGCAGGATGTTACTAGATCAGCAGGGATGTTACTAGATCGACAGGGTTGTTACTAGAACAGCAGCGATGTTACTAGATCAGCAGGATGTTAATGGATCAGCAGGATGTTGCTAGATCAGCAGGGATGTGACTAGATCGGCAGGGTTGTTACTAGAACAGCAGGATGTTACTAGATCAGCAGGGATGTTACTAGATTGGCGGGATATTACTAGATCAGCAGGATGTTACTAGATCAGCAGAGATGTTACTACATCAGCAGGGTTGTTACTACATCAGCAGGGATGTTACTACATCAGCAGGGTTGTTACTACATCAGCAGGGATGTTCCTACATCAGCAGGGTGTAACTACATCAGCAGGGTTGTTACTACATCAGCAGGGATGTTACTACATCAGCAGGGTTGTTACTACATCAGCAGGGATGTTCCTACATCAGCAGGGTGTAACTACATCAGCAGGGATGTTACTACATCAGCAGGGATGTTCCTACATCAGCAGGGTGTTACTACATCAGCAGGGTTGTTACTACATCAGCAGGGATGTTCCTACATCAGCAGGGATGTTACTACATCAGCAGGGTTGTTACTACATCAGCAGGGATGTTCCTACATCAGCAGGGTGTAACTACATCAGCAGGGATGTTCCTACATCAGCAGGATGTTCCTACATCAGCAGGGATGTTACTAGATGAGCAGGGATATTACTACATCAGTAGGGATGTTACTAGATCGACTGGGTTGTTACTAGAACAGCAGCAATGTTACTAGATCATCAGGATGTTACTAGATCAGCAGGATGTTGCTACATCAGCAGTGATGTTACTACATCAGCATGGATGTTACTAGATCAGCAGGGATGTTACTAGATCAGCAGGGATGTTACCAGATCAGCAGAGATGTTACCACATCAGCAGGGATGTTACTAGATCAGCAGGGATGTTACCAGATCAGGAGAGATGTTACTACATCAGCAGGGATGTTACTAGATCAGCAGGATGTTACTAGATCAGCAGGGATGTTACTAGATCAGCAGGGATGTTACTACATCAGCAGGGATGTTACTAGATCAGCAGGGATGTTACTAGATCAGCAGGATGTTACTAGATCAGCAGGGATGTTACTACATCAGCAGGGATGTTACTAGATCAGCAGGATGTTACTAGATCAGCAGGGATGTTACTACATCAGCAGGGATGTTACTCAGGGATGTTACTAGATCAGCAGGGTGTTACTACATCAGCAAGGATGTTACTACATCAGCAGGGTTGTTGCTAGACTAACGATGTTGTTACCAGCCTGGCACATCAGTGATGTGAATGTAATATTGTATTTGTAAACCTTGTTTTAAAAATTCATTTGAGTAACAATGAGTGACTTTACTCATTGAATCTTTCTTGTTTTCCAGGTGAGAGAAGAGATCGAGTTCGACAATCTGGCCAAGATGTACCTACGAGACATGATCAAGAAGGAGTGCTGGGACGAAATGAAGGTCAAGGGGAGAGCACTCCAAGTAAGAAACTCTCGCCAACAGGAAAGTTTAAATGGGTCCCATAACAATGCATTGTCCAGAAGCAAGGGAGTTAACTGACTAGGAAAGTCCAGTTTCCACCCTTGCCAAACTAGGCTGGTATTATGGAGTTTGGCTGGACTAACGAGTCTATGCATAGCTAATCAAATTTGCGTAACGAAATCGATATCCAGTTTGTAAACTGCCATCCAGATTTTGGTCGATTGCAGGATTTGCATAGCATGTGTACCACCAACTCGGCATCAACAGATATTTTCCAAATCTTGTGATGTTATTAATCAAGGTGCTCACATGATTTGATGCACTTCGCGAAGTAAGACCCATTTTAGAACAGTGTAGATTTTGTTTGTCGATCAGATTGTCTAGACTGGCGCCATCATTTTATTTGAAGCAATTGCAAGTGATAAGAGAAGTGGAATCTGATTGGTCAATAGATGGGACTTTAAAGGGACAAAACTTGTAATAGCCGTTGGTGGCTCGAGTCTGGAAATTCCAGCCTAGTTCGACAAGGGTGGAAACAGGACTTTTATAGTCAGTTAACTCCCTTGCCTCGGGAAGATGATAGCAATGTTTTTGACAATGGCAAACATGATAATCTGTAAAATGAATTTGTTGAATGTTTTCGAAGTGAAACTGTACACATGGAATCTATTGCAGGCTTTCAACTCAAACCTCGAGGTGTCCAACTTCCCCATGAAGGAAAGGTCAGAGCCTGTAGTCCAAGCTCTAGAGACTGTTACTAAGAGAAGGCAGATTGAGATTGCTGAGCTAGCTGTAAGTATAATACAGATGAGATGTTGGAGAGATGCTCAGAGGTGTCAGGCACTTTATCAGTTTGTTGTTTTAGCTCAGGAAATATTTTTATTTAGCTTGCTTTATGGATTTTTTTAAGGAAAATACCTGATGGTAGGTGAAAAACAAGCAATTCTTATTGTGTAAAATTAAATTCTTTTTTATTTAGCTTGCTTTATGGATTTTTTTAAGGAAAATACCTGATGGTAGGCAAAAAACAAGCACTTCTTATTGTTTAAAATAAACATTCTTTTCGCAAAACATATTACTTCGACATGGAAAAACATGTCTGATGAGTGGTAACCACTGCGGATTGGCAAAGGGAATTATAGTAGCCTCCCTTCCCATATAATAATGTTTACGATACTTCTTCATTTTAACAGTAGATGTCAGGGAGCGGAGAATCGGAGTAATGTTTCTATCAGATTGCTAGTTAATAATTCTTGCAAACACTTAGAGCTTGTTTATGTTTGTTTTGTAACCATTGATGCAAAATTGTTTATAGTGGGTCCTTGTCTTTTTGTGTGCAATAAGCTCTCTTATCAGTGGGATGAAAAAGTGAAGCCACTAATATATCACAATACAGATTCCTGTTTCCGCAATATATGTATACAATATTATTCACTTAACTCTCATACTGTGTGTCATTGAGATATCGTACAATATAAATTACTGTTACTCTTGACTTTTATAACCAACTTTATTTTTGTTTCAAAATTTCAGGCACGGAAACAAGAAATAGAACAAGGCCAAAAACCTTCATCTCACGTAAGTAGAGTTTTATGTGCTGAATTCATTTATATTTCCCAGTGTATCATTAATTGAGCAATTCCATGAGGTGTGGTTGGGTAGCCTAGTGGGTGAAGCGTTTGTTCATCACACCTGAGACCCGGGTTAGACACCCACATGGCTACAAAGTGCGGAGCACATTTCTGGTGTCCCCTGCCATTAGAATGCTGGAATATTGCTAAAAATATGGCGTAAAACCATACTCACTCACCCATGAGATTATGTGGAATCTGTCACATAGCGGATGAAGAACTATGTGTTGAATGAGGAAAGCACAAGTACCACTCTTGTCCTTTCTTGTGTATTACAACCTATTTCAAGCTGTCACCAATTAAATGCACTTTTCTAACCCAACTGACTTTTCAATCTGGTGAAAAATACTTTTTCAGATGTTTGATGACATCAATATGCAGTTGACAGATTATTTATATTTTTAATTCGTCATGTTCACATCTTCAATATGAACATGACTAATCCATAATCATTAATATTTCTTTATAAATGAAACAAAATGATTTTATAATCTAATTTTTGATTAAGCTAGAACCAGAATCAGTTGAAGATACTAGAAACGTATTACGTTTTTTTCATCTCTCATCACTTGTCAATCATCTGTCAATTTTTATCATGAAGCCGAAATACAGTCAAAGGCCTTATTCCGGAGCATCAGAGTTTGTGAGTCAATGTTCAGACAACTTTGGTTGTGAGATTTATGTTATTTTATTTACATCTTTTTAGATTTTTTTCACAAGCATGTATCATTTCACTGACTTCAATTTCATTCCTACTAATTCTACACAGTATTTTCCAGATCTTTATTTTTCTGTATAGCAATGGTGGTTTTTACAGGTTTATTAAACAATTATTTCTTTCTTCATATTGCATATTATATTTTGTTATTGTAAGATTTGGGAAAATGAAATATATGAGCACAGGAGGTAATGTTACATGAACTGTCTAATCAGCTAATCAGCCTTGAAGCTTCCAACATTTTGGTAGGAGTGAGCAAAGCAGTCAGACAATCATGTCTGAATTCTGTGTCTTGAAAACGAATATAATTGGGGAGTTCCGGATGCAAAAATATAAAGCTGAATTATTTTGTTGTTGTGGATATTTTATACATCCTGTCGATTCTAAGGACCCTGGCATCTACACCCAAAAGGGTGTACTATCAAGGGTGTACTCTCGAGGGTGTACTATTGAGGATGTACTATCAAGGGTGTACCTTTTAGGGTGTACTATTGAGGATGTACTATCAAGGGTGTACTATTGAGGATGTACTATCAAGGGTGTACCTTTTAGGGTGTACTATTGAGGATGTACTATCAAGGGTGTACTATTGAGGATGTACTATCAAGGGTGTACCTTTTAGGGTGTACTATTGAGGATGTACTATCAAGGGTGTACTATTGAGGATGTACTATCAAGAGTGTACTATTGAGGATGTACTATCAAGGGTGTACTATTGAGGTTGTACTATTGAGGATGTACTATCAATGGTGTGCTATTGAGGTTGTACTATTGAGGATTTACTATCAAGGGTGTACTATTGAGGTTGTACTATTGAGGATTTACTATCAAGGGTGTATTATTGAGGTTGTACTATTGAGGATGTACTATTGAGAATGTACTATCAAGGGTGTGCTATTGAGGTTGTACTATTGAGGATTTACTATCAAGGGTGTACTATTGAGGTTGTACTATTGAGGATTTACTATCAAGGGTGTATTATTGAGGATGTACTATTGAGGATGTACTATTGAGAATGTACTATCAAGGGTGTGCTATTGAGGTTGTACTATTGAGGATGTACTATCAAGGGTGTGCTATTAAGGTTGTACTATCAAGGGTGTATTATTGAGGATGTACTATTGAGGTTGTACTATTGAGGATGTACTATCAAGGGTGTGCTATTGAGGATGTACTATCAAGGGTGTGCTATTAAGGTTGTACTATTGAGAATGTACTATCAAGGGTGTACTATTGAGAATGTACTATCGAGGGGGAACTATTGAGGGTATACTATCGAAGGTGTACTATTGAGGATGTACTATTGAGGATGTACTATCAAGGGTGTACTATTGAGGTTGTACTATTGAGAATGTACTATCCAGGGGGAACTATTGAGGGTATACTATCGAAGATGTACTATTGAGGATGTACTATCAAGGGTGTATTATTGAGGATGTACTATTGAGGGTATACTATCTAGAGTGTACTATTAAGGGTGTTCATCTGGGTACACCTGACTAGACCTTCTATGGGTGTCCTCTGATCTTCATGCAGAGAAATTGTATTGATGCTTTACATTATTGCTTGAACAAAATTTTTGAATACCTCTGGATTTAAGAAAATAAGAACTTTTTCCCGATTTTGAACAAAATAAGTTATGTTTGGCCTTTTGTCTGCCAAGGAAGGGGTGGGGGGGGGCTTAGTTTGGAACCCTAGATAAATGCCTGAACCATGTATAACTCAACACCTAGGAGATCAGCATGGCTCTGTTGTTATGTTTACATTGTGTTTGCATGTTTTATTTCATAGTTATGTTATCTTTTGATCAGTAGTTTACTATTTCAAAATGTTTGTAATAATCCAGATATTGAAAATGATTATATTTTAGCATTCACTATATTGTCACAGCCAGAACAATGCGATTATTTGTTTGTCAAAATGGCTGCCTGTTTTTTCATGTGATGCTTTAATGGAGAGGTTCTGTGACTATACTGACCATGATAATGTATAACAATGATAATGAATATACCGTATTCGACGCAATAAGCGCCCCTCTCTAATAAGCGCCCACGGCGCTAATTGTTTACATATTGACTAGTGAACAATCCCAATTAGCACCCCTTCCGATTGATCAATGTACACAAGACTTATTTATTCGCGTATAATACGCACTCCTGTGTTATATGCACCCTTAATTATGGGCAATGAAATTCTGGAAAATATATCTGTTCTACATAAACATTTCAGGCTGTCAGCATAAACCACGAAATTTATCTTTCATCTCTGTTTTTTCCACCAAAATAATATTCTAATTAGAGCCCCCTATTTCTAATTTGAGAGCGCCCTGGGCGCTTATTACATCGAATACGGTAATACAGATATAAACACGATTATCCTGCATGGGAAAGAAATTTCCTACAATGTGGTGAAAGCGAAAAAAGTGCAGACTCTTTGAACCCTACTTTTTGAATATCTGTTCAAGGAGCAATAAGTATGAGATACAAGGTAGACAGAATTGACTTGCTTCTATGTTTGCGAGGAATTTGTCACTTTATGTTGTTCTCAGTTCCACACTTTTGACCTAAGAGTCTGACAAACAAATAATCACTTTATTGTTATTATGATAATGTCATCCTCTGATTACCTTGCAATGTTCAAACAGATCTTCAACCTGAGTAGTTACACCTTTAACATGAAATTCCCAACATAACGTCGGTTAAGGAAGTTGTGTTTAGCATCGCTAATTGGTACGGTGAACGGGAACCTAGTTTTCAAGAAGCATTGTTCAGTTTAAAGTGGAAATGTGAAACATATTGTCCTCCAGATAGTAAACTGTCAGATCCTTCTTGTTGAGGGTTAATGGTACTTGTCCAGATTTTCACGAACACTTATTTTGTGGATTTTCAGTGTGGCAAAGCTATGAGTATACATTTTCCTTTCCGATCACAAATTGGTCCACTTTGGAACACATGATGGACCTTTGATATAATACATCTTCTGTGATTCACACTGAAGTTGATGATGAAGAAGTTATTCATCATCCTGTAGTTGGAACATTAGAAACACTGCCTTGTTAAGATCCGATCAAGTGCATGGTGTTAAAGGTTGAGAAGCTGATTGTGAATTGTATATCACAGGATGACGATCTGGGAGAGGGAGAAGAAGGAGAAGAGGACTCTAAGGAGCTTCCTTCCACAACGGGCAGTCTAGGTTAGTACTGCAGACACTGTTTAAGACTGTCTGAGTGAGTGAGTGAGTGAGTGAGTTGGGTTTAACGCCACTTTTAACAGTACTCCAATTATATCACGGCGTGTCAGCTTAATGTGGGAGGAAAGCCCGAAGTGATGCAGGTCTCAGACATTTACCACTTTGGTAAAACCCACGAGCACGGGTATGGTGCTGACAAACATAGAAACCTAATCGGGGCGAACCGGGATTTTTACCGACAATCATAGGTTTCTGGCATGCCCAAGGGATGCAACTCTGCACAGCGAATCACGGCGCCCTAGACAACTGGGCCACCCGTGTGGTGATAACTGCTTGTCAATTATAAAATTAAGAAAAAAGGAAAAACATAAAACTTATGGATAAAACTTCTGATTATTGCATATGGCGATGTTTTGATGTAGACTCTACAGTTTGATAACGATGTAAGAATCTACATCGTAACAATAATCCAGAAGTTGTTATCCACAAAGTTGTATGTTTCTCTTATTGTGCTCACCAACTTCTAGAATGCCAATCAAACAGTTCAATATTTCACTGACAACAGCCATATTTATTAGTTATATTTTCTGTTGAAATTTTGGTGTGTCCTTTTTCAGGGATATCAAATGTAACCTTCCCTTTTGTGTGAAAATTGTGAAGATGCCTATCTTTAGGTGTGTGACTGTGTTCCTGCTTTGATAAGAGTACTCCAAGAGGAATCCAGGTTAGAACAAATCCCCAGCAACTTATGCTGGTTGTAGGAGGCTTTTGAAAGGATCTGTGGTCACGCTCAGTGACTTGGTTGAGGGCTTCCTATTGTTATCTGCTGGCGTGAGTCATTGCTTATAGTATCAAGCCGGGAGTGTCTGTCCAGACTCAATTATTTACGTCTTATACTAGTAGCTGATATATTGTTGAGTGTGGATTTAAACATCACACAAACAATCAACAATGTGTTCTTTCTGTGAAGGTGCACAGTTCGGTGGAGGAAGTGATCTGTTCTACAGCCAGTTTGAACTCCACACTCGGGAACAGAAGACAACTCAGATTATTCTACTGGAGGCAAGTAATTGGGCAGTGTGAAGCTGGGTATCACTGGTGTTGTAAAGGGAACGGCCGCGTCATACCAAAAGACGTTAAAAGATGGTACTTGTTGTTACCCTGTCTGGCGCTCGGCATTAAGGGGCTAAAACAAGGACTGGTCGGCTCAGAGTCAGTATACAGTGTCTGAGTTGGGTATTCATGTTAAACTGCGGCATGGTATCTCAGTGAGCTAGAACTATAAATCGGCATCAGTCCTGACTAGTACAAGCAGCCACACACACACACACACACATGCATGCACGTCGCTATATAAGTGCAATAATCTTGGACGTGACGTTAAATCCAATTTCACCTCACCTCACCTCAAAATCCTGGATCCATCTCTGTATGCTGTCATTGTCCTAGAACAAAAGGTGTATTTCTTATAGCAGTTGGTAAAAGTGTGAATGTTAATCTATAATTCCATTTTTCTATTCCTTTCAGGATGCCATCCACCGTATCAAGAATACGTTCAACAAGGAATTTGATGAAGTTTTTGGCAAGAAAGAACAAGAAATCAGTAAGATCAAGGAAAAGAACAAGCGTATCGTAAAGATCATGGAAGACTTGGACATAAAGGAAGAGGTCGTGGACTATGAGCTCGGTGCCCTCGAGAAGCCAGAAATGCTTCTAACAGTGGATGACAGTGAGGTAAGGCATCACCTTGAAGTAGCTACTACTTGCCACATTTCCTATAAACAATACAATGAAGGCATAACAGTACCTCGACCGTGAAGATCCGGGGTAGAATAGATCTTCAGCAACCCATGCTTGTCGTAAAAGGCAACTATGCTTGTCGTAAGAGGCGACCAACGGGATCGGTGGTCAGGCTCGCTGACTTGGTTGATGCATGTCATCATATGCGGCGTTAAACAACAAACAAACAAACATAAAAGTACCTATGGATTAGATACGAGAAATGCCTACATATTTATAAATAAGGATGCAAATGTTATCCAATGGATCAGTGTGCACATAAATGTCATTCTCAACTTCCTGGGGATCATACATTTTGCCTTGAACCATTCATACTGATGTAAATGAAATACTGTTTCTATCGGCTTTGTAGGGAAGTGGTTAAAACCTTCGGTCGTCACGCCACAGACCCTGGTTTGATAACCGACATGGGTACAATGTGTGAAGCCCATTTCTGGTGTTCCCCGCCGTGATATTGTTGGAATATTGCTTAAAAGTTGCGTAAAACCATGCTCACACTCACTCACTCACTCACTCACTCACTCACTCACTCACCCACCCACCCACCCACCCACCCACCCACACACTCACACTCACACTCACCCACCCACCCACCCACCGACCCACCCACTCACTCACTCACTCACTCACTTACTCTGCCTGCAGGTGAAGGTGGAGAAGTTCCTGACAGCCGCACAGCGCAAGAAGCTGGAACAGCAGGAGAAGGCTGAGGAAGCGCAGAGGCTCCTTGAGAAGGGGGACAATGCTCGGGACCGAGCCCTGGACATGATGATGGGAGGTGTCCTCGAGATCAAGAAAGAAGATGAACTCAAGAAGGTTGGTCCAGACCGATGACAAAATAATGACTAATCATCTTGTTGGTGGATCTTTCTTTGTCAGTCACATTGCTGTTCACAGCTAGCTGTTGATGTGTTGTCCTCTTGATGTAAGATACTCTACCAGTCACTTCATCAATAGCTAAGCTTTGGGATCACTACATCAATATCGGGTCTATTTGATCCCTGCATCTTAAATATTGCGTAGTGTAGCATTAAATAAACGAACGAACGAACGAACGAACGAACGAACGAACAAACGAACAAACGAACTATAGTGATAGTTTCTAACTTGGTCTGTGTTGCTTCCATACAGGATGTTCCCAAGCCACACTTCATGATTAGCAAGGCAGAGGAAGAGTGGTCCGAGGATGAGAAGAAATTGGTTGGTGATTATGAGAAGAAAGTCAAGGATCTCACCGAGGAGAGGGAAAAGTACAGGAAGGTGGGCAAACAGCTAGTACAGACTTAATTATTTACAGCCCGCCATCATGTAGCTGGAATATTGCTGAGTTCAGCGTTAAACAACAAACATACACATATATCTTTTGTAACTGACAGAGTTAACTAACGGTGATTTTTCAAACCTCTGATAGCATTAATTAATAAATGTCTTCCATATCATCATCATCATCATCATCATCATCATCATCGCCATCATCATTGTTATCACTGACCAACCAAATTCCATAAATTGTTATACTCTTTTATTAAACAGTACTTTATCTTTTAGTTTTACAACAAAACATAGAATTGGTTATATAAGTTCTATGTTTTATTGTTTAATAAATAGCAAGGAAACATCATATTATAACCCTTTCTTGCTGAAACTGGACAGGTGACAGTTGTTGTTGATTGGTTGTTCGTGGTATCAACTCCGATGAGATCCCCCTATCGCCCATGTTAACCCCATGTAGTGCTGCTAGTGATAGAGTTACAGCCACACTCCCGCGCAGTGGTGACTCAGCATAACACTACTGCCACAGGCTAATTTGCATATCACGTGACCAGACTTTTCTCTTGTTTGTAAACAAACACGCTTTTTCAGAAATATAGAATGGACTAATGCAAGTATTTGGGGGCATATTACATATTGTTTTGCATAATTATATAAATATGCTACTACAACTGCGACAGTGGGTTGCATGACAATACATATTTACACATCAAAGTGACCGTAGGGCTTCAATGACAGCACGTGGAGCCGTACAAACAATGTAAACATAGGATAACTACGCAAATAGAAATAGTTTTTCACGATTTAGAATATTTTCTCAATGAAAGTTAACCATTCTGTGATACGTATATATAGATCTGTAGACTTGTCAAAAATGAAACGGATGAAAAACATATGCAATATCTTGAATGGACTGTGTATGATGTGACGAATCGTCACATGGCGCTGGCCTGTGGCAGAGGTACTATGCTGGTTGCATGGAACTCTGGGTAGGAGAGTGAGTGACAGCTGGATGGTGTACATGCACATCTCCATGTGTTCCAGCAACTAGAGACGGAGCTGCGGAAGCTGCAGGGCATCATCCAGGACGGGATGGCAGGCTTCGACGAGACACTCAACGCTCTGTTCCTCAAGAAGATCAAGGTCATGATGGTCATCTATCAGGTCAGTGGACGACATACTGGACGACATACTGGACATGTCTTTAGGGACTGACCACCCGAAGATGTTGAGTCTGGGATGAGTCCACATTTCCTACTCTAGTACCTGTCCCTCTATTTCCCAGCCCTACCCATGTACCTGATGTTTGTCTCAGGAGTTGGGAACAAAATGTCCAATTGGGAAATGTTTATACCGGAGACCTGGCAAAAACTATTTAGATACACGTAAAAAACGATCTGATCATGCATACACTGAATTCGATTGAAGCTTCATCTTAACTCAAACATAAAAATTTGAAGGAATGCGCGCATTGTCCGAAAGAAGTGCGAACATTAGCGACCTGAAGTGAAACCATAGAGTTTTGTTGTTGTTGTTGTAATTAAACAATATGTCACATGACTAGCCATGGGTGCTGGTAGTCCTGTGGGTACTCAGTATCCCCCTGACCCGAGTACCCGAGTACCTGACTTACCCGACTTACCCGACTTACCCATCCCAGCCCTGAAGGAAGTACATTGACAATACATGTGGAGACAGGGGAGTTGCTTGGGGTTACATGTTCACACTTATAAGGGACCAACAACTAAATATATGTTGGGGAGGGCTGTTTTTCTTGTTTGGAACAGAATATATTTTCAGTCAAGGCTTTAAGACGTACAATTTTTTTCACCTACAAAACTATGTCTATTCTTAAAGTGCCATTCCATTCCTCCAAATGAAATACTCATGGTACCACATTGATATTTATTATCAATGGATCAGTGTGCACTCAAATTTCATTCTCAGCTCCATGGGGAGTATACAACCCAAGTTACCTCAATGTTTACAGTGACATTTGTTGAAATGTTGTGTACAAAGAATACACAGATATGTTCATATGAATGAGAGCTAACTTTTTTCATTTCAACAATTGTATGTTTGTGAAATATGAAAACATTCAATGCATAAGTAAGGATAAAATTTGTCAAAAAGGATGTTTTTTTAGATTTTCATGTAGTACATTCCATGAAGTGCTTTTGTAGTATTTCAACATGAGCAAGTCTTTGACCTGATGTGATTTTTATAGATGTTCACAAAAACATTATAAACGTGGTAAAAATTCATTTTGGATCACAGACTTGCTCATACTTAGATCTTCATTGAAGTTCCCCAAATCTGCCTTCTTTAACTCATATTGGCAATCTGATAAACAATTTATGTACTAAACCATCTCAGAAGTCCAAAACTTTGCAAATGTAAGAAAAACAAGTAGCTAGTTGTCAGCCATTGGAACACTGATAATTGTCATTCCAGTCTTTAAAAGTCGCAACTTTAAAATGTGACATTTCCAGTGGGTCAATAAGGACCCTGAGCCTTGAAAAGGTAGTGATCGAAATTAACACTAGCCCGCTAGCCTGGAGCTAGGACAAATTTTCAAATTTCCCCATTGTTTTAACATTACATGGGTATTTTATTTTTACCGGGCTAGTAAAGCTTTTCAGTTTAGTCCTAACCCTGAAAAGTTGTTTGTTTTGAGGTTTGGCTAAGTTCCTAACAAAGCCCTGCGGTGATGTTGTGTTGTGCAGGAGGAGCTGAAGATCCAGCGTCTGCGGTTCGTGCTGCTGAAGGAGGAGGAGCTGGAGGTGAGGGAGAGGGAGCTGGTCCGGCTGCAGCAGCACAAGAAGACGCTGAAGGTGAGGAGGCAGCTAGCTCGTTACACTCAGACTTTTCACTCCGATACGATACCTCTCTGCATGATGATCTGGCCACATCCCCATACGATACCTCTCTGCATGATGATCTGGCCACATCCCCATAGTTGGGGCATCAGGTAGACTGTCTAGTCAGTCAGTCAGTATCAAGGCTACAGTACGAATATCTGATTTCTCAAATTTGAACTTCAACGGTCAGTTCCAAATGTAAATAGTTATGGCCAATCTATTATCCCAGTGTTATGGGTTTTCGGATGCTTAAGAAACATTTGTAGTTTTCTCTCTAGTCACATGAACAACTGAAAAACAAAACTCTCACTTATAAAAGACAATTCATCCGAAACTCAAGCCATCCTCTGTGTATTTATGATGTCAGTGAGACGCTACACCCCTCGTTAATGTGAGAGTAATCGCGATAAACATGGCCGTCTGAAATCATATAATGTCTGAAACATATGATCCAATGATAGGCCTATATGTCTTTGTGGATATCATATATACCTTGTTGTTTCTGCACCCACATGGGAGTATCATCAAATGAATGTTTGAGTTCTGTGTTGTATTTCTTTGTTAAAATGGAAATTTCCAAATAGAAACAGTAAGGAAATGAAGAATTTTCTTAGAAAGTTGACATTTGATTGGCTCAAGAACCAGGATACCCTAATGTAAACTAGATCAAAGGTCACTAAGAGTTCACCTGACATGAGCGACCTTCTATGGAGATCTTATTAGATCTGCACGCAGAGAGGTATCGTATTGGAGTATGATGCTAATCAGAATGGATGAGGCATCATCACACTAACCTACCTGTCCGAACATGGAGCAGCACCTGACTGTCTGACAGATCATCAGTGAACACTCCAGCAAGAAGCTTGGAGAATCAACAACTACCAGCCACAACAGAAACTCACATCTTCTGGTTTCAGATCATTCACTCCTACAGCACATGTACTGTAGAGTTGGCTCCCTTCGTCCATCAAACACCCTTTTAACTCTGCTCTGGAAACCAATCTTTTCAAGCTTCATCATAGCTGATGACCATCTTTTAACTCTCTCTCTCTAACGTGCATGAGTAGGTGGATTGCAAATGTCTGTCATTATTGTCAAGGTGGTAGAGATAGGTAGGTAACTTTGTGGTTTGGAATAGGACATTTAGCTGAGCAGAATTTCTGCATGACCGTTTCTGGTGGAATTCTTTGGGCATTGCTGTTTTAAGGTACATCAGACCTAAATTTACATTTGTCCGATATACTTCTTTTTAATAAATACTGAAAACAGTAACAAAATGTTGACAGAAAGAAATTGTTTTTGATTACCACGACAATGAGACAGTATTGAAATGTACTGAAAAATAATTCCAAAGTTGACAGATTAATATTTTAACATGAATAATTCAGTTGAACTTTGAACTGATACGATACTTGATATAATGCTTGCAGCAACTGTCAAGTGAGGCAGCCTCCGAATCATCAAAGAACCTGGCCAGGTTTAAGGATGAGTACGACATACTGCTAGCAGAGGACAAGGTCATGGACCGATCCTTCAAGCGAGAGTTTGCTGACGTGTCGGCAATCATGCAGGATCAGCTGTATCGTCTCTTCAGGAAGAGACCAAGGTAAAGGTCACAACTCTGTCATCCCATGGGGATTCCGGGTTAGAATAGGTCCCCGGCAACCTGTGCTGGTCATAAGAGACGACCAAATGGATCCGGTGGTCAGGCTCACAGATTTGGTTAATTGCGTGTCGTCGTACCTCACAATATTGATCACCGGATTGTCTGCTCCAGACTCGATGTATATACAGGTCACCATCATATTGCTGGAGTTTTCTGAGTGTGAAGTTAAACAACAAACAAACAAATACAATTCTATCCATTTAATGACTCCCCAATGTTAAATTAGCATGTTTACAACTTTGTCTTCTCCTTGTGTATTTTGTCTTAAACTGTGTACATATGGAGATGAATTAAACATGTTTTGACAAACTTGTGTCAAGCCTTAAGGAATTTACTGATGATGATTTGATGTTAACCATTGCCCAAAATTTTCCTTCTTTACAGAGGACAAAAGTTCAAAGGAGCTGACACCCCTGTACTTGATGTGAACTCCTCCAACCCATTCGCAGAGAGGCCGTCGACCGCAAGACAGAACGCAGCGGCCCAGGCCTCCATCGATGCGGCGGTGGAGGAGATGGACCGGGAGGGGAACATGCCGGAGGGGCTGGAGCTTCATGTTTGGAAGAGGATGTGCACCTACAGGAAGGACAAGATGGACAGTGAACAGTTGGTAGGTTATAGCACCCACCGCAGCCCTGGGGGTACAGCAGTAGAGTTACCTCCCTTCCATTCCTTATTGTACATACATAATTACGGCTATGTTGAAAATGTATTTGATTGCTCCGGATACTAAGGACTGAGATGTTATGTAAATCTAAGACTGTTGTAAGTTTATCATCATGAATCATGCTAAGATTCTTTGGTATGGTAGTTATAATTTCAGATTCTATGAATGTTGGATTGATACCTGACTATCTGGTGAGGTCGTGCTGTATTTTCTGTCCCATGGTTTATCACAGATTATAAGACAGTTGTTCCTGGTTTCAGGTGAAAGTGAAGTCCCTGGTGTATGCCGAGATGACAGATTTTGAGCAGAGGAGGAAGAATGAGGATGTGGCACTGGAGGAAGAGATTCGTGACATAGAGAAACAGATAAAGAGGTGGGTGTTTCTTAGTTCTGAGGGGCATATCAGCCATGCTTTTGATCTTTCTCACTTATTATATGTTTTATTCTCTGGAATGGTTTCATCCCATTTCAAATCAAATTGCATAGAACTTGCTTTGATAAAAACAAATATTAATGCTGTTGTGGCTTCAAGCAATATGCTTGCAGAGTTGCGTCCCTTTGGCATGCCAGAAACCTATGATTGTGGGTTCGAATCCCGGTTCGAATCCCGGTTCGCCCCGATTATGTTTCTAGGTTTGTCAGCACCATACCCGTGCTCGTCGGTTTCACCGAAGTGGTAAACCTCTAAGACCTGCATCACTTCAGACTTTCCTCACACGTTAAGCTGACACTCCGTGATATAACTGGAATACTGTTAAAAGCGGTGTTAAACACAACTCACTCACTCACTCAAGCAATATGCCCTCACCCTCTATGGCATCACAACTTGCTGTGCAGAGTTGTGTCCCTTCATCCATGCCAGCTTCTGCTGATTGTTGATGCAAATCCTTGATTAAATACAATTATGAACCTTGGTTTATTAGCATCACTGCACTGCACTTTTTAGACTTGTAGCTCGAACATTGTCCCAGCGCCATTTTCGGTAGAATTTACTGTTATCATATTGACTAATATGAGGTGAGCTTACTTGATTGAACAGAATTTTACTTGACTCAGGCTTTGGACTAGTTGCTAAAGTTGTAGACTGTCATTGTATGTGTTGGTTTCTCCAAAGAGATATCCATCTATCCAATTAAGTTAAGTTTGAGTTTAGCTGGCACACCATGACATTACCGATATACTGTGCAATGCAACATTAATCCCCTACTCACTCCTTCCTGACAAAAATAGAACTCTTTGTTTTCTGTCTTCATTCACCTAGACAGTAGGAACCAACATTTAAATCCAGGTGAACATGTTCCTGTTTGAAGTTATCACCACCATCTCTGTTGTGTTCAGTTTGAAGGAGGACCGTCAGCGCTTCACTCTCAACCTGGAGGTACAGCTGTTGCTGAAGCAGGGACAGGTAGAGGTGGATGCTGGGTCCTTCGTCCACAACTACACCAACAGCGTCCTGACTCACAGAACTGTGGTAGAGGAGCTCAACAGCACCATCAAGGTAAACTCAACAGCTCTGGACAGCCTCCATGGTCTAGTGGTAGAGCATCCGCCCAGAGAGCGGCAGGTCCGGGGTTCAATGAGATGGTACTTGTTGTTACCCTGTTGGGTGTCAGCATTAAGTGATTAAAACAAGGACTGGTCGGCAGGGAGTCAGTATACTGTTTCTGTGTGGGGTATTCATGTTGAACTACACCATGGTATCTCAGTGTGCTAGCACTAAAATCGGCATCAGTCCGGACTAGCACAAGCAGCCATACTTGATATAACTGAAGATTGTCTGGTCCAGACTATGTACAGGCCGCCATCATACAGCTGGAATATCGCTGAGTGCAGTGTTAAACAACAAACGATGTAAATGAAATACTGTCCACTCACAGTCACTCTCTCACTGTTCCAGCAACTGGGTGAGAGCAAGATCACCAGCATGGTGGAGAGTAAGGACTTCCGGAAGGGCATCATCCAGCTGGAGTGGTGAGTGGGTTCTAAGTGCACCCTACTTGCCTTTCAGAACTCGGCACATTTTCAGAAACACTGTATCCACTCTTCAATATGACGTAGTTTGTTTCCATATTCAGGATTCATTTCAAAATTGGGAGAAAAGAGTAACACTTTTTAACACTTGAAAAACATGCAACTCAGCTGCACAAAATATTCAAAAGCCGTTTCCTCAGAACTAAATGTTTTGTGGTTTTTTAAAAAATCTTTCCACTTGATTAGAAGGTTAGGACTTTTCTAATGGTCCTAGTTCATTGTTGTCTAGTCCTGTGGAGGAGGTGACGGCAGGTTGTGAGTGAAGTCTTGGACATGTTAGATAATATCTCGCCTCATCAAGAATGTTGTCATGTACAGGGAACACAAGAGGATGCTGATGCAGATGACTGACCTTCAAAACAAGATGAAGGACATTCAGTTCATCAAGGTCACCAGGGAAATACAGGCTGTGAGTATCATAGATAGAGGTGGCATCTGTCTCCAGTGTTCCAGATCGCTCCCTCTATAGACCACAGTCTATACAACATACAGATTTCAGGCTATACAACATACAGGTTACACTCTCTACAGATCTCAGGCTATACAACATACAGATTTCAGGCTATACAACATACAGATTACACTCTCTACAGATCTCAGGCTATACAACATACAGATTACACTCTCTACAGATCTCAGGCTATACAACATACAGATTACACTCTCTACAGATCTCAGGCTATACAACATACAGATTACACTCTAAACAAATCACAGTCTATACAACATACAAATCAAACTATATTAGACAGAAGTTAGATCACACTCTATACATTATACAAATCACACTATATGAGATACGAGTTAAATCAGACTCTATACACGTCAGATCACACTCTATACAATATACAAATCACACTATGTTAGATACAAGTCAAATCACATTCTATACAAGTCAAATCACACTCTATACAAGTCAGATCACACTCTATACAAGTCAGATCACACTCTATACAAGTCAGATCACACTCTATACAAGTCAAATCACACTCTATACAAGTCAAATCACACTCTATACAAGTCAAGTCGCATTCTATACAAGTCAGATCACACTCCATACAAGTCAGATCATACTGTATACAAGTCAGATCACACTCTATACAAGTTGAATCACACTTTATACAAGTCAGGTCACACTCTATACAAGTCAAATCACACTCTATACAAGTTGAATCACGCTCTATACAAGTCAGATCACACTCTATACAAGTCAGATCACACTCTATACAAGTCGAATCACACTCTATACAAGTCGAATCACACTATATACAAGTCAGATCACACTCTATACAAGTCGGATCACACTCTATACAAGTCAGATCAAACTCTATACAAGTCGAATCACACTTTATACAAGTCAGATCACACTCTATACAAGTCAGATCACACTCTATACAAGTCAGATCACACTCTATACAAGTCAGATCACACTCTATACAAGTCGAATCACACTTTATACAAGTCGGATCACACTCTATACAAGTCAGATCACACTCTATACAAGTCGAATCACACTTTATACAAGACATGTCACACTCTATTCAAGTCAGATCACACTCTATACAAGTCAGATCACACTCTATACAAGTCAGATCATACTCTATACAAGTCAGGTCACACTCTATACAAGACGAATCACAATTTATACAAGTCAGGTCACGCTCTATACAAGTCGGGTCACACTCTATACAAGTCAGATCACACTTTATACAAGTCGAATCACACTTTATACAAGACAGGTCACGCTCTATTCAAGTCAGATCACACTCTATACAAGTCAGGTCACGCTCTATACAAGTCAGATCACACTTTATACAAGTCAGGTCACACTCTATACAAGTCAGATCACACTCTATACAAGTCAGGTCACACTCTATACAAGTCGAATCACACTTTATACAAGTCAGGTAACACTCTATACAAGTCGGGTCACACTCTATACAAGTCAGATCACACTCTATACAAGTCAGATCACACTCTATACAAGTCAGATCATACTCTATACAAGTCAGGTCACACTCTATACAAGTCGAATCACAATTTATACAAGTCAGGTCACGCTCTATACAAGTCGGGTCACACTCTATACAAGTCAGATCACACTTTATACAAGTCGAATCACACTTTATACAAGACAGGTCACGCTCTATTCAAGTCAGATCACACTCTATACAAGTCAGGTCACGCTCTATACAAGTCAGATCACACTTTATACAAGTCAGGTCACACTCTATACAAGTCAGATCACACTCTATACAAGTCAGGTCACACTCTATACAAGTCGAATCACACTTTATACAAGTCAGGTCACACACTATACAAGTCGGGTCAAACTCTATACAAGTCAGATCACACTTTATACAAGTCGAATCACACTTTATACAAGACAGATCACACTCTATTCAAGTCAGATCACACTCTATACAAGTCAGGTCACACTCTATACAAGTCAGATCACACTCTATACAAGTCAGATCACACTCTATACAAGTCAGATCACACTCTATACAAGTCAGATCACACTCTATACAAGTCGAATCACACTTTATACAAGTCGGATCACACTCTATACAAGTCAGATCACACTCTATACAAGTCGAATCACACTTTATACAAGACAGGTCACACTCTATTCAAGTCAGATCACACTCTATACAAGTCAGATCACACTCTATACAAGTCAGATCATACTCTATACAAGTCAGGTCACACTCTATACAAGTCGAATCACACTTTATACAAGTCAGGTCACACTCTATACAAGTCGGGTCACACTCTATACAAGTCAGATCACACTTTATACAAGTCGAATCACACTTTATACAAGACAGATCACACTCTATTCAAGTCAGATCACACTCTATACAAGTCAGGTCACACTCTATACAAGTCAGATCACACTTTATACAAGTCAGGTCACACTCTATTCAACTCAGATGCAGGTTGATGTCAAAAAGATTTGCTACAAATGCTAGGATAGTTCTGACAGTACATGTACCATGTTTGACATCACTCTCTTGTTTGTGTTCCAGTTCCTGAATGAAGCTGATTATGATGCCAAAAAGCAGCAAGAAATAGCCATACTTGAGCAGACCATATTGTTACAGAAGAAAGTAGGTTTTCCTGTCACTATTTCAATACTACACACTGTGTACAACTGAAGAAACAAACATGAACTTCAATCTGTCTTCCAGAGAAATGAAAATGTGGATGATATAACTGTAGATTTATGAAAAGTTAGGGCCATTTATAATGTTGCAATTTTTCAAAGAATACTGGTTTTTTTTAAATAATGACATAGTTTAAGATGATGTGTATGGTGCCCTGAGTCAGGCTCCCTGGATACATGTCAGTGATCAGGATCAGGAGGTGATGGTTATCGGAATATATTCTTCTTATTCAGCACCATGACAAGAACATGAGAGAGAAGAAGCGAACGTTTAACGATTTACAGCACACAATACAGTCTAAGGACAGGGAGAACTCGGGACTTGACCTCGACCTCAACGAGATCAACGTGTGCGTCAATGAGAGGAATCACATCGATCAAGTCAATGGTGAGTTGTGTGTATCAGTTGTGTGTCAATGAGACAGTTCATATTATCAAGTACTTGCATGTGTGTGTGTGTGTGTGTGTGTGTGTGTGTGTGTGTGTGTGTGTGTGTGTGTGTGTGTGTGTGTGTGTGTGTGTGTGTGTGTGTGTGTTGTGTGTCAATGAGACAGTTCATATTATCAAGTCAATGGTGTGTTTTGTGTGTGTGTCAGTTGTGTGTCAATGAGACAGTTTATATTATCAAGACAATGGTGAGTTGTGTGTGTGTGTAACAGTTGTGTGTCAATGAGACAGTTTATATTATCAAGTCAATGGTGAGTTGTGTGTGTGTGTAACAGTTGTGTGTCAATGAGACAGTTTATATTATCAAGTCAATGGTGAGTTGTGTGTGTGTGTCAGTTGTGTGTCAATGAGACACTTTATATTATCAAGTCAATGGTGAGATGTGTGTATCAGTTGTGTTTCAATGAGAGTTCACATTATCAAGTCATTGGTGAGTGTGTGTGTGTGTGTGTCAGTTGTGTGTCAATGAGAAAGTTCACATTATCAAGTCAATGGTGAGTTACATGTGTGGATGTCAATGTGTGGATGACACATATATATCATGTCAAGACAACAAACAAACAATCCAACTGCCTAAACACCATCACTAACTCGGGTACTTGCATGTTTCAGCTGACCGGCGGATGGACACAGGGGCAGAACGACGATACCAGGAGATCGTACAGAGGCGGAAGCTTGTTGACCTTGCCAAGGCACAGGCCCAGGAGGTCGCAGTGTTGCGGGCCGAGGTGGAGAGGCTGAGGATGAGGACGTTCCCTGCTCTTGTGCAAGTGGAACACTGATTCATGAACAAATGTACAGGACAGACAGACAGACAGACATTTTGATGACCAAACTAAAGTGACTGCTTGGAACACAACAGATAAAAGAATTGTTTCTGGGTTGACAAGTGCTCAGGTGGTGAAATATTTGGACAGGTTCTTGAAAGGTTACAGGTGTTTAGCAACAGACTGATGCTACAACTTGTCATTCAGTCTAGCATTTCTCCAGTTGGGAGGCCCCTCCTTTGATAGGCCATTTTTATTACCAATTGTAATAAGACCTGAAAGTCAAGAAATTGAGTTTATTATCATAATTCAATCTAATGATTCAAATGCATTCTTTAAAACGAGGAAAAGTGAACTACATATCATCAATCAGTTCTAAAGTTAACATTGAAGCAAGTTGAATCTATGGATCATTCCTATTACCAATCAGTTCTAAAGTTAACATTGAAGCAAATTGAACATATCCACACAAACTAGAAAAAAAGTCTTATTTGTACCCATGATTGTTATATATGACTGTTCACTTACAGTATTACGTCTTGCTATGTTAGTACTGCATGCCCTTGTTTGCATGTGTGTCTGTTTGTTCTACCTGAGATGCAGGACACATAGATAGATGTCTGGTGTGTCACACTGACCTTCCGTCCGTCCACATTGGATATAGCATTACTGTGCTTTTGCACCAGGTTGTGATGTTTACATATGCAATGTTCTATGACCAAAACTGTGATGTCTATTGCCATTCCATACCAATGTTATTTAATGCTGTTATTATACTGCTTGGTTTGTTCATATTTAAACTGAAATTACAATGAAGATCAATAAACTGTTTTATACATGTATCAGATATATTTTTGATTTTCTCATTCATCTACAATGTGTGGGTGGTGTAGACGTCTAGGGTGGCACAGCTGTGTCCCTTTGGCCTGTTACACACCTGTGATCATGGGTTCAAATCCCAGATTTCCCCTGAGTATATTTCTTGGTTTGTCAGCACCATATACCCATGCTCCTAGGTTTTGTCTCAGACCTGCATCACTCTGGGCTTCCTCCTACATCAGGGTAGTGGGGTAGCTTAGTGGTTAAAGCGTTCGCTCATCAAACCGAAGACCCTGGTTCGAATCCCCACATGGGTACAATGTGTGAATCCCATTTCTGTGTCCCGTACCATATTGCCGGAATATTGCCAAAGTCGGCATGAAACCATACTCACTCACACACTTCTCCTACATCAAGCTGACACTGGGTGATAAACTGAAATACTGCTCAAAGCCATATAAAGCACTTACACACACCACTAATAACACTTTGTTGTTCGTGGTGTGTGTAGTGTGTGTTGTGTGTGTTGTGTGTGTAGTGTGCATGTGTGACCCTACATAGAACATTTCTTACAATCTTTTCAGTCTACAAAATGGGTTCTGACTGTTCTAAACAGCACAGCCAGACCCCAACCAATGGGCAAATAATTTAATTTAATCACTAAAATGTTTGTCATCAATTTAACCGTCAATGATTATGCAAATTACGCAGAGACAGTGACACAGTATCAATCACTTGTCTAGACTCAATTATTCACAGGTCGCCCTGATATCGCCTGAATATTTCTCACATACTTCAATACAACAGCATGAAAGTTGTTTTACGCCGAAATCAGCAATATTTTAGCTATATATCGGCAGACTCCTTTAATAATTGTGCGTGGGCAGGTAACCTCTGAGTTGACACTATTCACATTTGGGGGCATTTTGACATGCAATCAACTGATCCTCATAGTTGCAACAGACGGCGGCGGGTTAGCCTGTGGTTAAAGCGTTCGCTCATCATGCCGAAGTCCCGGGTTCGATTCCCCCCTTTCTGGTGTCCCCCGCCGTGATATTGATGGAATGTTGCTAAAGGCGGCGTAAAACCATAGCCATCACTGTTAGTTGCAACAACTTTTTGATACTGGAACCTCGTTACAAATATACTGCCGGGCAAAAGAAAGTATACATTTGAAAAAAGTCGCCGAATTTTCGTCCCCATGTTCCTTGAGACGTCACGTGCACGTCACCTGTTGTGAGATACTCTTTGATATAATGCATTTAATATCGCCTAGGATAGCCGTACCAAATACATCAGTAGTATATATTATGGAAGTATCCCAGTGCCTCATTAATATGCAGAATAACTCATTAATATGCAAATGTATGCATGACGTCACAGGTCAGTTAGGTTAATAAAGGGTCAGCTGACCGGTTGCAATCATACAATTAATTACTTGACCATTGGTTAAACGTAGAACAACACGTGTCTAAAAACAAGATGGCGGACGTTGCCATGAACGCTCAAGGGCGTCACGTGACCTCGGTTTGAATCTCGCGCCTGACCTACAAGTCAGTTCTATGGGACCCGTTCCACAAAGCGATCTTAGCCTAGGTTGATCGCAAGCGATTTTCTCACTGGCCACTGATCTCTATTGTTTAACAATGCTGTCTATTGTCCATGAACAATGCTGACTATTATCTATGAACAATGCTGTCTATAGTTCTATTGTATCCATAAACAATGCTGTCAATACGGTCTATTGATCCAATGACTTCTGAATAAGGAAGTGTAGCAATCAATCATTCAAACATGCATAAAGTGCATAGATAATGCATATGAAATCATTTAATCATGCATATAATGCACATCAACCATTTAATCATATTAAATAGAATCAAATAAACTATTAGTTACCTTTCAATTGGAGTTATAAGATGTTATAGATGAGAAAGGTTATAAAGCCTATAGTAATGTCTTTCTGTATAAGGAAGTACCACTATGTCTTCGTTCTATTGTCTCAACATCACGTTTCGGCCACCTGTCGGTGGTCACTGTACGCGGCGAGACTCAAATGATTTTCACAACTGTCTAGTTCCGACCTCGGTCCGTACTTATGAATGGAAGGTGGGAAAATAAAACAAAATGAAGATTATTTCATGACGTGCTTCTTGCTCTGTCGTATTGTGGTTCGGAACAAATGGCTCCTTTACCATGCATTGTTATGCCAGCCGTCGCGTTGTGGTTTGGAACAATGGCTCCTTTAACGCTCATTGATACAATACATGATCGCATTCGTGTACTCCGTAACATTCCACACCGCAGTCATTAATCACTCTAGAGAGATTGTGAACTTATCAACAATGTTATCATTTAATGTCAGTTTAGATTATCTTTTGTTAGGTATGTAATCCATAACAAAACAATATTTCTGTGTTGCAGAACAGTTTAATTTCATTAATCACATATGTATTATATCATAACGATATCTGTAGATTACTTTTAGTTATGAGACATGTGTAAGCATGCATGTATCAAAATTATTTTTTATATATATATATACATACAAACTTCTGACACCGCCTGTCGCGACTCTCACGTACGACCTTTATCACACCTGGAAGTGACTTCAGAATCAGCACGTTTCTTCATCCCCGACCAGATTACACCTTTCGTTGTCTTTACAAGATAAACAGTTGAGACGCTGTACTGTAAAAGGTCTAGTCAATACATATGTATGGAAAATCATACCTTGACGAAAAATCTGTCAGTTGGTGTTTTTTAGATAGAGTACATCACACTAGTTAGCTGACCCGATGCTGGTGTCACCGAGCCTAGGAATGTCAAACATGGAATGTTAAGTACTGCAGGCAAAGCCCGACATGGACATTTTATAAATGTGTTAGGGTTATGTACAATTCCTTTTTTAAAAAATATATTCTAATCACTGTAAATTATTTATTATACTAGCACATTTAAACTTAGTTTAGAATACTCATGTATTGAGCTTATATCTGCTTTATTTAGTATGTACTTAGAATGATAGTATGTAGTTAACATACTTAACACCCACCCAAGCACCCTCAAGCCCACGCCAAGCTCAGACTATTGTCTCACTGCTTTGATTTCTTTGTTTTTCATTTTACAATGACTACAATTAATCTTTTTGGTTTGTTTTAATTGAGTGACTACGTGGTTCAAATATAATATTTGATAGACTTCAAACATTTTTTATAGACGGAGGTACAAATGTCTAACAGAGACATTATTTTATGTATAAAGTAATGATCATAACTAGTTGCGTTGAAAATAATATAAGATATCAAATTTTCAACGAAACTATTTCAATGTACAATACTTTAGTAAAAAAGTATTGAAAGAACGTTATTTATCATTATTCTTTCTCTTGAAATGATCACTATAGAGATCCGCCACATAGTTCTGTGAATCAAAATGTTTGACACAATCATTTTTTTCAACGAAAACAATATGAACCTCAACTTATTTTTCAATGAAATCTTATTTATGATTTCCTTTTCAAGTCCCACCTTCCATTTACAAGTACGGACCGAGGTCAGAACGTGACAGTTGTGAAAACAATTTGAGTCTCGTCGCGTACAGTGACCAAAGACAGGTGGCCGAAACGTGATGTTGAGACAATAGAACGAAGACATAGTGGTACTTCCTTATACAGAAAGACATTACTATAGGCTTTATAACCTTTCTCATCTATAACATCTACTAAATATATTACTTTAGGTGTTATAACCTTTCTTATCTATAACATCATAATTATTCCTCGTTGTGTGTTGATAATTAAATTTGATTCTATTCATATTTATTTGATTGAAAGATATGCATGCATATGTGATTGTTTGACTGACAAAGCGATCAAAGAGATCAAAGGAATCAAAGACAATGGGAGGGTAGGAGGTTCCTTTGTGACGTCATTGTGACGTCATGGATGGCTCGATGGCTGGATAGTTATTAAAAGTTATCTACTTACATCACCGTCGAATAACTATTTCTTGTTTGTTGCATCAAACATAGGTGTATACTTTCTTTTGCTTAGATCGAAACATTTTGATGTAGATTTCCTTTGCGCCTTTGAAGGTCGATGCACCAAACTATAGGACCCTAACTTAGTGCCATTCGTGACAGGTCAAGGTCGGAATGTAAATAGAGAACAGACGTCGAAGGTGAAGGGCGCGCTGACGCAAACAGGGACTAAAGCTTCGGATCAAATTGCAACTCTAATCTACTTCTGTTACCACTCTCACGTGATCTGCCCAAGGTGCAACTTCTTTGATGTCCTGACAAGCAAAATGAAATCATCGCCACATTTTCGTGAGGTTTTCATCAAGTGATAAGATAGTGGGTTATTGACGTCATTCAATGAAAAAAATACTTGAAAGATTAAGTGCATCTGTATTTAATGACGTGTCAGCTTACTTTGGGCGGAAAGCCCGAAGTACTTCAGGTCCACTTCGATGAAAGCACAACGTAAAATACCAAGTAAAATACAACGTTAGCACAACGTAAGAACGTTATCACAAATTAATATACAACGTCTGCACAACGTATAATACAACGTTAGCATAACGTAAAGTACAGCTTTAGTACAACGTAAAATACGTTAGCACAAAGTAAAATACAACGTTAGCATAACGAAAAATACAACGTTAGCAAAACGTAAAATACGTTAGCACAACGTAAAATACAATGTTAGCATAACGTAAAATACAACGTTAGCATAACGTAAAATACGTTAGCACAACGTAAAATAAAATGTTAGCATAACGTAAAATACAAAGTAAAATACAACGTTAGCATAACGTAAAATACAACGTTAGCATATCGTAAAATACAACGTTAGCATAACGTAAAATACGTTAGCACAACGTAAAATACAACGTTAGCACAACGTAAAATACAACGTAAACTACAACGTTAGCATAATGTAAAACACAACATTCCCAAAACGTGACGACGTGAAAATGTCAACGTTGTGGCAACATAAATGGGAGCGCACAGAACCACGTTTTATGGACGTATATTAACATTGTGACAAGGTAAAAATAGCGTTACCACAACGCTGTGACAACGTGAGATTTTTGCTGGGCTCAGCCCATCGGCTCCTCACATCGCGTACAGCTCACTATTGACACATGTACTCATTGATGTTAGGCATGTAATATCGGTCAGGGGCGGCCGGGAAGCCTTGTGGTTAAAGCGTTCGCTCGTCACGCCGCAAAATCCGGGTTCGATTCCCGACATGGGTACAATGTGTGAAGGCCATTTGTGGTGTCCAACGCCGTCATATTGCTGTAATATTGCCATCAAACACGGGTGTACACTTTCTCTTGCCCGGCAGCTTAGATGGAAACATTTTGATGTAGATTTCCTTTGCGCTTTTGAAGGTCGATGCACCATACTATAGAACCCTGCCATTCGTGACAGGTCAAGGTCGGAATGTAAATAGAGAACAGACGTCGAAGGTGAAGGGCGCGCTCACGCAAACAGGGACTAAAGCTTCGGATCAAATTGCAACTCTAATCTACTTCTGTTACCACTCTCACGTGATCTGCCCAAGTTGCAACTTCTCAGATGTCCTGACAAGCAAAATGAAATCATCGCCACATTTTCGTGAGATTATCGTGTTCATCAAGTGATAAGACAACTGACGGACATAGACAGTATGCTAATGTAGGAGGAAAGTGAGTTGATTATAGTCGTTTAACCACTGACCAACAGCGGATCCTTGCATGCTTAAGGGACCAAACTCTGCGCGTACCTTGAATTTTGTCTGCTTTTTAGATATATTGTCTCTTAAAAGGAAACTATTGTTTATAAAAAAATATCATTACCATTTTTGTGTTTGTTGTTGATGTTCATACCGTGAGCTTCACAACTAGAAATGTAATTCGATGTAATTGTATTTGCACCGTGTGATTTGACGTTATGAATGAAAACAAAATTTGAACGAGTAAGTGCAATTGGATTTTAATAGCGCGTCAGCATAATGTGCGCGGTAAGCCCGAAGCACTGCAGGTCCACAGTGATGAACGCAACCAGCACGGGTGTGGTGCTGACAGATTCGAACATATCATCAGCGGCATCTTGTTACTCAGGGAAGAAACTTGTACAGAAATGGGCTCTTCACATTGTACTACCCATGTGCGGAATCGAACCCGGGCCGTCCTAGTGACGAGCGAACGCATTAACCATAGGCTACCCCACCGCCCACCGCAAGAAAGAGAAAGGAGTACCAACGTTTGAAGACCGAAACTCTCACGTGTCTATATCCAGGAGTCTGAGAACCCAAGGGCTCCGAAGGGGACGTACCCCTCATCCCATGCGAGTCGACTACGTTGATGCCTGGAAGGAAGGTGGTACCCCGCGTGGGAATTCCGAGGCAGAAGGAAGTATTTATTCCATCACAGAAAAGATTATCATTTCAAAAATCCGACATTTATGCCCCTAACAATTATCAAGCGATCCCATTTTTCATTACTAAACCGCCGAGCAAAGGAAAGGATAAACCATGTTTGATGATGGCAAAGAGTAAAACCAACAAGGAATTAGTGAGTGAGTATGGTTTTACGCCGCTTTTACCAATATTCCAGCAATATCACGACGGGGGAAACCATCAAGGAATGGTTATTCGATGATGCATTTCACACAGATATCATAGTTGTGTTTTAGACCTTTAGTTTGCAAGGTTTCGGCGACTGTTTTCATCCTAGTAACGTTATCATGACGGTTGTAATGTATACGTTCTTTTGCCTGGCAGTTTATTTAAATAATCTAGCCATTTGATGGTCAGCCAGTGTTTGATCTACTTGTCACGTCACAACTGGCCCTATTCGCAATCCGAGTTACCACACTAAGAATCCGATAAGGTCACAAGATAGATCTAATTGTCACACACCGAAATAAGTCTTTGTAAATTATAACCTCTATGTACTGTACGAGTTGAACGTCCATATAGACATGTTGTGATAGCATTGTTTCCACGCATTTTGTCCGCAGAATGGACGTAATAATATAACATTTAAACTACGTACAATACAGCGTTGGCACAACGTAAAATACAACGTTATCACAACGTTAACTACAACGTTGCCACAACGTATAATACAACGTTAGCATAACGTAAAACACAATGTTAAATACAACGTTGCCACAACGTATAAATACAACGTTAGCTTTACGTAAAACACAAGGTTAAATACAACGTTGCCACAACGTTAAATACAACGTTGCCACAACGTTAAATACAACGTTGCCACAACGTTAAATACAACATTGCCACAACGTATATTACAACGTTAGCATAACGTAAAACACAACGGTATCACAACCTATGATACAACGATATCACAATGTATAATACAACGTTAACATAACGTAAAATACAACGTTTTCAGAACGTATACTACAACGTTATCACAAAGCATACTACAACGTTACCACAATTAACATATAACGTTAGCACAACGTATAATACAACGTTATCACAACGTGAAATACAACGTTATCACAGCGTTATCACAACGCATAATACAACGTTATTACAGCGTTATCACAACGTGAAATAAAACGTTATCACAGCGCTATCACAACGTACGTATAACGTATAATACAACGTGATCAGAAAGCATAATACAACGTTATCACAACGTATAATACAACGTTATCACAGCGTATAATACAACGTGATCAGAAAGCATAGAACAACGTTATCACAACGTATAATACAACGTTAGCATAACGAAAAATACAACGTTGCCACAACGTATACATTACAACCGTCATGAGCATAACGTAAAATACAACGTTATCACAAAGCATAATACAACGTTATCACAACGTATACTACAACGTTATCACAACGTATAATACAATGTTATCACGATATATAATACAACGTAAGTATAACGTATAATACAACGTTACCACAAAGCATAATACAACGTTATCACAACGTATAATACAACGTTATCACAACGTATAATACAACATCACAACGTATAATACAACGTTATCATAGCGTTATCACAACGTATAATACAATGTTATCACAACGTATAATACAACGTTATCACAACGTATAATACAACGTTAGCATACCGTAAATTACAAAGTCAGCACAACGTAAATTACAACATTCCCTTAACGTTCTGACGACGTGAAATTATCAACGTTGTGACACCACAAATGGGCTTCCACAAAACAACGTTGTATGGACGTGTATTGACATTGTGACAACGTAAACATAGCGGTTCCAACCTTGATCTTCACGGGTGTTCACTTTAGACTCTTGTAATTATATACATGTGTGTTGGGGTGCAAAGGGAGCTCTTTTGCAATGTAAAGACGCTGGTATAGTGCTGCGCCAGCCTACATGTTCGTTTGTGAAAATTTTAGTTTAATCGCTCTAATACGTAAGCTTGGGGCGCTGGGGTAGCCTAGTGGTTAATACCCCCCATTCCACAGAGAATTTTGGCTCATCGGTCACTCATCGGAAGCAAAGTTTTTTACTTCCGGTAACCCACACTCCGATGAATCCGATTTGTGTTTGTCGACTATCAGGTCAGTGTCCGACGTGTCGGGCGTGATCCGATGAGGCGAAATCGCCATCGGACGCCGTTTCCGGTCGCAAATCGAGTCAGTGTCGGATGAATGTCGAGTCAGTGTCGGATGAATGTCGAGTCAGTCCGATGTGTGTCAGAATCGTGTTGTGCAACTATCGGGCGTGTCTAGCCGACGTCTGACGGCAATCTGATGAGTGTCCGATAATTAACAGTCACCTGACGCTCATCTGATTGCAGTCTGTGGTCTTGCCCGACGCGCCTGAGAGCCGCCCATCACCAATTCGATTCTCATCGGAGGTTAACATGATATTTAGCACCGTCCGATTGCTATCCGTTGTGACATCGGAGGGTAATCGCCCATTAACAACGCCATCCGACACATATCGCATAGCAAGCGGTGACATCTGACGGCCAACGGACTACGAAAGGAGGGTCAGCCGACACTCACTTCGCAGATTTTCATCGGACACTACAGCACCAAGATCCTGAAGATGGCTCCAAGAAAGAACAGAAATGTTGGAGGACAGAAGGCAAAGAAGAGACCTCCCAGCACTCCTCAACAATCTCAAGTGCCAGAAGACTCCACTGTGCCTCCTCCTGAAGATGCAGAAACGGAGGATAGGCCTAGTCAGGCCCCAATCACTGCTCAGCCACACGGCTCTCCTTGCATCTTGTTGCATAGTTTGTTGCTGGAGCATAAAAACACAGCCCAGGGCTGCAGCGTTGCGAAGAAGTTGATCCATGTCGAGTACTGTCAGGAGGTGCAGCCCGCTTTTATACTCGATGGTCAGTGGAATGGGGGTATTGAGCGTTCGCTCGTCACGCCGAAGATCCGGGTTCGATTCCCTACATTGGTACAATGTGTGAAGCCCATTTCTGGTGTCCCCCGACGTGATATTGCTGGAATATTGCTAAAAGCGGCGTAAAAACCCACCCACTCAACCACCCACCCATCAACTCACTCACTCACTCACTCAAAGTTAAGGAATCAATGCACGTCATCAACTTGCGACACGACTGGGCTCAGGTTAAGGTATCGCTCCAAAGGGCTTCTATGTCTGCACGTTGAACCGTACAACCATTGTAAATGGCGGGAAAATACGCAAAACGAAATAGTTGGTCATGTTTTAGGATATTTCCTCGGTGAATGTTCACCGTTTCAGTACATGGATATGTTTGTCTTTATGTGAAGATTTTTAAAACATGAAAGAGCTCAAACACATGCTGTTATTTAACGCCGCACTCAGCAATATTCCAGCTATATGACGGCGGTCTGTCATTAATCGAGTCTGGACCAGACAATCCAGTAATTGACATCATGAGCATCGGTCAACGTAATTGGGATACGATGACATGCATCAACCAAGTCAGCGAGCCTGACAACCCGATCCCGTTAGTCGCCTCTTACGACAAGCATAGTCGCCCTTTACGACAAGCATGGGTTGCTGAAGACCTATTTCACCCCGGATCTTCACGGGTCACACTTAATTTGTTGAAGGGACTGTGAAAGATGTGAAGAATCGTCACATCTCGCTAGCCTCTCTTAGTAGGAGAGTGATGTGGTATGGCACGAACTGAAAGGGATGGTGGACGAGTTTTGTTGTCTTTCTAATGTCTCAATGATGACCTTTACGCATTACAAATGGTTTAATATGTGAGTGAACGACATATACTCAATGGACATGTTACATTCTTTGAAATGCCTGACATGAATTGAGGTAGTGGGGTGCACATTTCAGAAAGTATTTGTCCGGCGGACTGTCTGGACTGTCTTGTCCGATGTATGGTTGAAGTGTCCGATAGATGGATCTGCTTCAGTCATGATGTCGCAGCGCCTTCAGCTATCCTGACCTTGACCTATAACCAGAGGCCTTGGGTATTCTTGGCGATTTCTGATATCACCCCTATCGAGAAATATGATATCAGTCCCTATGAAGAGAAAGGGAATTTCTCTCATTCATCTCAATACAAATTATGCAATCTGTCTGAACGACCGTCTGCATGGTGAGCTAAATCGTCTGAACTATCCGATAAATCGTTTGAACAGTGAGATACAACTCTTTCAATGAGATACACTGTCTGAAAATGTCAATTAAATTGTCCGAACTGTTATATTCACAGTCTAAACAGTGAGATTAACTGTCTGATAATTAAAAGTGAGATCATTTTCTTATGAACAGTGAGCCAAATTGTCTGAACAGTAAGTTAAACAGTGGTAACAGTGAAATAAATTGGCGAACAGGGAGATTAATAGCCTGAACACTTAGAGAAATTGTTTGGACAAACTACTTAATCTTCCTGGTCCCTGTTGGGACATATAACAAGCGTCCTCCATTCGGCCTGTCTTGTGCTGACCGTCATAGAGCTGGAGTATTGCTGGTGCGGCGTTTAACAACAAACAATGTCTTGTGCTGTAGCTTGCGTTGTGCCTCACCCCATGACTGGCCCAGTTTTACGCCAGGCGGCTGTTGGCCTTCCCCTCCCCTTCCCCGCTGTCGTCCATCTGAGGGCAACCTTTGGTACTGAGTCTTGGGACATTGTGAAGGCATGTCCCAGCCACCCTGTCCTGTCCTACGCATCTTGATCAGGGGCGATATGGCCATGCCGCCTTGTCTTCTTATAGAGGTTGATATCTGGGAATGTCTCAACTGTGAGATAAATCGTCAGAACAGTGAAATAAGTTGTCTGAAATGTCGGGCATATCACCGGCGTGAGTGAGGGAGTTGGGTTTAACGCCGCTTTCAACAGTATTGCCCCTATATCATCAGCTTAATGTTGGAGAAAAGTCCAAAGTTATGCAGGTCTCAGACGTTTACCACTTCGGTGAAACCCACGAGCATGGGTATAGGGCTGAAAAACCTAGAAACATAATCGGGGAGAACCAGGATTTGAACCCACAATCACAGGTTTCTGGCTTGCCCAAGGGACGCAACTCTGCACAGCGAATGGCGGCACCCTGGACGACTGTGCCACCCGTGTCCTCGCATACTACCTGAACCGTTTTAACTGACAGATTACTGTCTAGACTGGCCTCTGGAGTACATTGCTACTGATTGCATGGTAATATCTCACGGCTAACTACGGTACATGGAATCTCAGTAACATTTCATTGTACCTCGTAATCGCCTTGCATTCCCTTCCAATGCAACGACCGTGACGCACACAGCTGCGGTTAGACGTGCAAGGTATCTTGTTTAACGTTGCATGTGTGCATAATCAGAAGTTAAATGGAATGAAACGGGTAGATGTCTAATGATTAGTTTTGTACAAAGTGTTAGCATGTTATATAGCGAGACTAGACGCGTAGCGTGCTTGATTAATATCAGCTGCCTCTATACCGTGTGTATGTAGGCTTTTCTTGTTTATTGGTTAGCCTACAGATTTCATTTATTAACTTAAAACCTTTGGTCAGTGGTCGAAACAAATATAAAATTATTCTTCTGGCACTTTCATCAATAGTCCATCTACATGACAAGCTCATTACAATTACATAAACATTTGAACGGAAGTGACGTTGCATAGCCGATGACGAGTACTGAGATTCCATCGCGACCATATAGACATTCCAGAATGTTCGTTTATTCAGTTTTCTAATTTTTAACATTTTGTCAACATATATTTAAAGCGAAGACTGGAATGAAAGACAACAGTTTGAAACGAGTTCCGTAAAGATCGAGAAAGCTGCTTTCCGATTGGTTGATGTGTACTGCTTGTTATTCATTTCCTTGAACGATCAAAGTTCGCGGGACGTTCTGACGTGACCCCTAATGTCTACATGACGGCAGCCTGTAAATAATCATGTCTAGTCCCCAAGTCTGACCACTCGATCCATTTGGTCACCCCTGGGGACTTATTCTAACCCTGAATCACCTCGTTGTTGAGGCCCATGCAGATCCGGGGTAGAATAGATCTTCAGCAGCCCATGCTTGCCGTAAGTGGCGACTAACGGGATCGGGTGGTCAAGCTCCTGACTTGGTTGATGCATGTCATCTATCCCAATAGCGTGGATCGATGTTCATGATGTCAATCACTGGACTGTCTGATCCAGACTCGATTATTTACCGATCTAACACAGACCTTCGGCGTGACGCCATAACCACTAGACTACACAATGGACCGTAGGATAACAAAAACTGCATGGTTCTTGTTATGTAAATATGTCTGATTCAGACAACTGTACCCACAACGACAATGACAGGTAGAGCAGGACATGCTTACCCGCTTCACGAACACCAGGTGTCATCACTGATTAATGTTCATCACTATTTTGCATTTTACACCCGATGGAATATTTGGCAGATATTAGAGATATTAACTGGCGTTCATGTTTTAAAATAACCATCAGTATCTATCTTGTATTAACATTAACGTGGATGTTTTACACGCGTACAGACAAATCGTCAGACAAACGTCTTTTTGCTCTTACAACTAAATTTTGTAAACAATATTATTATTGATGCATTAAGGTTATTAAAATCTGTACAATGATTTTTCTTACTTTCACTTCAACATGTACTTTTAAAACTAAAGTTCCAGGTTCTGCTTTATATGAGAATTCTAGCTCTATCACTTAGGCGGATTTGGTATCACACAGATTACATCAACGTCGCCCCACGAACAAATTAACAGTCCTTTAATCTTTAAGAGGCAAACGGTGATAAGACAATAGGTTGTTACTTGTCAAGGTCATGTTATCTTATGACCTTGAGAAAAGGTCACATCTGTTTATACAACATGGCGTCTGCTGTTCCAAGTATACGGCTCAACACTAGCTATTCTTTTCCGGTGTTAGGATTCGGGACGTTTGCAAACAGGAAGGTAACATCATATTCTGAATAACTGTAATTATAAAACAAGTGTCACATGTCAACTGTTTGTTTGAAAAACGTTTTTGTAGACTGATCCATTAATACTATAAACCCTCAATGTTTATATTTATAAAATTTTCCAAATGCATTAATGTAATTTGATGTACTGGACCATTTAGGCATGACATCAAGCAATCTCATTAAAATCAGGTCTTAGTTCTCGCTACTGCTAACAAAGATCTGAGGACATCCCATTACGGGTCACGTCAGAACGACCTTTCGCGCACTTTGACAACAACAAGTCGACATTAGCCAATCAGAAAGCAGCTTTCTTTATCGTTACGACACTAGTTTCAAACTGGCGACTTCCATTCCAGACTACGCCTGAAAAATATGACAATTCACTGTTTAGACTTGTACCATATGTTCGCATATTTACCAGCTTGTGTTGGTAGGAAGGCGGGGGCATGGGTAGCCCAGACGTCTACGGCGCCGCAGAAACCTATGACTGTGGGTTCGAATCCCGGTTCACCCCGATTATGTTTCTAGGTTTGTCAGTACCATACCCGTGGGTTTCACCGAAGTGGTCAACGTCTGAGACCTGCATCACTTCAGGCTTTCCTCCCACATTAAGCTGACACGCTGTGATATAACTGGAATACTGTTAAAAGCGGCGTTAAACCCAGCTCACTCACTCACTCACTCACTGTAGGAAGGCATGATGTTGCCCGCAGTTAAAGCTGCTATATCATGTGGCTATCGGCATATCGACACAGCTTGGTACTATACAACGGAACCGGAAGTAGGTGGCGCCATCAAAGAGAAGATAGCGGACGGTACAGTGACGAGGGATCAGCTCTTTGTGACATCGAAGGTAAGTCAATTGTGGACAGGGTACGTCATCATGTCATGACGTCATGCGACAACAATGCTGTTGGTGGCACAACAAGGGAGACAAACGTGAAGGTCCTAACACGAAGTTCAACCCATATCATCATAATAATATATTTTTGTCGAACACCGATGAGTCGAATTCGATTATCTCGAATGCTTATTATCTCGGTACATATGGTCGTACTTATTGTAGACCGAAATGTTCAGAGTGAATAGTCGTGTATTGACCAGACAACCCTGTGATTGATATTGTGAGCACCGAGCCATGCCACCGAGGTATGATATAATATATATACAAGTAAAAAAGTAACGCAATACGGATATGTTTGACCATATAAGCAAAATTAGCGGACCAAGAGGTGCAAAACGAAGAGGTTTAATGTGTTATAGTGTCAGTAAAAAAATCCCGGATCAAAATGATCACACAGGGACATGCAAACCATCAGTCGGGAAACACGTACGGTTCGGGATAACGCATCTAGTGCATTAACAAAAGGGCCATGGAGCTGCACGCACTGCACGTGCAGCATCACTATGAACGGTATTAAAGTGCAGGGTTTATGATTGCCTGGCATCTGCGTCAATCGAACAGTGACAGTTCAACAACATGACAAGATTAACAGAAGTGCAAAGAAACAACGTCATAGGCCCCTTGCAGGCAGGAGAATCACGATCAGCTGTAGCCTGGGTTTTCAATGTAGCGACCAGCACCATCACAAGGCTATGTGATCGGTGTCAACACGTGATCGGCCAAGGCCGGGATGACCAAGAGGAACCACCCCGCCAAAGATCGCTACATCCGACTGCACCAATTACGTGAAAGGATGACCACAGCTACCTTAGCCGCATCCCAAATACCCGGACTGCGCAAAATCTCCGAGCAGACCGTACGAAACCGTTTAAGAGCAGGACGAGAAAGACGTCAACAACGACTGCATTGGTGTCAACATCTGATGTTGTGACTAGCGTCACCCCTTCCACAAGTTGACATTGTTTGTGTAAACACAAGTGCCCAAGTTGCAAAACTTATTGAACGCCCCTCGTATGTTGGTCGAGGGAGATGACTTCATGGACTGGACAGTCAGGCCTGTATGGCTGCTAATAATATACATGTAGATCACTGGATTGCCTTTTCATGACGACCTGTGAAGATCCGGGGTAGAGTAGGTCTTCAGCAACCCACACTTGTCGTAAGAGGCTACTTACTATGCCTGTTTGTAAGAGGCGAATAACGGGATCGGGTGGTCAGACTCGCTGACTTGGTTGATGCATGTCATCGTATCCCAATTGCGTGGATCGATGCGCATGATGTCAATCACAGAATTGTCTGGTCCGGACTCAATTATTTACAGACTACCGTCATATAGCTGGAATATTGTGCGGCATTAAACAACAAACAAACGAACAAACAGTATTAATACACCTACTGAAGCAAACTTCACAGAGGACTACAGCATACATGTATATTCACGTTGTTTGGTACGTTTGCAATGATTGAGTGTTATAGGTGTCCATTGCAGTTATGGAATACCTTTCATGAGCCCTCCAAAGTTGAACGCATGTGCAGAGATTCACTACGTGACCTTCAACTTGACTACCTTGACCTTTACCTCATGCACTGGCCGATGGGCCATGAAGTAAGTTTGGAACCGTCCATTTGATGTGAGGTGTGGATGAAGGGTGCGGGTGGTTGTTTCGTATGTGGTGACATTGAAGCAGCGACAGAAAGGGTAAATATTGGTGGAGTGGCATAAAGGGTAAATATTGAAGCATCGTCCAAAAGGGTAAATACTGGAGCAGTGACATAAAGGGTAAAAGTTGTGTCCAATAGGGTAAATATTGAAGTAGTAATAGTAAGGGTAAACATTGATGCAGTGGCAAAATGGGTATTCATTAAAGCAGTGACTGAAAGGGTAAATGTTGAAGCAGTTGCAAAAAGGGTAAATATATAATCAGTTACAGAAAGGGTAAATTTTGGAGCAGTGACAGAAAGGATAAATATATAATGGTCTATGCCTGAGCCTTTATATATGCTGTTTAATGAATCAATAGTAATTTTACCAGGATAATGAATCTTCAAGAGGACATTTTACTCAAGCTACATTTGTCCCGACTGATGTGGACTACTTGGAGACCTGGCAGGTGAGATCCGCGCACTCTCTCTCTCCCACTGGGTGAGGTGGGGTGAAATGGGGTTTAACGTTGCGATAAAAATCACTGCACTTATATAGCGACGTGCATGTGTGTGTGTGTGCGTGGCAGTTTGTACTAGTCCGGACTAATGACGGTTTTATAGTCCTAGCCATCTGAGAAGGCAGGCCGCAGTGCAGGCGTATACTGACTCCGAGCCGTCCAGTCCTTGTTTTATCTCCTTAATGCGCCAGGCAGGGTAACAACAAGTACCATCTGTTGACGTGTTTTGGTATAACGCGGCAGGGGATCGAACCTCAGACCTTCCTCTGTCGGGGCGGACGCTGTACCACAAGTCCACGGAGGCGGTCCCATCTCACTCGGAGATGTGTCAAAGTCACAACTGTAACAATTTTAAAACAAAACTCGAATAACCTCTTCATCATATACTATCATTGACTTCATTTCTATAATAAAAAAACATATTCTCATCTCTCACTAAACGGAAGATAATTTAAAAGGGTCACCTTTTCGCGAACACCTGGTGTCATCACTATTTGATAATGAGTCATACACACAAGCTTATGATATAGTCGGAATCGTACAAACGACTCTGCTTTTAGTAGAGATTTCTAATCATTCTGGAAAAGATTCTGTCGCAGACGCAGCTCATTATTTTTTACAGGCTTGCAAGCACCATGTACCTTTTGCATTCTACCACCGTACATCAGTGCCTATTGAAACTACAGTCTATTACAGGCAATGGAAGATCTGATTGACAGGGGTCTGGTAAGGTCTATTGGGGTTGCCAATTTCAACCTGGGGCAGCTGGAGCGCCTCCTGAACATGCCCAGCATCCGCTATCAACCGGCTGTGCTGCAGGTTTGTAGACTTGTTAGTTGCAAATTGTTTGTTTGTTTGTTGTTGTTGTTAACGCCTCAGCAAAATTCCAGCTATAAATAAATGTAAATAATCGAATCTAGACCAGACAATCAAGTGATTAAACATCATGCGCATGTAATTGGGATACCATAACATGCATCAACCAAGTTTGCGATGCTGACCACCCGATCCCGTTAGTCGCCTCTCACGACCAGCATGGGTTGCTGAAGAAATATTTTAACACGGATCTTCACAAAGTAATGCAGTTGCTGAAATGGTATGTGTTCTTCCCTCTTCAGTCATGGCTAGTCATAGTCATCTAAGGCGCCGCAATTCGTTGTGAAGAGTAGCGTCCTATAGGCATGTCGGTTGCTAACGATCATGTGTTCGAATCCCGTTTCGCCCTGATTGTTTTTCTTGTTTTCTCAGCACCATGCGCTTTCTCGTGGTTTCTTAAAATGGTAAACGTCTGAGAACTGCATCACTTCGGGCTTTGCTCCCACATTAAGCTGACACGCCTTGTTATTACAGGAATAATGTTAAAAGCGGCGTTAAACCCAACTCACTCACTCACTCATGGTGAGAACAGACCGCCGTCAAATAGGCTGGAATACTGGATTGTGACGTCAAACAACAAACCAAAAACAAAACACCCCACTGTTCATCCACCGTGACGTTTCTTCCTGTGTTTATAATGCGACCACTGTGCCACAGAAGATGTATGTTTTCAGATCGAAGTGACGCCATATCTCACCAACGAGGAACTCTTGGAATTCTGCAGTGCTCATGGAACTACAGTGACGGGGTATTCCCCACTTGGCGGCCCGAATATGATATAGTACGTTATCTAAGTAGGTGCTCATATTCCCATTTTCTTCCATAGAAATTATCAGCGAATCTGGGTTGATATCTCTTTGAACAGTAACTCTTGAGTGTGACTGTGTGAGTATGGTTTTACGCCGCTTTTAGCAGTATTAGCAGTATTTAGCAGAAAAGCCGTGATGATGTTCAACTCTTTGGCGGAATCCAAGAGCTCGGGTATGGTGCTGACCTGAAACAATCTGGACGAACGGGGATTCGAACCCATGTTCATTGGTATTTGGCACGCCTAAAGGTCGCGACTCAACCTTAGGCAACTGCGTCACCCGTGCCCCCTCGTTGAACTATGTTTGGTTGTTTGTTTGTTGTTTAACGCCGCACTCAGCGATATTCCAGTCATATGGCGGTGGTCTGTAAATAATCGAGTCTGGGCCAGACAATCAAGTGATTGATTTCATGAGCATCGACCTACGCAATTGGGATACGATGATGAATAAAACAAGTCAACGAGCTTGACCACCCGATCCCGTTAGTCGCCCCTTACGACTAGCATAGTCGCCTCTTACGTCAAGCATGGGTTGCTGAAGACCTAAAATTCTGACCCAGATCTTCACGGGATCATTGAACTATGAACTCATTGAGTCTGAATTAGGAAATTGCCACCTGATATTTTTGTCAGATCCGAACGGCATCAACAATCACAGTGACATCCACACATAAAACAAATCCCCATTTCAACGATCTTAGAGACCAAAATGATATTACTTTGTGTCTTTTCCCTCCATAATTTAACTTGTCATTCACACGACAGTCTTTCTCCTGATTTGCTACCTGTTAATGTGTTCATAATTCCGTGTTGTGTGTTGGCATGCAGTACACCATCAAATGCGCCAAGTCTGATGGAGAACCCAAGGATTGTGGAGACTGCCAGGAAATGCGATAAAACACCTGCTCAGGTAGGCGTTTAAGTTTCTATAAGTTTGTTTCATTCTACTCTGGACTTTCCGTTTCATTCTGTGCTCATGTGACAAAGACAGGCGAAATTACAAAATGGCTACTATCAAATTCACCGCTGAGTGACCAAAATGCGTATGTGTTCATTTCCGTTCATCACAGCGACATCTCACAAGTATATTAAGTGTACATCCCCCGATAAAATAGCTGTTTACTGAAAGAGAATGCGAGTCAAGTTGTCTGGTAAACAATAGACGCCATGTTCGTAGGAATAGCATGTCCTGTGTCACGTGATTACCAACAGTGAGATTCGCGGGAGATCTCGCGGACCTGAATATGGATTATTAGTCGACACAATTAAATCTTCAAAGAATATCAAGGAGGTGATTTGTGTAACGCGCTTCGAAAATCACATGATAATAAATAAACATATGGTCACATTTATATTTGTTATTTCAGTATATTTGACACAGCAGTATAAAACCTGTTTCCGAGTTCCCTTTTTTATTCCATGAGTATATTTATTTCTTGTAGATTCTTCTGAGGTGGGGAATACAGCGTGGCTATGCCGTCATACCCAGCAGTGTGATACCCCAGTACATCACAGAGAATGTGCAGGTGGGGGGACCCGGAGTTGGAATTTAAAGATAGAAGACGCATCACGTTCCGTTTACGGTTTTTATTTAGGGACTGGTGGGGATGATTGGTCTAAGTAACTTTTTTCAATGCCCCCAGTACTCGTTCCATGACCATCCTCCCTCTAATGAATTACCGGTACCTAAATAAGGTTGCTTGTCGTAAGAGGCGGCTAATATAACGGGGTCGGGTGGTCAGGTTCGCTGACTTGGTTGATACATGTTATCCTATCCGAATTGCGTAGGTCGATCATGTCAATCACTGGATTGTCTGGTCCAGACTCGATTTCTTACAGACCGCCGTCATATAGCGAGAATAATGCTGAGTGCGGCGTTAAACAATAACAAAAATCAAACCAATTGTGAGTGTTCTTTAACTTGTTTTGAGTAGTATTGTTATCATTTGGGTAATGTGTACATGCTCACGGGTTTCGTGCCGGGAGATTCAAGGTAAATACTGACACACAAGTCAACCTGAAGCAAACTCATTTTGGTCCATCATTTTGGTCCACAAATTATATTATGTTCAAAACAATCACAGCCAGCCAGTGGATCCCCAACCAAATCCCTGTATTGAACATGTTGTGTTTGGTATGTTCTGGCAATGGCCTGACCTTGAATGTCCCCATGGTTACTGGATCCGATGTAATATTTCTTTATCTTGATTTCAGGTGTTCGACTTTGCTCTCAGTGGCGAGGATATGAAGAAGATTACTTCTCTCAACCGCAACTACAGATTCAACCCGACTTCCCAGTCAGTATGCTCCTGTCGTGTTGTAGTGCTGCTCGAGTGAGTGAGGGAATGTCATTTAGTGCCAGTCTGCAGTACTTCAGCTACACACGGCAGCTTGAAGTTATTGACCCTGGGACAGATGAACCAGTGATTGATATCAGGAACGTTTGACGCCGTCGGGGTGTGCTTACACGCAAACAACCAGGACAAGGCCCGACCAGCCAATCCTCTTCCGGTGCACCTCACACGCAGCTTAGTGTCGAGGGACATGGGATATACATGTAATCTCTCGAGGAAGAGAGATCTCAAGTGTCATGCTGTATATATTCTAATCAGGTTAGATTAAAAGGGCTTTAACGTCGCGTCCAAGATTATTGCACTTATATAGCGACGTGCGTATGTGTGTGTGCGTGTGCGTCTTTTAGTCCGGACTAATGCCGAGTTTATAGTGCTAACCCACTGAGAGGCCATGCCGCAGTTTAACATGGATACCCCACTCAGACACACTATACTGACTCCGAGCCGATCAGTCCTTGTTTTAATGCCGAGTGCCAGGCAGGGTAACAACAACTACCATCTTTTAACGTTTTGGGGATGACGCCGGGCGGACGCTCTACCACTAGAACATGTAGGCGGTATAAATTCTAATCAAAATAACTTCATGAACTCTCACAACTGGAGGCTGTGTTTGAGATACGCACCGGCGATGACATTAGCTAGTTCTAGGAACAAATCATGTGTTCTTCAACTTCTTTTGAATAGTATTTTACAGCTTTCATCTGAAGATAATGCGTGGCCATACGAGGCCTTACGAGACTTTACGAGACACATTTTGCATTGCAGTCATATGTACTGTACTGTCTGTGATACATTTATCTGAATGAAGTGAACTTCAATTGAAAAGAGCCTTTTATTTCTAATAACATTTTTGGTTATGTTTGACTTTGTAATTTTATAATGTTGGATCACATACACTTTTTTCTTACAGATTCAAAGATCACCCTTATTATCCTTTCAAATGAGACTGGACATCACCTGGACGTTCGCCTTCCCTGGAATACTGGTTCACGCCTAAAAGGAGTATCATATATACTTAGCAAAATAAGTAAGGGATCATGACTCGCCGGATATTTTTGTGTGGTGAGTTTCTTTAAATGTGTGCGGTGTATAAAAACATTTCATGATCCCTAACTTGTTTTGTTTATTGATATCTGATTAAAAACAAACCGGATAAATCTTCATACGAGTTTCAGTGTTTTGTTTTGGTTGTTTAACGCTGAACTCAGCAAAATTCCAGCTACATGACGGTGGTCTGTAAATAGTCGAGTCTGGACCAGACAATCCAATGATTGACATCATGAGCATCGAGCTACGCAATTGGCTGACAATGACATGCATCAACCACGTCAGCAAGCCTGACCACCCGATCCCGTTAGTAGCCCCTTACAAGCATAGTCGCCACTCATGGCAAGCATGGGTTGCTGAAGACATTCACCACCCGGATCACTTTCAGTGTACGCATCCTTTGGTAATAACACCAATATTGAGACAGTGAGCTGGGTTTAACGCCGCTTTTAACAGTATTTCAGTTAATTCAGTTTGATGTGGCAGGAAAGCCTGAAATAGGTCTAAGACGTTTACCATATTGTAAAATCACGAGAACGTGTTTGGTGCTGAAAAACCTGAAAGAAAATCGCGGCGAACAGGGATTCGAACCAGTGATCATACGCTCCCGGCATGCTAAGGGACACAACTCTTCACAGCGACGTGTGGCGCCTTGGACGACCGAGCCTACCGTGTCCCCGCCAACATTGAGAGGCATTGTTTGGTGGCAGGAAAAGTTGCAAGCCACTCGCAGCCCATGTGAGTAAATTTCGGGAATCCGAACAAGTGAATATTGTTAACGCCACAGTCAGCAATATATACCGCGAATCACGCGAGCCTGTATGTTGACCACCCTGGGTCAGGCTGACTCCATGACACAACATGAGTAATGGTATACGCCGTCGGGGACAATGACACGCACATGGCCATGTAACCAGGTGAGGTGAGGTGAGGTGAGGTGAGGTGAGGTGAGGTGAGGTGAGGTTTAACGTCGCGTCCAAGATTATTGCACTTATATAGCGACGTGCATGCACGTGTGTGTGTGTGTGTGGCTGCTTGTACTAGTCCGGACTGATGCCGATTTATAGTGCTAGCTCACCGAGATACCATGCCGCAGTTTAACATGAATACCCCACTCAGACAGTATACTGACTTCGAGCCGACCAGTCCTTGTTTTAGCCCCTTAATGCCGAGCGCCAGACAGGGTAACAACAAGTACCATATTTTACGTATTTTGGTATGACGCGGTCGGGGATCGAACCCCGGACCTACCGCTCTCCGGGCGGACGCTCTACCACAAGACCACGGAGGCGGTCCCGATCCACGGTACCTCAACAGGAATCACAATGAAACCGAACCATGCAGACCCGTCACCTGGGTCGGAGATCGTCAACAACCAATCCTTGCCGTAAATAAGGCGACTGTGCTTGTGGTAAGAGGCGACTAACTGGATCGGGTGGTCAGGCTCACGGACTTGGTTGATGAATGTCATCGTAGTCCGTAGATCGATGCTCATATGTGTCAATCACTGGATTGTCTAGTCCAGACAATTGTGTACAGACCGCTGTCATATAGCTGGAATGTTGCTGAATACGGCGTTAGGCACACAAAACAAAACCGTGCCCTGCAAGCAAACCATCTTGTTACAAGCTTCATCACTTTATTTGTCGCCATTTGTCGCCCTTGTTTTCCTCTTGGTATTTTTGTGTGCTAATCTCTAACTCTTGGCTATAACCATGTCCTTCTCAGCTGCAGATCACTTGCTCAGAAGACACTTGTTGGTAAGCCTAATGGTTAAAGCGTTCGCTCGTCACGTGAAAGATCCGGGTCGATTCCCCACATGGGTACAATATGTGAAGCCCATTTCTGGTGTTCCCAGGCGTGACATTGATGGAGTATTGCTAAATGCGGCGTAAAACCATACTCACTCACCCTATACTCATATGTACCGAAACGTCGCTGACAGAATAAAGAAGTTTGTCAACTTTCACAACGAACAATGGTTGACCATGACGAAAGAACTTGAACCTTTGGCCCAGGTGACCTAAATATCAGTCCGCATAATGTGTTTCATATTTTTTTATTTCTCGCTACACCCACAGTTTGAATTCACTTTGTAACTGCTTAGGATAGCATCGACCTGACATTTTTAGCTAAAGAACGTTAACGCCTTGTGTCAACTTCAAACACTCTCGTCTCCATCATTACTTGGTGCTCCGCAACAGGCGCAGGATCTGCAAGAATAAAATTGTTTTCAAATAAATTTAATCGATTCGCGAACAATCGTTTCAATATTACTTAGGTGAGGTGAGGTAAGGTGAGGTCAAATTGGGTTTAACGTCGCTTCAAAGATTATTGCACTTACATAGCGAAGTGCATGCACACGTGCGTGCGTGCGCCAGACAGGGCAACAACAAGTACCATCTCTTAAAGTCTTTCGGTATGACGCGACCGGGGATCGAACCCCGAACTCAATCATAGTCTACTTAATGTTAGATCCGTCATCTGGGAGAGTGGCCGGGGACCGAACCCCGGACTATCATAGTCTACTTCATGTTAGATCCGGCAGCTGGGAGAGTGGGACGTACGAGTGAAGTGTGAGGATCCGTCGCTTCACTGAAGGACGCATTCTTGTCATTCTTCAATGCTGTGGCAAATACTGGCATTGAGGTCTGTATTTCGAAAAAAAAGACGCGCGGGCCAGTTGATGTCAGTGTACCAGGCAGTGTTCGACAGATGAAAATCAACATGTATTGCAACAGTGATAATCAACACTTCCAAAATGCATAAGAAATCCATTGTACAATTCCGACAAGATCATAAGCATGTGTTTATGGATCAAATACTCAAGATACCAGTGTTCCAGCAAGACCACGTCCTGTTGCTCTCAGAGTCAGCATGATCTTTGTCATTACTATGTGAGGCGAATGTGGATCGAGATGGTGTATGTCTGTTGTTTAACGCCGCACTCAGCAAAATTCCAGCTAGATGACGGCGGTCTGTAAATAATCGAGTCTGGACCAGACAATCTAGTGATTGGCATCATGAGCATCGATTCACGCAATTGGGATACGATGACATGCATCAACCAAGTCAGCGAGTCTGACCACCCGATCCCGAGATGGTGTCCGAGTTATGTGGTCTGTGAGACGCCCTGCGATGTGGCCAGTGCCACGCGGTCTCCGCGATTATGGCGGCAAGTATACTAGTTGTAAATATTCCATCGCCGCAACATCGTCCAAATATGAAGACAGATACCTCTCGGGTTAGTTAAACTATACATATAATCATTTATCTTGACAAATCGACAAGCTCGGTCGCCCAAAATTCATATTTCAGAAACAAATTTCAATGTTATATTTATTTCGAATTCACACCTTCCCGTGTTTCTCTGCGTCTTCGGGCTGCTTCACAGGAACTCTAAAAAATTAAACAATAAAAACTTTATACTGGTATTTTAGATCTCCAGAGCAATCTCATGCGGTTCAAAGTACCACAGATATCCGACAAAACGCAACTCTGCAGAGCGAATTGCGGCGCCTTGGACGACACAGCCACCCGTGCCTCCCTCCCCCCTCCCCCCCCCCCCCCTCTGCAGAGCGAATTGCGGCGCCTTGGACGACACAGCCACCCGTGTCTCCCTCCCCCCCTCCCCCCCCCCCCCCCCCCCCACCACCACAAGGCTACCCCACCGCCCCATGCACTGACAGATTAACTTCAGTCATATGCAAAAATCGGGTGGTCCTTAACTTCTTTTGAGTAGTATAGGTGACAATTTGTAGCGTAGGTGACCAAGTTTCAGCATCTTTCATCTTACCCCATCGCACTTCTCCGAACACAGAGTGAAGTTGCACTCGAATTTGACGTCTGTGCTGCTGGCTATACTCAACGCTTTAAAAAACGGACTTGATGCAACCAGGCCAAATGTTGAAAAACCATCGTCCTTCGAAAAAACAATTCCGTCTCCGCACCTGTAAAAATATGCAATACTTAATCCTGTTAATATACGCCTGCATTTGAAGTAGGTAAATTGTATATACCATACAATAATCCCTATCAAGAGTTATGAAGTTAAGTAACGCTGCACGCCCCATCCCGATCGCCCCCACTCAAACCATAGTCACACACACCTTAATGTGGGAGGAAAGCCCGAAGTGATGCAGGTCTCAGACGATTACGGTGAAACCCACGAGCAAGGGTATGGTACTGAAAAACCTAGAAACATAATCAGGGAGAACCGGGATTCGAACCCACAATCATAGGTTTCTGGCGTGCCCAAAGGGACCCAAATCTGCACAGCGAATCGCGGCGCCTTAGACGACTCGGCCATCCGTGTCCCCAACCTTTCTTTCGAATTTTACCGTGTGAACAAGATTCATGTGTTACTGGGACCTATTCTCCAAGGTATGTGCGAATGGGAACAGTGGTAAACCTAACGAGGATTTAACCTCATTTTGAGGTAGTGAGTGAGTTGGGGTTAATGCCGTTTTGAACAATGTTCTAGTTATATCACGGCGTGTCAGTTTAATGTGGGAAGAGAACTCGAAGTGATGCAGGTTTCAGACGTTTACCACTTTGGTGAAACCCACGAGAACGGGTATGGTGCTGACAACCTAGAAACATTATCGGGGCGAACCGGGATTGTAACCCACGATCATAGATTTCGGGCGCGCCGAAGGGACGCAACTCTGCACAGCGAATTGCGACGCTTTAGGCAACTGGGCAAACCATGCCCCCACCTCATTTTGAACTGTAAACTGCCAAACATCTTTCAGATGTGAGTTGTCATGTCTCAGTGTCCATGTCTCAACGTAGGGCTCATGGGTTAAGTCATACCCTCCTCTCAGAATGGCGTATCGTGAACCAGGCGCGGACCCGACTGCATCGCAAGACGTTGGTTGGAAACCCTTTTCTCCCATCCCGCCTGGAATAAACAAACACAAAACAATGGTGAAAGTATAATGGGAGCCGAGTTTTATTTGTTTGTTGTTTAACGCCGCACTCAGCAATATTCCGGCTTTATGACGGCGGTCTGTAAATAATCGAGTCTGGACCAGACACTCCAGTGATGACATGCATCAACCAAGTCAGCGAGCCTGACCACCCGATCCTGTTAGTCGCCTCTTACGTAGTATAGTCGCCTTTTACAGCAAGCATGGGTTGCTGAAGACCTTTTCTAACCCGGATCTTCACGTGTTTGATATTAATTTAGTATTAGCACACATGCAGCTTCGTTTATTATTATTTGCGAGATGTCGTGATTCTGTTTCAAATGGGAAGCTCTAGAGTATGGCATTCATCATATTCCTGCGATAAAAGTATTCGGCCTAACGAGCGCAACTCTGCACAGCAAACTGTGGCGCCCGGAACAACGGGCGCAACTCTGCACAGCGAACTGTGGCGCCTGGAACAACGGGCGCAACTCTGCACAGCAAACTGTGGCGCCCGGAACATCGGGCGCAACTCTGCACAGCAAACTGTGGCGCCCGGAACGACGGGCGCAACTCTGCACAGCAAACTGTGGCACCTGGAACGACGGGACCACACTCATGTCATAACTAAAACTTGGAGTGAGTTGTGTTGAAGGCCGCTTTTAACAGTATTCTAGTTATATCACGGCGTGTAAGCTTAATATTGTAGGAAAGCCAGACGAGTAGTGATGCGGGTCTTAGACGTTTACCCGGGTATGATGCTGGCAAGCTTAGAAACATAATCGGGACGAATAAATTTCGCAGCAAATTTCGCAACACCTTCCTGCTCCTAAGACGACCGGGCCACTCAAAGTTCAGAATTTACAAACACATTAGAACTCAGGTTAAGAAGTGGTGGTTAAGCAGACAGACATTCCCATGCATGATTTAGCCATCACAATACAAACCGCTGCTTTTTGCTATCAGCTGAACTACCCGACCAAGGCCGACTGGGTCTTTTATTGGTCTGCGAAGGATATCGGTCAAAAACAGTGCAAACGATGTCTTCTTCGCTTCCGTGCCCGCGTTCTGCTCCAGAACTATAGGAGCAATCAGACTGTAACAGAACACAACGACAGGGCTATGAAGAATGTAACCTCAGGTGAAGCACTGAATTAGTTGAGGTGAAATGGGGTTTAACGTCGCGTCCAAGATTATTGCACTTATATTGCTACCTGCATGTGTATGGCTGCTTGTACTAGTCCGGGCTGATGCCGATTGAATTGTGCTAGCCCACTGAGATACCATGCGGCAGTTTACCATGAATACCCCACTCAGTGTACCGACGAGGCCTTATTTACGGCCGTCAATATCGAGCGCTTGGCAGGGTAACAACAAGTACCATCTTTTCACGTCTTTTGGTATGACGTGGCCGGGGATCGAACACCGGACCTTCCGCTCTCAGGCGGGCGCTCTACCACCAGACCACGAAGGCGGTCCCAAGGGAGAGTAAACTAGGGTTTAAAGTCATATTATTTCATATTATTTCACTCATATAGCGAGTGAAAAGATCGTGAGTACGTGTGTGTAGTTGCTTGTCCGGACGTATTTCGGTTTTATAGTGCCAGCTGACTTAGATAGTATGCCGCAGTTTAACATGGACACCCCGCTCAGACAGTTTACCGACCAGGCCTTGTTTTAGCCCCTTAATGCCGAGCACTAGGCCGGGTCACAAGTACCACTTTTAACGTCGTTTTGTATGACGCGGCCGTGGTATTGCCGAAAGGACGTACAACTATTCGGTTTTCGGAATAACTTTCGAAATCCAGCTTGTCCATGGTTACCACCACCTTGGCAACACTCCAAGCAATATCACGATGGGCGACACACGGAATCGAGTGTGACGTGCGAAAGGTGGAACCACCAAGCTAGCCCATCGCCCCTGTCTGGGTACACGTTATTTGTTAACGCCGCATTCAGCAATATTCCAGCTCTATGACGGCGGTCCGCAAATAATCAAATCTGGACCAGACGATCGAGTAATTGATATCATGAGCATCGATCCACGCAATTGGGATACGATGACATGCATCAACCAAGTCAGTGAGCCTGACCATCCAATCGCCTCTTACGACAGCATAGTCGCCATTTACGACAAGCGTTGGTTGCTGAAGACCTATTCTACCCAGGATCTTCATGTGTCTATGCCCCAAATGAACATTTTGTTTTGAGAAAACCCAAACCCTAATGTCATATGTTTTGTGTTAATAGTGAAAAGAAATAGATTGTTTGATGGTTCACAGTAAATAAATAGTTTCTTGGATACGGCTAGCTAAAAAACCAGATTGTTCCCAACTCTTCCCTCCCATTCTGTACAAGTCAAATGGTTCCTCCCTTATACTGGAAGCACTAACAGATTCCTGATGTGCAGACAAACCTGTCTGCCATTTTCTGTGAAGGACTTTTGTCTTTGCCTCTGGAGCCAAACGTGCAGGTGAAGGTGACCTCTTCAGTTCTTTGATGAACGAGGCTGCCTGGCTCGCCGTACGCCACCACGACGTCGACCGTGTACACCTTGGCCCCGGGGCGTTGCTGAAGGCGAATTATTGTTTTTACAGTTGTGTCATCCGGTATCATCACTTGTTTCTTGTACACCGCCGCACTCCGTTAATTGACACTTAGCTGTCGTATAGGCTACTAATGGGATCGGGTGGTCAGGCTTGGTTGATGGATCTCATCGTATCCCATTTCCGTGGATCGATGCCCATGATATCAATCACTGGATTGTCTGATCGGGACTCGATTATTGAGTGCGGCGTTAAACAACAAACAAAACGAACACAATATCATTGGCTTAAGGTCTGATCAGACAATGGTGGGAGGGCGTCGAAGCTGAACTTTGTGACATACTACTCAAACGAGTGAGTGAGTGAGTATGGTTTAACACCGCTTTTAGCAATATTCCAGCAAACTCACGACGGGGGGACACCAGAAATAGGTTTCACAAGTGGTACCAATGTGGGGAATCAAACCCGGGTCTTAGACGTGTCGAAAGAAAGCTCTAGGCTAACCCCAATGCCCCACTGCTCAAAAGATAAAGAGCATATCGCTATATAAAGTTAATCTGTCATACCGAAACAGTTTCGTTGTAATAAAATGAAAGAATAGGGTGGTCCTTAACTTCAAGTAGACTTGTGTAAGTTTGTTTATTTATTGTTATACGCCGCACTCAGCAATATTCCAGTTATATGACGATGGTCTGTAAATAATCGAGTCTGGACCAGACAATCCAGTGATTGACATCATGAGCATTGATCGACGCAGTTGGGATACGACGACATGCATCAACCAGGTCAGCGTGTCTGACCACCCGATCCCGTTAGTGGCCTCTCTCGCCAAGCACGATCGACTTTTACGGCAAGCAACCCAGGATCTTCACGGGTCAACTAATGTAAGTACACTGATTTAATTTTTAAAAAGGTCTTACCACAAAGACGCATTTTGATGTCCCGTGACCTGGGTATGACACAGAAAGTTGAAGGTTGGCAGAGTCAAGGTTTCCGAAGTCCACCAATCCGCCAGCACACTTAGCCGTTGCCTTCACCTCTAAGTCCGAGGTCACCGTTATTGTCGCATCAACAACCCCGTCACTGCCACAGGCGGGCTTCACTGAAATCATTACCGTATCAGCCTGAAAAAATGTTAAGCACGATCCCTTCTTAAATTAGTTTCATATATCCACGAACTCGTTGGAAATATCTACAATTTCATGTTGATAATTTACCACCGACACCCCCTGGAACGTTGTGCATGAACACTGCTTCTCTAGATGGTCGCCAACACTGGATCCAATCAAATGATTTTTAGGTTGAGTCAGTGGGTTGGGTTTAACGCCGCTTTGAACAGTGTTCCAGTTGTATGGCGCGTCAGCTGAATGTGGGAGGAAAGCCTGAAGTGATGCAGGTCTTAGACCTTTACCACTTTGGTTCGCTCAAAAAATCTTTCCAGGTTTGTCAGCGCCATACCCCTGCTGGTGTGTTTCACGTCTTGGCTTTCCTCCCACATTAAGCTGGTTGGCCGTGATATAACTGGAATACTGTTAGAAGCTGAACTAAACTCACTCACTCATTGCTTTTGAATCGTACTCAAAAAGGGAGCAGTGGTTGCGAAGGGGCCCGGGATAATCTTGGATGACGTCAGGCTTCCTTACAACCAAAACTGTTCAAGCAAACTCAATTACATCACTACACAACTGAAAATATATCATGCGGAATTTAAATTAAGGATGTGTATGCATATTAAACAGGGAATTGTGTCAATGTCAATTGCTGAAGCAGTGGTAAACGTCTGAGACCTACATCACCTCGGGCTTTCCTCCCACGTTAAGCTGACACGCTGTGATATAACTGGAATATTGTTAAAAGCGGCGTTAAACCAAACTCAGTCAACTTCCAACACTCAACACGTTGTTTTGCCAAACCAGCCCGAATGTCCCAAACATCTTCATGCACCGGGGCGGTCGGGTAGCCTAGTGGTTAAAGCGTTGGCTCGTCACGCCGAAGATTCCGGTTTGATTCCCGACGTGGGTACAATGTGTGAAGCCCATTTCTGGTGTGAAGCCCATTTCTGGTGTCCCCTGCCGTGATGTTGCTTGATTATTGCTAAAAGCGGCGTAAAACCATACTCACTCTTCATGGCCCAACAAATGAAATAAAGAAATATTGAAATACACACATTTTGTTTTATTTTGACAGACCCAAGCAAATGTTAGCAAAAATCCTTGCACCATAAAATGAAAAAAGTGCCCCAAAACAAAACATGGATGCCGGTGATTATAACTATGGGATGTAGTTAGACCCTTATATTGTTATCTCCCCACACATTTCGTATTTGAAACACAAACATGCCACACTTAACATTTTCCTACCTTTCAAAATGTAGCCTTTGGGGATGGCAGCCCAGACGGTTGACTGAAATGTTGAAAAATAAGGTATAGAGTTGCGCCTGAACGACTGAGCGGGGTTTTGTTAGTGAGTGAGTATGGTTTTACGCCGCTTTTAGCAATATTCCATCCATATCACGGCGGGGGACACCAGAAATATGCTTTACACATTGCACCCATGTCGGGAATCGAACCCGGGTCTTCGGCGTGACGAGCCAACGCTTTAACCACTAGGCTACCCGACCGCCCCTGAGCTGGGTTTAATTCAGCTTTGTACAATATTCCGGTTATATCACGACGTGCCGTCTTAATCTGGGGGAAGACCGAAGTGATGCAGGTCTCAGACGTTTACCACTTTGGTGAAACCCACAAGCTCGTGCTGACAAACATGGAAATCTTAATCGGTCGAACCGGGGTCCGAACCTGCGATAAGATTTCTGGCGTGCCATGGGGACGTAACTCTGCACAGTGAATTGCGGCGCCTTAGACAACTTACTGGGCCACCAAAATTAGTCTCTAAAGTTTCTTCATACGAACTTACGCAACTGATCAACGACCATGGAGTCAACTTGTGACGTCACTTTGATCACATATGTGTGAACCACGATCATGGCAAAATTCGATACCATGATTGTTCTCCGGGTTAGAATTGGGTCTTTAGCAACCCATGCTTGTCGTAAGAGGCGACTATGCATGTAACAGGCGACTTAGAACGAAAACGGTAGGACAGGTTCGCGTATGCATTGGTTGATGCATGTCATCGTATCCCAATTGCTTGACATCAATCACTGGATTGTCTGGTCCTGACTCGATTATTTACAGACCGCCGTCATACAGCTGGAATATTGCTGAGTGCGGCGTTAAACAAACCATGATTGTTCCGAGTCTGTCCACCCGACCGAACTGGTCGCCTCTGCCGACAGCACATGTTTCTGGGGACCTATTCTAACCCGGAATCCCCACATGACCTATCATCTGTTTCATGGGCAGTGTTTGTTTGTTTGTTGTTTACGCTGCACTCAGCAATAGTCCATCTATATAACGGCGCTCTGAAAAATAATCGAGTCTGGACCAGACAATCCAGTGATTGACATCATGAGCATTGATCAACGCAATTGGGATACGATGACATGCATCAACCAAGACAGCTACCCTGATCCCGTTAGTCGCCTCTTAGGACAAGCATAGTCGCCATACCCCGGATCTTCACGGGTCTCACGACTTTACACTGTTCACATCTAACTCAGCTAAATTAAAAATGCATCAAGTTATTTTACTAAGCAAGAGGTAGCAAAGGGGCTGCCCCTTATACACAAGGTGAGGTGAAATTGGATTTAACGTCGCGTCCAAGATTATAGCACTTATATAGCGACGTGGTAACAACAAGTACCATCTTTTAACGTCTTTTGGTATGACGCGGCCAGGGATCGAACCCCTGACCTTCCGCTCTCCGGGCGGACGCTCTACCACTAGACCACGGAGGCGGTCCCCTTATACACAAGACATGTATACAAAACATGCGTGGAGTAAACAGCTCTAGTTATAACTAAGTCCACTCACCGCGCAGAGAAGGGTGAACAGGGCGTGCGCCGCAACCATGTCTGTCCTGAAACTGAATGGCGCAGTGTCTTGGTATTGTTTACTACATCGTATTAAAGTCACCAGCGTCAGATTACCCTTCACAGAGTACTCCCCTCTCCCCCCAGAGGACCTCAGGATATAGTATGAACAACTCACCCCACACCACTCATTTACTCCCCCTCACCACACACCCCCCAATACAATCACCCATGTCCAACACACAACACACAACGGTCATAATTGGTTCCTTGGGCGCAACCCTGCACTTACACTGGTACGTGCCACGCCGCATATTGACAAGTGATTTTTACAAAATAACAATTTAAGTTTCATGTCGTACTGTCGAAACCATCACGTTAGTCGGAGAGTATTTTTTCCAAAACGCTTTTGTTCCTGGTACCCCAATCACCGTATAATATACTGAACAAAAAAGCTAGGGATCATGAATATTTTTGGAGATTTTTTTTAAGGAAATTGTGTGCTCAGTCAATTAAAAAAAACAAAAAACAATCTGTCAATTTAATATTTTCAGTAGTTAGGTTTCGCGATGGCAATTGGGTTTTTTAAATTTTGAAGTTAACAATGAATCTTGGATGCGTTTCCTAAATTAAATATAGTCAAAAGTTTATAATACTCCGATTGGGTATGTTGAGGGGAGTTTATTTAAGATCTCCCTGGGTGGATAGTGAAAAGGCCTCCGTTGCAGGATTTGGGAAAATGTTTATATCTTGAACGACCCAAATGTTTAAGCTAATTTTCTGTTGAAGGTGATACTTTGATATATTTAGATTAAAATTATTTATATTTGTATGTACAGGGTTGTTTTTTGCCTGGTTCAGACTCGTTTGGTTGCCGGCCGTCGTACGGCAGGTGTAGTGCTGTGTGCGGCGTTAGGGAACAAGCTAGCGTATATTTATGCAAATCGTTTGAGTGCCAGGTGTTACCATTAGAGCAGGACAGCCTTGTCGCGAACACCTGGTGTCATCACTCATGTTCAGTGATCCGTTCATATAATTTTCATCACTATTTTTCTCTTTTACGCCCAATGAATCTGTTTCGACAGATACTCGAGACTGTTTGTTTATTCTGGGGCTTCGAAGTTTTGAATTAATAGTTGATTATGCAATATTAGGGGAAGGTCCCGAAACAGTTCACGGAGACACGGTGGGTTTGGTAGTTTCAAAATATGCAATTTCATATTTCTAATGAAGTCTATACGAGGGAGGGGCGGTCGGGTAGCCTAGTGGTTAAAGCGGTCACTCGTCACGCCGAAGACCCGGGTTTGATTCCCGACATGGGTACAATGTGTGAAGCCCATTTCTGTCCCCCGCCGTGATATTGCTGGAATATTGCTAAAAGCTCACTCACTCACTACACGAGGGATAGATTTCAGCCCGTAACTCATGCTTCAAATTTTTCCAATATAAATTACTTAAATGCTTCTAGATATTGTCGGGTTTTTTAAATTCGAGGCAGGGCTACGGGCGGACGTTTTACCGACACGAGAAGCGCGCAGCGATCATTGCTTTAATCATGAAGTTTCATGGAGTGTGTATGCTGAACGGACAGGTTCAAACGGTCATTCATGTAACACTAACTTCCCCTAAAATAATAAACTTTCGCGGAAACAGTGTACTTCAATGACCACGCAGACAAACAAAACATACCGTAGCGTCTTGCTTCTTAATGCACCAGCTACACAACCGCACACATCAGGGGACATCAACGATCTGTTACCTGCACGTGCGTCTGTTGCAAAATGCCCGGATTTACCAATTGAAAGCTCCTCGCGCTGACCTGCCCATGACCTAATTGCACCTGATGTGATGCGACAAGCAACGTAGTTTTAGTCGGAGATGGGGTGTCATGGACAAACGACGAGACACAATATGAAGCAGGGAGGCAGGCGATGAATTCATTTGAGATAATTGTAAAAGTATTTGTTTGTCAACTTTAATTTTTGTTAACCAAATAGGATGATCTGTTTCAGCTACACTCCCTGCATACCAGCTTCGTCGAGATATGGTACCTATTTTCAGCTAGTTACAAAACCAGAAGGGGCCACGGGTTGCCAGGTCGTCTAAGGCGTCGCGATTCGCTGTGCAGAGTTGCGTCCCTTTGGGCACGCCAGGAAACTATGATTGTGGGTTCGAATCCCGGTTCGCCTCGATTATGTTTCTAGGTTTGTCAGCACCATACACGTGCTCATGGGTTTCCCCGAAGTGGCAATCGTCTGAGACCTGCATCACTTCGGGCTTTCCTCCTACAATAAGCTGACACGCCGTGATATAACTGTAATACTCAGTCTGTTAAAAGCGGCGTTAAAACCAACTCTCTCACTAATAATAAAGTCATATGCATTTCCGGTCAAAAGTATGTTTTATGAATCCCTCGCTACAAAACCAGATATTTTTTTAGGACAAACTATGATCCTAAATTATTGTTTTGAAAAAAATAACACCTTTCCAGAAAGTATGTTTTGTGACTGACAATTTCTGTTTTCTTTCGAACCGGACTCAGACGTCGACCTTAGCTGATGTAGCAAATGTGTCCAGGACATTTGTTATAATAGAACTGTGGGAGGAAATGGGGTGAACATAAAACAATATTGCACTTATATGTAGCACCGTGCATGCACGTCTGTTGAAATGAACATACATGTATTTTACAGATAAAAAACAGTTCAAACTTGTTAAATTATATTTGTTTGTTGTTTAACGCCGCACTCAGCATTATTCCAGTTATGTGACGGCGGTCTGTCATAATCCAGTGATTGACATCATGAGCATCGATCCACGCAATTGGGATACGATGACATGCATCAACCAAGTCAGCGAGCCTGACCACCCGATCCCGCTAGTCGCTTCTTACGACAAGCATAGTCATCTTTTACGGCAAGCATGGGTTGCTGAAGACCTAATCTAACCCGGATCTTCACGGGTCTACACTCAATTACTCAAGTGACACTTTGTCCAAAATTATCATACGTTAAAGAAAAGTTACGTGAACTTTAATGATAGTTAGATAGACGCAATCATTTTGCTAACACTCCAATAGTTTGAGTATGGGTACTTAATCGTCCCATAGTCTTCCTTGAAAGGTTCCCCTCCTTTAGTTAAACAAGAGCGGTCACCCTCCCATAGTATAGCACAGTATAGTGAATATCACTTGAAGATTAGTTTGGGACATTAACTTGATCGAACTTTGTTTTAAGTAGGAGAAAGTCCTCAATCTCGCGATTATTTTCGCACGTGAAACTTCTTCTCAGCCTAACGGCCTCGAACAAGCTTCATGGATCACGTGCGAAAATAATCGCGAGATTTCGGACATTCTCCTATACTTACGTATCACGATACACTGAGGGGAAATGGGGTTTAACGTCGCGTCCAGGATTATTGCACTTACATAGCGACGTGCATGTGTGTGTGTGTGGCTGCTTGTACTGGTCCGGGCTGATGCCGATTTATAGTGCTAGCTCACCGACATATCATGCCGCAATTAAACATGAATACCCCACTAAGACACAGTATACTGACTCCGAGCCGACCAGTCCTGGTTTAAGCCCCTTAATGCCGAGCGCCAGACAGGGTAAGAACAAGTACCATCTTTTAACGTCTTTTGGTATGACGCGGCCGGGAATCGAACCCCGGACGTTCCGCTCTCCGGTCGGACGCTCTACCACGGGAATCGAACCCCGGACGTTCCGCTCTCCGGTCGGACGCTCTACCACTAGACCACGGAGGCGGTCGTATCACGATGCGGAAACACTGGGATAATAATATCTCCTGAGAATAATCGTCTCGATTATCTGCAGAAACAGATTCCATTTGGCGCAAAAGGAAAATAGTACGGCCGTTATGGGACGTTATGTAATTCCAGCTGTAAATTTTAACACTTGAACGACTTGAACAATACTAATTCTCCTGTCTTTGATATGTTGAGACTTGTACATAAAATGAGTTGTATGATGAGTTGAATCAGTACAAGTCTAGCGAGTGTCAGGTATCAATGTGCATTAAATAAATAATTATTAAACTATTTCAACGAAAATGCGGTATAATTGATGTTATTGACATTGTAGATATGTTGTCAAATGATGACGATGTTATACCGCCCTTGTTATATTGATAACGTACCCTTCACCATGTGGACGGAATTCATGGTTAACCATAATATTATTCAGGACATCCAGTGTGTTCACTAAACAATAAATTAATGAATGTTTTCCAGCGTTATCTAGAACCTAATGTTTTTTAAACTCCAAGTAGCAACTAATTGTCATTTTTCAGAAACTCTATTTGAGTTGAACCCAGTGATTGATATCATGAGCATCATTTGGCATACGATGGCATGCATCAACCAAGTCCACCCGATTCCGTCAGTTTCCTCCGACTAAAGCATGGGGGTTGCTCAAGACGAATACTAGCCCGGATCTATCTTCATGGGTACTCACTCAAAGACTATTATGGACATGAAAAACATTTTGGCCACAGATAAAGGGTACATCTAACTTTACTGGACCGATTATTTACAACCCGCCGTCATACAGTTGAAATATTGCTGAGGGTGGCGCTAAACAAACAGACAAATATAATTTAATATTAATTTGATTTTTTTCTGTAAAATATGTTCATTTTAAAGACTTGTTTTGGGGAGCTCAAAACCTCTTTGAGCTTTGAGGAACTGTAGTTGGTTGGTTGGTTGGTTTGTTGATTAACGCCGCAGTCAGCAATATTCCAGCTATATGACGGCGGTCTGTAAATAATCGTGTCTGGACCAGACAGACATCATGAACATCGATACACGCAATTGGGATCGATGACATGTATCAACCAGGTCAGCGTGCCGGACCACCCAATCTCGTTGGTCGCCTTTTACGACAAGCATAGTCGCCTTTTACAGCAAGCATGGGTCGCCGAAGACCTATTCTACCCCGGATCTTCACGGGTCTGAGGAACTGTAATTCCAGGTGGGAGCCATTTACGAGGTTTGTGCAAAAGGTGTGCCCCTATGACATATCCCTAAGACTTTTCATTGTCTACAGAAAGCTCCTAAGTAGATAACACATGACTTCAAAATCCCCCGGGTATTGATTCAATGAAAAACTGACAGCTCTACGGTCAGCTTGGACAGATAAACTTCTCCCACATAGGGCAGCGTGTCAACATCGTGACAGATGAAAGAACTGATAGTTCTTTGACGTATCAACTAACTTCTATGGTCCAGATCAATATGGTGATAGCTGAATATTGGAGCTTTTGAAACGGAAAGCAACGTTAAGGTGTCCGCATTCAACAATAAACATGGCGCCTCTGAAGACGCTGATCCTTGGCCTCTGTAGCCTTTTAGCAGGCCGTCCCCATGTGGCGGCCTTAACTCCAATTGTTGATTCTTTATTGTCTGATGCAGCATCTCCTTCTGTAACAGCTTCCCAAACATCGTCTACGACTGGCTCAGGAGGATTTGGAGCTTTCCCTTTTCCAAATGCAGGCTTCGCATTGCCCACTGGGAAACAGAGAGTCAGCAGTCACGCCAGGATAACACAGATGGAGGACTCCATAGCAGATATGGACACACTCTTGCAGGGACTGGAAGATGTCGTTACAAACCTCACCGTCACCCACAACACAACAGAGGGTAAGTTCACTTGATTTCCCTCTTGACATGGACAGAAACATCATCGGCTCTGTGTCTTTAATGGTTTATTTTACATGTGTCTGAAACCGCGGACTATGTGAACATGGACTAGAATTCTTGCACTGGCCAGTCTAAGATTTCCAATCACAAACTAGATATTCAGGTTACTGCAAAAGAGGATTTTATTTGTTTGTTGTTTAACACCGCACTCTGCAATATTCCAGCTAAGTGACGGCGGCCTCAAAATAATCGAATCGGACAGAACAAGCAGCCCACGTACGATGACACTCAATCAATCAGGTCGCCGAACGTCAACACCGACCAATTTAGTCCTTTATACGACCAGCATAGCTTGCTGGGGACCTTCTTATCCGAAACCCTCACAGGGTGCGAGGGATTATTTGGAAACCATATTTAAGTATTTGATTTAATTCTACAAAGCAACCGACTTTAAACATTAGTCTCCAGCAATTCCACATTACGATAACATTACATTAGTGTGTAATTTCGTTGTGGGTGGTCCAGTCGAGTTGCGTCCCTTAGGCTGTAAGGATCCTATTATATTGGGTTCAAATCCCAGGGTCGCTCTGAATATGATTCGTGGTTTGTCAGCACCATACACGTGCTCTAGGGTTTCATCAAAGTATTAACATCATCTGCAGCACTTACTCAAACAGTAAGCTGACACACCGTCATATAATTTGAATATTAATCCCGATAATATTCATAATAACTGATATACCTCTTCGTTTTGTCCATAATGTTTTAACGTCACCTCCTTAGGCGATGTCGCTACACTGGGGAGTGATGTGAGTACGCTGCAGTCGAGGATTGCATCCATTACCTCAGACATAACGGTGATCCAGCAGTCCCAAGCAGCTGCTACAGGTGAGAGTGTTCTTGCTCTACTCTTATAAACCTAGACCTCCTCCGTGGTCTAGTGGTAGAGCGTCCGCCCGGAGAGCGGAAGGTCCGGGGTTCGATCCCCGGCCGCGTCATACCAAACGGCGTTAAAAGATTGTACTTGTTGTTAAGGGGCAAAATGAGCTATCACTATAAATCGGCATCAGTCCGGACTAGTACAAGCAGCCACACAAACACACACATGTACATGCACGTCGCTATATAAGTGCAACAATCTTGGAAGCGACGTTAAACCCCATTTCACCTCTTATAAACCTATTGTGACGTAACATTACTGGGTGAGTAGGTTCTTTAACGTGTTGATAAACTGCGAATGTATTCATTAACCAGGATACACAGGGCATTCGAAAGGAAATTACCCACCTTTACGTGAATTGTAAGACCAGGATTTTACAGTTGAATTTTATAAACAAGCATTTTGATAAAAATCTAATCTTGATGTTTGATTGGTTGAAAGTCACAATATTGCCACATGAAAATTCCATGCAACCTCACATATCGTGTTTAGTTTTGTAACCCACTGTTTTCCCACTGAACCACCGGGGCAGATGATGAACGGATGTTCAATTCTACATGTCATGACTTCAGTTGTGTGCAAGCTGCAGGTGCTTTCATCGAGCTCTTTTTATAACGCGACGCACTCTATTGTTTCATTATAAGGTACCCCGATGTCTTATTCTTTCTGGTATGTCTTGCAATCAGGTTTATAAGTTGGATATAAACACCCTTCTCGGTTTGAATGAGGATAACATGGGGATAAAAAATTAAACAGGGCTCCGTAGTTCGTTTTGGGATGACGTAACACCTGAGATGATTGGAAGTGGGACCGAGTAGGACTGTCTTTTCTAGGTTATTAGAACCACCCTTGTTTGAAGCATACCAAACGTTTGTAATTAGGTAACTAAAATGTAAATGTAGCTTAACACTGTAACTATAACCATTTGATAACATGTTGTTCAAGAAAAAGAGTGAGTGAGTGAGTTGGGTTCAACGCCGCTTTTAACAGTATTCCAGTTATATCGCGGCGTGTCAGCTTAATGTGGGAGGAAAGCCCGAAGTGATGCAGGTCTCAGACGTAAACCACTTCGGTGAAACCCACGAGCACGGGTATGGTGCTGGTAAACCTAGAAACATAATCGGGGCGAACCGGGATTCGAACCCACAATCATAGGTTTCTGGCGTGTCCAAGGGACGCAACTCTTATCAGTGGTAAGATAAGATAATATAAGATACCACTTTATTTCACCGTAGGAAATGTGGGTTACATCAGCACCCAGCTGATTGATAAACACACATACTAATAACTAAGAACATCACAAACGTAGTTCACATTTAGTGTGGCACTAGCGAATAAATGCTGAACAATTATTTATCAAAAAAACCTTTTATATAACCTGGTACTAGCTGGTTTGAATGAATTCCGGACCCTGCGTGTTCTCAGCATCGGCAATCGTAGTCGGAGGCCAGAAGAAGGAAGCTGGTACACCGTCAATAGTTTATTAAATATTATATTTGCTTTATTAACTATTTGCTGTTCATGAATACTGCCGATGTCCCGGAGAGAGCAGCCAATGATTATATTCGCCATCTTACAGATTTTGAGGAGTTTGTTTTTGTTGCGAACAACCAGGCTCCTGTACCAACTAGTGAAAACTTAAAATATATTTTTTTTATCAAATATTGACATGATCGTAGAGTCATGCTGAAAATGTCTTAAACGACGAAGGAAATACAACCTCTGCTGACCCTTATATATATTTTTTAAGGGAGATTGACCAATCAGAGAGCAGAACTACTGATCCCACATGAGCCCGTATGCCGTCAGTAAAAATCTAAGATAGTTGTTACTGACCTAATATGAGACCGTATACCGTAACAGCCATTTTGGATTTTCGAACACCCACATCACACATTTCACATGAAAATTCCGGTACAGAAATTCGTTATTCGACACTGTTCTGTGTTTTCATATCATTAATTTTGATGTGCAAGGACGTTAATGTTTTTTCGGATCACCTTCATGACTCTGATAAAGATTATATAAAGTTAAAATTGTCAGCAAGGTTTGGAGAGTAGTCTCCCTTTGACCCTTAACGTCTTAGGTAAATTTCTCAGTTGTAAGTGTTAAGTATTGAGTTTTAAAGTTTTGACATGACGTGCGATAAACATACCAAATAGTGTCAACTTTTCGGCATAATAACGGTGACGCCTCGCCCAATATTTTTTCGGCTAACCTAATATGACACCGTATACGGCAACTAAAGACACCATAACTACAACATATTCTGTATTTGCATCCAATGTGAGTTTTGAATCAATGATGATGCCCAGATATTTATACTTCATATACCTCATTATAATAACAGTTCGATTAATAATGCGTTATTTTCCCTCATGTTCACCATTTTCTTTGTTCTCTTGACATTTAAAAATAGCCAATTATCCTAAAACCAAGATATAAGATTAGAAATTCAATTTATGTACTCCAGTTCTGAATCATCTGCATATTTTACAGTTAAACAATTAACAAAACGGCCGAGTATATATAATGGGCGAGATGATACAACCTTGAGGGTCCTTTTAGAAGAGCGACCAAGAGATGAGCGGGTGCCGTTAACACAGACGAACTGTGGCCTGTTAACACTAACAGATTTGGTCCATTTGCCATTTTACTTGACGAGTATGTCATTAAAGATTTGCATATGTCTTATTTTGGTCAGCTCCACGTTAGGCGCCAGCGCGGCATAAAATTTCCGATTTCCTTGATGGGATTCGAACCGCGAACCTTCTGATCCGGACGCCTTGTCCACATAATCAAAGAGGTAAACCCCGTCAGCAAGAAACAAACATGTATTAAATTACATATTTGGAACAATGCCAAAGCCTGACCTAAACACGAGGTGTAGGTCACGGGAGTCAAGAAGTCAACAGTAAAAGAGTCATCAAAGGCGCCCCATTTAACATAACTTGCCGTCAGCTTTGATATTCAAATATGTTGTGCATAGATAATGACGACTAACACAAACATGAAATGATATGAAGAAACATTATGTTAAAGTTCAGCCAAATTTGCTTTTTGAGGGAATTAAAAGGGCATGGTCAACACGAGGTGAGAAGTTTAAATACCGCTGACGAAGACGAACATGTGTGTTGAATCGCGACACTAATTAAACCAAAACAAAATTTCATTTCATTTTTATAAAAATGGCCGAGTAATGGTCATAAATATCTTATTATTATGGCTGTTGTGGTGGCCATATTGAAAATCGTCAAGGGACAAACACACACTTACTTTGAGTGTTGAGTGCCTTTGGTGGGTGGGTGAAATGGGGTTTAACGTCGCGTCCAAGATTATTGCACTTATATAGCGACGTGCATGTATGTGTGTATGTGTGTGTATGTGTGTGTTTGTGTGCCTGCTTGTACTAGTCCGGACTGATGCCCATTTATAGTGCTAGCTCACTGAGATACCATGCCGCAGTTTAATATGAATACCCCACTCACACACAGTATACTGACTCCAAGCCGACCAGTCCTTGTTTTAGCCCCTTAATGCCGAGCGCCAGACAGGGTGACAACAAGTACCATCTTTTCACGTCCTTTGGTATGACGTGGCCGGGGATCGAACCCCGGACCTTCCGCTCTCCGGGCGGACGCTCTACCACTAGACCACGGAGGCGGTCGGTGAGTGATTTTGTTAGGGCAGGACATGCTAACCCATTTCGCGGAGACCTGGTGTCATCACTGATTTTCAGTGATCCATTCATATAATTTTCACCTCTATTTTGACTTCTATGGAATCTGTTTCGGTGGATAATCGAGCCTGGTTATTCCCTGGTGTTGACGTATAGTTGTAAAAGGCTGGCCCGACGTTACGCATAACGTCGTTAATGATGACCTGCATCAGATGAGGTACCTGCTTTTTTATTTTGTGAAAACTAACCCGAAAGACGACAAAATCTTCATACTGGCTAGTTGAACCCGGCGTTCGCTAGCATCAACGGGATATAGAGCAGTAATAAATTTCAGACTATGACGTCATTTGATGTTGTTGTTTTATTTAACGTCGCTTTGTACAGTATTTCGCTCAAATTACGACGTGTCAGCTCTACAAATCTAAAAAACACAATCAGAGCGACCCGGGATCATAGGTTTCTGGCACGCAAAAGGGACGCAACTCTGCATAGTGAATTGCCGTGCCCTAGACGACTGGGCCAACGTGCCCCTGATGTATTATGAACATTTAAAGTAAATATGAACTATTTCAATTTTTTGCTTCATTCTCAAATATTTACAGAACCTGCCACTGACATTGATTACAGTCCTGAGATTGAGGCTTTGAGTACAAGAATCACCAGTGTCACGGATGAACTTGCAACTGTCCGCAGCACCTGACCCAGTCCATAGCAGATGGTAAGTACACAGGGACGAGCGTGGTTTGTCAGCACCATACTCGTGTCTCCTGGGTTTCACCAAAGTGATAAAATGCCAGGAAATCTGATGATTTCACTCGTGCAAATATCTGCTTTATCAGTAACATGTATATACGGAAGCCCTTTATGGCCATGTCACACAACAACGTTTTAGGGTAACTTGCACCTAGCGTATAAAAGACAGTACGTCATACGTCGAGCTTTCATCGAAAAAACATGATTTGGGCGTATTCATAGCATATACATTACGAGTTCATCGTATATATAACGCATGTCTAATGTATTAGTAGCGTATCACTGGCTTATACATGCATATGACAGCGTATAAAAGCGTATTGCAAGCGTGTGTCTGGCGTATGAGAAACGTATAACTAGCGCGCTCTGCGTAGGGGAAAGGTGCCTAAAACGGCCCCCGCGGTAGTATAACTAGCAGTGTACAGCCATTCATCAAATTACTTCATTCAAGCAGCAGTCTTCGCTCTGTCAACATCATCAAGATTCCTCCCAAGAAGAAGAAACTTGCCAGGGGACGAGCAAGAGCCAAGAATACCATACCTGCATCTGCTGCAGAAGCTCCCGTGGACGAAGCTGTAGAAGCCACTGTGGAGGGAGCTGTAGAAGCCCCTGTGGAGGGAGCTGTAGAAGCTCCTGTGGACGAAGCTGTAGAAGCTCCTGTGGAGGAAGCTGTAGAAGCCCCTGTGGAGGAAGCTGTAGAAGCTCGTGTGGAGGGAGCTGTAGAAGCTCGTGTGGAGGGAGCTGAAGAAGCTCGTGTGGAGGGATCTGTAGAAGCTCCTGTGGAGGGAGCTGTAGAAGCCCCTGTGGAGGGAGCTGTAGAAGCTCGTGTGGAGGGAGCTGTAGAAGCTCCTGTGGACGAAGCTGTAGAAGCCACTGTGGAGGGAGCTGTAGAAGCCCCTGTGGAGGGAGCTGTAGAAGCTCCTGTGGACGAAGCTGTAGAAGCTCCTGTGGAGGAAGCTGTAGAAGCCCCTGTGGAGGAAGCTGTAGAAGCTCGTGTGGAGGGAGCTGTAGAAGCTCGTGTGGAGGGAGCTGAAGAAGCTCGTGTGGAGGGATCTGTAGAAGCTCCTGTGGAGGGAGCTGTAGAAGCCCCTGTGGAGGGAGCTGTAGAAGCCCCTGTGGAGGGAGCTGTAGAAGCTCCTGTGGACGAAGCTGTAGAAGCTCCTGTGGAGGAAGCTGTAGAAGCCCCTGTGGAGGAAGCTGTAGAAGCTCGTGTGGAGGGAGCTGTAGAAGCTCGTGTGGAGGGAGCTGAAGAAGCTCGTGTGGAGGGATCTGTAGAAGCTCCTGTGGAGGGAGCTGTAGAAGCCCCTGTGGAGGGAGCTGTAGAAGCTCGTGTGGAGGGAGCTGTAGAAGCTCGTGTGGAGGGAGCTGAAGAAGCTCGTGTGGAGGGATCTGTAGAAGCTCCTGTGGAGGGAGCTGTAGAAGCCCCTGTGGAGGGAGCTGTAGAAGCTCGTGTGGAGGGAGCTGTAGAAGCTCGTGTGGAGGGAGCTGTAGAAGCTCGTGTGGAGGGAGCTGTAGAAGCTCCTGTGGAGGGAGCTGTAGAAGCCCCTGTGGAGGGATCTGTAGAAGCTCCTGTGGAGGGAGCTGTAGAAGCCCCTGTGGAGGGAGCTGTAGAAGCCCCTGTGGAGGGAGCTGTAGAAGCTCCTGTGGAGGGAGCTGTAGAAGCTCCTGTGGAGGGAGCTGTTGAAGCTCCTGCGGAGGGAGCCGTACGCTCGCCCTCACGCCCTCACTTTTCTGAAGAAGAGGGCCAAAATGACTGTGTATTGCTTGACTTTGCCAGAGGAAAGGACCATGCTGGAGTTCGTCGCCTGGACAAGAGTGAGTGAGTGAGTATTGTTTTACGCCGCTTTTAGCTATATTCCAGCAATATCACGGCGGGGGACACCAGAAATGGGCTTCACACAATGTACCCGGGTCTTCGGCGTGACGAGCGAAGCCTGGATAAGAAGAAGAGTGGGGATGGTACAGCTGAGATGACCGAGCGTGACGTTTGGATCAAGGCCAGGTTCGGGTTCCTAAAGACTGTGACCAGACACCGTCCTGAACCCTGCTCCAGTGTCAAGGTCACTATTGAGGTGCATGCGGGTGACCTAGATGCTGCTGAGGCTGCCTGCGCCTAACAGCAAGTTGTTCTTAAGGATGGTGACATCACGCCATCCGCTTCCACATCCGCAGAGCGCCAAGGCAAGCGACCTCCTGCAGTCACTCCAGAAGCGAGTCCACGAGTCTGGTGAGATACCCAAGAGCATCATCAAGTCCCACCAGCAGCCCCTCACCGAGCGGAGCGCCTTCAGACTGACAGACTGAGGATGAAACCATTCTTGCCCCCCCCCCCCCCCCCCTCCCCCCTTCCTCACATGTGCTCCACCAGCAGCGCAAAACACTCCCACTTTGGTGTCAGCGGCTTTGGGATGTAATCAGTAGAATTGGAAGCAGCTTACCAAGCCTCTCTCTAACAACTGCGGACTTTCAGGACTACTTTACATGTCCCCTGCCCTGGGATGGATGTGGCAAACCCGGACTTGGACACGCTCACCTTCAGCGAAGAAGTAGGCAGTTTTGGAGTGTTGTGTTGCAGTGTTCTGTAGTCCAGGGTACCGGATCCTCATCAGGTTGTGCAGGACCATACAAGCTTTGACGATGAGTTTGATGGTGGACGGGACACACTGCATGGTAATCAGCAAAACTTGGAATCTGTTGGCAAGGATGCCGAAGGCATTTTCTACTACCCTCCTGGCTCGGGAAAGCCTGTAGCTGAATGAAGTCTTCGTTACGGAGTTCCACCAGAAGTTGGTCATACAAGCCAAACTGCCGTCGCCTCCCGATCCATGGTCTGACCCAGACCCTCCTCCGTTGACCTCGTCTCCTCCTCCTATTTTCACGTATCTGGTAAAGTGTCAATTGGAGGATATCATGCTGATGTTGGAGAATGGCTATTTCGTCTTGGTGCAGTCTCTCAGAATCCTTCACCTCCATCTTCTATGATGTCTCCATCAGAAGTGATGAGGAGGTACTGATCGGGACCCAATATGTACAACGCCCCCCCCCCACCCCCCCACCCCCCCCCCCCCCCACCCCACCCCAATGCCTGTACTACGCTAGCTGAACGTTAGAAACACGTTTAATAAGTTATACTGTCGTCAGACATACGTCTAATATGCCATATACTTTGGATGCATACGTTAGTCATGCGTTAGAAGTAAGTTACGCATACGTTATCAATACGTTAGGTGTACAGTACACCTCATCCAACTTATGTCGACGTATATCAGCGTATGGGTTACGTATATCTGGCGTATGTAAAAGCATGTAGAGCGTACCTCTAACGTATGCCTAACGTATAATTCATCCGTTCGCTTACGCCGAAAATGTTGTGCATGCACAAAAATGTTTTTAACCCTCGACGTACCACAACGTATACCAGCGTGCTTTTAACTTACACCTAACTTAACCATAGCGTGTTTCAGCGTTGCCGGCGTTTTAGCAAAAAATCTCATACGTCGCCATACGTGACTGCCTTACGTTTAGTGTGACAGGGCAATAAGGGCCATTACTGTTTTATATTTTCTTGTTATTTCTAGATATTAATTTGAAATTTCAAGATCCCATGTTAAAATTCCAAGATACTGAATTGAAAGTTCAAGGTATATACAAAGTCGAACTTTTAAGATAATGATCTTGAAATTTCAAGACAAGAAGTTGAATTTTAAGATTTTAACTTGAAAGTACAACGTATGGATCTTGAAATTTCAACTAAGTATTTTAAAATTTCAGCAGAGCATCTTTAAATTTCAACTTACTATCTATAAATTTCAAGGAAAAAGGAACCCAAACAAGAGGCCCTAAAATGCTTCCATAGGTCATGTGTTTGGTTGAAAGCCACTTTGAACAGTATTTCAGTGAGATCATAGATTCCTATACAGTTTACACGAAGAAGGTTTCCCTAGTGCCGCCAAGTACTGCTGGTGTAAGATTATGATATTCGACGTGCAGAGTTGCGTCCCTTAAGAAGTGTCAGGATCCAGTTGTTCCTTCGAAGATTCAATCGAAGATTATCAGGGCGGCTCTAATATTCGAACCCACGATCATCGGATTCTGGCACGACTAAGGGACGCAACTCTGCGAATTGCGGCGTCTTACACGTCACTCATGCCCCCAGCTCTAAATAATTTGCAGTGCACGCTGTAGAGTAGACTGTTACGTCTTTTAGGGTTAAGTCATGGGACTCACAGCAGGATCGCCTCCGTGGTCTGGTGGTAGAGCGTCCGCCCGGAGAGCGGAAGGTCCGGGGTTCGATCCCCGGCCGCGTCATACGAAAAGACGTTAAAAGATGGTACTTGTTGTTATCCTGTCTGGAGCTCGGCATTAAGGGGCTAAAACAAGGACTGGTCGGCTCGGAGTCAGTACACTGTGTCTGAGTGGGGTATTCATGTTAAACTGCGGCATGGTATCTCAGTGGGCTAGCACTAAACATCGGCATCAGTCCGGACTAGTAAAAGCAGCCAGACACACACACACACACACACACACACACACACACACATGTACATGCACGTCGCTATAGAAGTGCAATAATCTTGGACGCGACGTTAAACCCTATTTCACCTCGCCTCGCAGTGCAGATAATAGTACCTAGTATTATCTCCGTCAATTTACTATCTTCTTCTTGTTCAGTCGACGGTAAGGTTGTCACGCTCCAAGGTCTGGAATCTTCATTGGCGGCGCTGGAGAACCAGGTGACGGGCTACAACAGTAAGTTTTAATTCATTCTATTCCTGTTTGAAGACAAAATGAACAAATGTAAGAGAACGGGTTCTTACTGACTCGAAAATAAAACAAGGCATTAATAGTCTGTGAGTATGGTTTTACGCCGCTTTAAGCAATATTCCAGTAATGTCACGACGATGGCTTCATACATTGAACCCATGTGGGATATTAAACCCGGGTCTTCGGCGTGACGAGCGGACCACAAGAACCACAAGAACCGCAGCTGCTTTGATCAAGTCTACCCAAACTATTTTCTTTCCCGATTGCCAAATAGCGAAAAAGCCGCTTTGTCAAAAAGAAAATTGCATTTTATTGGACAACAGACCACCGAACAGTGTTCCAACTTTTACTGGCTTTGTTTTCGTTTCAGCTCAGATCAATGACCTATCCAACAGCATAGCCAGCGCGGCCTTATCATCAGATCTTGTAGAGCTAGAAACTAGCATCGGCAACCTGGAAGGACGAATTGCTTCAGCTGAAGGTATGGATTCTCACATGTTGCCACACACATTATATAAACGTGAAATCTCTGAATAAACTCTGATTAGTAATGTGTAGATACATAACTAGACCGCAACCCAAACCCACCATTTTCCTGAATTGCCACAATATTCCCACTAGAGTCATGTATACATGAGTCCTATGCCTCTAGGTAACTTAAAATGATGTTAGGGGCACTGTGCAGAGTTGCGTCCTTTGTGCTCGCCTGAAATCTATGGTTGTGGGTTCGAATCCCGGTTCGCCCCGATTATGTTTGTAGGTTTGTTAGCACCATACCCGTGCTCGTGGGTTTCACCAAAGCGGTTAACGTCTGAGACCTGCATCACTTCGGGCTTTCCTCCCACATTAAGCTGACGCGCCGTGATATTACTAGACATAACTGGTGCTATTTCCATGACGGTAGTCTGGATTTCCACCAAACTGTTTTAGGTAATATACATATACTGGTTTCTCATTATACCCTGTTTGACAACAGAATGGTGAACTTATTTGTGTATGAGAACAAGGAATATGTTTAGACTATCATAATCGTATAAACAAAAGTGTTCAGTAACTTTAAATGACAGATGTTTGCTACTCATTGTTCAGATTCACATTTGTACTTGACCCGTGAAGATCCGGGATTTATTAGATCTTCAGCAACCAATGCTTGCCATAAAAGGCGACTATGCTTTTCGTAAAAGGCGATTTACGGGATCGGATGGTCAGGCCCACTGACTTGGTTGATGCATGTCATCGATCCTAATTGCATGGATCGATGCTCATGATGTCAATCACGGGATTGTCTGATCCAGACTCGATTATTTACAGACCGCCGTCATATAGCTGGACTATTGCTGAGTGCGGCATTAAACAACAAACAAACAAACAAATTTGCACTTACACTCGCACTTGCACAGACATGTACACTTCAAGACAAGTGCTTGCACGAGGAATACTAGTTGGCTTTTCTGCTAGTGGACTGTCAGAATCGTATTTTCATGGTTTCAAATCCCAGACTTCCTCTTGTTATGCTTCTTGGTTTGTCAGCACTGTAGCCATTTTCTTTGGTTTCAATTAAAACGTAAACACCTTTAAAACATCGGCAGCCCTTTCCCCGAACAAGAAACCGACATGACATATAACTGCAAAAAGTTTCAAAGCAGTGTCAAACCTTATTCCCTCACACAATTGTGTGACTTCACAGCCTTTTTTGGAGATGTCATTGGTAACAAATGTCATCAGCAGGCCGAAACCAGGGTAATATCCCTCTGCAGATAGATGGTTCTATTGGTTTTCAAAACGTATTAATGACTGACGGCTGTCCAGATGTTCACGTTAGAGTACTCGTACATGTTATGTGGGAGGGATCCTCTTGACTGGATTGCCTGGCGCAGACTCGATTATTTATATGTCACTTTGATATAGCTGGACAATGTGTTGTATATGTTGGTGTTCGCTAACACATGGTGTCATCACTGATTTCAGTCAACCATCCGTATAATCTTCATTACTATTTTGACTTTTGCGCCCAATGGAATCTGTTTCGTCGGATAATCGAGACTGATTATTCTCTAGCGTTGACGTTGACACTGACGTTGGCATTGACGTTGACGTTATTTATTAAACAACAAGGAATATCGAATTTCGGTGTTTTATTCATCTTTTTATTCAACAATTAATAACCATTTATAATGTTTTTAGGATGCTATATTGCTTGCAAGGCTACAAAGTTCAGGTTCCAAAACCAATTATTCCACAGACTCTCGTCTGTAACCAATCTGACTTTAATCAACTTTAACAACATTTCACAACTTTTGAGATACGATCAAAACTTGTTTGTTCGTGGTTTCAGCAGCCAAGGCCTCCGTAAGCTTTCAAAGGTTTTATGGTAGAAACTCGTTCTGGTCATTTGACGCATCGGATGACCAGTCTTATATCCGATGCAATCCCCCATCTTGACTTGTTTGTTCATGTGAACACTTAAATTTCCTTTGGATGTGTTGGGGACAAGTGCCACCGGAGGGGTAGGATATGCTCACCTTTTCGCGAACAGCTTCTATCATCACTTTTTGATAGCGAATCATAAACACGCCCTTTTTCTATAATCGGACTCGTACAATGGTCTCAGTTTTAGATTTCTAAATATACTTTTATTACCAGACAGCGCTATTCTATATTATGTGAATCTATGTTTCAGAACAGAATACGGACCAAGTGAGCCAGTCTGTTGTAGATGGCCTGGAAACACGTATTGGTGACTTAGAAAATGCTCTGAGCAGCATAGGTACATCGGGGGTCGAAGGTGAGTGGAGGAGAGGCGGAATGGAGGACCGATAATTTCATAGTGTGTGTGTCTGTGTCTGTGTCTGTGTATGTGTGTGTGTGTGTGTGTGTGTGAGAGAGAGAGAGAGGGAGAGAGAGGTGTATGTGTGCGTGCAGATCCGATAATTTCACAGTCAGGTGAAATTTGAAATGTGTTGACGAAAGTTTCTTTTGAGTCAAAACAAGTGCATTAAAACATTTTCGACACTTCTTTCAGCGTTTTACAGGCCGCGACAGACTATGTCATAGTTAGTTGTGCCCTTCTACACAAGACTGTATCACAAGAGGGATGAATTTCCATTTATGTCGAGCAATATTCCAAGAGCTCCAGCCTGCGGTGTCAACATTTCACAACTATTAAAGAACAATTTTCTTCACATCAGTGTCAAAAGGGACAGCAAATTAATAAAATGATAAAAATGGATTGGACAGGTCTGAGGCTGAATACGGGGCTATTCAAAATAATGTTGTATTAATCATTTTCCATGACGCCCACTACATATACATAGTCGTACCATGGATGGATATCTGTGTCAAAAACACAAGCATGGCGCCCTCTACATACTCTGGGTCGTACCATTGATGGATATCTGTGTCCAAAACACAAGCATGGCGCCCTCTACATACTCTGGGTCGTACCATTGATGGATATCTGTGTCCAAAACACAAGCATGGCGCCCTCTACATACTCTGGGTCGTACCATTGATGGATATCTGTGTCCAAAACACAAGCATGGCGCCCTCTATATACTCTGGGTCGTACCATGGATGAATATCTGTGTCCAAAACACAAGCATGACGCCCTCTACATACTCTGGGTCGTACCATTGATGGATATCTGTGTCCAAAACACAAGCATGGCGCCCACTATATACTCTGGATCGTACCATGGATGGATATCTGTGTCCAAAACACAAGCATGACGCCCTCTATATACTCTGGGTCGTACCATTGATGGATATCTGTGTCCAAAACACAAGCATGGCGCCCTCTATATACTCTGGGTCGTACCATGGATGGATATCTGTGTCCAAAACACAAGCATGACGCCCTCTACATACTCTGGGTCGTACCATGGATGGATATCTGTGTCCAAAACACAAGCATGGCGCCCTCTACATACTCTGGGTCGTACCATGGATGGATATCTGTGTCCAAAACACAAGCATGGCGCCCTCTACATACTCTGGGTCGTACCATGGATGGATATCTGTGTCCAAAACACAAGCATGGCGCCCTCTACATACTCTGGGTCGTACCATGGATGGATATCTGTGTCCAAAACACAAGCATGGCGCCCTCTACATACTCTGGGTCGTACCATGGATGGATATCTGTGTCCAAAACACAAGCATGGCGCCCTCTACATACTCTGGGTCGTACCATGGATGGATATCTGTGTCCAAAACACAAGCATGACGCCCTCTACATACTCTGGGTCGTACCATGGATGGATATCTGTGTCCAAAACACAAGCATGGCGCCCTCTACATACTCTGGGTCGTACCATGGATGGATATCTGTGTCCAAAACACAAGCATGGCGCCCTCTACATACTCTGGGTCGTACCATGGATGGATATCTGTGTCCAAAACACAAGCATGGCGGCGAAATCGGAATTAAGAGGATCGAGCCACTCAATCATGTCGCTGAAGTTACCATGTTTGTGCCAAAATTGGGCATCCCATGAAAATGTGATGGACAGTCTCATTAAGTTCATTGCGTATTCTACATATCATATTTACATTCGGATGCAAAATCACACATTGACGGTTTCAAGTGGGAAGTGACTGGTTCTGAGAAGCAAACAGAAATCCTGTTCCACTTTTCAGGGCAAAATAATTCATCCAAGCGAAGGACTTTCCAAGGTTGCTGTACATCTCAACACTCTGCATATGAACTCGATGCAGTGGTCGTTCAGATAGCCTCTCCTTGAAAAACTGAGCCTGGGCTTATATGATATGGCGCTCCTTTTGGTTGACACTCATTTCCGCACCGTCCAGCAGTACAGAACCATCAACAAACACAACATTGACATTGCGATTATGTCCCACATCTTTGGCTCGTTTCCAAAATCCGTGGAATGCCTTGTTTTCATCATGAGTCTTGTCATGCTTCACAAGAGGATCATATGACAAATAGATGTGTGCACGTTAATCAAACCACGCACTCCAATTATGATTAGTAAAAATAAGCGATTGAGGGAAGAGCGAGGGTGGTGGGATTCATTGTCTGACATGATTCTTCGTGTGAAGGTGTCAATACCGTGAATTTCTTGTTTCGGCCAATGAATGACACTAAAAGAACATGAAAGGACGGATAACATAAGTATTTGTGGCTTTAACTTTATTGCGAGCGTATATATATATATATATATAATTTCTTCTCTCTCCTTCCTTTTCTTCTTCCTCCTCTTCCTCTTCTTAACCATCTCATTTATTATATATTACCTTTGAAAGTCACGATATGGCTGAAAATTTGCCCATGTGATTTAAATTTTAACTCAATCACCCACTCTTAACCATCTCCACAGTTTATAACCTATCAATGTACACAAAACCACCTTCCCCGTCTATAACACTGCACATTAAACCAGAAGAAAGTTGCATGTTGTGAAGCAGATACAAATTAATATCCTGGATCTAACACACACACACAAACCTGTAAAAAATTCAATGGTGAACCCCCAAGAGTTGTGTCTATGAAGCGATTATTAAATCCGTCCTGCAATACAACTTTCTGTGATATGCTCATTTCTTTCATCTCACAGCTCATAAAGGTTTTTAACATTGATGTTGCAGACACCAGCTGTGAATCGCCATGGTCGTACCGGAGCGGTCCTGCCACTTGTATATACGCTGCACATGATGTCAAAGCTTTATGGATCGAGGCCAAAGCTTGGTGTGAGGCCATTGGTCCACAGTATCGTTTCTACATTGTCAACGCATTTCAGAAGCACAACGACCTGAACTCTTATATAAACTTTGAATTGTGTAAGAACCTGTTCTGATTCTCTGGCAGACAAAGTTGTCTTTCAAAGTTTGTTTCTCCTTGTATTGTACGGCTATACGTTTAACGGAACTCAACGAAAACGTATGGCAAGGGTGTGGTAACCTCAAAGGAACTGACGATAAATTGTGTAGCGCTTACTCTGACTAACCAGACAGAATAGGGCCTCAGGTCTTCTGTGTCCTTAGGCGGGCGGTCGGGTAGCCTGGTGGTTAAAGCGTTCGCTCGTCACGCTGAAAACCCGGGTTCGATTCCCGACATGGGTACAATGTGTGAAGCCCATTTCTGGTGTCCCCCGCCGTGATATTGCTGGAATATTGCTAAAAGCAGCGTAAAATCAAACTCACTCACTCACTCACTGTGTCCTTAGAAGTGACTACACTCACTGGACGCCGAGTGCTGTTGCTGGCTTCTTGTCAACCAGGGGGACATTTTTCAAATATTTGTTGCCTAACTACCATATCCAATCCTCGATTATCAACGATTTATATTGTATTTAATTTTGATACATACCCTGGGCTCATTCTCCAAGTCGAATAACATTCTCGTGAGCGGGAGAACGTCTGTCCTGAGTCGGAGTCTACAAAAGTTGGTGACGTCACTTCCGTGACGAAATGATCACGTGTGGGCCCAGGGTATTTATCAAAACAGAATAGAGAGACAAAATAGAGAGATAATATATTGGATAATCGATATGTACTTATCCTTTTGTTTTCACATCTGGCCAATTCTGATTGTCTTATTATTTCAGCGGACTCCTCCAACGACTATTACATTGGCTTCTCTGCGTTAAATAATCAGAATTACAAGTGGGTTGATGGCTCTTCAGAATTCAGTAAGTGGGCCTGGTGTTGGGGGAAACCCGACTTAACGGGCATTGGCTGCGGCAGCATAAATAACGCCGGCGGCTTCTGTTTGGAAGACATGTCTTGTGAGATCAAGCAAAAGTTCATTTGCGAGAAGGTCATATCATAACAAGGCGGCACCCTTGGAGAGGCATTTTCTTGTAAGATTTAAGGAAAATAAACTTAGATCTAGAAGATACATACGTGAGTGTTATTACATAATGCTGGTATCAACTCGCCACAATCATGGTGGAGACGCAGGGCTCGAAGTTGCGAGTGATTTGCAACGAAATATTTTACAGCACTTATCTCTTTGCCAGTACGGAAAATCATGAATTTAAGGTATAATTGGCTATATTACCGGTCAGTAATTATTCTTTTAGCTCTTTTCGAAATGCAGTAATGAGTTAGTCGGCAAAACTATCGACAAAAGCGATGTTTACCGATGATTATTTCTAAGGGAAGTAACTCTAGTTCATTTCAAATTATCCAGCCACGCAATGTCGTTCTCAGAGTATGGATAAAAGGTTTCCCACAATCCCTTGCGTTAGCAGACGCCCAAACATGGCGACTCTTGTGAATTTGAAAGGTAAATTAAAAGGAAAACGAAAAATTACATCGTACATCGTTAACGTGACTGAAACATCAAACGCAACTGATAAACCTGTCACCCCAGAAAAGAAACCAAAAGTCGAGAATGTTCAATCACAACGTGTTCAACGTGTGTTTAAGGAGTCGTGGTTGCTAGACTTCGACTGGTTGCGATACCACAAAACGTCAGATAGAATGTTTTGTTATTTTTGCAGACACGCATGTGTAGCTGGAAATACTGATTTCGTGAATGGTAGTCAGAAGTATAAGCGGGAGAATATTAGAGCACAAAGTGATTTTTTACGACATAGAAAGTGCAGAGACGATGTTTTATGCAGTAGACAAAAACTTCCATATCTCAATCCGCTATTGCGCAACAATGTCGTGCACTGGATACAGAAACTGATAAAAAAAGTGAAGAACTGAAAATAAAATTCAACACGGCATATTGCGTTGGTGGAGAATTGTCATTTACAAAGTTTAATACCTGTGGAGATCCGGGGTAGAATAGGTCTTTAGCAACCCATGCTTGCCGTAAAAGACGACTATGCTAGTCGTAAAAGGCGACTAACGGAATCGGGTGGTCAGGCTCGCTGACTTGGTTGATGCATGTCATCGATCATAATTGCGTGGATCGATGCTCATGATATTTATCACTGGATTGTCTGGTCCAGACTCGATTATTTACAGACCGCCGTCATATAGCTGGAATATTACTGAGTGCGGCGTTAAACAGCAAACCAACCAACCAACAAAATTTAAACCATTGTTAATAGTACATAAAAAGAATGGTCTCCTCATTACACACATCTATGCCAATGACGTGAAATGTGCAGAAATATCAACAGTGACAAGTACAATTACAGCAAAACCATCCAAAACATTAGATGAAGTCAATTACTTTTCATTGATGATCGATGGGGCTACAGACAGCTCGGTTTCAGAAAACGAAGTTAATTATGCAAGGATTGTAAAGAATGGTGTGCCTGAAAACAAGTAACTTGAACTTACACAACTTGAACATGCCCATCCTGGTGGTGTGTTATCAGCTATTAAAGTTGCACTTTTAGCCAATGGCCAAGAACATTTTGAAAATAAACTTATTGGCTTTTGTGCTGATGGGCATCCGTGAATGTTGGTCAGAGAAAAGGTGTGGTTTCTAAACTCAGAGAGATTGCCCCTCATCTGATAGACTTCCATCGAGTGGAATTAGCACTGATCATGAAACTCCACAGAGAAAGTCCCATGATTGAAGTAGTTAGTGATTGTCTCCATTTAATCTGGAAACCTACCACTTTAGTCCTAAGAGTAAAAGGGAACTGAGAATGGTCGGTTATGAAATGGATGCTAGAATTTACAGCGCCACACTTTTCAAAGGATCAAGATTGGTTCCACATGTTGACAGGGCTCTGCGATTATTCCTTCAATGAAAAAAGGATGGGAATCTTGCCAGCGACAATGTTCAGTACACAGCAGTTTGTACTCACATGGAGAGCTTGGCAGCAGCCAGCAAGAATACTGATATAAAGAGTAGAGGCAAAAAATTCCACAAGCAAATGAAACATTAAAGTTCGCAGCATTTGCTCATTTTATGGCTGACATGTTTGGGGAAATTACATTACTCAGTCTGAAACTACAAACAAGAACAATTATACTGCCAATTGCAATGTCAGCTATTCAAGACTGCATTGGCACAATCAACAGTATGGAAGATCAACCGGTCCCTGGAGGACTTCATGAGTAATGTCAGCTGTTGGTGGAGGACAAAAGGGAACAGGGCCTAGATTTTCGAAACGATCTTAGCTAAGATAAATCTTAACAACTTACGTGCAAAGATAAGATATCTAAAGCTAAGATAAGATAGATTTTCGAAACTATCGTAAACCTGTCGCAGATCGTTCAGAGTTACGATACCTGTCGTAACTCTGACAGAGAACTCATTTGTGTTAGAGATTGAATAAACGCTGATGCTTTAACCAGACATGTGTACAGCATACACAGCACGTAACATGGTGGCAGCAGGTGACTTTCTCACTCCTCAATGATACCACGACCTATTTATGTCAGTTTTATGTCTGAAATGTTATAATGGAAGCCGAGGTGTTTCAGACCACGTGCGTTCGTCTGCTATCATTCAAATGTCACTCGCTGAAATGAATGAACACTTGAATCTATTAGCTTAATTTGACCTGATAAGTGACATTCTGCACACTCGAGAGATTCCTGTCTGCATTTGTCGATGTCAACTAGCTACAAGTGTGTAATGTCTGTGAAGATAGTCTAGCCTTGCTTCAAGTCTGCAAATATGGTCGACAATCCTCCTCAAGCTCAATGGCCTGTTAGTGGTATAAAACCTCCATCACCCCTTGTTATTGAATCCAACATTGCTGAAAATTGGAAAACATTCAAACAGAAATGGACCAATTATTCTATACTTGTGAACCTGCCAGGATATGGAAGGCAATATCAAGTAGCTTTGCTCCTAAACACACTTGGTGATGAAGCCTTAAAAGTTTTCAATGGATTCCATTTTCAAACACCAGAAGCTGAGAGAACTGTCAAAGAAATTCTAGACAAATTCGAAGCATTTACTATTGGTGAAGTTAATGAGACATATGAGAGAGACGTCTTCAATCTCAGAAAACAGAAGGAAGGATAGACATTTGAAAATTTCTTAGGATCAATCCATTCTCTTGTGAAAACCTGCAACTATTGTCAGAATTGTATCTCTTCAATAATAAGAGATAGCCTCATCCTTGGAGTAAGAGATCCCGACACTCAGCAAGCACTGCTCAAAGAGAGGGACCTCACTCTAGAAAGATGTATCGACATCTGTAAAGCAACTGAAAATGCGTCAGTTCAGTCAAAGTTGATCAGACCTGAACCTATCAATAGAGTTGCAATAGACTCTTTGAGATCAAGGCAAAAGAAGCCTCTTCGTTCAAGTCGAAAGATGAATTCTCCATCAAGAAGTCAGAGACCCCAATCTCAGCATGAAAGAGACTGTAAATTCTGTGGTTATTCTCATATCATGGCTCGTAAAAGTTGTCCTGCATGGGGAAAAAAGTGCACGAAGTGTCACCAGCTGAATCATTTTGCACCAAAGTGTCCCAGTAAGAAACAATACAGCAAAGCCTGCTAAATGTAGAATGACCGTGGAGGGAAGAGATGTCGTCTTCACTATTGATCCTGGTGCTGCTGTTAATATCATTCCGTCTTCTATTGTCCAGGACAAGTTGAAGAGTCTGAAACCTACAACTAAAAATTTGAAGATGTGGAATGAGACTGACGTCACTCCTCTTGGTTGCCTAAACATTCTTGTTCAGAATCCTGCTAACAAGAAAAAAGTATTCTGTTGAATTTGTTGTTGTGAAAGAGAACTTTGCACCTCTTCTAGGTGTCAAAACTGTTACACTCATGAACTTAGTCACAATTCATGAGCAGAATATTGAGCGTGTTGCCAATATTGAAGTTACTGAAAAGTTCAGTGATGTGCTGGATGGTAAACTTGGTACTTTTAGTGGTGTTGTTCATCTGTCAGTTGATAGTGCAGTGAGACCAGTTGTGATGCCAAACCATCGTGTTCCTGTTGCCCTGCGCTCAAAGTTGAACACTGAGTTAGACAGACTGGAGAAGTTAGGTGTGATTGCGCCCATCAATGAGCCAACCCCCTGGGTAAACCAAATCGCAATTAAGCAAAAGAAATCAGGTGAACTTCGAATTTGTTTGGATCCGCAAGAACTAAACAAAGCCCTTTGTAGAGAGCATTACACTCTGCCTGTGCTTGAAGATACCCTACATGAGCTAGGGAAGTCGAAAGTTTTCTCAAAAGCTGACTTGTCATCTGGATACTGGCATGTCCAACTCGATGAGGAGTCAAGTCTTCTTACGACCTTTCAAACTTGGTTTGGTCGTTATCAATTTCTCAGGTTGCCATTTGGACTTTCTGTGTCGTCAGAAATCTTCCAAAAGAAGTTGATTCAAGCCCTTGATGGTCTACCAGGTGTCGTCTGTATTGTTGACGATGTGCTGATTCATGGTCGGAACCTAGAAGAACATGATGCTCATCTTGAAGCATTTCTAGCAAGATGTCGCGAGAGCCATATCAAGCTGAACCCATCAAAACTTGAACTGCGATTGAGTGAAATCACCTTCATGGGACATTTGATAATCTACCTGGAACAGCTATTCCTATTGCTGATACACTTTCAAGAGCGCCATTGCCTGACAAACCTTCCTCTGAAACTGTGTATGTGAATAACGTCTATCATCTGCCGATCAAGGACAAGCTCATGAATGACATTAGAGTTGCAACTGCATCTGATGAAACCCTCACCAAGTTTAAATCAACTATAATGGAAGGATGGCCAACACATAAGGAGAATCTGTCCTCTGAGCTTACTCCTTACTTCAGTTACAGAGACGAACTCACCATTCAAGATGGGATAATTCTTCGTGGACCTAGAGTTGTCATCCCACTTGCATTGAGAGATGAGATCAAGAGAAAACTTCATGTTGGTCACATGGGGATAAACTCTTGTCTACGCCGTGCAAAGACACTTGTGTTCTGGCCCTTGATGTCAAGTGACATAAGACAGTATATCGAGTCATGTGATATTTGTGCTCGTTTCTGTGATAAGCAATCACCAGAACCTCTGATTATGCATGAGATTCCTGATCATCCCTGGGAAAAGGTGGGAACTGATATTTTCACCATTGAAGGTAGGAATTACCTTGTGACTACTGACTACTACAGCAATTTCTTTGAAATTGACTTTCTGCCTGAAACCACTTCTGATGTTGTGGTTACCAAGTTGAAGCACCACTTTACTCGTCATGGTATACCTAAAGTCGTCATCAGTGACGGAGGGCCTCAGTATACCAGTGAGAAGTTCAAGAAGTTCAGTCAGTCTTGGGGTTTCTCTCATGAAACTTCCAGCCCTGGTAACAGTAAAGCTAATGGTGCTGCCGAAGCTGCCGTTAAAGTAGCTAAAAGGATGATGAAGAAATGTCTAGCTGCTAAAGAGGATCCTTACCTGGGATTGCTGAATGTGAGAAATACACCTACTGAAGGCGTACAAACAAGTCCAGCCAAGAGACTATTTGGTCGCCGAACACGTACTCAGGTTCCTTGTACGTTAAAGACTATTCAACATGATTCTGGTCCGGATGACAAGCAACAACTTGAAGACAAAAGGATGCTTGTAGTTGAGAGACATAACCGGAAGTACTCTGGAAGACCTCTCAAACCCTTACGGGTTGGTGATACTGTCAGAATGCAACCCATTCAAACCGGCAGGAAGGAATGGAATGAAGCTACTGTGACAGATGAGATCAAGCCAGGAACCTACTCTGTGAGATCTGATAATGGTCACTGTTTCAAACAGAATAGACAACAACTTCGTCTTGCCAGAAAGTCTAGAGTTGAGGATGATGTTAATCTTGAGATTCCAACATTCCCAAACTGCCAGTCGCCAAGAAGATCTAGAGATGATGAACTTATCCAGGATAAGCAATGTGTTCAGTCTAGGGCTAACCTCTCTAATACTCAGACTGATTCTGTCATTCCAACAAGAGATGTTCCAAAGAATACCTCATCTCCAAAATCTGACATGTTCAAGACAAAGTCTGGGAGAGATTTTAAGCCAGTTAAACGGCTTGATTTGTAATTCTTGGATGTGTTCTTTAACAGTTTTCCAAAGACTGGAATAATAATGTGTTTCTGATGTTGTTTAGTTAAAACTAATAATTTTGTCATTGCAAGTTGACAGCGAACTTTAATTCAGGAATTATGGGAAAGTGCTTTAACGGAATGTTATAGTGAACTGCATACTGTATCCCAGTATATGGACCGACTCGGTAATGTCACTCATTTCTTGGATTAATGTACCTGTAGTTAAAGGTTTAATTACTTTATTTGTTTTCCTCAAAGGAAGGGAGATGTTACGTGGTATGCACTCTTGTGACAAGAGTTAATTCCCTTGGCGTATGTCAGCCATGCAAGTTCTAATAAACGTTGATGCTTTAACCTGAGTTGGCTATGGCTATCCAGACATGTGTACAGCATATTCAGCACGTAACAGGGTGTTTCCCAGTGACGTCACAGGGATTTCCCAGCTGCTGACAATAACAACATGAATAAGTGACAGGGAATTCATGATCACATTGTCAGGTCACATTGTTTAACATGCACATGTTTGAGTGAAATTCTGTACAATCCTACATGTAGACGTTTTGTTTTTATGATAAATGATGCCATGACAACCCGAACACAAAAAGCATTCGTGTGTAATGCAATAGCATTTTTCAAAACCAATAAATGTTATAATCAATAAGGGGAGTGTTACAACACTTTAGCTATTAGAATTGAAATAATGTGCCAAAAGATACTTCACTATTTTCTCTTCAAATGGTCCTCTCGTGAGCGCGCAGAACGTTATGATATAAACACATCGTGAACAAAGTCACGGACGAAATTAAGGGACGTTATTCTAAATGACAATGACGAGACCTTTGATCGAACAGCAAGCGCGTTCAGCATTTAACATGCCTGTTCAAGTCTGATGTAAAGTGATGTATACTGTATATTTTTGTGTTTATGTCAAAAGTGAAGTTTATATTAGTGTAAACACCAACATTATACGTGGAAACACTCAAATATTTGATCACATGTATCTCCTTGTTAAGTCAATATATACTACACTGTAAAGTTAAAATTCAATTATTAAAACCACCCGTCCCACACGGTTTTAGATGTAAAAACTTATGCGAAACCTTTTTGGTTTTTTTTACATATGTAGATTGATATAATATTATAAAATGCTTTATAAAGTAAAGACTAAAGCATTGACACAAATGCGATCCAGAAAATAGAAAACAGCGGAACTGCGCTTTATGAAAACTGTAACATTGAGCAAGGCGTCCCGGGCGACAAGCTCCTCACAGCGATAGCCCGTTCGCGGAGCTCTATTTTACCGAGAGTGTAACGAAGGTGTCACGCGCTGGGAAGGAGCTTGCCCGGGCGAATGCAAAGGGAAACCACTCAACTAGAGTTTCAACTAAGATTACCTCCCCCTGAGTTATCAATAAGGTCACGGTCATTACTGTAGCCTGTCGACACCTTCCGTTTTTATCCTTCCCAAATTATCGAAAAGGTACATTGTTTCACACTTCTTCAGCATGGACTCGAATAGAAATATATTGTAAACTATCGACTCCACAGTTATGTGGATCGATATCGCGATTAAGAACATTTTTGACGTGAAATCCTTGATAAGTTCTTCGTGTTTTCGAAGTGTATTCCTGGTATCACAATCCTTGTTCGTGCCAAGAATGTTCTGAAAGTACTAGTACTAGTTTGAGGCATGTCAATAAATCGTATGTGTTCATCACGTTGTGGACGACGCATCCTAACCACTTCACAAATACTGCATTAAAGCAAGAGTAGAGTCTATTTGAAAATCAACACTACTAACGGCTCAGGGCGATCTGACAACCACTTCACTGAAATACCCAAGAACGACACTCTTCCCACCTGCACATTAGGTTTTAGTTCCGAAACCGTTATATCTCTGGCTGTCATTTTTCAAAGCTGAACTTTCAGACAAGCGTTCAAAGAAGCATATCTGATTTCTGTATCTCAGAAACGAATATAATCGGGGAGCTCCGAATATAAAATAATAAAGTCACGCTGTTATATTGTTGTGGATAATGTTTCCATCTTGTCGTGTCTTCGCGCCATGGGATCTACACTATCAATGGCCTATTTGTGTCTTGTGTGGGTTTGCTCAGGGTACCAGCGATCCACGCAATTGGGATGCGATGACATGCATCAACTGATCTCGTTAGTCGCCTCTTAAGACAAGCATGGTCGCCTTATACGGCAAGCATGTGTTGCTGAAGACCTAATCTACCCCTGATCTTACCATTATGTTATAATAGGTTTTGGTTTGGTTTGTTATTTTACGCCGCACTCAGCAACATTCCAGCTATATGACAGCGGTCTGTAAATAATCGAGTCTGGACCAGACAACCCAGTGATTTACATCATAAACATAGATTAACCACTTTGGCGAAAGTATCCAGCATGGGTATGGTGCTGACAACCACTTATCTCAAACAAACCTTAAAATTATTCTCTTTAGCCCTGTGGGAATTCCTGTTAGGAAAAGGTCGGTCCCCGGCAAACGGCGCTGGACTAAATGGATTGAGTGCCCAGGCTTGGTGATGATGTGTCATACCTAACGGTGTGGTACGTTGCTGACACTATCAAACATTTAATTGTCTCGTCCAAACTGTGTTATTTACAGATCACCGTTATACAGCAGGAATATTGCTCAGTCTGGCGTTAAACATCAAACAAACAAAATCCTCCACTGCAACAACTTGAATCTCTATTTGTGGATGATTTGAAACCTAAGATATATTTTCACTTTATGCACTTATTAAAAAAAATCTTGTCACGGCGTAAGCATACTGAATTGTATGTAGCATTTGCAGATTTCAAAAAGGCTTTTGATTCTGTTAATCGCTTAAAGCTATGGACATACATGTAGCTGTTTTTCGTTGGAAAATGTTTACTATTCTAAAATCAATGTATTCTTATGTGAGATCATGCGTTTGTTATGGGGATTGTGTAACAGATTTCTTTGATTGTCCTTTGGGCCTAAGACAAGGCTGTATTTTGAGTCCGATCTTATTTTCATTTTTCATTAATGAATAATATTACGAAATAGCTGCCAATAGTAAATATGGAATCCGAATGTTTCCAGATTTGATAGAAATATTAATGCTACTTTTCGCAGACGATGTCATTTTAGTGTCAGATTTTATTGTTGGTCTACAAAGGCAATTAAATACCCGTGCAAATACATACCCGAATGAATGGAAATTACCAGTAAATTTGGAAAAAAAACTAAATTTGTGATCTTTAGAAGAGGTGGTCTAATAGCGTCGAAAGAAACGCCTTTGTAGTTATTCTGATGACAAAGAACGAATCTATTATATTAAATCTTTCTCTACATATTAAGCATGCATTAGCAAGAATGAATTAATCAAAAACCTGTCTATCCAAATGATTGTATCTACATGTGTAACACTCTCTTGTGTATGGACCCCAGGCCTTTTGTACAATACACTTCTTTTGACTTTGATCACCCAATATGAAAAGCATGCATACCAGCTAAAATCATTGTTGACACATTTTGAGAGATACATGATGAACAGAGCCGTTTCATGTAATGTGTATCCCGTAGCCAAAATGAAATCTAAGCAGCTTACCCTCAGTTGTTCTGTCGGAGCCAGTGACGTTTCCTTAGACCCTGCAAGATGGTCTTCCTATCGTCTATGTTGTCCTCAATGTTTGTTAATTTGGCGCGAGTGCTCGCTTTGCTTTTCGCCTATTGACAACAAAATGCCTGCATTTGACAAAAAACTCCTGGACCCGTCGGAGACGATATTTGAAAGCGGAGGAGGAAGGAGAAAAAGAAAGTGAAGAACGGGGAATTGGGTTGAAATTGCTGCCGCTAGAGCATCAGAAAGAGAAGAATCAACACCAGGAGTGGAAGCCATGACACGCGGAAGGTTTGCAAGAGGAATACTGAGATAAAAGTCTTCCAAGGCGCCATGTTGACAGCTGCATGCCGATACATGAAGGTACCTGCTGCCACCTTATCCTCATCGCATCTCCAATTCTCAGCTATCATCACATTGATCTGAACTTTGATACAGACCAGAACTATCAGTTCCTATATCTGCTGACATGACACGCTACCCCGTGTACGAAGAGAGTTATCTGTTCCAGTTGACATAGTATAACTATCAGTTTTCCATTGAGACGATACCCTGGAAGGTATTGAAGACATTTGCACTCTATTTAGGAGCTGTCTGTTGACAATGAACAGTCTTAGGGACCGACCATGTCATATTCGTTTGAACAAACCTAGTAAATGGTTCCCAACCGGTTTTGGTTTCTGCACACATAATTACGTTCACATGCTGTCTTATAACTGAAATACATTCCACAAAGTTCCATGCAAGCGATTTTGAGCTCCCCCAAACAATGTTTTTTGGCTTTTTGTTTAACGCCAACCGTGAAGATCCGGGCGAGAATGTATCTCCCTCACTCACTCTTGTGTATGGTTCCCTTGGACTAACTGGGTTTGTATTGTGATTGCCTCGGATTAGATTTGAAGCATGTTTAAAAGAATGTTAACATCGTGAAGATATCATGCAACCGTATTATTTTTTGAGGAAGACCAACCTGTTGATTTCCTTTGTATCCAGAAGCAAAGAACATATAAGGGTGTATAATGTCTGCCGGAAGTTAAAGAAAACTGTCAAAGCAATACACTATGCAGAACCATAAACCGCCGCATGAAACGGTATGAATCATACATTACATACATTGAACTACTTGAAACAATACTGTGCTCAACTATACACAGCAAGCACCATACATGTGATTATGAAGACAACTATTTACAAATTTCTCATATCAAATCCGTTGTTTTACATGTGTTGTTTATTAAACAAAGTCATACTTTATAGAAGCCTGGTATTTAATCGTGTTGAACAATTCCTTACAATAGTAGTATGAAGTTGTAAGATTGAGTGCGCGTTACAGGATTGACCTAAATTACTCCCTGGAACCTTTCTCGATAGCTGCCTGAATAACATACGATACATTGCAAAGGTTGTGCGCAATAGAGCTGTTCGGGTAAGGGAGATAATCACTCACTCTCAGTGATACAGCTTGAATAAGATACGATAAACAGCATTGCAAGGTTAGTGCGTGATAAAGTTCTTTACTCCGACTATCGCTGAAGGAGATATTTGCTCAATGCGCAATAGTTTATTCTTATTCTCAAAATATAGACCGGTTAACTTTTGCGAAATGAGATATATAAACCCCTTAACATTTTAACTTTAAATTTGTTCACAAAATGAACAAATTACATGGGTTATCTGCATTACGAAACGTGACTAAGTCTCAGAATAGCAAGACGATCTTGAAGTATCTCTTATTGCTCGAAAAGAATAGCATCAACATTTCACGCACATGATTTATATGTTTCGTTTCGGTAACTACGTGGCTTGAAATTTCAAAGAAACCAACATGTCGACATACATGCTATAAAATCAACTTTTCCCGTATACTCCCCCGCCTTCAGGGCGGGGAAGAATAACTGTCAGGCCGAAAAGTCGTGTTCCAGTCCTACATTGGTAAATTGGTATTTATTGATAAAAACGACTTACAACCATAAACACTCAATTTGTGTTCAATATGAGGTGTTTCGTTGAGAATATATCATTGGCCTTTCAGTACCCAAACATATGGTGTGCAGATCTTCACTGTCGATAGATTGTTACGTCGATCTGTTCAGAAGGGATTAAAAGTTTGTAATCCTAGTGCTATTTATTTGAGTTACTATGGCACGACCAATACAAGTAGAAGATACAGAACATGATATACGTACATTGATCTTCATGATATACACAGACGCATACCACATCCAGCATGGCAGCTTTAGATCATGCAACCTTCACAATAAATCAACACGATTCAAATATAGAATGGTGTAATGTTAAGTATTGGATGAAACAGAGCGATAATAATTCAAGATTGCAGGTCAGTGGGTTAGTGGTGCGATCTTGGTGCTCATGAAATCTATTCTGTCAAGATGGAAGATTATAGTCACATGTTCTTATCTGCCTGACGCATACTGAAGTGTAGTTTTGCGTGATCACATGGAATGACCGACTTAGTTCGCATTCATACAGATGATGTTATAACAGTCAATCACTGACACTAATCCATTTACGGTTTTCAAAAGTGTGTCCACACGATAGTTCCTTCGTTCGCATTAACCAAACAATGTAGCACCCAATGGTTCTTGTTTCTACCAGAGTAAGATGGCCCAGTGGGAACTGTCGGGCAGGTCGAGGGTTCAAATCCATGATTTCCTTGCATATTATCCTTGAGCTGTTGGGGCCACACTGGTGCTTGAGTTTCACAACAATAAGTTTAAAAAAACCTTCGACGTGTCACTTTGTGCCTACCCCTGAAGATAAACTGAATGTCGTAACTTGACAAGAATACCGCGCAAGATGAGGGGAGGGTCGTCCATTTAATGTTGTCATAGTTTCAACTGAATAATAGGTTTTACTAGTTTAAATGCAAAGTCAAATTTCCTTTGATGGACAATGCATATATCATCTTGTGTTGGTATGACCGAACTGCTTTTGAATACGACGTTAAGAATGTGCTCCGGTTTATATTATATGTTTTTGAATTTTCCTCAGATGGATGTTTGCACATCTTTATTATTGAATCTGTCCAAATGAAAAAAATGGGACACGAGAGAATCAGATCGCAGTATCATGACGATAATTCCCACTTTGTTTGATATAAAACGCCGTATATATGACATTTGACTTTCAGTCGGATTCTTAGTGTCTTCAGCTTCGCATCGGAGATAGATATACTTACATTTGGTCGGAAAAGACATTTCCACTCAGGAGAGGTGATGTTAAAAAATCATACTGGCTGACATCCTTAAAACATAAATCAGATATTCCATCAGTATTTTATCACTGACTGTGATAGTATACAAGGTAGACACAATTTATTGATAACAACTTCTTAAATACTGTGAAAAGCGACGTTTCGGCATAGATCCTTGACAACGGTATAAGGATCTATACAGAAACGTCGCTTTTCACAGTATTAAAGAAGTATTTACCCATACAATTGTGTCTACCTTGTCATCCGTCAACTTCTAAGTAATGCCTATCAAACAATTTGTCATAGTATACGTCATCAACATGTATTACCTGTAGAGACAAGGATACCATTGCAAATATTTTCAGTAATTCTTATTGAACTTTCGACTTCATGTTGATTGGCTATTGCATTGTTCCATTGTCCCATTATTGTATACACGTGGAGGGCAATTCCAAATTTTACACATCAATGACAACAATAATGTCTGATGCAATTCCCTATTTTGATTTGTACCATACTCCGTGTTTTGTCAGATGAACAATTGACTTGCCTTTGTATGTGTTTGGGCATGTAGGTTCACCTTTTCGCGAACCCCTGGCATCATCATTATTTTATAGTGATTCATAAACACTTGCTCATGATACGCGGCCTTCGCCAATGTGTCGTCATATGGACACAGTGTCACAATGGATTAAAGAGCCATTGTCCCAGTAATATATTGAATTAACTGATTTTCAACATTTACACAAAAGGAGTATTGGTAGCAAGCATAACAAGTTCTAAGTCAACATTATTTTCCCTTGAGGACGATCAGAGTTTTCTTCTTCAAAAACAGGCCGACAACTTTTTATGGTGAAAAATATGCGCTTATCCGTATCTGTTGACAGTCTTGGTATAGATCCTCAGCAACCCATGCTTACCGTAAAAGGTGACTATGCTTGTCGTAAGAGGCGACTAACGGGATCGGGTGGTCAGGATCGCATGTCATCGTATCCCAATTGTGTCGATCGATGCTCATGTTTGTCAATCACTGGATTGTCTGGTCCAGACTCGATTATTTACAGACCGCCGTCATAGAGCTGGAATATTGCTGAGTGCCACGTTAAACAACAAATAGACTAACAAACAAACAGTTATGGTGAAGAGAGAACGTCTTGGAAACATTCACTTTCTCAGAATAAACGAAGATGAAGACGATAGGTTGTGAGTGAGGTGCCAGAGGGGCAGACGAACATTTCCGTGGGACTCGGTTACTTCGTTTTTCATCGCAATGTTACGATGCCGATTAATTCTGAGTGATTTCTCATTTCACTATTCGGGACAGAAGGGAACGTCCTACCAATATGTGGTCCCTGTACCGATATGTGGTCTCTATACCGATAATCGGTCTCTTTACCGATATGTGGTCTCTAAACTGATATGTGGTCTCTATACCGATATGTGGTCTTAAAACCGATATGTGGTCTCAACACCGATAATTGGTCTCTGTACCGATAAGTGGTCTCTATACCGATATGTGGTCCCTGTACCGATATGTGGTCTCTATACCGATAATCGGTCTCTGTACCGATATGTGGTCTCTAAACTGATATGTGGTCTCAACACCGATAATTGGTCTCTGTACCGATAATTGGTCTCTGTACCGATATGTGGTATCTGTACCGATACATTGTCTCTGTACCGATATGTGGTCTCTGTACCGATACATTGTCTCTGTGCCGATATGTGGTTTTAAACCGATATGTGGTCTGTATAATGATATGTGGTCTTAAACCGATATGTGGTCTCTGTACTGATATATGGCCTCTGGTAGTATTTAGTATTTTCCTCCACCCGCGGCGACTCCGCGACCCCAGCAATCCCTACTTGTGGTGGGAGGTGATCAAATAGAACGTGTGATCAGGCTCGGTTCATTGCATGTCATCAAATCCAAATAAGCCATTTTCCAGTTCAAAGTTCGAAAGAAGGCCTTGTTATTTATTTACAGATCTACTTTTCTGATGTCATGATCAGTCTACCACTAAATGAACACTCACATACACCAAGCCAAATAAACACACACAGCCATATACACACACACACACAGGGCCACATATACACAAGCATATTCACTCAGACAGTGCCAAATACATAGACAAGGTCCAATACACACAGACACAGAGCCAAATATACACATGAAAGACACACAGTCACATGGAGTCAAAGGTACAAACAGAGCCTAACACACAGACACAGGGAGTCAAATGTACAAACAGAACCTAACACACAGACACGTGGAGTCAAAGGTACAAACAGAGCCTAACACACAGACACAGGGAGTCAAAGGTACAAACAGAGCCTAACACACAGACACAGGGAGTCAAATGTACAAACAGAACCTAACACACAGACACGTGGAGTCAAAGGTACAAACAGAGCCTAACACACAGACACATGGAGTCAAAGGTACAAACAGAGCCTAACACACAGACACAGGGAGTCAAATGTACAAACAGAACCCAACACACAGACACGTGGAGTCAAAGGTACAAACAGAGCCCAACACACAGACACATGGTGTCAAAGGTACAAACAGAGCCCAACACATAAACACATGGAGTCAAAGGTACAAACAGAGCCCAACACACAGACACATGGAGTCAAAGGTACAAACAGAACCCAACACACAGACACGTGGAGTCAAAGGTACAAACAGAGCCCAACACACAGACACATGGAGCCAAATGTACAAACAGAACCCAACACATAAACACATGGAGTCAAAGGTACAAACAGAGCCCAACACACAGACACATGGAGTCAAAGGTACAAACAGAGCCCAACACACAGACACTTGGAGTCAAAGGTACAAACAGAGCCCAACACACAGACACATGGAGCCAAAGGTACAAACAGAACCCAACACATAAACACATGGAGTCAAAGGTACAAACAGAGCCCAACACACAGACACATGGAGTCAAAGGTACAAACAGAGCCCAACACACAGACACTTGGAGTCAAAGGTACAAACAGAGCCCAACAATCAAACACATGGAGTCAAAGGTACAAACAGAGCCCAACACACAGACACATGGAGTCAAAGGTACAAACAGAGCCCAACACACAGACACATGGTGTCAAAGGTACAAACAGAGCCCAACACATAAACACATGGTGTCAAAGGTACAAACAGAGCCCAACACATAAACACATGGAGTCAAAGGTACAAACAGAACCCAACACACAGACACATGGTGTCAAAGGTACAAACAGAGCCCAACACACAGACACATGGTGTCAAAGGTACAAACAGAGCCCAACACATAAACACATGGAGTCAAAGGTACAAACAGAACCCAACACATAAACACATGGTGTCAAAGGTACAAACAGAGCCCAACACACAGACACTTGGAGTCAAAGGTACAAACAGAGCCCAACACATAAACACATGGAGTCAAAGGTACAAACAGAGCCCAACACATAAACACATGGAGTCAAAGGTACAAACAGAACCCAACACATAAACACATGGAGTCAAAGGTACAAACAGAGCCCAACACACAGACACATGGTGTCAAAGGTACAAACAGAGCCCAACACACAGACACTTGGAGTCAAAGGTACAAACAGAGCCCAACACATAAACACATGGAGTCAAAGGTACAAACAGAGCCCAACACATAAACACATGGAGTCAAAGGTACAAACAGAACCCAACACATAAACACATGGAGTCAAAGGTACAAACAGAGCCCAACACACAGTCACAGATCCAATTACACACATGAACAGAGCCCCGCAGACACACAAGAACGTACTTACAGACACAGAACCACATACACAGACTCACAGACTCATGGGTGTTGTAGATTTAAGTTGGAGGTCATCCAAATGGGGACATTCGTGGATATTAGAAAATATTTGTTTTCATGTTTTAGAGTTAATTGTAGTGTCAAGCTCCCAAAATAGATAATGCTTCTCGTACAATCCCCCACACATAGCAGCATGTCAACATCGTGACAGATGAAAGAAAAGATAGTTCTCAACTGTATGGTCTGATTTCAAAAGTTTAGATTTATACGATGATAACTGAGAATTGGAGATCCGAAAAGCAAATAATGCCAACGAAAAAGATTTCCATTCCGATATGACACCGTATAAAGACAGGACAGAATTGACCACAGCAAATCCACAGGATTCCGCACACAATAGTCAACATGGCTTCCGCACAGACCTTCACTCTTGGCCTCTGTATTCTTCTGGCAAGTCTTCCCCATGGCATGGCCTTTCCTCCTAACTTAGCGTCTACTCTGGAAAGCGCCGTATCAGGAACTGCTCCGTCTCCGTCTTCATCTCCTGCTCTTGCTATTCCTTCTTCTTCTTCTTCATCTTCTTCTTCTTCTTCCCTTTCTCCTGCTGCAGCAGCTTCTCCAATATCGGGACCAGGCGGCACTATAGCATCACCTTTTGCCGGTCAAGGCTTTACATTGCCATCAGGGAAAAGTAAAGACAGTACTTCTACCAGAGTGCAAAGAAATGAGGACAGCATAGGAGATATGGAAACTTTCCTAGAGGAACTGCAATCCTCCCTAACAAACATCACCATCAGCCAGAACAGTACCGCGGGTAAGAAGATTTCCGTATTAGAATTAATAGATATATTTTATGTTTTCAGATTTGTTGATTGTATCTGTTATTTGATTCCTGGAATATTCATTGAAAACGACACACTGTTTACCATGAATTACAGTTTGAGTTTTCCTGTTCGAAGCTCATTTGTTAAGGACATCAAAACGCTTAACATTTAGCGATTATGTATCTTAGATTGTGCCGTCGTGTTGAGAACTGTGTGGCCTCCTGGTGACTGTAGTGGCGTGTGGTTTGCTGTACCCCTGTTCATGACTATTGTCACCCCATCCCAAGATACATATATCTTGGGGTGGCAATAATTATTAGCATGGGTACATATGATCTTTTGGAAATGGCTTAAACAATGCATACAACGTAGTATATTTGCCAGTTCTAATAAAAAGAGTATCGCACCAGTGTTTTAGATATTAAATATATGATCAAATCATTTTAACGTAAAACCATTATGATGTTTCAAACAAGTATGTGATTTGAAATACTCGAGTTTCAAAGTTCGATAACCTTGAGGTACTCTGGAAAATGTTCGGCATTTTACAAAGCCAAAAAATATTTTTATGCTTTTCAATACCTCGACTTCTTGTGCTATTCATTATATATTCAACCAAAAACGACAGTATACTCACTAAGACTCGCATATTAGTTTATTTCATATCACTATCTGTCAAGGAAATTGATCGCAACTACAAATACACCATGTTACAGCACGATAAGTGGAGTTAAACTAGTTCGTATGTCATGCCAACAAAGTCATGCTCCCTATGGTGACGAAATCGCGTGGGACAAGGAATGTCACACTTCACCCAAATCATGCAAATCAGTGTTAATAATTGTGTCAACAATTTGCCCATATAATGCTTGACAAGTTCCTATTATCGACTCACTAGTGATATTCCCCATTTTGATTGAGATAGTCCGCCAATCACCAACAAGCGCCTGCTGGGGGTTTGTAGGCGGAAGTGCCCACCGACCAAGCCCACCCTTAAGGTGTTCAATTGAGGTTAAATCTGTTGCAAATGCCGACCACATAATTACATTGACACTACAGGCAAGAGTCACGTCAACAATCCACAGATATGTTTTGGATGATAGCTCAGGAAACATAAAATAGATAGATAGATAGATAGATAGATAGATAATATTAAATGAGTTTTTAAAGAGCTTTGGTTATGATTAATATGATATGTGTAATATATGATTGTGTAATGTAATGTACTATTCATATATATCTGGATATGGGTTCAATATAGATTCCTGCTATATCGTTTCGAGATGCCCTGTTGGACTTATGGGTGACTTGTCTAGGTCCTCTAGGTCGTTCTGGTTAGATATGAACCTCAATAGCATGGACCACTTGACGCCCGTCGGGAACCGACCCTGCATAAGCAACAAATTGTATTTTGAAAAACAAAATATATTTCAGTCTTATTGGACCTCATCTGTCTTTCCAGTCGATGTAGCTAGTCTCTTTAGTGATTTGAACTCACTGCAGTCCCAGATGTCTTCACTTACTTCAAGCGTAACGACCATCCAGCAGGCCAACGCAGCTGCCCCAGGTGAGATCATTGATGTTCTTCTCTTCGCATACAGTTAGAGTTGTAGACAATTTCATTAGGCCAACAATGTGGTATTTTAATACGACATACTTGAAAAGTGCATATGTACACATTATGATATGGAGCAAGATTTATGTAAGCATCATGGTCTGTGAATACATATGTAGAATAATATCAACAAGGCAACATGGTCACATAGTCAACTTACACATAGTCACATCTCTATGGTTAACTTTATCATTATGTCGAGCAAATATGTTCTAGCAGCTCAAGCCTTTGAGGTAAACTCGAGCATTGTCTTTCTGCAAAGATTTCAAATCACGTAAGATGACTCTTGCCCCTAAGTGCCGCTGTAGATTCCTGGTTAGAATTGTTCCCCCTAACTTAAACTGGTCGTACGGGGCGGCATAATGGTCCAGACTATTAACAGACCACCGTCGTCTAGCTGGAATATTGATGACAGCAGCGTTAAGCAACACACGCACTTACACACACACTTGCTTGACAGTTCTTTGAGCAGAATTACAATATTCAGCGCTTCAGTAAAGCTTTCGGTAAAGTTTTACAGTAAATGTGGAAGTCATTTTCAGATGGAATGTATCAGTAGTGACTTAAAGGATGCAATTCCCTATATATTTTTTCACCATATGATCCCGTGCTGGTTCCCCTGTGTGAATACTTGACTTGCCTTTGCATGTGTGTGATGGGACTCACTGCTGGGGTAGGATACGCTTATCTGGCGAACACCTGGGATCATCACTGTTTGACACTTTGTGGGGTAATACACCATGTTGTAGACATGAGTTGGGCAAAATGACGAGTCACATTATGCCTGAGGTATTCGCATTTTTGCCTTTCATAATTAATAAATAAAGCTACAAGACTATTTCCATATTAATCATAAGAAATCTCCATTCCACAATTCCGACTATGTCATAAGCATTGATTTAAGAATCTCTATCAAAAAGTGATAAGACCAGGTGTTCGCATATTAGATGAGCGTATCCTGCCCCACTGATGGCAACCGTCACAAACACACGCAAAGACACGTCAATTGATCACCTGCAAAAAAAGGTAAACGTCAAAATGGGGAATTGCATCGGACATTGCATCAAATATAAAAATGCCCTCAACATCTCTACCATAAACTTTTTGAAGGCTTTACAAATTTAACCCTTTGAATGTTGTAACCCTGATCAAACATCTTTTGAGCACGATTCATAAATGCTCTTTGAAACATCATGTAAAATAGTATTTCAAATTGCATTTTTTATCACCCCTGTACAGCCCCCGGTTCGGATTACAGTGCTGATATTCATGGCTTGACTACAAGCGTGGCTGGTGTTGAAGGTGAACTTGCAACTGTGCAAAGCACCCTGGAAGCGTCCATAACAGATGGTAAGTACATCACAGAGATTGCTCCCTGACGAGGACCAATGGTATTTTACCATATTTTATAAATCTAATGGCGTGGGGAAGGACTGTCCAAGCATTTCTTCTATACAGACATGTTACAAGTGAGATAACGTATGTAATAATAACCTAATTACAGATGGAAAAATAATTGTATGCCACATTATATGAACTTGGTCAAACGGACAAAGGTGTGAACGGTTAAATCTGAATATTTAGATGATGAAAATTAAATAGCTAAAACCAATAAATTTGTCTGAAATGGAAAAGGTATTTGTTTTTCCATTTAAATAACAGTAGCCACATATATTTCAAAACATCTGATTGTGACAAGAAAACAAATGATGTGTAGCAACCCATTGGGACTTGTTCGTGCCAGTTAATAAGAACTGAACCCTTGTGAACATATGTAAGACCACATGTTTTGTATTGTACTCTTGGCAACGAGGCCTCCATTAATGTAATGAAGAATCTTGAATCTTGAATATAAGACCCCATGGTACTTTAAATTTGTTCATGGCAGAGATTTGAAACATAGTCATTTTGTATTGAATAAAATTCATGTTCTTAAGAGACTTTTAAAGGCCACAAATAGCCACGCAGAAACTTACACACATGTACATGACAAGTTTCATTTAGGTATCACTATCAGAACTTTGCCTTCGTTAAATACTTTCGCAAAATATTGGTTTTTGGATCTTATGATTTATATATAATAAATCTTTGTACATCACTGTAATTCCTTAAACATTTCTAAATGGGTTATCACTTGTCTTCCAGTATATATTAAAGGTAGACAGTGATTGAAATACTGAAGGAGTAAGTACATACTCCGAAACGTTGTGTTCCTCATAATAAAGAAGTTGACATCAATAATTTTCTTCCTCATATGTATCACTTCTAAATGCCTTTCAAAGACAAGACTCAATACGTTTGGATGGGCACAATGATACACAGTAAAAAGACTCCTACATATAAATCAAGAATGGCATAAGGATCAAAATTGAAGTGTTGGGAAAACAATAGATAGCTGACATGTGGGGATTTCGGATAAGAAAATAAGCAGCCTACATGTACGCTTGCCTTAAGAGGTGATTAAATGGATTAGGTTGTCATGCTCGGTGATAGGTCACTCCATGTCGTCGTATCCCAGTTGCGTGGATAGATGTCCAGTCTCTATTAATTAGTAATAATTATAGGCCGCTGTCGTATAACTATACTATTGCCTTGTGTGGCGCTAAACAACAAAACAAACAAACAAACATGATGAAATGTTTACTTTCGTGTCCTTTGGTTCCTCAATACCAAGAAGAGGAAAATATTAATAGAAACATAGCTCGAAAAGGTGTCGATCATAAAAAGTTAAAATAACAAATATTCAATCATTGTCTACGAACCTATGTTTTTTCCCAATCCAAAATTTGTAAACAAAGTAATCTTCAGGTCTGTAGGGACTGACAAAGCAGATCAGATAACGAGAGGGAATTTGATTTAACCATACAGTGAAGAGAAACTGCGAATGATTAATATTGAAACTCCATGAAACTGAAATTCAGTTCAGAAAACAATTTCATACTGGCTCGTGTATTTATAGGCTTTGCATAACTGATAAAAACTTCATTGACTACGGAAAATATACTTTGGGGATTCTTGTGATAAATTAATCTTTCATTTATTCGAAGAGATGATTCCGTCAGTTTCACGTATTGACGGTAAAATGATGGCAACGTTATTTTTTAACTGTAATAACGTACTGAGAAATATAACCTTTGGGCGCAAAGTTGGAAATTTATGAATTGGTGAAAATCCTGATTTTCGTTGGATGGGATGAGGTGAAATGGGGCTTAACATCGCGTTCAAGATAACTGCACTTATATAGCGACGTGCATGCACGTGTGTGTGTGCTTGAACTAGTCCGGACTAATGCAAATTGTATAGTACACGCCAACTGAGATACCTAACCAACTCAGACACAGTATACTGCCTCCGAGTCGACCAGTCCTTGTTTTAGCCCCTTAATGCCGAGCAGAGTAACAAGTACCATCTTTTTACATATTTTGGAATGACGCAGCCGGGAGTCGAACCCCGACCTGCTCTACGGCCAGCCGCTCTACCACCCGTCCATGGAGGCAGTCCTTGTTAGAAATACACGCACAGTCATACACAATGAACTTTATACTCTTCTTATTCAGTCGGAGCTGATGTTACCACGCTTGAAGACTCGCTGGCAGACCTGGCATCATCAGTGACTGGGGTGGAAGATCTGGCGATGGGCTACGACAGTAAGATAGAAACACAATTAACAGTGGCATTTAAGTAGACCCTCGCTGTAAAGTAAATATATCTAGTAGTATGCTTAGTAAGGTGTGTGTCGGGGGGGGGGGGGGGGGGGGGGGGGGGGGTTGCTTCTTAATGAAATATTTTGTATTGTCAGTTAAACCACTATATCCAGGGGTAACTGCATTAACTAATGTATTTTCCATTCCTTATCGATAAGTATTATTGTCTCTTGTAAGAGCTCCTTTTTTTATTTTAGCTCGGATCAATGCCCTATCCAACAGCATAGCTAATGTTCCTACACATGAAGACCTTGCAAGTATTGAATCAGACATCAGCGGCTTCGAAGCACGAATTGCTTCAGTTGAAGGTAAACATTTCAACACGCTAAAACACAAATAAATATCAGCTTCTGAATTGAGCAAAAACTTTATAAATGTCAAACGTTTTACTTCTCTTGGCCTTTCTTTCGGGAAGAGTTGAAGGAAGTGATTCCTCAACCGAATAACTGTTCAATTCGTTGTAAGCATATTAGTGACTGTTTAATTATGTGATTTTACACTAATGATGACATATGTACCTTGAATGTTTGAACAAATGGAATAAGCTTTTCATCAGAAGCACATTTAATCTGAAGAACATGAGCAATCGACCAAGTTACGGAGCCTGAGTTCCGATCCCCGAGGCGCACTTTACGACCAGCACATGTTGCTGGGGAGGAGTTCTAAGCCAGCCTCTTGGATTCTTGTAACAACCATGAATGTTTATTCTGTAGTAAAGTTATTTGAATGTCTCGTTCAGGTCAAAGTTCAAACCAAGTGGTAGATGACCTTGAAACACGTGTGAGTGACCTTGAATCTGCTCAGAGCACCGACTACACATCAGAAATCAATGGTGAGTGGGTTGTTACATCACCTAATAATCCTGGACGGTAAACGGAACGGTCATTTCAGGTCGAAGTCATAGGAAGGGGACTGTAAACCTTTGGATACAAACCATGTCATTTTCTTTCACTTGAAATGCCAGATATATGTTTTTGCAAATAAGTTTTAGAGTGGGATCTATTTTAAAAAAGACGGTTTCTTTTCAACAGTTAATCAGTGTCTGAAACATGCTGGTGCTTTCCCAGCTAACCCCCAAGCGTAGTAAGTGCTGGGTCCCTCAAAGCTTCATGTCATTTCTTACCTTCGCGAATGTGATGTTAATGTTTGATTAATTCAGTTACTAGTTAAACGAAACTGATTCGCCATTCAGTTTCTAGTTAAACGAAACTGATTCGCCGGATCCTTTCATGCCCATAGCTGTTTTGAAACAAAACTCATGGTTCCTAACCAAATTCTATTTCCTCAGCATTACAAGAGAGAGCGAATAGCTTGGAGCAAACCGTTGCTGGTGTTGACGCAACTGTTCAAAGCCTGGACACAAGTATTTCCGACCAGCTCATCGAACAAGGTAACTCTAAACCTCATCCATTTCAATTTGATACGGGAAAATGAGCGTTTGAGCGGCATTCTTGAAGTTGGCGTGTAAAGAGGAAAACGTATATCTTTATGAATAATAACTTTTGGTTTATTGCTTTAAGCGGCGTTTCATTGTGGATTCTTACACCGCTAGCAAACTTTAAAACACATAATATATGCCTCTGACTATTTTCGGGAAGAAGGTTATCTGCACTTCCGGGTTGATGACGTCACTTTTGGTTTGCAACAACGCATGTCAAAGTACATCTTTAAACTAGAGAGTACCTCGACTCAAGATGCTTACCCACATACTATGAAACAGCTGTATTGTTTAACTTAATAATCATTCGACTGTAGAATCACAACTACCAATTCGAATCTTATACGGGTTTGTGGGGTAGCCAAGTGATTAAAGTGTCCGCTCGTCACGCCTACGGTCAGGGTTCGATTCCCTACATGGGTACAATGTGTGAAGCCCATTTCTGGTGTCCTCGGTCGTGATATTGCTGGAGTATTGCTAAAACGGCGCATAATTATGCGCGCTCACTCACTCACTCACTCACTCACTCACTCACTCACTCACTCACTCACTCACTCACTCACTCACTCACACCCACCCACCCACCCAGATATGTCTGAGATACAACACAATGCTGCGCTTGCTAACACATCAGTGATAATCTGTGATGACATGTTTGTGACAAAGGATTCACTAAGTTTTATGACGCTAAAGCATATCCTATAAGTTTTCAATGAACGAAAAGTCTCTTCTGTTTATTTTATATATGTCCAGAAGTGAACACAGCTCCAGTTGCTATTTTCCAAACGCGTTTACCTTGTGATTGGATGAAAATCTTGGTTTTTCAAATTGAGTTGAACCGTCAGGAAAATGATCACCCCCTTCAACGTCACGCATAACATCATCTACGACGTAATTATCGTCTCCGCCAGTTCTGCTGTTTAAGTCTCCAAACACCAAAACGGTATCGCTGTATACTCTTCGATATACTGCACACTAAGAAATAAATGAAATAACAGTTCCACTCGTTTTCGGCAGCCTTTGTCGCCATGTCTCCACAACAAGCCGACCACCTTTGAAGTAACCTCTCTTGCCATTACTTGATTTCTCCAATTCTGAATACATCGCTGTTCGTGATTTTACTTCGGCAGCCACTACGTTTGCTCATTTGGCCACAAATTTCTGACTTATTTCACGTCATTTTTGCGAGAACAGACTTAAGCAATTCCATAGCGATATCAACAGGTCCTGGGTTATGCTCGATATCTCCAGCACACAACAGAAGCTTAGATACGATGAAAGGGTTTAGGAAGGGCTAGTCACGGCGTACAATGATGTGAGGTATAAAGGGTGGTTCTCGACAATGGCATCCGTCGTGCAAGTACCGCACTCATTTGAACAGCTTTCACACGAAAATGACAAGATTTTTCCACGAGTCGGTTCACCACATACCTTGCTGGTCACACTAACACAAATCTCACCACTAGAAACACGATAGGCATTGCAGCGAGGCGAACCATGTAATCATTGAAGGGTGACCATCTCGACGTGGAGTCACATTTCTCAACATTCACGCCTCGTAACGTAAAATGCTGTGTAAAGGTTCCTATTCTCATTCTCCATCCTCCACTGTCCACACACATGATTGTAGTCTTACACCAAGTTCTATATGAGTTGTGATCAATAAGCTCACTGTGTTTGGAAAATATCATCTCAACCGTCAACACCCGCCTACGGCAGCACGGCCGCCATGTTTCTCATTTTTCGATACACATATATCAATACATTTACATTTATATTTAAATTTATATTTCATTTACATATAGGTTTTACATTTACATTTACATGAACAAATATCAAACAGTTTGTATTTCAAGTTATATCGACATATGACATACCATCAATCTTTCAAAGAAATGCTATGTAAAATTTAACTCATTCACTATAGCTATACTGTGTGTTCCTTGGATATGAACGTAAATATTGAAAGCTTTATGTAATGTCATATGTGGATATAACTTGAAATACAATAAGTCCAATGAAATCCCTTAGACAGAGCAGGATCCGCTAGTTATTAACTTTCTGCACCTTACCCGCTCCCATAGGTAATAACTTGCAACACTTTGGGGTTTGCTCCCCTATTAAGACCCCATCCCACGATGTAATACTGAAAAGCTCCTTCTTTAAAACAACGTTGCATATGTAACTGATAATTTTTTTGCAGATTTGAAACACGAAGAAGCTTCAGCTTCCATCGTAGATTTAATGACGGAGATGGCTGATCTACGGGCTGACATTGGAGTCTGTCAAAGAGTAGGAGGTAAGAAAGATACACCGTCAGCCATTGGAGTCTGTCAAAGAGTAGGAGGTAAGAAAGATACACGGTCAGCCATTGAAGCCTGTCAAAGAGTAGGAGGTAAGAAAGATACACGGTCAGCCATTGGAGTCTGTCAAAGAGTAGGAGGTAAGAAAGATACACGGTCAGCCATTGAAGCCTGTCAAAGAGTAGGAGGTAAGAAAGATACACGGTCAGCCATTGGAGTCTGTCAAAGAGTAGGAGGTAAGAAAGATACACGGTCAGCCATTGAAGCCTGTCAAAGAGTAGGTGGTAAGAAAGATACACGGTCAGCCATTGAAGCCTGTCAAAGAGTAGGAGGTAAGAAAGATACACGGTCAGCCATTGGAGTCTGTCAAAGAGTAGGAGGTAAGAAAGATACACGGTCAGCCATTGAAGCCTGTCAAAGAGTAGGAGGTAAGAAAGATACACGGTCAGCCATTGGAGTCTGTCAAAGAGTAGGAGGTAAGAAAGATACACGGTCAGCCATTGAAGCCTGTCAAAGAGTAGGAGGTAAGAAAGATACACGTTCAGCGATTGGAGTCTGTGAAAGAGTAGAAGGTAAGAAAGATACACGTGCTGACAGTGGAGACTGTCAAAGAGTAGAAGGTAAGAAAAATTCACGTGCTGACAGTGGAGACTGTCAAAGAGTAGAAGGTGAGAAAGATTCACGTGCAGACTTTGGAATCTGTCAAAGAGTAGGAGGTAAGAAAGATACACGTGCAGACTTTGGAATCTGTCAAAAAGTAGGAGGTAAGAAAGATTCACGTGCTGACAGTGGAGACTGTAAAAGAGTAGAAGGTAAGAAAGATTCACGTGCAGACTTTGGAATCTGTCAAAGAGTAGGAGGTAAGAAAGATACACGTGCAGACTTTGGAATCTGTCAAAGAGTAGGAGGTAAGAAAGATGTACGTGCAGACTTTGGAATCTGTCAAAGAGTAGGAGGTAAGAAAGATTCACGTGCAGACTTTGGAATCTGTCAAAGAGTAGGAGGTAAGAAAGATTCACGTGCAGACTTTGGAGACTGTCAAAGAGTAGGAGGTAAGAAAGATTGGAGTCTGCGTCATTGCTTTTGGTAAGCACTTAAAGTCAATCAATCGATTGTTAAATCAGTTTCCGATCAATGGTATCGATTTCAGTTAGGAATATCGATAGTTTCGATTGTATTTACCATATCACAAAACATGAATGGTGAAAGCTGACAACAGCTTACCAGTATTATTCGAATAATGTTATACCTCTGTCAAGAATCTAATTTCATTGGTTAATCCATATGTCGTGGCGAAACAATACACCTCAATGTTGTCCTAACATATCGAGATGTTACCCGTAATGGCTGGGTCAAATTACGTGACAGACACGACCACGAAATTTGACTCGTCACATGATCGTTATTGAACTGGCACGTGATCAATATTGATTTCGTCTGCTTGAAAACATTATCGCATCTATGAATGGTAATTGACATGGTTCTCTGATTTTTCTTGAGGTCTAAACTGAATTGTTTTAAAACTACAAAAAGGCGAAATTAAGCACTTTTTAGCGAGAACCGAGGTAGTCACATCTCAGGGGAATGGTCGCCGCGTCTTTGTTTTCACATAATGTCCTCACCAAGTGTAATTATTTGTATGGCAATAAGAGATATACACATTTGCACTGTCTTACAGGCTGCGAAGACATCCATACAATGATTGAAACTATGCAGAATCAGGCTTCGGAAATCCAAGTTCTTGTGGACTCAATACAAGGAACAGCTACAGAAAATGCTGGTAAGTCAATAACGCGGATGGCTATGGGGGTCATTGCACTATTGAGATCGTATTGTGATAGTTACATTGTTGAACTTTTGCAACAGTATGATGAGGACATAGTTAACTCCCCAAATGCAGATTTTCGGTTTATTTAACATAATAGCATGTACTACCATGTTCGCTATTTTCCGGACTTAATAGATTCCAGGTGAATATTTAAATGTTTATGATGGTCTTATTTATGGGTTCCTATATAGGTTGAACGGATCTGCATGTCATTTCAAACAAGTTTAACAGCATATGTAATTTGAGTACTATGTAAGCTATAGACACACATGCAGTCATGTTAGGTCTCGGGGTACATTCATTCTTGTAAGGTTGTTGAGAAATGCTCAATATATTGTTTTCTTCTTTCAGTTTTTGTAAGCGACTATACGGTGAAGTTCAATGGCATGGAAACAACAATTGGAACTCTACAAAGTCATCTTGATGCACGTAAGTGTGCAGCAGTCAGCATTTTGCTAACAATGTTTTTTCTATAATATTATTCTGTAATACTTAATGAGGGTATAGAAATTTGATAATAATGGCATCAATCCACATAGAAATGAACAATCTTACAGAATACAGATACAGTAAAGTACGTTTATAACGAACACGCTTATAACGAACTGACCGATATAACGAACTTATTTTTTAATCCCGACCATTTGTTGTATACATGCTGTATATATGCCTATAACGAACTACGGTTATTACGAACTAAAATTAGTGGTCCCTTTGAGTTCGTTATCACCGTAGTTTACTGTAGAATATTTGTATCATTGTACCTGATACTTTGTCTTCGGTCCATCGACAACAAGCTTGTCCAGAGCATGTGTCACCTTTTCACAGCCCGCCTTTAAATCAAGCGACCCGTGAAGATATACGTTAGAATGGATTAGGTCTTCAGCAACCCATGCTTGCCGTAAAAGGCGACTATGCTTGTCGTAAAAAGCGACTAACGGGATTGGGTGGTCAGGCTAGCTGACTTGGTTCCAAAGTGCGTAGATCGATGCTCATGATGTCAATCACTGGATTGACTGGTCCAAATTCGATGGTTTACAGACCGACGACTCGACCTTATGACCACATTCCATTTTAGTCGTCTATTCTTCGAATATTCATACAAGACGTTGTTACTCTAGTGTTTTCATGCGAGGCCAACATGTATCACATTTGGAAACTTGTGGCCATGGCTTCCTGTCGGCGGCTCAAGTTTTAGATATTAAATGAGATGTAACTATATTCATTTGAATCTGGATATTCAGGATGTATTTATCAGGTTGTCGCTCACGTGTTCTCATCAGGACACTTCCAGATGGTTTATAGAAAATAGAGTCTTTGGTGCAGTGGTAGGTATCGTCGTGTCCGTTACTGATTTCAGAGGCCATAAGTGTGTCTGGTATCGACTCTTTGAGCACCACAGTGGATGGCATTGCAGCTGATCTTGCCGACCTTCAAACTGTTGGTAAATATATACGTGTTCACAATTTAAGGCTCATAATAATAATGATAATGATAATGATAATGATAATAAAAATAATAATAATATGTAGACGGCGTCATGGAAAATGATCAATAAAAAAATTCTTTGGAATAGGCCCATTTACGGCCTCAGACGTATCCAGGCCAACAAACCTGATCTTGTCCTTTTTGATAAATCCAATGAAATCATTTATATCATTGAATTTTCTGTCCCTTTTGACACTTATGTGACTGACAAGATTGAGGGAAAACATGGCAAATATGCAGACCTCACTTTCGAAATGTCACGCTTGCATCCCAAGTACCAAGTTGTCGGACTCCCAATTGTTCTCGGTGCCTTACGTTTGGTACCTCCAAATCTGTTGGCTGACATCGGGGTTGTACCCGGGTTTACTACCAGGAATACAGCCCTTCTGACAATCTGGGAAATGCAGAAGGCTGCAGTGTTGGGGAGTCTTTACATTCTCCGAAAAGTTCTGTCTGGGTTTGACTAGGCAGCGCTTCCTGGGAGAAGTCCCATTCGCTGTCTTGGCTGCGTGTAGAGTATCATTATTGAATCGTCCTGATGGCAAATAGAATCAGTGAAAATAAATATTCACTTAACTTTATATTTCAGACATAACATTTATTTGTTAAACTGAACATAATTAAAAGTGTACACGTGTGTAGACGCAGATATATAATAAGCTAAATCAGTTAACATTAACGAGAGGACAAGGCATATTCCAACTTGCTTCGATCGGAACAAAAGGCATTTTTCAACAAACTTGTCATTGCCTATTAGGAAAGAGCTTGCATGATTATGAGGAGATGCTTATAACACATTTAAGGCGTACATGAACTTACGATTAGTAAACGCATGTAAAAGATCTTCAGTTCTTAAAGGATATTGTTCCTGTTCTGTATTCTTGTCCCAGTGAGCCCGGTCTCTACCCAAATGCGCATCGACCATTCCTCTTTGTCTATTGGCACCATTACTGCAAACTAACAAACGTTTATGAATTAAATCCTTTTTGGACTTCTTGCCCACATTAGGCTGCCATCACTTTTCAACGCCGTGTTAGTTACCTCAGTCTCGTCCCTGTCTCGCATATGTCCTTCCACACCTCTGTAAGCTCCTGGGGCGGTCGGGTAGCCTAGTGGTTAAAGCCTTCTCTCATCACGCCGAAGACCCGGGTTCGATTCCCGACATGGGTATAATGTGTGAAGCCCATTTCTGGTGTCCCCCGCCGTGATATTGCTGGAATATTGCTAAAAGCGGCGTAAAACCACATTCACTCACTCACTCGTAAGCTTCTGTTTTATCGCAGGGTCGCAGACAGACTCGGCAGTTGCTGATGTTCAGGCCAACGTCGCGGACCATGCCAACTCCATTGGAACTCTACAGAGTATGTATTCCACTCTCTGGTGATATGCAACAGATTCATAAGTAATGTATCATCAACAGTGGCATAAGCTCTCCGCGAAGTGCTGGATTGTTCAGTTCATCCACCAAGAGGACACGGGTGGCCTAGCCGCCGAAATCCGTTATGCAGATCTACGCGTTTCAGCTTGAATCTGACAGTTCTCTTATATCACCAGTCATACTCCTGCCTGTTCAACTGGGCTCTCCAGCAACATTACGTGGGCATGCTGTAGTATAACTGAAATACTGTTCAAACGACGCGAACCCAACTCATTTACTTGCTCTCCTTGGAGGGGTGGTAGGGTAGCCTGGTGACTGAAGCGTTCGCCGATTCGGTTCCCAAATGGGTACAAAGTGTGAGAGCCCACACCTCGTGTGCCCGCAACTCACTCCTTCCCCTTATAGTAACGACTTATTATTGAGATCGCCATCATCAAAATAAATGTCGACCTCAGTAAATTATGTTTTGATCATCTGACCAAACATCAAATTAGCCTTTCTTTCAGTATTGGTTGTTCAGAGACTCTAGGTCTCAAGCGCATACATGTTGCAATGGAAGGTTAATTTTTACTTTCATTGTAGCTTAACTAAACTACACAACCTATTGTTTATATCCTTCTGTAAGTTGTATATATTTATTTGAATAAATACATTGAACGGTAGATTCACTTGTTCATGTAGCATATACTCATGAAAAAATATACCTTTAACTAAAACATGTGATATTGTGTTGAATGTATATTTTAAGCCACGAGGCAAGATTTACTGAATAATCTGATAACAAACTACTGAGACAGTTCTTAACGTTCCGACCCGTGAAGACCTGGGTTAGAACAGGTCTTCAGCAACCCATGTTTGTCGTACGAGGCGATTAACGGGTCTTTGTGGTCAGGCTCGATGACTTGGTTGATGGACCGATGTTCTGGATTGTCTGGTCCGGAATTGAGTATTTGCAGACCGACGTCAAGGAGTTACCTTATTGCAGAGTAACGCGATAATCAACAAACAAACAAACAAAAATCTTATTTACCCAATATATTCTATCGATTATGTTATATACAGATATTAACACTTCTACACGTTTCTTATCTTTTAGCTGGAGTGACGGGTCTTCAGTCTAGTCTGGATGCCTTGGTTGCGGAAATAGCCACAGTCTCATCGGATTCAAGCGCCAATCGTATGTCAGTCCATTGAATTTCCTCTTTAAGCAACACATCAGGAACAAGACATGTTCGGGTGGAGCTTCTTCCAGTCGTGGCGTTGAAGTTAAGGGCTGGAGTTTTGCGGTGTTTTAAATATGCCATGGAAGTACAATGTTATTGAAGTAAGGTGTGAACTAATTAGTTTAGAATAAGTGTATGAACGTAAGTTATTCAGTTAAAGATGGCAATGTTTGGTAAGAAGTAAAAGTGTCCAACTATGCCCTTGATGTTAAGGGATCAGTGTATGACTATTGGGACAACCCCACTAGTACTTCAGATAACGTTTTAATCCTTGAAGATCCGGATTAGAATTAGTCTTAATCAACCCATGCTTGTCGTAAGAGACGACGAACGAGAATGGGTGGTCAGGCTCGCATTCTTGGTTGATGCATGTCATCTAATCCCAGTTTGGTTGCGTAGATCGATGTTCATGATGTCAATCACTGCATTGTCTGGTCGAGACTCGGTTATTTACAGACCACCGTCATATATCTGGTACATGGCGTTAAACAGCAACAAAAACAAACAAAGATTATGTTTGAATTGTTTTAAATGATGACTTTATCACATATTTGTCAAAACTTACTTAATGTGACAGCATTACATATACAATAAAAATAATTCTCTTGTAAAAGACACCCGTGAAGATCCGGGTGAGAATAGATCTTCAGCAACCCATGCTTGCCGTAAAAGGCGAATATGCTTGTCGTAAGAGGCGACTAACGGGATCGGGTGGTTAGGTTCGCTGACTTGGTTTGAAGCATGTCATTGATCCCAACTGCGTGGACCGATGCTCATGATGTCAATCACTGGGATTGTCTTGTCCAGACTCGATTATTTACAGACCGCCGTCATGTAGCTGGAATAATCCAGAGTGCGGCGTAAAACAACAAACCAACCAACTAACCACCCAAACTATATCGAAGGATTCTTACCATCGTTTCCTGGTTACAGAAAACGCACTGGAAACACAGGTCGGAAATCTGCAGAACCAACTTGATGATCTAAGTGACGTTGTCGACAGTATGGTCGAGGACATAGGTCAGTTGTTCGTTATTCGTTGTTGTGGATGTGTGTTGCTGCTTTATTGTTATGACTACACTCTCCCACGCCGTATAAACAATGTCTCACTGCTGGCCACACTACCATGCCGTCTCAACCATCTCTCACCTCTGGCCACACTACCAAGCCGTCTTAACCTTCTCTCACTTCTGGCCACACTACCATGCCGTCTCAACCATCTCTCACCTCTGGCGACATTACCAAGCCGTCTCAACCATCTCTCACCTCTGGCGACATTACCAAGCCGTCTCAACCATCTCTCACTTCTGGCCACACTACCGAGCCGCCTTAACCATCTCTCACTTCCGGCCACACTACCATGCCGTCTTAACCATGTCTCACTGCCGGCCACACTACGGAGCCGTCTCAACCATCTCTCACCTCAAGCCACACTACCAAGCCGTCTAAACAATATCTCACTTCTGGCCGCACTACCAAACCGTCTTAACCATATTTCACTTCTGGTCACACGACCAACCCGTCTTAACCAGGTCTCACTTCTGGCCACACTACCAATCCGTCTTAACCATATCTCACTTCTGGCCGCACTACCATTCCGTCTTAACTATATCTCATTTCTGTCCACACTACCACGCCGTCTAAACCATATCCCACTTCTGGCCACACTACCGAGCCGTCTGAACGATATCTCTCTTCTGGCCACACAACCATGCCGTCTAAACCACGTCTCACTTCTGGCCACACTACCATTTCCGTCTGAACCACGTCTCAATACTGGCCACACTACCATTCCGTCTGAACCACGTCTCACTTCTGGTCACACTACCATGCCGTCTAAACAATGTCTCACTTCTGGCCACACTACCAAGCCGTCTGAACCATGTATCACTTCTGGCCACACTACATGTACTAAGCTGTCTGACACAAGTCTCACCTCTGGCCACACTACTAAGCCGTCTACCCCATCTTTGACCTCTGGCCTAACTACTAAGCTGTCTAACCCATGTGTCACTTCTGGCCACACTACCACGCCGTCTAAACCATCTCTCACTTCTGGCCGCACTACCATTCCGTCTTAACTATATCATATTTCTGTCCACACTACCACGCCGTCTAAACCATGTCTCACTTCTGGCAACACTACCATGCCATCTGAACCATCTCTCACTTCTGGCAACACTACCGAGCCGTCTCAACCATCTCTCATCTCTGGCCACACTACCATGCCATCTGAACCATCTCTCACTTCTGGCCACACTACCGAGCCGTCTCAACCATTTCTCACCTCAAGCCACACTGCCTAGCCGTCTTAACCATGTCTCACCTCTGGCCACACTACCATGTCGTCTTAACCATCTCTCACCTCTGGCAACACTACCGAGCCGTCTCAACCATCTCTCACCTCTGGCCACACGACCATGCCGTCTCAACCATCTCTCACCTCTGGCCACACTACTATGCCGTCTTAACCATCTCTCACTTCTGGCCACACTACCATGCTGTCTTAACCATCTCTCACATCTGGCCACAACACCATGCCGTCTTAACCATCTCTCACTTCTGGCCACACTACCATGCCGTCTGAATCATCTCTCACCTCTGGCCACACTACCATGCCGTCTGAATCATCTCTCACCTCTGGCCACACTACCATGCCGTCTGAATCATCTCTCACCTCTGGCCACACTACCATGCCGTCTGAATCATCTCTCACCTCTGGCCACACTACCATGCCGTCTTAACCATCTCTCACATCTGGCCACACCACCATGCTGTCTTAACCATGTCTCACTGCTGGCCACACTACCGAGCCGTCTCAAACATCTCTCACTTCTAGCCACACTGCCTAGCCGTCTTAACCATCTCTCACTTCTGGCCACACTACCATGCCGTCTTAACCATCTCTCATTGCTGGCCACACTACCATGCTGTCTTAACCATCTCTCACATCTGGCCACACCACCATGCCGTCTTAACCATCTCTCACTTCTGGCAACACTACCATGCCGTCTTAACCATCTCTCATTGCTGGCCACACTACCATTCCGTCTTAACCATCTCTCACATCTGGCCACACTACCATGCTGTCTTAACCATCTCTCACATCTGGCCACACCACCATGCCGTCTTAACCATATCTCACTTCTGGCCACACTACCATGCCGTCTGAATCATCTCTCACCTCTGGCCACACTACCATGCCGTCTGAATCATCTCTCACCACTGGCCACACTACCATTCCGTCTTAACCATCTCTCACATCTGGCCACACTACCATGCTGTCTGAACCATCTCTCACATCTGGCCACACCACCATGCCGTCTTAACCATCTCTCACTTCTGGCAACACTACCATGCTGTCTTAACCATCTCTCATTGCTGGCCACACTACCATTCCGTCTTAACCATCTCTCACTTCTGGCCACACTACCATGCTGTCTTAACCATCTCTCACATCTGGCCACACCACCATGCCGTCTTAACCATCTCTCACTTCTGGCCACACTACCATGCCGTCTGAATCATCTCTAACCTCTGGCCACACTACCATGCCGTCTGAATCATCTCTCACCTCTGGCCACACTACCATGCCGTCTGAATCATCTCTCACCTCTGGCCACACTACCATGCCGTCTTAACCATCTCTCACATCTGGCCACACCACCATGCCGTCTAAACCATGTCTCACTGCTGGCCACACTACCGAGCCGTCTCAAACATCTCTCCCTCTGGCAAAACAGCCTAGCCGTCTTAACCATGTCTCACCTCTGGCCACACTACCGAGCCGTCTCAACCATCTCTCACCTCTGGCCACACTACCATGCCGTCTGAACCATGTCTCACTTCTGGCCAAACTACCATGCCGCCTGAACCATGTCTCACTTCTGGCCACACTACCATGCCGTCTTAACCATGTTTCACTTCTGGCCACACTACCATTCCGTCTTAACCATGTCTCACTTCTGGCCGCACTACCAAGCCGTCTAAACCATATCCCACTTCTGGCCACACTACCGAGCCGTCTGAACCATATCTCACTTCTGGTCACACTACCATGCCGTCTGAACGATATCTCTCTTCTGGCCACACAACCATGCCGTCTAAACCACGTCTCACTTCTGGCCACACTACCATTTCCGTCTGAACCACGTCTCAATTCTGGCAACACTACCATGCCGTCTGAACCACGTCTCACTTCTGGCCACACTACTTAGCCGTTTAAACAATGTCTCACTTCTGGCCACACTACCTAGTCGTCTTAACCATGTATCACCTCTGGCCACACTACCAAGCCGTCTACCCCATCTTTGACCTCTGGCCTAACTACTAAGCCGTCTAACCCATGTGTCACTTCTGGCCACACTACCACGCCGTCTAAACCATCTCTCACTTCTGGCCGCACTACCATTCCGTCTTAACTATATCTCATTTCTGTCCACACTACCACGCCGTCTAAACCATGTCTCACTTCTGGCAACACTACCATTCCGTCTTAACCATGTCTCACTTCTGGCCACACTACCGAGCCGTCTGAACCATATCTCACTTCTGGTCACACTACCATGCCGTCTAAACCATGTCTCACTTCTGGTCACACTACCATGCCGTCTGAACCACGTCTCAATTCTGGCCACACTACCATGCCGTCTGAACCATCTCTCACTTCTGGCCATACTACTGATCCGTCTAAACCATGTCTCACTTCTGGCCACACTACCAAGTCGTCTTAACCATGTATCACCTCTGGCCACACTACATGTACCAAGCCGTCTGAACCATGTCTCACCTCTGGCCTAACTACTGAGCCGTCTAACCCATGTGTCACTTCTGGTTACACTACCAAGTCGCCGAAACCATGTCTCACATATCGCCACACTATCAAGCCGTTTGAGCCATGTCTCACTTATCGCCACACTATCAAGCCGTCTGAACCATGTCTCATTTCTGATCACACTACCACGCCGTCAGAACCATATCTCACTTCTGACCACACTACCAAATGTCTTAACCATGTCTCATTTCTGATCACACTACCACGCCGTCAGAACCATATCTCACTTCTGACCACACTACCAAATGTCTTAACCATGTCTCACTTCTGACCACACTACCACGTCATCTAAACCATGTCTCACTTATCGCCACACTATCAAATGTCTTTACCATGTCTCACTTCTGACCACACTACCACGCCGTCTGAACCATCTCTCACTTCTGACCACACTACCAAGCCGTCTTAACCTTCTCTCACTTCTGCCACACTACCGAGCCGCCTTAACCATGTCTCACTGCTGGCCACACTACCGAGCCGTCTTAACTATATCTCACTTCTGGTCACACTACCATGCCGTCTTAACAATGTCTCACCTCTGGCCACACTACCGAGCCGTCTCAACCATCTCTCACCTCAAGCCACACTACCAAGCCGTCTAAACAATATCTCATTTCTGGCCGCACTACCAAGCCGTCTTAACCATATTTCACTTCTGGTCACACGACCAACCCGTCTTAACCAGGTCTCACTTCTGGCCACACTACCAATCCGTCTTAACCATATCTCACTTCTGGTCACACTACCACGCCGTCTAAACCATGTCTCATTTCTGTCCACACTACCACGCCGTCTAAACCATGTCTCACTTCTGGCCGCACTACCAAGCCGTCTAAACCATATCCCACTTCTGATCACACAACCATGCCATCTGAACGATATCTCTCTTCTGGCCACACAACCATGCCGTCTAAACCACGTCTCACTTCTGGCCACACTACCATTTCCGTCTGAACCACGTCTCAATTCTGGCCACACTGCCATGCCGTCTGAACCATGTCTGACCTCTGGCCACACTACCAAGCTCTCTGCCCCATGTCTGACCTCTGGCCTAACTACTAAGCCGTCTAACCCATGTGTCACTTCTGGCCACACTACCAAGACGTCTGAACCATCTCTCACTTCTGGTTACACTACAAAGTCGCCGAAACCATGTCTCACATATCGCCACACTATCAAGCCGTTTGAGCCATGTCTCACTTATCGCCACACTACCAAATGTCTTAACCATGTCTCACTTCTGACCACACTACCTCGCCGTCTGAACCATCTCTCACTTCTGACCACCCTACCAAATGTCTTAACCATGTCCCACTTCCGACCACACTACCACGACGTCTGAACTATGTCTTACTTCTGGGAACAGTACCAATCCGGCTGAACCATCACTCACTTCTGACTTCTCTTCCAAACGCGTCTTTGCCGTTTCATCAAACTTTTCGGCCCACTAATTAATCTCCCTACATCTTACACGAAACTACATTTTATCTTTTACACTTTGAAACTTTAAAACTGGCCCAATTCATAATCCTACATGTAAGAGATACGCAGGGAAAGGTACAAAACAGATTAGAAGACATTATGTTGTTGCGAAACAATGTTTTAACTTAAATCACACTTCATGTTAAAGGTGTACAATAAAGATGTTTGTAATTTTCAGACACCAGCTGTGATTATCCATGGTCGTATAGAAGTGGTCCCAGCACTTGCATTTACTCGGCATATTGGGTCAAAGCTTACTGGATTGATGCAAAGGAGTGGTGCGAGTCCTTCGGCTCAAACTATCGTCTCTACGTTGTCGACACGTATGCCAAAAAATCCGACCTGGTCAGCTACATCAACTATCAGTTATGTAAGTACACCACCACCAAATAGTTACCACAGGATTAGACAAAATCTCCTCTGGGCCAAGGTCTGCTAGAAGCAGTAAACCAGTCTGTCACATTAGAATATGTTCTTGTCTAATCGTGTAGATGTTGAGATGAAACATTCTTATTTTCCGTGTTCTGCTTATATTGGTTTTAACGGAACACGAGACAACCTTATGTAAACAGGAGGGACTTTAAGGCCTAGGGTACCATACTATCTTCAACTGATGTTGTTGTTTTTAAGGACAGAAGATAACATACTCATTTGACTTCTGAGGTGACGACACTGGGTCCTTAGTAGCATCAAAATAAGTACAATTGTTGGACGAACGACTACATACATAAAACATAATTTACATAAAAAAACACAATCGAGGGCATCTCTGGTACTTTTTCAATTGTTTATATTTTCAGGGGACTTCACGAATGACTATTTGATTGGCTTCTTTGGATTTGAAAGTCAGAATTACAAGTGGGTGGATGGTTCGAGTAATTTCGATTACTATTCGTGGTGTAGTGGGGAACCCAACAACTGGGGACATGGCTGTGGCAGCTTGTGGAATGGAGCCGGCCTCTGTTTGGATGACGTCAACTGTGACGCATACAACAAGTTTATTTGCGAGAAGGTCATCTCATAAGTCTCTACACGACACCTTCACACAGAGAGATGAGAATAAAATTTGCAGATAACACATATTCTTAGCATTGTTGTTCCTCATTAATGTCATCAGCAGTAACCACCACAATGTGGGAGTTCGATTCCCCACATGTGTACAAAGTGTGAAGCCCATTTCTGGTGTCCCCCGCCGTGATATTGCTGGAATATTGCTAAAAGCGGCGAAAAACCATACTCACTCCCTCGCTCACATGTGCACAATTTGCAAAATCATGTGGGGGTCACACCCGAGGATATACCAAGCACGTTTTCAAAGAGTGTCATGCGACACTCACGATTACAACTTTCAAGGCCTCAGTTAAGCTTTCAGAAGGTTTTACGGTGGAGGACATATCCATACTAGTATTTGACGCATCAGCGATAATAATGATGTCCGATGCAATTCCCACTTTGGACTTGTATCATATGCTTTCAGGGGAAAGATTACACTGCTTGGCGAGTTTTAGTGATGGGTGCAACGGGTGGGGCAGGATGCGCTCACCTTTTCGCGAACACCTGGTATCATTTCACTGTGTGATAGTGATTCATAAACACACGCTCATGATGTAGTTGTACAATCGGCTCGTATAAAAGTTTTTTGTCGCTAATAAATTAATTACTTAAAAATTGCTAAAAGCATTTATCTTTGGTTCTCAGGGCGTATAATACGATTTATTAAAGTACTGATACAGGTCCTTTTAAATAAAATTCAATGTGCAGCAGACATAAGACTATGATAACAATGTGGTATATTCACCGTACAAAACGACTATGGGTGATATTTTCACTGCACTGAAATTAAAGTGACAAACTCTTTCCTTAATACTAAGCAATCTCCCCCGAGTCGATTCTACAATTCAGACTATAACAGAAGCGTGTGTTTATGACTCTCCAGCAATTAGTGAAGATACCAGGTATTCGCGAAAAGGAGAGCTCATCCTCGTGTCCCATCGGTGGCACCCGTCACAAACACATGCAAGGACAAGTCAATTCTTTATCTATAAAGGACACGGGAACATGTGATACAAGTCAAAATAGGGATTTTACATCAGATATAATCTTTGTCACTGATGCGTCAAATTTGGAAGTGTCAACCATGCATCTTTTTGAGAGCATTACGCCTTGATTGTTGCAGCCTTCATCAAACGACTTTTGAGCAAGAGTAGTAAAACATTCTTTGAAATCTTCGTAGAAAGTGCATGCTCGATTGCACCTCAAAAGTTGTGAAATGTAGGCATCAAAGACAGAAGCTACTGGAATATTCGTCGACATGCAGGGAAAGTTGACAATTGGAAAGTTGAAGTCCCTCTTGTCATACAGTCTTGTGGTTGGATTCACTGGTCTACTTTATTTCTAGCTCATGTGGGTAAATCAGTCGAAGGGTGATTTCACTATTATTGATCGATATCACATCAGCGATGTATCTGAAGCTTAAGCAAGGTAAACATCTTGGCCAAATTCCCTTGTTTCGATATTTACAACACGAGGCTAAATTCTAACTAAACAAACGTTATAGAAAGTAATAAACTTTCGGGATACTTTTTACCGGAACACACTTCATCCAGAACAGCTAATTTCCACTGTGAAAGGCCAGGGTCAGAGTTCAAGCTGTTGATCGAGTGAAAGTTTCATATTTTAACAAAGCAGCGAGGCACTATCCCCGCCAGGTCTTTACAAAACGAACCGAGTGTTTGATGTTTTGTTTGGTTGGTTGTTCTTTAACGCCGCACTCAACACCTTTCCAGCCATATGAATTCGACTGTAAATATTCGAGTCTACCCCAGAAAATCCAGTGATTGACATCATGGGCATCGATCTACGCAGTTCGGATGCGATGACATGCATGCCTGACAACCGGATCCCGACAAGCTTACGACAAGCATAGTCTTCTTCCCCTAATAACACCAACATTCATGACAGCTTTTCACTTAGCACAACTGTTTGTTTATTCAGTTCCTTCATAAACAGCATCCATGCATATTTCCACCATTTGGGTCCTTTTATGATATTTAAAGCAAGTCGATGGAGCCCCTAATGTCGTAGGTAAACGTTCCTGCATGGATTACTCAAGTCATTTTATTAATGTAAATGCACACACACCGTCTCGATCCCGTGAAGATCCGTGTAGAGAATAGGTCTTCAGCAAATTTGCTTTTTGCATAATCGGAAGGCCGAATGGCCGAAGAATCACATCCGTATAACGTTGTGCCGTTAGGTTCCCTGTAACTTGCACTAAATATGTCCTACCAGTGTATGAGATTTCCGCCCAAATCATCACGCTACCACCACCAAGTACATGTATGTCCACTTCCTGTACGCGGTTTCGGGTATAACGTTCCCCGAGACCCTTGTAAACACGACATCTTTCATCCGCCCGGCGAGGCATAAAACTTGCGGGAATGACCAATTCATTTTGGTACTATTTTAGTGTGGCAATACGCAACACTACGACTTTACTACTTATGCGGGTTTATTTTGCAGAGTATATATAAATTGCGAACTCATTGAGCGAGAACGGTCAGGGTATCTGTTCCCATAACTGTGCTTGTAGGCCTCTGCAACTTTGTTGTGTTTTTTTCAGTTTATTTTAACAACATATTTTATATAGTAGGAGGCTCAAAAGCTCAGAAACCGTTTTTGGGGAAGTAGTCCGCGCACATCCTTTATCAAAGTGAGTTTAAAATGGCTGAAGGTATCCTGTAAACCTTGCTGTGTGTCACTGTGTCACTGTGTCGGTGTTTGAGACTACATTTCGTGACGAAAGGACAATGAAGTGGCCAGGCAGACACTAAACAAACGTGATGCATCATTCGCTGGGTTCCGGCGCTAGCCCGATTAGACATCGGGACGAGTGATCACGGGAACCAGCGAGGATGCCTTATAGATTAGAGTAGCTTCCCTTTGATAAAGGACAACCACTCCAGCCGGCGGTCTGACAGATTGCCGCGTTACACGATCATTGACATTGTCTTTTCCCCAACATGGTAAGTACGCCCCTAAATAGAAACAAGTTTCATTTGGAACTAGTAGCGGGAAAAAGTAACTTTGAATCATATAAAGTTAAAACAATGTATTTATTCTGGAATTAAATAATGCATGCGAGTTTGTTCAGCATGATACTCACACACGTGTCTGTTTAATGTGACAAGCACACAATGATTCATAATGCTCATAAAATCACTTTTGTTTAAAAGTAAATAATGCCTACACAATGCCACGGCTTGCCATCTACGCGCGCGCCATGGGTATTCTCCAAACAGGAATGACGCAAAACGAAGTTGCCACACATTCTAATATTGATTGAAACACAACATCATCTCTTTGAAGACATTATTTACAGCAAGGGAACAGAACAAACCAACCATATTTGGTTGGGGCAACTACGGAATCGACACCTGAACTGAACTTCTATTTTACACCAAGGCCACTAAGAGGTACAAAACCATTTTATTTCACAGCTTTCTGAAAATCAATGTCTATGCGCCGCAGGTACCCTAACGAAAATGGCCCAAAACAAAGTTGCCAGACATTTTATTGTTCATCGAAGCACACTACCATCTCTTTGGATACATTATCTACAAGAGGGCAACACTCATGACATTCAGTACATATTCATGAAGATATCTCCTCGACTTTAAGGTACGCGTATGTTCATGCACGGCGCATAATTTGGAAGTTTACGTGTTTGTTGGGATCAGTGGTTTTTTTTATGTGAATACAATGATTGTCAGCTTTCAGGTTCTCATAAAACACTTTCGATTAACCGTAAATATCGCTTTCACAATGACACGACTTCCTGAAAAACAACGTCTATGTTGAAAGGAGGAATGGCGCTAAACGAAGTTGCCACACATTTTAATGACCATCGAGACACAATATCAGCTCCTACTGGACGTTATCTACATACAGCCGGTCGTCCACGTGTGATGTCGCGTCAACAAACCCACTATATTCGGCAGATGCATCAACGAAATCTATACCTGACTGCCACATTGACAAATCGGACCATTCTTGGATTGAGACCAATAAGGGGAAGAACTGTATGCAACCAGCTGAGGGAGCACACCACCCGACTCAAACGTGCAGCGATACACCAAGTTTTGCTTACACCGCTAAGCACGCCTAGCTTGGTGTAGAGAGCATCTGAAGTTCAGAAGACAAGATTCGGACAGTATACTGTTCCGACACAGTTTCATCTGGTCAGCTCTGGTGATCGTGAAACAGTATACGGTCACCCGAGACGTTTTAGCGGCGGTTGCCTTACTCAACGTCGTCAGTTTGGGAGTGGAAGTGTAATTGTATGGGGTGGCATCACAACTCGTGGGAGAACACAACTCATCATTCTTATGTGGTAATCTCATGGGCGCACTCTTTGGGCAAATGCAGGGACATAACGTCACGTTTCAGCAGGAAAATGGGCGCCTGCATGTTGCACGTGTTGTAACGTAACAGATTTGTGGAGGCAGCATCACATGACCGACCCTTCTCCAAAACTCTCCTACATAGGACATGTCTGCGATGCAATGGAACGAAGCCTACGACAGGATCAGAAATAGCCGGTAACGCAAGATCAGCTGGTACAATCTATGGTTGACTTTTGGAACAACATGCTTATTTCAAAACATCTGGTGTCTTTAATGCGTCGCAGCTGCCTCGACTGTATCAATGCAAATGGTGGTCACGCCTGACATTCACATTGTTACTGTTACACCGCTTTTAGGGCGTGTCGCCCTGTCTGCTGTTGCCAGGTATGTCAATGAATTGGTTATGATAAAGCAATAATCGAATGGAAGACCAACAATAATTTATTTTTTAATAACATAACATTTACACAACTTTGTATGAAGCACAGTTACTTTTTTTCGTTAGTATATATTGCCTGTTGCCATTGTCCGACCTTTGAGGCGATCAGCTGTACCAAAGTTTGTGCTTTTTTGGTTATAATTATTTTAGATATGTATATTAAAGCTGCAACTAAACTAACACCATGTTAGAATATATTATTCATGATAAAATAATAGTTTCACTTACAATTCTTCCGATCATTGCATCATCAAAAGTCAATCAAAACATTGTGAGAAAACGTTTGTACAGCTGATTGCTGTTTCAGGCTTAGTTTTCGAGAAAATACCCACGGTAATCTTAATCTCTGCATATAAAACATTGCCTAGTAGAACTTTGAAATACAATTTAAACGATAAATCATCATGTCTAGTCATGTTTTATCTCAAATTTCAAATTTGTATTGACCAAGTTTATCACCTGTTCGTTTACCTGACTTTGCTGAAGGAATACGATGTAAAACATTCTGCTCATAAAACTCGATTATTGTCCCCCCAAAATACTGAATACCCTACAGGCAGGTACTCATTATACAATAGACATATCTGTATAAATAAAAAGGTATTATTAATTGTTTATTGACCTGTTTGCACGAGAGTAGCAATGCTGTGGTGCATATCTAAAAATAATTCACAGATTAATCCATTAAATCCCATTCAGTACTCTAAGTGTACGCTTTAGTTTTGTCTTTGCTCCTATATTGAAATGAGTACATACTCCCGATGCTGAAAGATTATCTGGAGCCCTGGTATTTAGCTCACCAAGGCTCGCTTAATACAACGTTTATTCATAACACATGGCACCTGCCATCCGAAACACACTAGCGTGATAACCTCTGTATAATACTAGTAAAATTTGGACCCATGTTGAGTCATGTTCTACCCAGCTGCCAAAAGTCTTGACCAGTTGTTTCACCTGCCTACCCTAGGCGTACATGCTGGCTGTGATGATACGGAGGTCCAGTCACACGGTGGGTGTGTCCAGTCACACGGTGGGCGTGTCCAGTCTCATGGTGGGCGTGTCCAGTAACACGGTGGGCGTGTCCAGTCTCATGGTGGGAGATGTCCAGGAACATTGTGGCGTGAACCAGACATGGAGAAGTTTACCTGTACAGAGAAGACGTCCTCTCTCTGATGATACGTCCTCCTACGTAGAAGAGGCTTCCACTCACATAGCGGAGACGTCCTCTCTCTGATGATACGTCCTCCTACGTAGAAGAGGGTCCACTCACATAGCGGAGACGTCCACTCTCTGATGATACGTCCTCCTACGTAGAAGAGGCTTCCACTCACATAGCGGAGACATCCACTCTCTGATGATACGTCCACCTACGTATGAGTGGCTTCCACTCACATAGCGGAGACGTCCACTCTCTGATGATACGTCCTCCTACATTGAACGTAGAAGAGGCTTCCACTCACATAGCGTAGACGTTCACTATCTGATGATACGTCCTCCTACGTAGAAGAGGCTTCCACTCACATAGCGGAGACGTCCACACTCTGATGATACGTCCTCCTACGTAGAAGAGGCTTCCACTCACATAGCGGAGACGTCCACTCTTTGATGATACGTCCTCCTACGTAGAAGAGGCTTCCACTCACATAGCGGAGACGTCCTCTCTCTGATAATACGTCCTCCTACGTAGAAGAGGGTCCACTCACATAGCGGAGACGTCCACTCTCTGATGATACGTCCTCCTACGTAGAAGAGGCTTCCACTCGCATAGCGGAGACGTCCACTCTCTGATGATACGTCCTCCTACGTAGAAGAGGCTTCCACTCACATAGCGGAGACGTCCTCTCTCTGATAATACGTCCTCCTACGTAGAAGAGGCTTCCACTCACATAGCGGAGACGTCCGCTCTCTGATGATACGTCCTCCTACGTAGAAGAGGCTTCCACTCACATAGCGGAGACGTCCACTCTCTGATAATACGTCCTCCTACGTAGAAGAGGCTTCCACTCACATAGCGGAGACGTCCACACTCTGATAATACGTCCTCCTACGTAGAAGAGGCTTCCACTCACATAGCGGAGACGTCCACACTCTGATAATACGTCCATCTGCGTAGAAGAGGCTTCCACTCACATAGCGGAGACGTCCACACTCTGATGATACGTCCATCTGCGTAGAAGAGGCTTCCACTCACATAGCGGAGACGTCCATTCTCTGATGATACGTCCTCCTACGTAGAAGAGGCTTCCACTCACATAGCGGAGACGTCCACTCTCTGATGATACGTCCTCCTACGTAGAAGAGGCTTCCACTCACATAGCGGAGACGTCCACTCTCTGATGATACGTCCTCCTACGTAGAAGAGGCTTCCACTCACATAGCGGAGACGTCCTCTCTCTGATAATACGTCCTCCTACGTAGAAGAGGCTTCCACTCACATAGCGGAGACGTCCACTCTCTGATAATACGTCCTCCTACGTAGAAGAGGCTTCCACTCACATAGCGGAGACGTCCATTCTCTGATAATACGTCCTCCTACGTAAAGAGGCTTCCACTCACATAGCGGAGACGTCCACTCTCTGATGATACGTCCTCCTACGTAGAAGAGGCTTCAACTCACATAGCAGAGACGTCCACTCTCTGATAATACGTCCTCCTACGGAGAAGAGGCTTCCACTCACACAGCGGAGACGTCCACTCTCTGATCATACGTCCTCCTACGTAGAAGAGGCTTCCACTCACATAGCGGAGACGTCCACTCTCTGATGATACGTCCTCCTACGTAGAAGAGGCTTCCACTCACATAGCGGAGACGTCCACTCTCTGATGATACGTCCACCTGCGTAGAAGAGGCTTCCACTCACATAGCGGAGACGTCCACTCTCTGATGATACGTCCTCCTACGTAGAAGAGGCTTCCACTCACATAGCGGAGACGTCCACTCTCTGATGATACGTCCACCTGCGTAGAAGAGGCTTCCACTCACATAGCGGAGACGTCCACTCTCTGATGATACGTCCTCCTACGTAGAAGAGGCTTCCACTCACATAGCGGAGACGTCCACTCTCTGATGATACGTCCACCTACGTAGAAGAGGCTTCCACTCACATAGCGGAGACGTCCACTCTCTGATGATACGTCCACCTGCGTAGAAGAGGCTTCCACTCACATAGCGGAGACGTCCACTCTCTGATGATACGTCCTCCTACGTAGATGAGGCTTCCACTCACACAGCGGAGACGTCCACCCCCTGATGATACGTCCACCTGCGTAGAAGAGGCTTCCACTCACATAGCGGCGACGGAGAGGAGGCGTCAAGTATGTATTATATGTAAATTTGATTATGCGTCTCTCTTATCTGGAGGTGCAGTATCATATCCAAACAATTCAAAGTCGTTTGAGAATAACTTAGTAATACTTTTGATAAGTTTCAAAGGAACGGTTTTGTACGCCCCGATTATTGCCTCCTTTCTCTGTTGTTTCCATGCCCTCCTTTCCTCAGCCGGAGTTTGACGATATACTTTCAAAACATACGCCTTAAACATATCTCCATTAAAAAAGTTTTGGGACATTCTGGTTAAAATGCTCTCGGCGGTTTCTTCGATAGGGAGGTAGCCATTCAGTTGAAACACTTTCCATAACCTCCTGGCTATGTCTACGCTTGATGTACAGTTCCAATAAAACCGGAGTTTTGCACATATAAGAAAATTATAATCTATTAGCATACTAAGTTCTTCTTCAACTTGTGCATTCTGATCAAACTCATTCATAATCCACTCCTCTCCGATTCCCTGCAAAATATACCTGGAATCATCGCCAAACGTCTCTTGCTTTCCGATGATGTTTGGCTTAAACCGACACGGGTCGCATCTGTACTGAATAGGCTGCCAATGCTCATTCATGTTTTCTGGCGGAAGAGAGACTACGTACTGAAGGAACTCGCTGAAACTCACATCACTGCCACACTTCCTAGCTTCGATTGTTGAGTCATGTCGTTGTCTTGTTATATGCAGTGCAAAACTTCTCCAGAAGTCGGGAAGAAAAAACTTATCAAGGTATGCAGACCACAATCTCGAATAAGGATCACGGCCAAACATGAAACGGGTGTAATTGCCAAAGATGGTCTTCTTGGTAAATTCATCCAGAGGAGAAACCTGTGTTTTGTTTTTCTTTCCATAGTGCACGAATGCGCGAGGGATGTCGAAGGGAGACTTCACAGGAATTATACCTGTGTCGTTATGCAAGAAGAGGAACACTCTCTTCCAGAAGGTGCTGCCTACCTTGGCTACAGGACAGTAGGCTAAATGCAAGTTGTCATGGCGGAATATGTTCCCAACGAAACCTTCGCTAGAATTACGACATTCACGCTTTACATGCTCGCGTCTTTCTTTGTATATTTGATCTTTAGATACTCTGACCCGTCTTGAATCTGGAGAATCTTTGGGAGGAGCTGGTTGTTGTCCTAAAAAACAAAAACAAATATTCGATTTTATAAATAATGTGTTGCCTCTTCAAGAGCCATTGGGACTACACAAAGTAAGAACAAAACTTTCCTTTGTCTCTTTGAAAGAAATTTACATTTAACTCTTTAAAGACTGGGGATTTTCTTTGCATATTTGATGTTAACGGACCAGTCTCCAAACTACAGAATCCTTGGGTCTTTATCGAAGAAAATAAATTGTTCCAGAAAATGCTTGAAAAATAATTATGCTTCAGACAAAAGGGGAATTGCCTCCCATACAAAATGCTTTGTTTCAAGATGGGGGGTATCTAATGTTGCAGCTGTAGCTGAATGAATATCAAGGCTTAATATACATTTCGGCTCACTTCTCAGAATATCAAATGATCTGTACCTAAGAATACAAAACAAGATACAAAAGAATTTATGTTATGTTATATTATTGGTAAATATTGTATATAATCTTCTCTGATATTATGTAGAAATTCACGTAAAGTATCTTTGATACCAACAACTGACAAATTAGCCCAATCAGATGCCTTAATTATCATGTTAGATCTGCTGTATGTGTATGTTAATGTTGTCACTTGTGGATCACTTGTACACACCCACCTTTTCACGAACATATGGTATCATTACTATTTGATAGTGATTCATAACCACATGCTCTTGATATAGTCAGAATCGTAGAATCGACTCTGCTTTTGGCAGACATTTCTTTTGCCTGACTGTGGAAAGGGTTTTGTCGCTTTTATTGCTGTAGTTGGACTATCGCTGGCAGCTTCAACAAACATTCACTCACACTTACTGGTTTGATGAACATGATGGAATACGGCTGTGAGGTTCAGTCCAGCCACCACCAGGACAAGCACCAGAGGGATCACATAGTACCTCATGCTGAAAAAAATGCACTTCCTTAATACAGGTTGCGGTTTTAATTACGACATAATAGTTAAATTTGCAGTGTAATTCATTGTTATACAGTGATTGTAACTGTATTATATTGTTTATGTTGAGATTCAGTAGAAGGTCATTGCATTGAATTTTGACAATGATTAGTTGTCAGGAATGTAGTACTATTTAATGTAAGCAGTGGTGAGGAAGTTAAATGCTCAAATTATATGTAAACTTCCGGAATAGCATGTATGGATGTCAAGCGTTATAGAAACATGTAGAATATTCTATGATGTCCTTGTGACACTGGACTGGTCTCGCAATGTGTGGAAAGTGCTGAAGGCGTCCCTGTCTCTCTCTCGTTTCATCTCACATTTCATCTGACATTACATCAAGACCAGCTTTCGTGTGAAGATCATTTATCAGCCCGGATTCCCAGCCTTGGCCTATCTCGGAAGCTTGACCACTGCTACGGATAGGTGAATATTAGTATCATCATATTTTGTATTTGATACTGTCACTGAGTATTGTGCTACCATTTTATTGTTCCCTGTCATTGTAATTGCTGTGAAATAATTTGTATTGATTTGTAAACGTAGTTAATTTTGTAATACGCTCGTTGATTTTCTACCATTTGTTGGTTGTTTGTTGGTTTCACGCTAAATTCTTTTACGTACAGATATCTGGGTTAACTAATTGTTTCAATCGGGAATCGACACTTATGGAGTTAATAGAACTATTGTAATTATATTTTCACGCATATCCTAAATTGTTGATGTAATAATAATACAATTATTAACGTTACACAAAATACTATGTTAATTGACGGTATTATAGTAATGTCCTGAACAAAGATCATTGTTAAATGTTTGTCTTGTTCAACCATTAAAACATAGGTTGAAGAATAAATAAAGGTTTCCTATTTGTCAAGTAATTTCCTATCGTATGTGCCAAAAATATTTGACAGTGTATGTAAGGATTTTCTAGAATTTTTTTTTTTTTAAATTCTACAAAAAGGGAAATGAGTGCGTGTACAAAGTATCTGAAACAAATCCGTACCTCTATTCCGCTAGTCTGGTCTCTTCATTCCACAATGCCAGCGACCACTTGTCTATTTCCGATTATATATCAAGTTGACAGTGTACTTTTGAACACCCAGGTCATTCGAGGACGAGCCGTATGGAGTGTGTAGACACTCAAGGGTAGTGTGGACAGCTTGGTTGGATGTAATGTCCACGTAGCAATGCTATGCGATTAATATACACACGACAACCCGTTGCAATAACACATTATTGATCAGAATTATTAATTCTGTGACCTTAACAGTTGAACCCAATTTTGAAGTTAATAAAGCACGACATATATTGTGGATAGACAGATTTCAGTGGTTTTAGAAAGAAGCAATTGTCTGATATTCTTCTGTCGAGCGAACGTAAAGAAGACAATGTAGTAGATGTGAGGATCAAATGCAGTTGTAACAAGAGGACAAAATCATCAAATCCCCCGCCCCTTTGCATATGTGCATCAAACCGCAAAGGGCGTTTGCATGTGTTTGTGACGGGTGCCACCGATTGGTCAGGATACGCTCACCTTTTTGCAAATACGTCATCAGTGTTTGATAGCGATTTATAAAAGCGTGCTAATGATATAGTCGGAATCATACAATTTAGAGTTTTCATATGACAATAGAAAGTGTTTTGTCACTTATCTTTATTTATCTATATCCTTCCAATGATGTGATTTAGTAATATCACTTTTCAGTACACGGATTTTTCTATTTGGTGGCAACGTTACATATAACATTTTCAAAGCTCTAAAATAAAAAAATATATATAAAACAAAATAGAAAAAGCACTAACCATTTCCTGATTGACGTATGTTGCTTGTTTTTATTAACACTACATTATGAACAACGTCCACCGCTGGTACAATGTCACACAATCAACCAAGACACCATGTCAGACCACCCTATTCAATTAGTCACTTGTCAACACAAGCATAGGTTGGTGGATACCTATTTCACTCAGAATTTCAACAGGGTTATAAATATGATGTATGTTTTCGGACCTTCTTGCAAAGTTTCATCAAGAAATGCAAGGCAAATTTAGAATTAAAGGCACAATACTTGATTACAACACGCTCATGCTATATATCAGTAAATCATGGAAAAAAGCAATAAATGGCAGAGCTTGTATCACGGCTAATTTATACATAAATAACATTTTGAGATTTATAAGAACAAAGGGCTCAAGAGAAGTTTATGATAAACTCATAGCTACAACTAACTTTCCTCTGATGTGTGATAAATATAGAATACTAAACGATCTCCCGTGTAAAACCAAATTTTATGAAACTAGTGAATAATTCTAGTGTCTGACGAGTGAAAACGAGTCAGATACCACAACTATTCACGAGTTTCATAAAATTGGTTTTACACGGGAGCGAGGTAGTATTTTATATATTATTTGCCATTTATAACGTTTTTAGAATGATACTGTTGAGTGTGAATAGGCTGACACCTACACGATCCACGGCATAATTCAATTGAGTTTTATGAGAATAATACTTCAAACACGTCAAAAGTTGAAATTTATGAATTTAATACCATACAACGGTCCACCTTTAGAATTCAGGCAACCGTTCCACAAACTTATCGTAGCGCTAAGGTTATCGCAACTCGATACTTTAACTTAGACTAACGACTGTCGTTGCGCTACAATACGATCGCCTTGTGGAACGGGGCCTTGCATCTCAAAGTTTTCAATCACGTCACAATACCCGATGACGTAATTTGTGGAATTTCTTTGCAAGATCCATCGGCGAAACAATGCAATGTGACGTCAGCCCAGCTGCATAAGCTCCTCTCAGTGATCTATCATCTCCACACGCAATGTCGTTGAATAAGCCAAGGGATGTTGAGAGCTTTCAATATTTGTTCGTGAAACGTGTTCCGAGAGTACTTAAGCATGCGTCTTGGAATAACAGCTGCATGTTTATTAAACGGGTGATCTCTTCACGGGCAAGTAATAAATGGGGAAATGAACTTAATCAAAGCATATTACGCAATAATGATTTTACAAACTGTAAAATGCGTACCAATGATGTTAAACTAATAGATTTCCAGTACAGATTCATAAATAGAGCTTTATTTACCAAAATGGAATGAAGTTAAGAGAACTCTCTTTTCAAACATATAATTCTTCTTGCAAAAAAATACATTCACCAGTAAAGAAAAAAGAAAACTCCATTATACTTTCCTTTCTTCATAAAAATATTGCAAGATGTGTGTAAAATATTTAAAAAACTATTACAATGAAAAATAGTAGCATGAATAAGTTTGACAGAGAATGGAAACAATTAATAAATATTATCAGCCTACTTATTATAATATATGAGTCAATCAAATACATGTATAGTACCCATATCTTGATAATGTTTTAAGATCCTATGACGTGCTACACTTGTATACCTCATGTACCAATGTTACAGATATATGTCTACTGAATTAAAATAAAAATATGTTTAAAGAAACAAACGTCTCATCATGAGATATTGAATGATTTTGGGGTTTGTTCCGCATAATGAAACCCTGACTTGAACCCAAATCCATGGAAATAAAAGCGACAAGATCCTTTCCATATTCATAAAAACTTTGCCTGCAGGAAGCAGAGCTTTGCCTGATGGGAATCCAAAGAAATAGTGTAAAGTTAAAGAGTCACAGAACTGAAACAAAACCCAACCTTCACCTCAACCGATGACCGACTTGTTTGCCTGGACGGAATTACGGGGTCCGTTTCTATATTCCCTGCAAAACTCCGTTTGAATGAGGACAATAATGTACACGATACATCAAATCTCGATTTTACATTAAATCAAAAACCGTTTCATTCTCTTCACCTTTTAATTGAACAAGCTTTCATAATTACTCCCGACTGGTAATCTCTTGCCAACGTGTACCAACATAATCTACATCAAGAATGGTTCTAACAGTATTCAGTCTACCACTGCACAAAGCCAGCTTCCTGACTGACATGGACTTTCAGCACCTTCATCCTGAATCCCATCCAAGTGCGGACAACCTGCAAAGTGTGCGTAAAGAGAAGTATATTCACATCTAAAGGAATGTAAACAGTGAGTCAAAAGCAATTTCTATACATTTCCAATGTGAACTGATCCAGTTCATTAATCAACCATATGGCTCAATAAGAACGAGGTAACATTCGGAGAACGATACTGGTTTCTAGACAATAAACTCGACAGCTGTTTATAGATTTAACAGATAAGCTTTCCGAAGTATCAACCAAATGTGTGTATATAAGTTCGGTCAGGGTTCACTCGTGGAACAAAACACTTACTGTGTTTGACAAAGAATATAACAAAACATATGTTTAGACACAAATGACACAAATTCATCAATATGTACAAGGTTTGTGGTCATAGGATGCTTCACTTCCTTTGAGGGGCAGTCGGGTAGCCTAGTGGTTAAAGCGGTCGGTCGTCACGCCGATGACCCATGTTCTATTCCCGACATGGGTACAATGTGTGAAGCCAATTTCCGGTGTCCCCCTGCTGGAATATTGCTAAAAGCGGCGTAAAACCGTATTCACTCACTCACTCTCTTTGAATGAATTCAGACACAATGCAATTTGCAGGCAGTCTACGTTTCACTACCAAAGGCGTTTCACGTCACAAACAGAGCATCACAGCCACAAATAGGCATGACAATAAATATTATGTTAGGAATATGGAGAAAAACTAAAAAGAAACATTCTTGTTCTTACATACTAAACTAATCAGTAGCTTAAAATAACTCGATTTACCTATCAGAGGCTGTCCAAAAAGATGACAAGTTCACAATAAAGAAGCATAAAACAGGTGCCAACCAGGGCTAAGCTCTCAACAATATATCCAAAAGAAATAAGAAATGGGAGGTTTGGGGTGCATAAAATGTCCAAAAAGGATTTCGACGGCATTTGTGATAGCAGGCGAAAATTCAGCTATGTGTTTGTGACCAGTAGAGTCTGGTAAATGATGGCCAGTAAAGTCTTTGGGTGTTTGTTGGGAGCATGATATCTTAAACGTGGTTTGTGAATGTGAACAACACATACTGATTGCTTGCTTTCAGGTGTTCATACAAAACGTGTTTAACCGTAAATAAATGCCACGGATTGCTGACAATCAACGTTAATGCGCCGTTGGTATTCTGCAAACAGGAATTGCCCAAAGCGAAGTTGCCAGACTTGTCAACGAAACACAATATAATTTTTTTGGAGACGTTATCTGCAGCAGGGCAACACTTATGACATGCCATGTCTACATGTGACGTCATGTCATGTATATATATACTGATTCACTCAGGTTACAATATATGGGCAATTCAATAAGGAGAGAGTTATTTGATTTAAACAATGATACGATGATTTTATCAAAATTTGGACGATTTTCTCAATGTTCCTAATCGTGGATTATTGAAAAGTAAATTCATGTTATCCATAATGTTCAATACAGTAAAATCTGTGTAGAAGGATTTACTTTCGTTTTCTAAAGATGGACAAATTAACAAATAATAGAATTCCTCACCAGTTGATAGTTTACAAAGTGGGCAATTTCTTTCGGTTAAAGCAATATACACACTTCAAAAAAGGAAACGCACAGGAAGATGTTTTATTGTACCTCATAAAGTCAATATTTTAATTTAATATCATAGATACAAATCTGAAATTGTGGAGCTCGATAGTCACATGTTGTCGTTGTACAAAGGGATTGGAAACTGTTCATTGTCATGTCACATAAGGCCACAAGGTTACGCCCAACTCAATATCTCGTGTGACCGCCCCGTGCAGCACTCACGACTCTGCATCTCCTCGGCACTGACTGGATAAGTGTACGAATTCTCTCCTGCGGAATTCTGCGCCATTCTGCTTGTAACGCGTTGGCCAGTTGTGGGAGTGTCTGTGGTGTGTTCTGACGTTGTACACGTCGATCGAGTTCATCCCAGAGGTATTCGATTGGGTTAAGATCTGGAGAAGATCTCGACGGCCATGGGCAAGGCGTTGGTGTTGGCATTATTAGGTAGTCTACCGTGACACAAGCTGTGTGCGGTAGAATACGTCCTATGGCGATGTTCCGATCGGCAGCGCTGAGTCTCGGCACTTTCGAACTTGAAAAATGTTGACCATTGAATGATAAATTATTGACTTATGCTTGCCTTTTTATAGCCACTACTACAAGTTACCATAAAGTGTGAAAACAGTGCCGTTTAAGACATTGCAAATCGACAGTGGCTGCGTTGTGACTCTCCGTTTGTCGAATATCAGACCACCAACATTTTCCAATAACATATATCCAATTAATATACCGGATTTTTTTGTGTGTAGTCAGGTTCAATGAACTACATACTACCTGTGCGTTTCATTTTTTAAAGAGTTTATATATATATATATATATATGTGTGTGTGTGTGTGTGTGTGTGTGTGTGTGTGTGTGTGTGTGTGTGTGTGTGTGTGTGTGTGTGTGTGTGTATGTGTGTAATTCATATGTATACAATCTCCTAATAGTTCATTATTAAACAATAATTTGTATACAATGAAGGATAATTTAGATGATTTCCTGGAGAGTACGTTTGAGAGGTTACATAAAACAAACTGCCACATAAACAAAGAGGTCGATTATTGGGTTGAGAACAATTAGTGGCAAAACCGAGCACAACCGGCTGGAGGAGCACAACATGCGGCCCAGGCGTCCATCGACACGCCCAGTTTTACTTCCACGTCACCACAAGGCACGCCCACATTAGTGTAAAGGTCTTCTGAAGTTCAGAGTGAGAGAGTGAAGACAAGACTGGATAGTAGACAGTTCATGGATGAATCCAGGTTCCATCTCGACAGCTCTGATGGTCGTGCAAGGGTCTACAGGCGTCAAGAATGTTTTAGCGTCGCTTACGTTACTCAGTTTGTGGGTGGCATCACAACTCATATAAGAACAGGACTCATCATTGTTAATTGCAATTCGAATGGCGTACTCTACCGGGACGACATTGTTGGAGGTCATGTTCCTCCCGTTGTGCAAATGCAGGGACGCAACTACACAGTGCAACAGGATAATGCCCGCCTACATGTTGCTCGTGTTGGGCCTTTTGACAAAGCATAACATTGCCGAACTGCCATGTCTGGGATGAGATAGATCGACACCTATCATGGGGGCCCAGAACCAGTTGGTAACGAGAGCTCAGATGGGCCAATCTTTTGGAACAACATCCTCAGGCTGTTTTCAATCATCTGGTGTCGTCAATGCACCGCCGCTGACTCACCTGTGTCAACGCAAATGGTTGTCACACCCGATGTTGACTTTGTTAAGTTGTTACACCACCCCTCTTGAAAACTCATTGATATTTTCAAATGACATTACATGTTCACCACGTAAAATTTATAAGGAGCACAGTTACTTCTTTCAGTTAGTATATATATATATATATATATATATATATATATATATATATATATATATATATATATATATTGTCTGTTTTTTGTTTAACGCCGCACTCAGCAATATTCCAGCTATGTGACGGTGGTCTGTATGTAATCGAGTCTGGACAAACCAATCCAGTGATTAACATTATGAGCATCGATCCACGCAACTGGGATACGATGACATGCATCAACCAAGTTAGCGAGCATGACCACCAGATCCCTTTAGTCGCCTCTTACGACAAGCTGAGTCGCCTTTTACGGCATGCATGGCTAAACACCAATTCTACCCCGGATCTTCACGGGTCGAAAGATGAAGTGGGGGTAAGGATATATACAAATATATTGCATAATATCAATATTGGTAACCACCGACACATGAGATGTTAATGGTATGTAGACAAACAAACAACTGTCCAAACATATTTACACATGATTTACATGTATTTACAAACAAACAAAAGAAACAACTTAATTATGTCCACAGATTTCTGGTCTGAAAGTATCATTAATCCTTTTGATGTAATGATAAAGTCAGACACAAACTGACAGATTCAGAAAACAGTTGTCACTGGCATTTGTTTAGACCAGAGTCACTGTTGATAACTTTCATGAGTCATTCAGGTTGTTCCGTGATGAAAACTCGTCTATCGTATGTCCACGATGAGCAGATTTGTTGACTGGGCCGTAGATCTCGTGTCAATTTGTAGATTGTACTACGATGTTTAGTAACATCATCGTTTATGGAGACAGAGTCTGTCGTGTTTCTCAGACATCTAGAGTTAGTCAGTGCCCACTTTTGTCTTAATAACTGACAAACTTAACCAGTATCTGCCTTTTCCCATCTGAAATACGCCAGCCCACCCGGTCAATGTGGGCGGGTTTTACGTCGTGGTGAACATCATTTAGTATCTTTATTACCGGCAGTTTAGCACATAAAAGAGGAAATAGTTTCATATCATAAATCATATTTATTTCAAAATTTACAATCAAATTCTATGCAAACACTTCTCCCTTTTTGACGAAGGGTTCACAAACAAACGTTCTCACGAAATGTTCAAGCCCTGATGACGATCGAGTGGTAGTTGCTTTTGCATAGCACAGTATGGTTCTTAACCTGATGGTGATAAAAGATGTCAGTCATGGCAATACAAACTGTCATCATCCCAGAAACAGACCCTACAGATGGTAGACCTCATCGCTGGGCTTCTACACATGGCCTCGCCTGATGGTTAAATCGCCGATGGTCTTATTCCAAAACAGCTGTGAAGCCAATTTGTGGTTTCCCCCTCCCGTGATATGGATGGAATATTGCTAAATGCTGTGGACAGCTCATTCACAACCTGACTAGAAGACATTCCCAAATAAGCACCACTATCAACAACAAGGCCTAATATAACCACCATATCACGAATACACCATGCCATTTAGAAAGTGGTCAAATGTAATACATGTTATATTTGGCATTACAGTTTCTTAGAAAATTACAAATTTGAGTACATTTTTGGGTCGAGTCCCATCCGGGATTCGAACCTACACTCTCAGGGTGAGGTACCTAGTCGCCAGCACACAAAGTCAGCGATCTAACCCACTCAGCCACCGATGCTTCCACAAAAATAAAAATCTGATAACATGTAGTCTAGATCATGTACTTTGTGTACCCCTCAGAATTGGACTCAACCCCAAAAAAGAACTAGAATGAGTACTCTACTAAGAAAGGTTATCCCAATTATAGTATTTGTGACACTAGATCACCACTTCAGTCGTCTCTTATGATACATGAGGAACATTTATGACCTTATAGCCAAGTGGTAAGACAACTCAGTGCCGATTACAAACACGAGCATGATCAGCTGAGTTTGATTTAACGCTGCTTTGAAAATTATCTCAGTCAAGTCACAGCATCTCAGCTTGTAGGAGGAAAGTTCGAAGTGATGCAGATCTTACACATGCAAACGAATGCAACGTACACTTGGATTTCACTTTGATAAATGTATACCACGTGTAAATTTGATTATGCGTCTCTCTTATCTGGAGGTGCAGTATCATATCCAAACAATTCAAAGTCGTTTGAGAATAACTTAGTAATACTTTTGATAAGTTTCAAAGGAACGGTTTTGTATGCCCCGATTATTGCCTCCTTTCTCTGTTGTTTCCATCCCCTCCTTTCCTCAGCCGGAGTTTGACGATATACTTTCAAAACATACCTCTTAAACATATCTCTATCAAAAAAGGTTTTTGACAGTTTATTTACAACGCTCTCGGCGGTTTCTTCGATAGGTAGGTACCCATTCAGTTGGAACACTTGCCATAACCTCCTGGCTATGTCTACTCTTGATGTACAGTTCCTATAAAACCGGCTTTTTGCAATTAAACGAAAATTATAATCTATTAGCATACTAAGTTCTTCTTCAACATGTGCATTCTGATCAAACTCATTCATAATCCACCCCTCTCCGATTCCCTGCAAAATATACCTGGAATCATCACCAAACGTCTCTTGCTTTCCGATGATGTTTGGCTTAAACTGGCACGGGTCGCATCTGTACTGAATGGGCTGCCAATGCTCATTCATGTTTTCTGGCACAAGAGAGACTACGTACTGAAGGAACTCGCTGAAACTCACATCACTGCCACACTTCCTAGCTTCGATTGTTGAGTCATGTCGTTGTCTTGTTATATGCAGTGCAAAACTTCTCCAGAAGTCGGGAAGAAAAAACTTATCAAGGTATGCAGACCACAATCGCGAATAAGGATCACGGGCAAACATGAAACGGGTGTAATTGCCAAAGATTGTCTTCTTGGTTAATTCATCTAGAGGAGAAACCTGTGTTTTGTTTTTCTTTCCATAGTGCACGAATACCCGAGGGATGTCGAAGGGAGACTTCACAGGAATTGTACCTGTGTCGTTATGCAAGAAGATAAACACTCTCTTCCAGAAGGTGCTGCCTACCTTGGCTACAGGACAGTAGGCTAAATGCAAGTTGTCATGGCGGAATACTTTATCCACTGAACCGTTTTTAGAATTACGACATTCACTCTTTACATACTGGAGTCTTTCTTTGTATATTTGATCTTTAGATACCCCCACCAGTCTTGTATCTAAAACTTCTTCGGGAAGAGCCGGTACTTGTCCTGAAAAACAAAAACAAATACACGATTTTAACAACTGTTTTTGTTTCTAAAAATACTGGGGGGGGGGGGGGGGGGGGATATTGCCTCCAGCTTGTAGTGACGGCATGTAGTTTTTTATGAGCTTGGCGTGTCCTAGTAACACTTGAAGCTAACATGAACGAGTCAGTGGTTCCATTGATACCATTCCTGCTGTTTCAATTAGTAGATTATTGGAATGATTTCTTAAACACATCCTTCCCATCCAAACTGACTTTGACACACATGTTGGCACAAGAATGTTCATCTTTTGCAAGAATAATAGTTCCAATGTTGTTTGAAGCATCACAAAGGAAAGGAGTGTAATTCTTCTGGGAAGAGAAGAAGTACGTTCCGTTCATTTCTATCAGTTTCTAGTTCAGGCAACTGTGCGAGAAGCCTGTCCTTTAGAAGAAGTCGTCTCTGCTTAGTTTTGTTTCTCAGTTCGAGAAGACAAGCTCTTTCTCTGTGTGACAATCCTACCAGACGAGCAAGGGTGATACTTTAAATCCTGTATCACAACATCCCAACCACTGTGTATTGCGAGAAGTCTTCCATCACTGAGATTCGTGGCGCATTCATATCGTCTGTGATTTAGTTGCATGGTCATAGCTTTTCTCAATAAAGATGTTCGTACAACTTTCTCACATATGAAGCGTTTAGATGGTTTAGGTGAATCACATTTTAATATTTTACTGGAAGATTGCCCTTTCCTTGCCCCTTGCACCTTGGTAGTATTACACATCAGCTGCAGCTTTCATGATATTTTGCTCTTTTGTCTCGACGTGTCTTCCATACCACCACCGTCATCTGGTCCGACTGGATCAAGAATTATTGGTAGAGAATTCAAAGCATGTAAGAATGGATCATTTGTGGCAGTCTTGTAACCATCCTGCTCTATACTGTTCATGATTCATGGCGATGAAAGACATCAATATTGTGCTGTTGATAAAGGGAATATTTGCTCCAATCAGTTTGCCATTTAGATTCCACTTTAGAAGGTTTAAGATGAGAGACTGATGGTTTATCATTTTTCCCACTTTTCACCGAATACACTTTTAAATATGGAAAACAACTAGGCTCAAAGAACTACTCAACATCTAGTCCGATGGGTCATCCAGTATCACCCATGTCCCGTGCGATCTGTACACCATCAGGAAGACTGAAGCCCTGTCTTCCTTGGCACGACTCTCCCGTGCCGGCACATCCTGTCAATTCAGCCGCAGCTATCTAACCAAATGGGGCGGTTAAGTTCGCTTTGGGACACTATATAAATTGTATAAATCAGCTAACACTGAACCCCATGCTGAGTCAAGGTAGTCCAATAACATTAATATTCAATCTTTTATCATGTACCTAGCTTCAAACTCTTACTGTTTTGTACTTTACTCAAAGCATTTTCAGATAAAAGATTTATTGCTGGTTCACTGGTGATTTACACCAGGAAAAGACCTTGTTTGCCCGTAAGTCTTAAATACAACAAAGATTCAAGGTACCAAAATGCTTAACTGTATTAACCCTTGCAAAACTAGTGTGGACATACTAGAAAACATAAATCAACTCTGGGATGTTTTAAATCGGATAACTGTGTCAGTTTCTAAGAGGTAAACATTAATTTATCTTGCAACTGGCGGCCATCTTGACGAAATGGCGGCCATTTTGGATTTTCACGTCGCCAACGCTTTTGGCCTGAACAAGTAGCCCAAGGGGACTATTCATACAGATTGTGTTGCTTGTATCACCAGTTGGATGAGTCTTACGCAAGCTTTGATCTGCTCAGCTATGCAGAATATTAAATGTTCGGTCCCTTTTGTGTTTGCATCAGTCATTTGGCAAGTTTTATCTGTACTAAATTTCGAGCAGTAATTATTAGATATAATAGACTTATTACAGATAATAGTGGTGATCTGGATATATATCATGTAACTGTGTTAAATGTTGATAGTATTTTACAACAGCAGTGCTAGGTCTTATTCGTCAGATTTGTTAGTGGAGGTAAGTAGATATCAATGCAGATATGTTTCAGCTACAGCTAGAAAACCAGATACTTTTTTACATTTAAAACTATTAGCCTGAATGTTTGTTAAAGTAAAAAAACATCTTGCAACAATGTAATTTTTTGGCAGGCAATTATTTATTTCTCGAATATAGCTTATATCATGAACGGCCCTACGTGGTGACACGTAAAAGTAGATAGAAAATACTTTCAACTTTCAATTAACGCGAGTTGGGGAGTTGGGTTTTGAAACGTATTTAAGTTATATCTAGGCGTGTCAGCTAATGTTGGAGGAAAGCACACAGCTGGACTCTAACCACTTGAAACTATCGAGCACGGGCATAGTGCTGACAAACTAATGATTTTAGTCAGAGTGATTCTGGGATTCGAAAGTATTTAAGTTTCCCCATCCATATTCATAAGACATCTCCATTGGAGGATTACGACTAGATCATCAGATTGTGAATCATGTGCAAATAGTGATGATGCCAGGTGTTCGCGAAAAGGTGAACTTATCCTGCCCTAACCGGTGACTTCCGTCACAAACACATGCAATGGCAAAGCAATTGTTCTGAAAACAAACAAGAGAGCATGTATTACAAGTCAACATGAGAAACATTCCTTCATACTTACTGGCTTGATGATCTTGGTGGATGACGGTTGTGAGGTTGAGTCCCGCCACCACCAGAACCAGCAGGACAAGGATGGCATAGTTCTTTTTTAGCTCCCTCCAACACAACCAGAGAACCAGAGACACGAACCTCATGCTGAAATAGTACGTCTGTATTATAACCCTTGCTTGTCGTAGGTGGCGACTAAATGGATCGGGAGATCAGGCTAGGTCACTTTGCTGATTCCTTGTCATCGTTCCTAACTGGCCCTGATATCGAGTCACACGATATATAAAACCCCGCGAACAGGATTTGCTTGGAGGGGGCTCGATTGGGTTCAGTTAAGTGAGTTGGGTTTAAACACTGTTTTACTTACATGTAGTACTTTAGTTAAACCACGGCTTAATGTGAGAATAGGTCTTCAGCAACCCATGCTTGTCGTAAGAGGCGAGGGGGCACGGGTGGCACAGTCGTCTAAGGCGCCGCGATTCGCTGTGTAGAGTTGCGTCCCTTGGGCATGCCAGAAACCTATGATTGTGGATTCGAATCCCGGTTCGCCGCGATTATGTTTCTAGGTTTGTCAGCACCATACCCGTGTTCGTAGGTTTCACCGAAGTGGTAAACGTCTGAGACCTGCATCACTTCGGGCTTTCCTCCCACAGTATATCAGTATATCAAACTTTATCCCCATAATCCCACGATATATCCTCTCTATATTGTGTAAGTGCATTTGTAAAGAGCAATCAAACTTGAGTAAAGAATCACTTAGTTTGGGGTAAAACATCAGTAGGTTAATACATTTTCTGAAATACTTTTAATTTATATAAGTGATGACAACCGATCTCTTTGTTTTGTGCACACACGAAAATTGGTTTGACTGGCCCTTTAAGGCCGATACGTGGACGTAACAAAGAGATATATACTCAACAATTGATAACACGATCCCGTTACCTTACAGGTTAAGGATATTATGTATGCACAATAGAAACAATTCATAGCTAACACTTGGGTGATACCAAGTGTACCTCCAGTTTATTCTGTTATGCTAAAGTATTTGTAACTTTAGAAAGCTTTTACCGGATCGATTTATTGATTTAATAAACATAGCAAGACCATTGCTTCCATAATCAACTTGATGCTGTGAATAACTTATTGCCTTGGAGATTCCGGGTAAGAATAGCAAGCTATGTGTGTCATAAGACGTGAAATAATGGATGTGGTCAAGGAAGGTGACTTGCTTGATTGGGTGACATCGAACCCGACAGCCCGGGATTTACAGATAAAGACAATGGTTTGTCTGGTCCAGACTGGATTATTTACAAAGCTTGAATGCTGCTGAGGTTGGCGTGAAACAACAAACAAAATGGTTACGTGATGCAAGAACTGCTCGTGAAACATTTATGAGTGAGTGAGCATGGTTTTACGCCGATTTTAGCAATATTCAAGCAATATCACGCCGGGGACACCAAAAATGGGCTCAAGACATTGTGTCGGGAATCGAGCCCATGTCTTCGGCATGACGAGCGAACGCTTTAACAACTAGGCTACGCAACCGCCCCTGAATCATTTATGACGCCGTAATGTTTGACTTTTATTCTATGATTATAGGCGGAATCGCAAAGGCGTTAGATTGAATTATAATATAACGGTAAACCACACCCGATACACGACAGTCCGAGTTGCGAGAGAACACAAACCTATACCAGGAGACATATTTAATTGATTAAATATCATATTTGAACGAGCTGACAAACAAAGTGATATTTGAGTGAGACAATGCGTCACATGTCAGTCTAACATACAAATGCCCCGGCTGCCATTATCACCCGTCATTATCAGCTAATACGCATGTGTGACTTTAACATTAAACACGCCCTGAGATTAGAGTCCCCGATAACATCAGTTATGGCAACAGGTAAATCACAGCTCGCCCCATGCCTGGCACGTCTCTACCAAGACAAACAACCAGTATTGTAAAGCCTTGTATTTGTTTAAGCCGTGATATTACTTGGTTAACAGACTTTGTTTCCCAAAGGCCGGTGGCCGAAATTGATAACTAATTAGACACGTCAATTATTTTTGTTATGTTTTAAAATATAATATGGACGGTAGGATAAAGAATGAGAATATTAAATTTTTCTATTTTTAGAGATGGTATTTTGTGAAATGGGACAAGAATGGGCGCACTGAGCTACACACTGGTGGAGTACTCGTGCAGCTATTAAACTTGTATCACTTGTCTGGGCCAGGCACGGCACAATAATATTCTTTTTTATCCGCCACAATATATCTTATTGTATGCACACGGAGAAAGGTTGAAGAACGTAGCTTCATAATCGCCATTTTCTTCCCTGTTTTATCTAGCAATGTATACATACGCATGAAAAGAAACGTTGACAAATATAGTTCCCATAATTGCCGAATATAATTTCCTATTTATTCTACTAAAATAAGTACTCCGTGTGAAGGTAGTTGAAGAATACAGTTCACATAATTTCAAAATTCTTCCTAACATTATCTGGCATATAAATGATTATTTATATTACACGTGAAAAATAGGTAAATATTGCAAATTGCCAAGTATTAAGTCTATGACTTGCCAAAAAAAAGTATTCGGTACGCATAACAGATCGTTTGAAGAAACCCGACTTTAAATAATTGCATGTGTATTCCTGTTGTATCATCGCTATTTCACCGGCGGTCTGTAAATAATCGAGTCCGGACCAGACAATCCAGCGATTGACATCATGAGCATCGATCCACGCAATTTGGATACGATGACATGCACCAACCAAGTCAGCGAATCTGACCACCCAATCCCGTGTCGACAAGCATTAAATAAGTAATAATGTGGGAATGCATGTGACAGGTGGTTTGAAGAACCAGGTACTTGCCGTATGATAAATATCACAAAAGTAATAAGAATATTGATAAAATGTCTGAAAATGAAATCCGTACCTCTGTTGTATAGAGTCCGGTTTCTCTATCGTCAGTTCACAATTAGCACACTAAGGACTCTATGTTCGAGACGTTGACTGACGTATACATGGGAAAGTTACAGTCACATCGTGTCCCTGGCGAATAACGGTAAATCAGCACATTAACAACCATGACCTGACGTGTGACCGATACACTCCATAAAACTTCAATTTGGGAAAGAACCAGTCTCGATTATTTCACTAAACAAATCCCATTGGGTGTAAAAGGCAAAATAGCGTTGAATATTATATGAGTGGATCGCGTGAAATCAGTGACGAAACCAGGTGTTGGCAGAAAGGGGAAGCAGGTCCTGCCCTAGAGGTAGCGTCCACCACTCACACAAATTGCATCAAAAGGTATGTATTTGTTGCCTGACCCCGCACAGCAGTAATCCTGTCATACAACGGCGGCATGAAAACAGACCAGACAATCAAGTGATGGACCAGAAATCCAGTCACACATTAACGGATAAAACACCGCGAACAGGATTTGCTTGAGGGGGCTCGATTTGTTTCAGTTTAGTGACTTGAGTTTAAATGCAATTTTACTTAGTATTCCAGTTAAACCGCGCCTTATTGTGAGAATAGGTCTTCAGCATCCCATGCTTGTCGTAAGAGGCAAATAACGGGATCGGGTGGTCAGGCTCGCTGACTTGGTTAATGCATGTCATCGTATTCCAAGTGCGAGGATCGATGCTCATGATATCAGTCACTGGATTGTCTGGTCCAGACCGCCGACATGTAGTTGGTATATTGGTGAGTGCGGCGTTAACAACACACAATCAGGATATGATATAAAAGCAGGAAGTAGGGGGAGGGGTTGTTCCTGCTTGACATATTGTACTCATTTGGGGAATCGAACCCGGCCTTCGGTGTGACCAAAGCTTCCCCCAGCATCAAGGACAATGATATCGTTGCACTGAATAATAACATTAAATGTCATATGGGTAAATCGACAAATGCTCGACAATAACATGAATGTCACAAAGTGCGCGATCGTTAACGTTTTTCTATGCAACACAAGCGTGTGATGTCAAATGCAGTTGATAATATCATGAATAAGTACATTTGTGACCACTCGCGTAATTTCCGGAGAAGCCACATTGATTCAATGGATGTCCACTGTTCTGTCTTGGACACACTGAAGGTCACGCAAGGTTCACGGAGTGACAAAGACATGACGTACATATAGCTGTAGTATGTCTAGTGACAATGATATACGATAATCATTAATATACATATGACACCACGTGGCAATGAAATGGCTGATCTGGATATTTAATAAGAGTGGCTGGCCACACTAGCAAACACGTTGCTCATTTAACTGTGACCTTTACATGTGCCTTCAGACCATATGCAAATATTCGTGCTCTTCATATCAGCCACATTTCGTCAGATATCAGTATTCAAAAGAAGGGTTTGTTTGCATGGTAGTGATCCAAGCGATTCGTTTTAACATTAACGAGTCCAAGTTTTCACGTAACCCAGTCACCTTGACCTGCTGGTCATCAGGTCGAATCTCAGGTCCGCTCTATGAATGATCCCTAGTCAGTCCGCGCTTTATCAATACAAACATTCTGAACATTTTATTTCCTATTTCCACCAAATGATAAATTTGAAGAAAATAAAAGCAATTTTTTGTTGATGGTATCTGGACGAACATGGTATTTTACATCAGATGGTCAAGAAACATTTTGCAGTTATATACAAATGTAATGTAGTGGAACTTTTACACATGCCAGAATAATTCCGACCAAAGGGCCTTACAACAGGTGTGAGCTTTGAAAACCATTAACTCTCCAGTGAATATTACAGTGTATGGATTATCAATACATTCTGTGTTTGTACATGAGGTATTGGAGTATCATGCTAGCGATTCCTCATGAATAGAACCGCATGTGCCACATCCATAGTTCACCAGTGTCTGCCTGTGTGTTCACTGTGGGTGTTCACTAGGGCTGGTCACCATGGGTGTTCACTAGGGCTGGTCACCATGGGTGTTCACTAGGGCTGGCCACTATGGGTGTTCACTAGGGCTGGTCACTATGGGTGTTCACTGTGGGTGTTCACTAGGGCTGGTGACTATGGGTGTTCACTAGGGCTGGTCACTATGGGTGTTCACTAGGGCTGGTCATTATGGGTGTTCACTGTGGGTGTTCAGTAGGGCTGGTCACTATGGGTGTTCACTAGGGCTGGTCACTTTGAGTGTTCACTGTGGGTGTTCACTAGGGCTGGTCACTATGGGTTTTCACTAGGGCTGGTCACTATGGGTGTTCACTAGGGCTGGTCACTTTGGGTGTTCACTGTGTGTGTTCACTAGGGCTTGTCACTATGGGTGTTCACTAGGGCTGGTCACTATGGGTGTTCACTAGGGCTAGTCATTATGGGTGTTCACTAGGGCTGGTCACTTTGGGTGTTCACTAGGGCTGGTCACTATGGGTGTTCACTATGGGTGTTCACTAGGGCTGGTAACTGTGGGTGTTCACTAGGGCTGGTCACTTTGGGTGTTCACTAGGGCTGGTCACTATGGGTGTTCACTGTGGGTATTCACTAGGGCTGGTCACTTTGGGTGTTCACTGTGGGTGTTCACTAGGGCTGGTCACTATGGGTGTTCACTAGGGCTGGTCATTATGGGTGTTCACTGTGGGTGTTCACTAGGGATGGTTACTATTGGTGTTCACTAGGGCTGGTCACTTTGGTTGTTCACTGTGGGTGTTCACTAGGGGATGTCACTATGGGTTTTCACTAGGGCTGGTCACTATGGGTGTTCACTAGGGCTGGTCACTTTGGGTGTTCACTGTGGGTGTTCACTAGGGCTGGTCACTATGGGTTTTCACTAGGGCTGGTCACTATGGGTGTTCACTAGGGCTGGTAATTATAGGTGTTCACTAGGGCTGGCCAATTTGGGTGTTCACTGTGGGTGTTCACTAGGGCTGGTCACTATGGGTGTTCACTATGGGTGTTCACTAGGGCTGGTCACTGTGGGTGTTCACTAGGGCTGGTCACTTTGGGTGTTCACTAGGGCTGGTCACTATGGGTGTTCACTATGGGTGTTCACTCGGGCTTGTAACTGTGGGTGTTCACTAGGGCTGGTCACTTTGGGTGTTCACTAGGGCTGGTCACTATGGGTGTTCACTGTGGGTGTTCACTAGGGCTGGTCACTATGGGTGTTCACTAGGGCTGGTCATTATGGGTGTTCACTGTGGGTGTTCACTAGGGATGGTTACTATGGGTGTTCACTAGGGCTGGTCACTTTGGGTGTTCACTGTGGTGTTCACTAGGGTTGGTCACTATGGGTTTTCACTAGGGCTGGTCACTATGGGTGTTCACTAGGGCTGGTCACTTTGGGTGTTCACTGTGGGTGTTCATTAGGGCTGGTCACTGGGTTTTCACTAGGGCTGGTCACTATGGGTGTTCACTAGGGCTGGTCATTATGGGTGTTCACTAGGGCTGGCCAATTTGGGTGTTCACTGTGGGTGTTCACTAGGGCTGGTCACTATGGGTGTTCACTAGGGCTGGTCACTGTGGGTGTTCAGTAGGGCTGGTATATTTGGGTGTTCACTAGGGCTGGTCACTATGGGTGTTCACTAGGGCTGGTCACTGTGGGTGTTCACTAGGGCTGGTCACTATGGGTGTTCACTAGGGCTGGTCACTATGGGTGTTCACTAGGGCTGGTCACTTTGGGTGTTCACTGTGGGTGTTCACTATGGGTGTTCACTGTCAGTGTTCACTTGGGCTGGTCACTTTGGGTGTTCACTGTGGGTGTTCACTGTGGGTGTTTACTAGGGCTGGTCACTAGGGTTGGTCACTTTGGGCATTCTTACCATAGCAGGCGTACAATACACATTATTCGAAAGATTTGTTTGGTTGTTAAACAACGCACTCAACAATATTCCAGCTATATGACGGCGGTCTGTAAATAATCGAGTCTGGACCAGACAATCCAGTGATTGACACCATGAGCATCGATCCACGCAACTGAGATACAATGACATGCATCAACCAAGTCAGCGAGTCTGACCACCCGATCCCGTTAGTCTCCTCTTACGACAAGCATAGTCGCCTTTTACGACAAGCATGGGTTGCTGAAAACCTATTCTACCCCGGATATTCACGGGATTTATTCCAAAGAAATGGAAGAGGACTATAAGTACAACTTTATTTAATATTTAACAGTATTACTTTTCTCTCAAATCACGCAACATTATTTTATAAAAGTCTAATTTTATAACAGAAACATTTCTTCAGCATGGATAGCATACTGATTATAAACATAATGGATATATAAATACAAAATGTAATCCATACATAAAAAATAAAATTGTGTATTTAATAAAACTGAAGGATTGTACATTATGTTATTGGTGTTCGGTTAGAATGACACTGACTGTGGGTATGACACACAAAGGGTACACTTACATGATAAACGATACCTTGTTGTCGGACATAATGAATGGTTATAAGGGACACCGCGTCTACAGTTTCACCACCACGAACATCTGCAATGTGGCTCATGTGGCATTAATCAATTATCACTCATCCTCTCCTGTTTCGATGACGAAACACGGAACACGTTATGCTGCAGACACGTCATTTACCCTGACGTCGGTCTCTACCTACACAGGGGCGGAACATGATCCTATAGTTGACAGCGCCAGCAGCGATTTGAGACACGATGACGCAGAATCAGAAGGTGACACATTGTCACCATATATATATATAGGGCTCTGGGGCACATTTAGATCCATTATCCCACAGTGATCATCAACATCAAATACATATTTCGGCAAATTTCGGCATAATAATGCAAATTTTGAAAAGGTATTAATATATTTGCATTAATATCCATATTAACAATTATAAAAAGGAGTCATGAGTAAGAGCGTGAGTATGATTTTATGCCGCTTTTAGAGCATTCCAGGACATCAGATAATGGCTTCACTTATTGTACTTATATAGGGATCGATCGATTCGCATTCCGATCGAACTACCCTCGCCCTCATGCTATATGTATCTGGCATTATTACTGACGTTTGAGGGTCGTGTTGTTTCGTGAGGTGAAGTTTTCCGAAAACAGGAGGAAGAGGCAGGAGGAGAAACATTTTACATTTTTACTGTAAACAGAACGTCCATGTGCTATCCAGTTCCATCCTTGCAGAACAGAGGTTCATTCAACACTCATGCGTTGAATAAATAAGTAGCATAATGTTTGTGGTGGCAAAGATTTCACATTTGACACAAATATCCTTCTGAACTGATCATGAGTAATGAAAAGATGGGTCTCTAATGGAACGAAATGGAACTCACCTTATATATTTGAGATGTGCACATCCCATTCAGTGCTTTGGCGACTGACAAGATACAGGACGGAGAAGGTAGATAGTAGATGACACGCGTCTCATTGTGGGCGTGAGGTTAAGCCAAACATGTGCTTAGGTGTGTAGTTTCACTTACATGTTCGCATGGAAACATGTCAAGGGAGCCTAGTGGCCACCTCTCCCGGTGTTGCAGCAGCCCCGCTGATACGTCTCCTTAATGATTTATTGACGCCGGTAACAGGCCCTGGCCAACTCCTGCGGTAACATCTGGACGCCTTTCACAGCTTGTTTGACCATAAAATAACTAGAAGCTACTGTGTATGCTCATCAAGACCCTTGCATAAGACTCTTAGATTTAGCAACGGTTAATTCTTTTGTGTGGATTAGGACAGTGGATTAGTGGAATATAAATCCTGGCTTAACGTCCTTAATCCAGAAGGATACACGTAGGCAGCTGTTTCACGGGCATTTCAAATAAAGATTCTTCATGTATAAATTGCATGTAGTTAAGTAAGTGTTTATTCAGTGTTTTGAAGGCCATTGGCTCAATTAAATCAATACCAATATATTGATATCTGACAGAGACAAATGTATTATTTGATCATGCTGACTACTGTTTATGGCAAGTTACATATTTCTGTAATTAAGAGATTCCTTTACAACTTTGGCACAATTTACGAGGGTAGTTGTATCGTTACAGTTTATCTATTTAGTACATTTCATAATATTTGACAAGTTCTTAAATGTGTTAACGCAGTACATTCAAACAAAATGGAGTTTATCTTCAATATTTTTACAGTTACATATCTTACATATTCGACTTACAATATTAATTTCGTTAATGCTAATATTGCACCTGCATCAACATAAATACCTTCTGGTTTCTATCACCGCGGTAGTTGCTACGTAATATTCCACAGATAATAAGGACTTAATGTGTTTATAATGAAAAAACGTGATGACCCATTAAGTTTTTCCTGAATAGTTTGTTTGCGACAATCCTGAAGTTTTGAAATGAGAGAAGGCATGCAAATACAAAATTATGTAATATCATTCGCACATGTGACGCACTGATACATCTGCCGACTGCATCCATATTGGGCTTTAGTAAACAGAGTTTGTATCCGACATTCTTACTAATTTACACCAGTAGGTAACACACTAAACATAATAATCTACACACAAACCATGTCAACCGCATTCTGCCAACATTGCAATACTTGTTGATACATATTTACCGACACGCAAAACATTTAAAGTCTTAGAGTAAATGTTGAGGGCATACAAAGGATTGTATGGTGTAACATCTTTGTTACAATAAGGGACCTTATATGACTTTACAGAAAAGTAGTAGTGCATTTACTCCGTGACAACCTGTTCGAAAATAACACCCCTAAATATTTATTGGAGCAACACCCGCATACCATTTTTCTTGGAATCTAGAGTAATTTGTAGGTACATATTGCAAAAGGAATAGGACTCAAGTAACAACTCTGTCCAACACCATGCAAACATTCACAATATTCATCAACAGAAATGTCAGACATTCTATCCGCCGCAAAATGTTTGAAAGACATATGTCTCTTTAGGGTTAATAACCTGCTATGTATATCATTTTTCATAATATAATATCCTCAAGGTAATTTCCGATTTTTTAGTCAAAGGACTTTTTAAAAACGACAGAAACATAGCAGAATCTCCCACCAGTCTTGGATAAGTACGTCTAGACAAGACGCAATAAGGTTGAAATGTTGTCGGCTGTACAGTAACTCTTCGGAAATTATGCCTGAGCGTCTGGAATCTTTTGAAAATAATCCGCACAGCGTCCTGAACCTTCATTTGATATTGTACAAGTCAGTTTACCAAATATGTCCATCGATGATATGACCCTTGATAACCGACATTGCCTTTCTTATGAATTGGCACAGTAATTACGTTTGCCCATTCAGCTGGATATATTGTTGTCGCACTATGGTATTTCAGGCCGAAATAGATTTAAGGAACTTATAAGGAACTTGCAGCATCTCGACCTTAACGCATCTGGTTCCTCAAACGTCCCCTGATTTGTATCGCTTATGGCACCTTCAGTCTCTCGCTGCGTCACATCTCTGTCTTCATCATTGCCAATACAGCATAAAAGTTCATCATGGCTTTCAATTTATATATGAATGTTGAACAACGCGGTCGTCAAATGGAATATATGCTCAGTTAAACACATCTTGAAAATAGTACGTCCTTTGATCATTGTCTATTGTAGATGATAGGCCCAAGAAACGTTCGTTTTGGATATCTATTTCCAAAATGATTTACTGTCATTAGCACTTCCGACCCGTGAAGATTCCGGGGTAGAATAGGTCTTCAGCAACCCATGCTTGCCGTAAAAGGTGACTATGCTTGTCGTAAAAGGCGACTAACGGGATCGGGTGGTCCTTCGCTGACTTGGTTGATGCAATTGCGTGGCTCGATGCTCATGATCTTAATCACTGGATTGTCTGGTCCAGACTCGATTATTTACAGACCGCCGTCATAAAGCTGGAATATTGCTGAGTGCGGCGTAAAACAACAACAAACCAACAAACCAACATTAGCACTTCCAATGAATTAGCTTACTGCAGATTCTTCATAGTATTATTTTCGCGAACACCTGGTGTCATCACTGATTTCCAGTTATCCATTCATCTAATTTCCACAGCTATTTGCCCTTTACGCCAAGCGGAATCAGTTTCGGCAGAAAATATAGACTGGTTATTCCCTTGCATTGACAATTTATATTTTCTTGCTACATAAATCTCTGTATCCACGTCTAACATGAGTACAACATGATACTGGTAGACGATTGTCAAGTTGCAGGTCACAAGATGCAGCACACGCCTGTAAAGTACATTTTGAGGTGTCGACGGCCAGATTAACATCTTCACTCAACAGTTGAATACATTGGTCGAGAATAAATTAAGACAAAACATTAGACATGACAACACTAAATGTATGTCTAATATTGGTAATCCATGGAAATCTGGTAATAGAAGTCATGTGTTCATTATGGGCATCGCCTACTACCTGGTCATCATAATTATCTCCCTTAAAAGATACCGCCGTCATATAGCTGGGCTATTGCTGAGTGCGGCGTTAAACAACAAACCAACCAACCAAAAACCTTGAGAGACAGAGAAATGATCCGATTATAAGCGAGTCTGAACTCTGAAATCCGTAATCTTGTCAAACAGGTTAGTGTGAACACTGTACATAATCTACTAAACTTGCACCATTTTGTTTAAAAGATGCGAACGAATCTTCAGGATCCCCTTCAAATCTCCCATTCCACTTATGAACCCCGAATGAACAACAAAAATCAATCAGTTCTTTCCCATAGCCATTATACACATCATCACGAGTATTTCTTGGTTTGTTAAATGAATCATAAATATAGACCATATCTTCCAAACTTAGTATAAACATGTTACAATCATCGATAATAAAATCATTGAACCGTCCAGTTCGTGTCTTATAATCGCCTGGTAGAATGATGTCACAATCGGCATATTCATACAACACCGTTGAAATACTACTCTCTAAATAATCAATCCCTTTGTTAGATCTAGTGTCTGTATGTATGTGACATGTACAATATGTGACACCAAAATAAAATAATTTTCTTCTTGTTGTTGTAAACGCTCACATAAACCAATTGGATACAATTTACAACACATAAGGTTTAAAAATGAATATACAAACGCTCACATAAACCAACGCATAAACGAAGCTTTGTTTGCTTGTTGATTTTCAACGCCACAGTCAGCAGTGTGCGAACAATGTCACAGCCTGTAAATAGTGGACCAGATGGCACGCAAACCAGACTGAGTTGAGTTAACGATTTCTGCTTTGTTAGCAGTTGTACTATCAATGAATAAAAGTGACAGAATCATTAATAAACAACTATTATACGTTTCCGACTATATCATAAACACGTGCTCATGAATCACTGTCAAAATGTGATGCATAACACTCTTTGACATCTTCGTAGTAACAGCATGCTCCACTATACCTCCAAAGTTAAAATGTAGGCACAAAATCCCGGGGCTGCTGGAAACTTGCTCGACATTGAAGGAAAAATGGCTATTTGAAACTTGTCGTCGTCCCTCTTGTCACACAGTCTTGTCGATATTTTTGGTAACTCTGAATCTTTATGCTTAGAGTGAGTGAGTATGGTTTTACGCCGCTTTTAGCAACTTCCAGCAATATCACGGCAGGGGACACCAGAAATGAGCTTCACACATAGTACCCATGTCGGGAATCGAACCCGGGTCTTCGGCGTGACGAGCGAACGCTTTAACCACTAGGCTACCCTTGCTCAGGTAGGTAAATCAATGGAAGGGAATAAGTATTTGACCGTTATTGAACTATAAAAAAATAATAACTTCTTTGCCAAAATCCCTTTGCCCATCCGAGCAGAAATTCTGACTTGATGCACAAACAAAAGACATCAGCACTGTTTGTTTGTTTGTTGTTTAACGCCCCACGTCACCTCAGCAATGAGGGGGACACCTGGTGCCCATGGAGATGTCTACATCTTGCCTAACTATCTTACCCACACATGGATGTTATATATGAAGTCCAGCTTTTCACATATTGCTTCTTTTAGATGACATTTGCTTTAATATGTGATATATCGTCCTGAACCTTCCCCGCAAGAGATGTAACGACATCTATGGTGACCACGTGGAGTGGCAAATGCCCCACAGCTTATATTCTGATTAAGTTTCCTCTTTTTCTACCGATGACACCACCACGTACTGACCCACTCTGAAAGACATTCAACAGATTCATCTTCTATACGGCACCATTATTTGGCACACGCTTCGACAGCAACCATAATGATGTATGTTGCGATCCAGCTGTTTTCGGAGGCAATATTTGAATACCTATCGAAATTTAATATTGTCAACATTTGAGACGTCATCTGTGATTCTTTGAATGCATGTCTGTAAAGGGTGAAATATTCTGTGATAATAGAACATACAGCGTTTAAGGTGCCCCTTAAAGATACAGATGATACCGACCAACCACATCACGGAACCAGAGCAACAGATATATTGATTGATTCTTACAACAAAGCTTCCCCAAATCCACAAAGATGGCATTTCGAACTCACAACTAGACCAACAAAAACAACAACTATTCTTACCTCGTCGTAGAGCTGCGCTTCACCTCACAGTCAGCAGGGCCATGTGACCAGGTATATGTCATCCCTCCGTACTCCCCTCCTTATGGCAATACCGCGAGCTATTCATGACACCATTGTCAAACATAACATTACATCAAATGGCTAATTAGCAAGTAGCCGTGACATGTACATGCTTGATACCACTAAACTGTTGCTAATTCCAAGATGCTAATCCCAAGGTAAGCGTGCCAGTTGCTGACCCTCGTTTATTTTGTATTGTATGTAGACTGTGAAACACACTTAACGACCTGTGCAGCTATGTCATTATTCAGTATAACTATTCAATCATTTTGTTTATATTCAGGGTTTAAACCTTATAAGGCAACCTCGGCCTAATGCAAACACAGGAATGCGGAATAGGGTCCTCCGGAAGCTCTCATTAAATCAAACATCAACCACCTGGGCAATTATATCAAATGAAACGGTGGGGTTGAATCTCATAATTCCTAACAATACTATCGCTCACATGAACATCCATCCAGGCACATCATTCAGTCACCAACTACCTGTTTCATACTTGTGGATATAGTTTACGCCCATTACTCTTTTTAAACCCTCTAATCATTTCATCATCATCATCAGCAGCAGCAGCATCCCCAAAAAGATCCGGGTTAAAATAGGCCTTGCTTGTCGTAGGAGGTGACTAACGGAATCGGGTGGTCAGGCTCGCTGACTAGGTTGATGCATGTCATAATATTCCAATTTTGTATTTCGGCGCTTGTGATGTCAATCACTGGGTTATCTGGTCCAGACTCGATTATTTACAGACCGCCGTCATATAGCTGGAATATTGCTGAGTGCGGCATTAAACAAACAAACACATCATCATCATCATCGACGAGAAAAACTGTGTAATCCTCCAATGTCAACACTTCAAATCCCGATCACACAAAACAAAAGCGACACAAGCAATTCTATCATAGCCACCGGTTTTGGACAACCTTTGTCTCAATGAACAAAGGCTAATTACCCTGTAGCCATGACCTGTATGTGTCTAGATCCTTAAATGTCATTACACATAAGATGCTAATCCGACTTGTTAATCCCATTGTATTGTACATTGGCTGTCAGCCATTCTGAACGATGTCAGTGATTAATTACTGTTGTTTATATTTAAGACTAAATTCGTGGCAGGTGACCTATTCAAAGCCTCAGGCATATACCTAATAAAAACAGGACTAATTAGTCGCATTTAAACCCCAAATAAAATATAAAAAACCAAAACTACCCTATCTAACAACCACCCAACACACACAGCTCCCTAAATCTCAAAATTTCAAAATTACTATATAAGCAACCCCTAAAGCCCCCCTCCTCGGTTGCACAAACTCACTTTTCCCCTTTTTGGAAACACATTAAATGGCCTGGCCTGGCCCGTGTGCGACGTACGATGGAGTCGTAAAGCGCACGTTAAATCTCCAATATAAGTAAGTAAGCAGGTGACCTTGGCTAATTTAGCCTTGGTCCAGAGATGAAAAAGAAGAGAAAGTCTTACCCTTAGCCTAGCTAGGGTCAGTGTAGGTGCTCCTGGGCACAAACACCATCACTACTATCTCTATGTGCTGACCTGCCAACTGGTGCTTCTTGTATATGTATATATACATCTACCTGTATAAAGTAAACCTGTATATACCACAAGCCATCGACTCAATGTTGTCACTTCCTACCGATAACCATACGCCAACCCCTTGTATATAGGAGCATGCAAGTAATCGTTAGCAACATCGCATATGTCTACCTACCCCATAAACGAACTCCTCCTCCTCATCATCATCATCGACGACACAAAAAAGGTCTCACGCTTAGCTGTGGTTAGGCTAGGTGCACTGGGGCACAAACACCACAGTGACCATCTTTAGCCTTGCACATCAGTGTTGACCTTCCACACAACGTTTTCTGATAACATGTATTTGTAAAAGAAAATATTTATGTACCGCGCATTGTCGAGTTGATTTTTTTTGCTTCCTCGTGAGACCGCCTCCGTGGTCTAGTGGTAGAGCGTCCGCCCGGAGAGCGGAAGGTCCGGGGTTCGATCCCCGGCCGCGTCATACCAAAAGACGTTAAAAGATGGTACTTGTTGTTACCCTGTCTGACGCTCGGCATTAAGGGGCTAAAACAAGGACTGGTCGGCTCGGAGTCAGTGGCATGGTATCTCAGTGAGCTAGCACTATGAATCGGCATCAGTCCGGACTAGTACAAGCAGCCACACAAACACACACACGTACATGCACGTCGCTATATAAGTGCAATAATCTTGGACGCGACGTTAGCCCCATTTCACCTCACCTCACCTGCTTCCTCATGAGAACCGTTATCTTATCCCTGCACATGTATAAATATGTATATAGTCCTGATCAATGCCCACAAGCCTACGTAACGCGTCAAACACCCATTGTTAATAACGTCGGACAACATAAATCGCGCGGACGTGCTGTGAAGGGATTCAATGTCCGCCTGATCTGGTTACACTTATATAGAGAGGCCGAGAAGACGGATGAGGACAAATATGTAGTTAAACGCCTGGTTTGTGATATTCTAAATGGAGGTAATTCTACTTCACTGGCTGACATTGCAACATCTCACAGAGTAGGATCGAACGAGAGCAAACACCAAAGCCAATTACTGCAAGGCTTCATTCCTTTTGTATGAAACTATAAGTCCACGTGACAAACTCTGCGGTTATAGTACAGTAAACTACGGTTAAAACGAACACGCTTATAACTAACTGACGGATATAACGAACTTACTTTTTGGTCCCGACTATTTGCTGTAGTTATGCTGTATATATGCTTATAACGAACTACGGTTATAACGAACTAAAATTAGTAGTCCCTTTGAGTTCGTTATAACCCTAACCCTAACCCTATCCAATGACATCACCCTGGCCCAACGTCAAACCCTAAGGGATCTAACGACTTCTGACAGGAAGGGTTATTTTAAGAAAAGAAACCTTGTGATTGTTGATTGCCAGTTCCATCGAGAAGTACATACAAGGATAAAGTGGGAAACTCAAAGAGGCAATCCTCAGTTCACAGAACACAGTATCCGACGAGACACGCCCCAGGTCAAGAGAGAAATAAGGATGTGACCATGGCAACGATACCAGTCATCCACCCAAGCCTGATACCCATAGCACTAGTAAATTGTTATTTTGGAACATCTCTGGAATTCAAAGTAAACTGCGTTACATTAATTTTCTGTTCTTTATCGAAAACTCTGACTTCATAGAAACATGGGCATCATCGTGTGACCTAACAGTACTTTCCAGAATTCATCCCGTTTGATCTGGTTGCTAGAAGAACTGCCAGCTTTGGGAGATTGTCTCGTGGTATTACTGTATTGGTTAAACGCTGTTTGGGGAACTTATACTTGAAGAAATCGTTCATCAAGCAAAATGCAATAACTTATGACCTTTTTGGCCTTGATAAAAATGTATTAATACCACCGGTATAAATGAATCCCCTAAAGCCGCCGTGGTATTATAATAAGCAATGCAAATGTGGAATTTCCATTTTGCAAGAATCGCTTCATGATGTGACACAGGAGGTTGGGGATGTCCATATACACCTCGGCTGGGACTTCAACACAAGGACTTCAATAGAATCCGACTTGATAGACAATGGTATTTCAGAACGATTAAACTGTGATCATTTTTCTAGATTTTTCATGGAATGTTTTTCTTGCGACGAAGTGTGAAATCTCTTTGGTTAATTGCTAATGAAATTGTGTGCATCCCTTAATGGGATCTTGTTTAATGGTCGCTGTGCAACCAGAGACCATATCGGTATATGGTCTCTGGTGCATCTAATATTGGAAACGGGTGACTTTACATTTATTAGTACGAATGGGTCTAGTGTTGTAGATTATGTTATGTCATCCCTTGAAGTCTTTTCTTTATGTACACGTTTTGATATTGTATCCCTATACGACTCTAGTCACCTTCCGGTTACATGCTCACTACTGTCACGTGACTCTGATGCAGCGCAAGCACGTGCATCTCATGTTGGTGACCTCTGTGTTTGTCAACGGGACTGCTGCAAACCTACTCTCTCTGATGAGGTGATCTCAATGTTTGACACTTTTACTGATTTATCATTTCATGAGTTAGATAATACTGTTAGTATCCTTACTGTAGCTATATGTTGTATTTCTAGCAGTATGAAAGTAACGTATTTTTTTTGCAAGGCTCAACCTCAGAGATAGTTTGATAAAGAGTGAGTTTTTCGTTGTGAGAGAATCAGACTTCTTAATGTGTTCCGTCGATATAAGAGTAGAGTTTATCCAGATAATTACATTTACGCCCGTAATAGGTTTACTACAGTGACACCTAGGAAAAGACAGTTGTATTCCGGTTAGACATTCAACAGTTTGTTGAATAATATTAACAATAGTAAAGTATTTTGGTCTGTTTGGGCGACTTACGATCTACTATATGTATGTCTGTTGAACAGTGGCAGAAATATGTTAGTGGTATGGTGTCTACAGATGTTGCCACTGATGCTACCCCATATGATGATGACGATGATGATGATGATGAAGATGATGATATACCTGTCACTGATGAAGACTGAGATGATATACTAGTAACTAGATGTATTTATTCTTGATTGCTCTGAAACGTAACAAAACAACAGGAAATGATAAAGTAATAGCACAATTGTTTATAAATGCATATAATATTTATTGCCTTATCTGTTAATTCTTTTTAATAATCTATTTGACAAGTTATAGTTTCCCGATAGGTGGGCAGAAAACATCATCCTACCTCTTCATCAGAAATAACCAAATAACTACAGGGGAATTTCTTAATTAAGTATATTAAGTAAGATATATGTTTCAATTCTGAATTCTCGTTAACGTTTAAAAAATTGTGGAATCGCAAGTAGGATTTCGCAGTGGATACTCAACCACTGATGATTTATTTACAGGGGTTTGTATTTTTAAAAAAGCATTGGATTTAATTGTAGAATGTACTGCAGAGACGTGGTTTTTCTTCCAAAATATTAAAATGTTTCCAGGTTATTTGTTCATTTATTTCGTTCGTGAGTAAAATATATTAATGTTTATTCAGCCTCTATTTATTTTCGATGTTTATTAATGAGTTGGCATAGGACATTGAATGCTGTTGACATAGTACATTTGTTTCAATGTACATAGAGACAAATTGGGGTCCTAGAACAATATTACTGTTACTATCAACTTCGATAAGACTAAAGTTGTATTTTTTAAGAAAGGAGAAGTGAAAAATGGAATTACTAGGGGAAGCTATTGGAATGTGTTTCGTGTTATAAATACGTTGTTACTCTCAGTAAAACTGTCTTGTGTCCCACATATAGGAAACTGTATACGTAGTAGGTGAGGTGAAATTGGGTTTAACGTCGCGTCCAAGATTATTGCACTTATATAGCGACGTGCATGCACGTGTGTGTGTGGCTGCTTGAAATAGTCCGGACTGATGCCGATTTATAGTGCTAGCACACTGAGATACCATATCGCAGTTAACATGAATACCCCACTCAGACACAGTATACTGACTCCTAGCCGACAAGTCCTTGTTTTAGCCCCTTAATGCCGAGCGCCAGACAGCTGAGGGTAACAACAAGTACCATCTTTTAACGTCTTTTGGTATGACGCGGTTGGGGATCGAACCCCGGACCTTCCGCTCTCCGGGCGGACGCTCTACCACTAGACCACGGAGGCGGTCGGAAACTGTAGTAAACAGGCTTAGAAGATAGTGTAAAATGTTTTGAGATCACTGCATAAAGTAATCCCTTACGACCTGTTCATTAATATATTTGATAAAAGAATCAATAGTTCTACTTTATGACGCGGGAATATGTGGTAGATAAATTTAAACAACTGGAATCTGTACAGATAACGGCATGTAAGAGGGGTGAGGGGTAAAGAAATCTACTCCAAATTATGTTGTCCTAGGAGAATGTGGTCGCTTCCCCCATAAAATGTCAGCAGACAGACGTGTAATTATATACTAGTTTAAGTTATTAGCAATGCCAGAGACAAAATAATGACACATGGTCATTTATGGAGTTAATATCACTTCTTGTCATTTGTTGTACTCTTGAAAAAGATTCGTTATAAACTGTAAATTGTTCAGTTAAAAGCTTAATCGAGACTGGTCCCTTCGCAAGGCGATACTGTTGTTACTTGTCCTTCCTTCGCTTCCAACAGCGGTTTCGTGGCTTTCAAGAATTTTTTTTTTTTTAAATTGATTTTGTATATAATCTTACGAAGTAAACAACATATAGTGCACATATACGCCTGGTTACATACAGTGTATAGGATTGTTATGTGATTCGTTACTCGAATGGACGTCATATAAAATTATGTAACAATGACCTTCTTATCCACACATAAGGATTAGCAATAGAGAATATGATTTGCTCTCTGTTTCAAAAACTTCAAGCTTACGTCATCAATGCAGCGTGGTACTTAGTATGGATTTGAATAAGTTAGTTTTAAGCACATGGACAATAACTCTATTGTCATCTGGTTATGTGGTCGATTGTAGAAAGTTTCATGCGTGACATTCGTATCATCGTGAGTTCGAATAATTGTTCGCCCAGCTTGTTGGTTTCGCCACTCACTCACTTTTAGGTGCACCGATCAAACGTGAAAATCATTTAGGTGCACCGATCAAACGTGAAAAGCTTTTAGGTGTACTGATCAAACTTTTAAAGCTTTTATATGCACTGATCAAACGTGAAAAGCTTTTAGGTGTACTGATCAAACGTGAAAATCATTTAGGTGCACCGATCAAACGTGAAAAGCTTTTAGGTGTACCGATCAAACGTGAAAAAACTTTGAGGTGTACTGATCAAACTTTTAAAGCTTTTATATGCACTGATCAAACGTGAAAAGCTTTTAGGTGTACTGATCAAACTTTTTAAGCTTTTAGGTGTACTGATCAAACGTGCAAAGCTTTAAGGTATACTGATCAAACGTTTACGTTTGTCGATGTTTTGAAAGAATTGTACCGCTAAATAGTGTTCACAACCACTTGTCTCTGATGTCTATTGTTCAGTATGGACCTAAGGCCATCCAGTATTCTAAATATACAATGACCGATTGATTGATGTTAAGGCCTGGGCGGGGGTTGGGGGTAGGGGCTACAGATGGAGGGGTGCAGACATGTTGTTGGAGTTAGAGTACGTTCTCAGTCACTGGTTCAATAACGGAGACAAAACTATTTTTCAGAACGTCAACATTGCATTTTATTTGTAATACTTGAGGCCAAAAATATTTCATGTAATTCTAAATTTATTTTTAACAAAACCGTACAGTCACAGGATGGTGGTAGGGTTTCGTCACAACGGTCACGCCTATGCTTAAAGGATCTTTTAAAATGTTACAAATTGAGCATTTGTCATTACGTTAAAACATGAATTTATACCAAATCTTGAAAACAATTATAATTATGCCCCCCAACCTAGAACCATTTGGCCCCATCCTCTCGTATGCATATTTTTTACATTTTTTTTAACGGCCAGCCTTCGGTGATTTGGCATCACACCATCTTGACTGGAGAGCGATGCGATGGGTTTTATTTTCAATGTAGTTGCAGTGACAACATATCGTATTGTCTCGCATTCGGACGCACGTCCAGAACTACGAATACTCCTGGCTTTCATTTTCATGGATTTCCCTGCGAAGAAAAGCTATGACTAGTGTATTGTCGACTCAAAGACAAACTGAAAGATATCAGCAATCAGTATGCGAGGAAAGCCAAAAAGGTATTCAGATACTGAACGCCAACCGTTTGGATGAAACCCACGAGTCAGGTTGTGTGTTGACAGACCTAGCGATAATCTGGTTGCGAAGTCACGAACAGCGGATGCTGTCACGGCTAAGGGAAGCAACTCACGGTCAACCACGGCTATGGAACCTCAAATAATATGTTGACTCAGTAAACATCTCATGTGTTATGAATAAATGCTGGTATACAAATAATAAAGAGTAAATTCCCCTCCCCCCACCCCCACCCCCCAAAAACAAAACACACACACAAAAAAAACAAAAAAAAAAAACGGTTCGTAACATCTGTCGGTTCGTTATGTGCGTGTTTGTAATAAAGGTACTGTATAGCATTATTCAGGTTGAAAATACTGTGTTTCAGTTCGTCATCCGTCTGCCGCCAACTTTGTTTCTGATAAAGGAGAAAAAACACTACACAGATAATTATAAAACTTTATTTTTCCGACTTATATCTCGTAGTTCGACTTCTTTCAAAGGAATATACCATATCTTATTTCGAGTTAAAAATATCACAAAATGTCATCAGTGATCTACTTCCGGGTCCATTGTTTATCCAATCTGATTCCGGTCCTCGGCCCCTATGTCGTCTTGCGCAGATATCTGGGTGAGATCGTTCCATCGTCGCTCTCTTGGCAAATCGAACTCATGGGTGGGGAGTTTCCGGGGAAGAATGCCCGGGCTTTATCCGGGGAGCTCTCACTGACGTGTCCTGCAAGAGAAAATACATGTGAGGGCGGGGGGAATTGAAGGAGGGAGCGGGCGAGAGGAGTCTTACGTCATTGTTATCTTGATATAGTCCAACACCCTCATGCCTGGGGACACAAAAGCGGGCTTCAAATGTTAGGAATCCAACCCTGGTCTTATTGATATTTACTTTGTAGAGGACTGACAGACATTTTTTTGTAGAGGTGATCTTGTTTAATGAAACCCATTTCAGTAAGACTGTCAAGTATAACCTCATTTGAGTTAACTAAATCAAATTTGACAGGCGCCAAAATATTTCGGGATTCGCCAGATGATTGAACCATTGAAGCATCTGGCATTGAACGTCACAATACTCAAGGCCCAGCTGAGCTTTCAGAAAGTTTTATGGTAGACATGTGGAGGACATTTCCAAATTTGTCGCATCAGTTAACAAAATAATTTCCGATGCAATTCTCTATTTTGACTCGTACTTCATGTGTTTTTTTTCAGCTGAACAATTGACTGGTTTGACGTGTCTGTAACGGGTGCCACCGGGGCGAAGAAAGTTCACACTTCATGCATGTCTGGATGCAGCCTTTTTGTTCAATGCGTTTGTTTGTTTGTTGTTTAACGCCACTCTCAGCAATTTTCTAACTACATGACGGTGGTCGGTAAATAATCGAGTATGGACCAGGCAATCCAGTGATTGACATCATGAGCATCGATCCGCGCAATTGGTATACGATGACAAGCATCAACCAAATGAGCGAGCCTGACCACCCGATCCCATTAGTCGCCTCTTACGAGAGGCATAGTCACCTTTTACGGCAAGCATTGTTGAAGACCTATTCTACCCAGGATTTTCACGGGTCTTGTTGAATGCAAATGCAGATTCGTTAACTGAGTCTTTCAATACATTACTGAGCTGTTACTTACTGGCTAGTTCATAGAATCTACACACATCCGAGGACTCTGCCACGAGCTCCCAGCAGATGAAGATGTACACCTCCTGTCCGAATAGCATCTCTTTATGGCTTGATCTGAAATGTACATCGAATAACGTCGTATAACCTACTTCCATGTACATCGTATAACGTTGTATAACCTACTTCCATGTACATCGTATAACGTTGTATAACCTACTCCCATGTACATCGCATAACGTTGTATTACCTACTCCCATGTACATCGCATGACGTCGTATAACCTACTCCCATGTACATCGCATAACGTTGTATAACCTACTCCCATGTACATCGCATAACGTTGTATAACCTACTCCCATGTACACCGAATAACGTCGTATAACCTACTCCCATGTACATCGCATAACGTTGTATAACCTACTCCCATGTACATCGCATAACGTTGTATAACCTACTCCCATGTACATCGCATAACGTTGTATAACCTACTCCCATGTACATCGCATAACGTTGTATTACCTACTCCCATGTACATCGCATAACGTTGTATAACCTACTCCCATGTACATCGCATAACGTTGTATAACCTACTCCCATGTACACGGCATGACGTTGTATAACCTACTCCCATGTACATCGCATAACGTTGTATAACCTACTCCCATGTACATCGAATAACGTTGTATAACCTACTCCCATGTACATCGCATAACGTTGTATAACCTACTCCCATGTACATCGCATAACGTTGTATTACCTACTCCCATGTACACCGAATAACGTCGTATAACCTACTCCCATGTACATCGCATAACGTTGTATAACCTACTCCCATGTACATCGCATAACGTTGTATTACCTACTCCCATGTACACCGAATAACGTTGTATAACCTACTCCCATGTACATCGCATAACGTTGTATAACCTACTCCCATGTACATCGCATAACGTCGTATAACCTACTCCCATGTACATCGCATAACGTCGTATAACCTACTCCCATGTACATCGAATAACGTTGTATAACCTACTCCCATGTACATCGCATAACGTCGTATAACCTACTCCCATGTACATCGCATAACGTTGTATAACCTACTCCCATATCCATGTACATCGAATAACGTTGTATAACCTACTCCCATGTACATCGAATAACGTTGTATAACCTACTCCCATATCCATGTACATCGAATAACGTTGTATAACCTACTCCCATGTACATCGAATAACGTTGTATAACCTACTCCCATATCCATGTACATCGCATGACGTTGTATAACCTACTCCCATATCCATGTACATCGCATGACGTTGTATAACCTACTCCCATATCCATGTACATCGCATAACGTTGTATAACCTACTCCCATATCCATGTACATCGCATGACGTTGTATAACCTACTCCCATGTACATCGCATAACGTTGTATAACCTACTCCCATATCCATGTACATCGCATGACGTTGTATAACCTACTCCCATGTACATCGCATAACGTCGTATAACCTACTCCCATGTACATCGCATAACGTTGTATAACCTACTCCCATATCCATGTACATCGAATAACGTTGTATAACCTACTCCCATATCCATGTACATCGCATGACGTTGTATAACCTACTCCCATGTACATCGCATAACGTTGTATAACCTACTCCAATATCCATGTACATCGCATGACGTTGTATAACCTACTCCCATGTACATCGCATAACGTCGTATAACCTACTCCCATGTACATCGCATAACGTTGTATAACCTACTCCCATATCCATGTACATCGAATAACGTTGTATAACCTACTCCCATATCCATGTACATCGCATGACGTTGTATAACCTACTCCCATGTACATCGCATAACGTTGTATAATCTACTCCCATATCCATGTACATCGCATGACGTTGTATAACCTACTCCCATGTACATCGCATAACGTCGTATAACTTACTCCCATGTACATCGAATAACGTTGTATAACCTACTCCCATGTACATCGCATAACGTCGTATAACCTACTCCCATGTACATCGCATAACGTTGTATAACCTACTCCCATATCCATGTACATCGAATAACGTTGTATAACCTACTCCCATATCCATGTACATCGCATGACGTTGTATAACCTACTCCCATGTACATCGCATAACGTTGTATAACCTACTCCCATATCCATGTACATCGCATGACGTTGTATAACCTACTCCCATGTACATCGCATAACGTCGTATAACCTACTCCCATGTACATCGAATAACGTTGTATAACCTACTCCCATGTACATCGCATAACGTCGTATAACCTACTCCCATGTACATCGCATAACGTTGTATAACCTACTCCCATATCCATGTACATCGAATAACGTTGTATAACCTACTCCCATATCCATGTACATCGCATGACGTTGTATAACCTACTCCCATATCCATGTACATCGCATAACGTTGTATAACCTACTCCCATATCCATGTACATCGCATGACGTTGTATAACCTACTCCCATATCCATGTACATCGCATAACGTTGTATAACCTACTCCCATATCCATGTACATCGCATAACGTTGTATAACCTACTCCCATATCCATGTACATCGCATGACGTTGTATAACCTACTCCCATGTACATCGCATAACGTTGTATAACCTACTCCCATATCCATGTACATCGCATGACGTTGTATAACCTACTCCCATGTACATCGCATAACGTCGTATAACCTACTCCCATGTACATCGCATAACGTTGTATAACCTACTCCCATATCCATGTACATCGAATAACGTTGTATAACCTACTCCCATGTACACGGCATGACGTTGTATAACCTACTCCAATGTACATCGAATAACGTTGTATAACCTACTCCAATGTACATCAAATAACGTTGTATAACCTACTCCCATGTACATCGCATGACGTTGTATAACCTACTCCCATGTACATCGAATAACGTTGTATAACCTACTCCCATGTACATCGAATAACGTTGTATAACCTACTCCCATGCACATCGCATGACGTTGTATAACCTACTCCCATGTACATCGTATAACGTTGTATAACCTACTCCCATGAACATCAAATAACGTTGTATAACCTACTCCCATGTACATCGCATAAGGTCGCATAACCTGCTTCCCTTTTGTGTTCGCAATTTTGCCATTTTTCACCATTCTCTAATTAGATTACTATCAGCTGTGATCAAACAATTTACTATCCACGTATCACAGACATTATTTTTACCTACTTCATGGCGTAGTTATTCCCGTTGGTCAAGAAGCAGGTGAAATCAAGGTGTTGGTATATATCAACAGAGAAGCCAGACAAGTGGGTCGAATTGACGGTGATGGCGTCATTTTCGGTCGTCCATGTTCCTTGCAGGCCGGAAGGGAACGTGCAGGCAGCGTGCGCTAGAAGACAACGAATCTTACATCAACACAATTGTCCAGCTACTTTGGCTGCCCTACGTGTATGCCGGTCTTTTAATGACCCTCTCAAAGACGAAATATTACCTTAAAATAATTTGGAAATAATATTACTGTGTTTATATGTAGTGCAAGGTTATGTGTAGATTTAATTGTTATAAATTGAATTTGAAACCGAAGACGTAGCGTGAGGTTTCAAATGTCAAATCTAGCTACGTTAAAGCAAACTCTCTTTAAATGACTAAGGCTAAGGCACATCACTCTCTCGGGGTAGATATCCGTAATTGCTCGATTCAACAGCCCTGTCGACCCGTGAAGATTCCGGGCTAGAATAGGTCTTCAGCAACCCATGCTTGCCGTAAAAGGCGACTATGCTTGTCGTAAAAGGCGACTAACGGGATCGGGTGGTCAGGCTCGCATTCTTGGTTGATACATGTCATCGATCCCAATTGCGTGGATCGATGCTCATGATATTAGTCACTGGATTGTCTGGTCAAGACTCGATTATTTACCGACCGCCGTCATATAGCTGGAATATTGCTGAGTGCGGCGTTAAACAACAAACAAACAAAACAAACTAACCAATCAACCACAGCCCTGCCCTGAATTTGCGTAACTAATCTTCGACCTCCCTGATTCTTTGGCCCGTAGTGTTTTCTCGACAGGAAGCTGGGCTGGTGATTTTCAGATAAACTCCAATAGAACAGCTGATTCCCGGACCCTCATAATCCTGCCCTGTTTGGTATCAACGAGATCTGTTCCTTACCTGTTGCTAAGGTAACCACAACCAGGTACAGCTGTATCATCTCCATCTTCGTTAGCTACTGGGTTCAGCACGAGTACGTTGTCACTGTGGAATAATGTATATTCAATGTAATTTAAACCAAAATAAACGAAAGAGCACCTTCTACAATACATATAAGTTTTAGGCATCTGAAGACAGGTGGTGATTTAACGTACTCTTCCAACAAATGCAGCTTCCGCACCTCATGTAACTTCCTTTTGTGCATGGTCGGGATGCACGGGTGGCCAAGCGTCTTAAGGCGTACCAGGAACCTTTGATCGTGGATTCGAGTCCCAGTTTGGCTCACTCACTTACACACGACCGAATCGTGAACAGACCCATTCGGTGAAGCTGGTGTAACGCCACTTTGAATATTACATTACATCATTGCATGTCAGCATGATGTAGGAAGTGATGCCGACCTTTAATGTTCACCACGTATTGAAACCCACGGTAAGGGGAATGATGCTGACAAACCAGAAACACAGTCAGGACGAACCGGGAATTGAACTCATGATTATCGGATTCTGGCACGCCCAAGGGACGCAACCATGCATGGAGATTTCCAGCGCCTAATACAACAGGGCCGCATTTTACATAGCGACGTTATCATGTTGTGTATTATTTCATTCTGTCGAAGATTACAACAATTTAATGCAAATAAAAGCACAATTAACAACATGATCGAAATAAGAAGTCTGGAATATAGGCGTTCTTCTCATTATATTTGTTCTTGCTGAAACAAGACGAGGTAGGATACAGACATTGTTTGGCCCACTCGAAATTTCAAATTGTGAAGCTATGGAAAATTTTGAAAAAAGATTGGTATGAAAAGTATCATTTTCTTCTTTCCCACACCTGCAAGCTTTGGAGGTCTGTCCGACGCAAGTTTTTCCCGTTTCTTTTCAAGAGAAAATCAAACTATGAACAAATCCATGACGGAACATGAACCACTTTATCACATGTTTGACCTGTCTTTATCTGCATGCATTAGGAAAACTCAGCTTCAGTCAAACAGTTCCACGTATTTAAATGTATTATTATAACGCTGGAGAAAAAATAGTCTCGATAATCTGCCCAAACAGATTCCATTGGGCGTAAAAGGCAAAATAGTGGTGAAAATTATACGAAATTATCAGTGATAGCCTTTTGACACGTTTCGTCTGTCCTGTATGTTACATTAGTGTTGTTATCAGTCACAACATGCAAGTGGTGAAATAAAAGTCTCATTCTCATTTATAAGAACACATGTGACAACTTTTATTACGATTTCTAACAGTTTTCCCAATTCCTTAAATTATTTTGATCCTGTGACCAAAATGGGACCCATATTAGCCTCTATAGAGTTCAGTTTCCAATAGTGATTTATATGACGCATAATGGTTCAGGAACACAGATAGAGAATCTCACCCTCGTGTCTTTTGATATCAAATATATCAACACTCGTTGATAAAAGTGGAAAAAATCCTCGGCAAGCCTCGGAGTTTTCCAACTTTTATCAACTCGTGTTGATATATTTGATATCAAAAGACACGAGGGTGAGATTTTATTTATCATCCAACATCATTCTTCCAACTTTGTCAGTTTGTAGACAGTAATAAGCAGTGTCTTAAATGTAAAAAGTACTGCTAACAGCTTCAGTAGCAGAGCCATTAGTGATGTCATTTGATTGTGACGTCATGGTAACCAATGACGTCATAATGGCCTGCAAAGCATTGTGATGCAATTTCATTGCAGCGATATCTACAGTGTAGATATCGCTTGATCTCACCCAAGCGATATCTCCTGCCAGTTTTGGATGATAAAACACTTTCGACTCCAGTTTTGCACAGCAATGTCAATTCATTTTCTCTTGAATAATTCCATAAAACAATATATACCACACAATTGATAGCTTACTCAATTCTTCATACCATTGCGAAACTAGTGAACAGCGTATTGAATCATTCACCTTTTTTGAAGTAACTTGAATTGAAGCCGCACATGCTTCAATTCGACGGTAATATTAGATACTATTTATATGACAACATATCCCACCCATAAGTCACATTAAGTCTCAGATGGTCCCTGTCAAAAGTTCAGTATTATACACACACACATCGATAATAAAAAATATTAGTGTTCCCATCTTAACCATTACCTGTTTCTCTGGCTGTTCGGTCCTGACTGACGTGTCGTTGCTAGGGCGCTCTAGTCAAGTAAAGCTGGGGGATAATCCTAATCCGGTGTTAATAAAGCGGCCAAACTAATCATGCTAATCCACGTACAATAGATTTGTAAACTCTCCAACATAATGGAGGGTACGTGATAGAAGAAAACACAACGTCGCTGTATTTAAAGTCATATATCTTTCACGTATTCTTAGTCGAGTTGCATAAACAAAATCAGTTAATATCCAAATCAGAATCAGCAGTAGAAATTTAGTTTTCTATGATGGAACCTACTTTGTAAATCACTGACCACATGACACTTTTAAGGATAACAACCTCCTTATTGTTTGTAATGACGTTTCCGGGCTACGTCTGGCCCCTTCATCAGGTGAATTAGGAGATAAACAGACTGTGTTTTCAATGTAGAGCTGCGTTACCTGTAGATTTAACAGCGCTAAATTTAACATTTGAGCGAGGTTTCAAATGTTTAATTTAGTGCGGTTAAATCTACAGGTAACCTAGCTCTACATTGAAAACACAGTATGTTTATCTCAGTTCTACAATGACTAAATAAAACGCGAACTCTTTGGTGTCAGAAAATACATTGAGTGAAGCGGCATGGGTTGAGACCAGTGTTTTGAGCGGGTTGTCGATCTGAATTACAGAATCACCGACAACAGCCTGTAAACAAAATATGGCGCGGTATATACACAAGCATTTGGTTTACACCGTAATACTTCACTCGAACACATGACAGGCATTGAAACCATATAGCACGGCAACTGGGTAAGGTAACATGAGGTATGCATTCCTAAAGAAAACTAAGCAAGCTTTGCAAGGCTTTCGTTCTACACCGCACGTTATAACGCCATATCGCGCATTGTGACGCAAAAGATATGACGTCACGGTCGTATATAGAAAAGTGCCAAATACCAAGGTCTCTTTTGTCTCCAAAACGTAAATACATTCTCTTTTGAGATTTCCGTCGGGTTTTCTGCTCGAAATGTATTGTCACATCCTTTGAATATTGTAGTAACCGCATCTGTGCATATTGGAACCTGTAATTGTAGATATAATTATTTAAATGTGCCTACCGACAATGACTGAAAAAAGTACTATTCTATGAATATCAGCTTCCGCGGTGATGCGGCCGTCTAACCCACTGTTTCAATCATAGGGGGTTTATTGTGAATTAATAGCCTCTGATTCACCAATCAGAATCGAGTAATTTCCATATTCATGGCAGAATACTGAGTAAACTTAATTAGTTAATAATCCGAGGAGCAAAAGAAACTATACCTCTCAGTTGAGTGGATTTTTAAATGAAAATATCTTAAATTAACAATATCATGTTTTGAAAAAGTAAACTGTACTGTCGCTTAGTCAGCACTCAAAAAATACTTCGTTTTATTTTTTTAAATATTTAAAAAAATTAAAAGATTCGCATAATACACAACTGCCGATGTCTGTCTTATCTTTAAAACTCAATAAAAGTGTTCTTTTTTCGGCATATTAATTTACAATACATTTCAAACATGGTAGTCGTCATTTTGTTGCAAATTCATTTTTTACCCCAGTCTCAAACTCGTTATACTTTCCTCTTTCGAACCACGGACCTTCCGCTTTCCTGACGGACGCTCTTCCACTACAACACGGAGACGGATGATTAGTAGAATATATACATAGAACCAAACTGGTGATTCAAGTCAATACGTGTGTGAATAATCCAAGGGTAATAGTCATTTGTTTATGTTTACTATACATTAGAATAAAATTATACATGGGCCTTATGCTTTATTTGAATATATATGGTTAATATGAATAATGCTTCTATCGATCACGACACACACACTATCCCCGTTTGCCAGGTCCGTTTGCCAGGTCCGTTTGCCAGGACCGTTAGCCAGGTCCGTTTGCCAGGTCCACGTACATTGGATGTTAAGGGAGTACGATGAGGAGGAACAGTTATGGAAGAGAACATAAAATCTAGGCTAACCTTCCAGATTGTGTCTGAAGAAAATCACATGATAGTTTTCCAAGGCCAGTCAATTCGACGGCAAGTGACTATGTTCGAATATGCCTCTGGTCACCCAGCACTGAATGGACACCCGGCAAGATGAGATGGTGATGTGACTGTGAATATGCTAGCTTGGGTTACATACTTCCCACGGAGCTGAGAATGAAAATCGAGTGCACACTGATCCATTGAACGGATCCATTGTTCTCGGTGCCTTAATTAGGTTTGGTACCTCCCAATTTGTTGACTGACTTTGGGAGAGTACCCGGGTTTGCTACCAGGGATACAGCCCTTCTGACAATCTGGGTAATGCAGAAGGCTGCAGTGTTGGGGAGTCTTAACATTCTCCGAAAAGTTCTGTGTGGGTTTGATTAGGCAGCGCTTCCTGGGAGAAGTCCCATTCGCTGTCTGGGCTGAGCTGATGATGAGCCTAACCAGCCAAGATCACCCAAACCCTCTTTGCTGCATTTTTTAATTTAATCTGTACATAATAATAACAACAACTTAGTTCTTTAAAGACATCCGTCTTATAGCTGAGGATTGCTGAGGCGTTGAGAAACAAACACACATGCAGCATGTGATAACGTAAGTGGGTTCATCGTGAAGTTTACCCATTTCTTCCGTTGACTTCTCCATATTGTCAACAGTCACCTCTCAGCATGATTTGATGTGGTCCGGATGGAGAATGCTTTCTCCATTGTGCGAATGGCTGAATGTCGTTTAACGCCACCCTTCTTCCAGCTATATCACGACGGCCTAAAAATAAAATAGTTTGTATGTTTGTTCGTTGTTTCGCAATATGCAAGCTATATGACGACAGACTAAATAATCGAGACTTGGTCAAACAATCCAAAGATTGACATCATGAGCATCGATCTACGCACTTGAGATACCATGACATTCATCAACAAATCAGCGAGCCTGACCACCCAATCCTGTTAGTAGCCGCTCATCTTAAGCATGGGTTGCTGAAGACCAATTCTAACCTGGCTATAAATAATGAGACTGGGAAAGACTAAATGCAGGAGCTACGAGCCACGCGTAGGGGTTAATGATACGCATGCAGGCTAACCGAGGCTCTTTTGACACAATGAGAAGTTCTTGGGCTTTTTTGTAAGCTGTTTTCAGTTGATTCAGACTTCTATCAAGGTTCGGTTGATTGTAAAAAGAAGCCAAAGAGAGTCCGATAGGTCTTTTCGACTGCGAAATTTATCAAGCTGAATATAAGGCTGTGTAAACACGTTTCGTCCTTTCCTGCGTGTCAGTTTAATATGTAGTTTAGAATACCCTTAAAACTATGTCAATGCACAAAGCTAGTGAGCCTGTAAACAAAGCGATGAAAAGTCCGAAGGGTTGACTATTGAAGACAAATGAACTATTGCAACATTATGTGTGTATACTTTTCTACAATGTAGGGGGACACGAGTGTCCCAGTCGTATAAGGCGCCGCAATTCGCTGAGCTGAGTTGCTTCCCTTATGGATGCCAGAATCCCGAAATCGTGAGTTCGAATCCGGGATGCGACCTGATTATGATTCTATGGTTGTCAGTATCATATCCGTCCTCGTATGTTTCACCAAGGTGTTAACATTGCTTTTTCCTATCATCTTGAAATATCTGTTCTTAGCAGCGTAAAACCAAACTCACTCACTCACTCAAACCAACAATGTGGATTTTCTTGTATTAAGCAATATGTGTTTAAGTATAACACACATTCTAGATTACAGGAGGTATCAAAAAGTAGTCTTATTAGGGCTCCAAGCCGAAAGGCTGGAAGCCCTATTGTAATCGTTCGATTTATTATTTATTATTATTATTTATTATTCCGCCGATTTTTGTACCAGCGCTAGCAAAATAACCACTGGCCCGATTTTGTTCAAATTTTGTGTGTGTATGGAGACCTTTGAGTACTAGATTCCCCCAAAAACACAATGCCATAGGCCCAAAGGACAAGGGCAGATAACTGAAAAACAAGTATTTTTGGACGATATATTTTGCCCTGCTGCTCCAGAACCGTTCGTCCGTTTACTTTCAAACCTTGCATGTATCTGCTGCTTCAGTTCCTTGACATTGTTTGTTCTTTGACTTTGGTCATTGGTCACATGGTTTGGCAGCCATATTGGATTTAAGGTTTTCACAGGGTTTTTTGGGTACCTGTCTTCAAATACTATCTCCTCTGAATTCACTGCATGAAATGCTTTCAAACTTTCTGAGAATTGTCTCCATACAGAACACAACAAATAAGCATAGCCGTTTTTGGATATCTTTTTTAGTTGCGGCCATATTGGATTTAAGGTTTTCACAGGGTTTTTTGGGTACCTGTCTTCAAATGCTATCTCCTCTGAATTCACTGCATGAAATGCTTTCAATCTTTCTGAGAATTGTCTCCATACAGAACACAACAAATAAGCATAGCCGTTTTTGGATATCTTTCTTGGTGAAGGCGCTACTGGATTTTGATTTTGATGATTTCTTTCACCGGATTTTTACTTTATACAAAGATCATATCTTGTAAGGTTCTCCACAGAAACCATTGAAAGTTCACATGAAGTTAGTCGGACATATGTACATGATATTTTGTTCTTGGTTGCATGCTAAAAGTAACACCGCTTGGTGGTAATATTGACAAAATACCTAATACATCGCTCAGAAAACCTAGGGTTATTTCCCTTTGACCGCCAAGTGTCTTTTGCAGTATGTATACTACCCTTGAAGATGAGGGTTAGAATTGGTCTTCAGCAACCCATGCTTGTCTTAAGAGGCGATTATCGGGATTCGAACATTGTCTTGGTGGTAAATGGGTTTAGAACACACTGGTTAACTCTGGCACACACCAATTTCGTAGCGGTGATGTCCTGCAAACGGTGACTATCTTTTGCATGAGTTGGTACAAGCAAACCATATGCGGATTCGAACATGGTCGAAGACAGACATGGGTAAAGAACACACTGGGACATATGTGGTGATGTCTCACAAGCAGTTCATTACATTTGACGGCGTTGGTACAGGCAAACCATTTGAGTATTCGAACATGGTCGAAGTCAAACATGGGTTAAGAACACACTGGGACACATGTGGGGATGTCTGACAAGCGGTTCATTACATTTGACGGCGTTGGTACAGGCAAACCATATCAGGATTCGAACATGGACGAGGTCGGAAACAGGTTTAGCACTTTATCTCAGCAATACGACATAAACCCGGGGCCCCGACGAACTCAGAACATTCATTCATTTGACTGGAGCTCAACTGACAAAGACGTTACAGCCTGTTAAAGAGTCTCCAAGCCGAAAAGCTGAAGAGTCCCAGTGCTATCGTTCGATTTAATATTATTATTATTCCGCCGATTTTTGTACCAGAGCTAGCATAATAACCACTGTCTCAATTCCGTTAAAATTTTGTATGTGTATCCAGATACTTAAGTACCAGATACCACACAAATTCCAAGGCCGTAGGTCCAAAGACCAAGGGCAGATAACTGAAAAATAAACAATTTTTAAAGCTATATTTAGCCCTATTGCTCCGCAACCGCTTGTCCAATTACTTTCAAACTTTAGATATGTCTGCTGCTTTGGATGCTTGACATTTTATGATCTTTAACTTTGGTCATTGGTCACGTGGTTTGGCAGCCATATTGGATTCAAGGTTTTCACATTGTCTTTTGGGTACCTGTTTTTGAATGCATACTCTTCTGAATCCATTGCATGAAATGTTTTCAAACTTTCTGAGAATGGTCTCCTTACATAGCACATCAAACTCTCTTAACCGATTTTGGATATCGTTTATAGCGACGGACCTATTGGATTTTGATTTTGATCATTTTTTTCACCGAAACTTGACTTTGAAGATCATATCTTGTAAGGTTCTCCACAGAAACTATTGAAAGTTTTCATGAAGTTAGTGTGCCATATGCATCTTATTGTTTGTTCTTGGTTGCATGCTAAAAGTAACACCTTTGGTGGTAATGTTTGATTAATATTTGGGACACCCCTGGAGCACGCCAATTTCATTGTGGCGATTTCCGGTGAATTATTTCTTTACGGAATTGGTACAAGCAAACCTTAAATGGAGTCGAACATGTCCGAGGTCGGAAATGGGGTAAGAACAGACTTGGACACTCCGGCACACGACAGTTTCGTAGCGGCGATACCCTACAAGTGGTGCCTACATTTGACGGATTTGGTACAAGGAAACCAAATGAGGCTTCGAACATGGACGTTTGTGCACAGTATAGCTTGGAGCCCGCCATTGCTGCTTTGCAGCTATATTTTTGTCCGATATTCTGTATTTCCGTAATTTTGATAAAAAACGATGGTAAACCAACTGATTTTAAGACAAATAGTTTTGTCATTTTATGTAGTCTATCTATAATTTCGATAATACAGCGCGATATCGATGATAACTTATGATGTTTAGGAGATAAATATTTCGTTTTGGACATAAAATTCATTTGAACACGATCCGGGTAAGAATTGGTCTTCGACAACCCATGCTGTCGTAAGAGGCGACTAACAGGATCGGGTGGTCAGGTTCGCTGACTTGGTTGATGCATGTCATTGTATCCCAATTGCGTAGATCGATGCTCATGATGTCAATCAATGGACTGTTTGGTCCAAACTCGATTATTTACACACCACCGCCATATAGATGGAATATTGCTAAGTGAGGTGTAAAACAACAAACAAACAAACCTTGAAATCCTAAACTAGGTTTAATTGTTTATTCGAGGTTATGACGCACATGGAAATGTGTAATGTTTCTCATCAGACACGTAAAGTAGGGATCCCGCTAACGTTATTCACATCAACGTTACTCAGGACGTTGCACCAGAAACAAAATGCTGGATATCATATGACTAAAAGCATTTTGTCGATACTATTGTCTTCAAACAGCCTGACAACTATGGTTTACAATGACCACTGATGTATTATGTATGATATGATGTTTGTGAAAGAAAAATAAGAATAGCTATGCCATTCAGGTATTCAGGTCAGAGCGCGTTCACACAATGGCTACTCCAGTGATATGACGTTAACGATCGATACTGGTATCGTACAGATTGCCTGTTTATACTATTACTTATTTACAAACTGTATTTGACAACAAGCGCCTGTTTTCACATATATATATATATCCTAGGCAAGGCGTCATTGTATATTATGGGACAGACAAACCAGTGACCGAGAGAAGATCAATGAACCACACCACCGGGCATGACACGCAAACAACAAAGTTACCAAGGTGGACCACCCGGTCCGTCCGTTTTTAGTTGTCTTTTACAAGAAGCACAAGAAATAATCAGACGCTGAAGGCATATTCTCCCCAGAGAGCAATAGTTTCATTATAAGACATGGATGTATACGTATATATGCGCGCATAAATTTGTTTTATACGGGTTACATGAACGTCTTCAAATACCTTGACTTCATTCAGACATGTAACAGATGGGGGAAACACATGAACAGGTTTGCATTTTGGGGTATTATTTAATCAAATGACATGTTTGAAGTGATAAGTATCTGGTGATGATTTTTACGATGAACACAAGAGTATGAAACGTCAACGCCAGAGAACAACCAGTCCCGATTAACTGCTTAATCAGATTCCATCGTGCGTGAAAGGTAAAATAGGGTTAGAAATTATATGAATGGATCACTGAAAATGATTGATGAGTTAGTGTTGTCGAACAGGGTAAGCATGTCCTGCACTGCCGGTAGCAAAATGTTTGGGGCCGTGTAACTGGTTGTTTTCTTGGCCTATTCTTTCAAAATGTGCAGTAGACGTTCGCTCGTGTGGTTTGTTTAAGTAATCACTTACAAGATGGAAAGTGTGCTGGAAATACAATTTTCAAAACAAACAATTTGTATTCACTTTTGATATACATTTAACAGCTTAACCGAACAAAGACAATATTTGAAAATCTTAAAAAGTGTTTTTATTTTTTTTTATTTTTTGAACAAACAATTATGAATACCGATGTAAACAATAGTCAAACAACAAACCAGCACGTGATTAAACTGGGATTTTCATCGATTTCAATATGAAAAAAACAAAAAGGTAAACTGAAATAGTTTCACTAAAGGCAACTGCTGTAGTATCGACATCCGTATGAATTATAAAATTAGTTATCATAAATGGCTATACAGGAAGGAACAAATGCCATTTTTTATTCATCGAGCACCATGGTGCCGTCTTTATAATTGGATAGTGGAACCAATGACTGGGAATAGGAGCAATCATGTCACCAAACCTGGTCACCGGTTCTTCAGTCGGATGTTACATCATTGGGATCTGGAGATCTGTCGTTCGCAGAATCCTCACAGGTGCCTAACGTTACGTAACACTTAATAGATTTACGATACATATACAGGTATCTATACCATACAAAAGCTACATCAAACATATGGATCACATGAACGTCTTTCGTGTAGTACGTTGACTTCATACATATAAGAAACCTTCATTATGTGGTCCATGAAGATATTTAGAACGTGTAACCTTCAATGATTGGGTTCACATAAATGTCCAGGAATCTCACCTCCATTGATGGTGTTCGTATGATTGTATACAAGCGCGTAACCTCTATTGATGGTGTTCATATGAAAGATGAAAGTATACAGGACGCGTAACATTCATTGATTGGGTTCACATGAAACTCTACACGATATGTCACCTTCATTGATGGCGCTCGTATTAAGGTGTACAGGTCACATAACCCCTATTGATGGTGTTCGTATGAAAGTATACAGGACGCGTAACATTCATTGATTGGGTTCACAGGAAACTCTACATGATATATCACCTTCATTGATGCTGTTCGTATAAAAGTGTATAGGGCATCTAACCTTTATTGATGGTGTTTCATCACCAAATAATTTAAATCATTTCAATCGTTCGGTTCCAAATTCAATTTAGCGCGGTTGAATCTACAAATAATCTACCTCTACATTGAAAACACAGTATGTTCCTCTTCTAATTGATGGCGTTCATGTGAAAGTATTTTGGACATTTAACATTCATTGATGTGAGTAATATGAGAGAACAGCCGACCTTCGTTCGTGATGCTCTCGTGAAAGTTTATAGGACATTTAACCTTCATCGGTGGTGTTCATGTGAAAGTCTTCAGGACATTTACAGGTCGCTGACCGTGTTTCATATTAAAGTGAAAGGACATCTAAGGTTCATTGATGCCTTCCTTGTGACAGTGAAGACGTTGTGGCCATGCTATGTAGGTATGTAGTCCACGTGGAAATGTTTCAGCGATGTATCATATATGTCGTACAAGTCAGGCAGAATGTTGTTTCGACTTCAACAAGGCTCTTCATCACTATTCATATTGAAAGACAAATTACAGTATTCCGTCAACAGTAGCTCTGTCTGCGGTAGGAGAGAAGGGTTGGTTCAGTCATGGGGCAAACATTCCCGTTAAAGCACGTGTCAGACAGCTGTACCGGGCAACTTCATGTGATAAACCTCATAGCAGAATCATCGTACCTGCAAATGTAATTTGCAGTGTTATAGAAATCCATTTGTCCAGATCGCATTACAAATATATTCTTTCTATATTGCTCTATATTGACATTACTGATGTTGAGAGACGTGGCTTTTGAGACATTACTGATGTTTGAGAGACGTGGCTTTTGAGACATTACTGATGTTTGAGAGACGTGACTCGTGAGACATTACTGATGTTTGAGAGACGTGACTCGCGAGTTATTGCTGAAGTTTGAGAGACGTGACTTGTGAGTTATTACTGATGATTGAGAGACGTGACTTGTGAGTTATTACTGATGATTGAGAGACGTGACTTGTGAGTTATTGCTGAAGTTTGAGAGACGTGACTCGCGAGTTATTGCTGAAGTTTGAGAGACGTGACTTGTGAGTTATTACTGATGATTGAGAGACGTGACTTGTGAGTTATTACTGTTGATTGAGAGACGTGACTTGTGAGTTATTACTGATAATTGAGAGACGTGACTTGTGAGTTATTACTGATGATTGAGAGACGTGACTTGTGAGTTATTGCTGAAGTTTGAGAGACGTGACTTGTGAGTTATTGCTGAAGTTTGAGAGACGTGACTCGTGAGTTATTGCTGAAGTTTGAGAGACGTGACTTGTGAGTTATTACTGAAGTTTGAGAGACGTGACTCGTGAGTTATTGCTGAAGTTTGAGAGACGTGACTTGTGAGTTATTACTGAAGTTTGAGAGATGTGACTTGTGAGACAGTTGTTCGATAGACTGATCCATGTCCGGTGTGACGTGTGATGGCTATACCTGGTTGTGACAGCGAAAGACTGGAGGTTTGGGAGCGACACTACAACAACAGACGGGTCCGGATCATGTTCTTCTCAGGAGCCGCCACCTTGCTCGGCTTCTCACAATATGTTTGATGAACAGTGTCGCAAATACAACCCCGAGCACCTGTGGATAGACAAATCAACATTCATGTAATACCTCACATATACATCACAACTACTAATACTGCTGCTGCTACTGCTACAACTACTACGACTACTATTGATACTACTATTACTGCTGCTACTTCTACTACTGCCGCTACTACTATTACAACTGCTGCTGCTATTACTTCTGCTACTACTGCTACTACTACTGATGCTATTGCTGATACTACTTTTACTACTACTACTACTATTACCGCTGCTTCTGCTTCTACTACTACTACTACTACTACTACTACTACTTCTACAGAGTAACAGGACAAGGGTGCCCCAATAGTCTAAAACTTTTGTCCTTAAATCAAACCATGATCCGCAGGTTGTGGGTTCGAATCCGAGATTTGCGCCGATAATGATTCTTAGTCTATCAGTAGCCTGCAACCTCGGGGTATCGCGGTACTTGTCATGTACGCTAAACGGAACAAAATGCACTCACTAACCTTTATGTTTATTTGTGTTCATATTTTACTGATAAAAGTTCATTATTTACATCAGTAGCTCCGAGTAAAAGCCGGTCCTCGCGCTCTGTTTGACAAGGTAGAGAACTCCATCGTATCGCGGTACAGAGAAAAGTTGTGTATGGAGGTTCGAATTGGACAAAAAGAGGACATAATTCTACCAACCACTTGGTATGATCATGCCAGACATCAGTGATTTGTTCAGAAAAGTGCAAAGACAGCACAAGTAAAATTCTAAATGTGTTATCAGCAATAGGTATTCAATGCATATTTACCGAAAAGTAAGAGAAACATATTTTTATAAGTCAACATCAAAATATCAGAAATGATATTTTAAGATTGTTTAAAAAAAATTGGATGACAATAATTTGTCACAAAATGGAAAAATGTTAAAAGTCAACAATGAATATATAAAAGGCACTCCTAGTATGCCCAAAGTATGTATTTATCTTTTGGTTACTAGTGAAGAACGTATTTTTAAGTTTGGCATTATGGCCCTTATGATCTCCCAATAGATTCTGGGCACCGAGCGGGAAAAAATGTGCGGACTACGTAACTTCCGTTACCTCATTAGTCGCCATGAATATGCAGATGATCTAGTTCAGGTCGATAGAGAAAGTTTACTTAGGGAACTGCGGGTTATATCGTTGGCCATTGATAGATGGGGGTAAGGCAATATTACAACAGATGCCAGAAATATGTATCAACGGATTAATAACTCCTAACTTACAGCAGACGGAACATTCCGAGGAAATTGAAATTGTTTACGAAGTGAGCACTTCCTGGTTACTGATTTGAATTAATAGACAGCCGCTAAGAGGCGTGTCCCGCGTGAACTACCGGAAATCACAAATGCCGCGATACGATGAATGCCGCGGTACCATGGGGTCCGAGTATACCATACATCGCAGACTGATTTTACTGAATGAAGATCCCCGACCAGCCCTCCTATTTCATAGTGCTCATTTATACATAACTCTAGAAAATAGGCTATGATATTATTGTTAAATAATCTTTAAACTTTATCTATTTCCATAACTACAGGGACACGGGTGGCCCAGTCGTCTAAGGCGCCGCGATTTGCTGTGCAGTGTTGCGTCCCTTGGGTACGCATGAAACCTATGATTGTAGGTTCGAATCCTGGTTCGCCCCGATTATGTTTCTAGGTTTGTCAGCACCATACCCGTGCTCGTGGGTTTCACGGAAGTGGTAAACGTCTGAGACCTGCATCAATTCGGGCTTTCCTCCCACATTAAGCTGACACGCCGCGATATAACTGGAATACTGTTAAAAGCGGCGTTAAACCCAACTCACTCACTCACTCTCTCACCATAACTACATCGCGTGGGCCTCCATTATTTTCCATTAAGTTCACTTTCTGTGGAATATAGTGGTAACCACAATTTCATTGAATACCCCTCGTTGACACATCTCACATTAAGTTGATGCGCCGTGCATATAAATGAAATATTAGGAATTGTCCATTAGCATCGTTACACATAATGTGACTCACTTGAGGTGTGACAAACGCCAACAGAAGACCACCGATGTATGATTCATTCCCTCGCATCCAGTCCGCCAAGCCACGCATGCAGCCCTTGGTGTTGATTCTGTGGAGTACTTTACTCCTCTGGATATCAACAGAGGCAAGAACCAGAGTAGGCAAACAGCGCTAATGAAGAAGGCAAACATGGGAGTGTGTCGCGGACAAGTATCTCTGGGATTCTGCTTCACGTTATTATAGGAGATAACATTGAGCAATAAGCTATTTGAACATAGAAGCGATTTTAACAAACCGATAATAACCATTTTATGGCCTTAACGTTAATAAGCTTGCTTCATTTTCTCTGTAATGCATTCTGTAAGACAATATACTCGTAGTATGCAGAGGGAATTGTTTAGGTGAATATTCGACCAGAATTTAGACTCAGGAACAATTAAAAGTTTTTATATGAGACGTTTTTGTTTTCAACATTATCAACTGATTTAATATCATCTGACACGCAGTCATTTGCACGTGGAAATGTTAACACGCTGATATGCGTACTGTATTCCGAACAACATTGATTTGAGGAACAAACTATTTCAAAATATTTACCGGTTTATTTGTTGTATCGAATCCGCACATGACATTGATATAGTCTCCCTGAAATAAACATTTATATGTTATATTATATGAGACAGTTCAATAACATATGTGACAGTTTGATATCATATGTGACAGTTTAATATCATATAAGCCAGTTTAATATTATATGAGACAGTTCAATAACATATGTGACAGTTTGATATCATATGTGACAGTTTAATATCATGTAAGCCAGTTTAATATCATATGAGCCAGTTTAATATATGTGACAGTTTAATATTATCTGAGCAAGTTTAATATATGTGACAGTTTAATATCATCTGAGCCAGTTAAATATATGTGCCAGTTTAATATCATATGCGACAATTTAATATCATATGAACCAGTTTCATATCATATGTGACAGTTTAATATCATATAAGCCAGTTTAATATCATATGAGCCAGTTTAATATATGTGACAGTTTAATATTATCTGAGCCAGTTTAATATATGCGACAATTTAATATCATATGAACCAGTTTCATATCATATGTGACAGTTTAATATCATATTAACCAGTTTAATATCATATGTGACAGTTTAATATCATATGTGACAGTTTAATATCATATGAGCCAGTTTAATATCCTTTCATCCAGTTTCAGGTCTATGGGAACTAAGACTTAAAACAAACTTGTGACATCAAAAACACCCTTTAAACACCCATCTTAAATAATATACAGCAAGCACTATAATACTCTTCATTTACAAATGAGATCTCTTTATAATATAAAACATGAACGGGCAATCTCAGGACACAATACCTCGCTGCGTGAACATCTGACAACCTCCCAATAGAATGTCGCGTCAGGTAAATCCGAAGCGAACCTTGACCGACCAGTCTGACTGAAGGATGCATGGGGTCTTGAGATGTCAGCTACATAAAACAATTCGGCTTCATTGTCTTTACCACCTGAATTCGCAAACGTCTATTCAACAAAGGAAACCCACACAGAACACAGATTTCATTCGATGGTACTCCCTTTTGGGTGTTGATGCCTTGGCACTCAGAAACGACAGGGTGTATACAATATCCTTAACAATATAATGCCCTAGTCTTTATTATTTACATTCAGAACTGGTCGTTTAAATTCGTTTTGATATGCAGAAATCACATGCCCTGGTCTGAATGCTTCGCTAACTGGTACCGGGATTTAGGAGCCTCGACGCTAACTGGCTGATTAGAAAGTTGACTCGACTTCCTATTGAGGAATTGACAGACCTTCACACACAGAGATATCGCAGTAAAAGATCGGATATTATAGAGATTGTATGAAAATGGAGTATAATCCGCCGAGGTACGATGAAACATTATTAACCAAGTCACCGAGTCTGACCACCCGATCCTAATATTGGTCATGAGATGAATGGAACCAACCCAAATAGAAATCCATATAGAGTGTTATAAACAAAATTTATAATAACAACTTATAAACTTAAAGTGTATGTAGTGTACTTACGGACGTGGCTATACAATATCTAAAGGTATATAAGATAATTACGAGCTCGAATGTGCAGCATGACGCCTTATATAAGGTGATGTAAGGTATTTACAGGCTCGAATACACAGCATGACGCCTTATATACGGTGATGTAAGGTACTTACAGGCTCTAATGTGCAGCATGACGCCTTATATAAGGTGATGTAAGGTACTTACAGGCTCTAATGTGTAGCATGACGCCTTATATAAGGTGATGTAAGGTACTTACAGGCTCTAATATGCAGCATGACGCCTTATATAAGGTGATGTAAGGTATTTACAGGCTCTAATGTGCAGCATGACGCCTTATATAAGGTGATGTAAGGTATTTACAGGCTCTAATATGCAGCATGACGCCTTATATAAGGTGATGTAAGATATTTACAGGCTCTAATATGCAGCATGACGCCTTATATAAGGTGATGTAAGGTATTTACAGGCTCTAATATGCAGCATGACGCCTTATATACGGTGATGTAAGGTATTTACAGGCTCGAATACACAGCATGACGCCTTATATACGGTGATGTAAGGTATTTACAGGCTCTAATATGCAGCATGACGCCTTATATAAGGTGATGTAAGGTATTTACAGGCTCTAATGTGCAGCATGACGCCTTATATATGGTGATGTAAGGTACTAACATGCTCTAATGTGCAGTATGACGCCTTATATAAGGTAATGTAAGGTATTTACAGGCTCTAATGTGCAGCATGACGCCTTATATATGGTGATGTAAGGTACTAACATGCTCTAATGTGCAGCATGACGCCTTAAATAAGGTGATGTAAGGTATTTACAGGCTCTAATGTGCAGTATGACGCCTTATATAAGGTGATGTAAGGTATTTACAGGTTCGAATACACAGCATGACGCCTTATATATGGTGACGTAAGGCACTTGCAGGCTCTAATGTGCAGTATGACGCCTTATATAAGGTGATGTAAGGTATTTACAGGCTCGAATACACAGCATGACGCCTTATATAAGGTGATGTAAGGTACTTACAGGCTCTAATGTGCAGCATGACGCCTTATATAAGGTGATGTAAGATACTTACAGGCTCTAATATGCAGCATGATGCCTTATATATGGTGATGTAAGGCACTTACAGGCTCCAATGTGCAGCATGACGCCTTATATAAGGTGATGTAAGGCACTTACAGGCTCCAATGTGCAGCATGATGCCTTATATAAGGTGATGTAAGGCACTTACAGGCTCAAATGTGCAGCATGACGCCTTATATAAGGTGATGTAAGGCACTTACAGGCTCTAATGTGTAGCATGACGCCTTATATAAGGTGATGTAAGGTACTTACAGGCTCGAATATGCAGCATGACACGGGCACGGCACACCTCTCAGCACTAGGGTTGCTGGCGGAGCAGTTGAAATAGCGGTTGAGCTGCCAGTCCATGTAGCCGATTTTATTGTGGCTCATGCCGCAGCACTTGAACTGAGTGAGTGAGTAAGATAATTTAACAGAATATGAACAGGACGTCAGTGACATCACAGCATGTCAGCTTGGTATGGGCGAAGGCCCGAAGTTAGGCAGGTCTTAGACCTTCATGTCAAGCTACGATTACGACAATAAATACTTTCGAGATTTACAATACGTAATTAAAATTATTCCCATTATGGACATACAAGCAAAGATTGTCTTCCTTGTGTGCTTTTCAAAGGCAGAAACACTGGAGAAAATATCATTCTCTCACTTTCCATGGACATGTATAAGTAAGCATCTGTACAGTATCGGGCGCATTTCTCTATACAAGAGAACAGAGTCAGATTACAAAACAACATTGGTTGAATTCAGTATGCATTTTGTACATTGCTTACATGCACTGTGAGCAGTCTATTCCTTGTATGATCGTTGTCTGTGGGTTTAATAATACAGCTGGATATACATGTACCTCTTTCTGTATAAGATCGACCCATTTCCGTTTCTCTTCGTCGTCATGGTAACGCTTGATGGCGTCCTTTAGTATGGTCTCTGGTCCAGACAGGAGGGACTCCCTGGCCTCTGGCATGGTGTAGAACACGAATACCAGGATGCCAATACCAACCTGGATGAACAGCACCAGCACGAGGCACACGCGAAACTGGAACAGTGAGTGAGTGAGTGAGTGAGTGAGTGAGTGAGTGAGTGAGTGAGTGAGTGAGTGAGTGAGTGAGTGAGTGAGTGAGTGAGTGAGTGAGTGAGTGAGTGAGTGAGTGAGTAAGTATGGTGCTAACAAACCTAGAAATGTAATTGGAGCGAATCGAGATTCGACCCCACAATAATAAGTGTCTGCGACACGTAACTCTGCGCAGCGAATTGCGGCACCTTAGACGACTGGGCCTCCCATGGGCCCGTGGTTGGGTTGAACCTGCTTTGAAAGGTATATTCAACGTCGTCTTCATGTGAAAACTACGTAATATCCGCTGATGCGTGCACTTTGATGCAACCCACAAGCACAGGTATGGTGCCGACAAACCAAGGGTCATTATAGAGGCGAGATTAGAACCTACAACCAGAGGACCCTTGCAGCTAAGGAGGCCACCCTACGATATTTAAGTGGCTTTACTATACTGGGCCACAATCTAATCTTCACTAGAAAAAAAAACTTAAAGGTGTTTGTAATATTTAACTAGAGACAATTCTTTGACCCAAGCTTATATCCATAGGACGTACAAATATTGACATCACGCAAATAGCGACAAATGCATCTTCTGTTACCGACTTACTCTCCGTTACATTTGCTCTTGAAATCGACCTCTCGATTTTTAGCCACATTTATGTACTTGATCATGTCAGAATAAAAAACATGCAAAAAGGAAATAAGGCAAGTTGTCAGATGTTTGGACATGTATGATAATGTTTCAAGGTTTACCACTTGATCAGAAAAGGCCCTTATCCTGCACTGTCAAAACGTCATTAATACTGAACCAGATGTTTTTCATACTATAATGTACATCTAATTCTACTAGCATGCTGTTTTACGCCGATGCCAGCAATATTCCAGGCTGATCGCGGCGGTTTGTAAATAATCGAAAACGGTTTGATATAATGAGCAACGCCCAACGCCCTTGGGGTACGATGACACGCAATCAACCACGTCACCGAGCCTGACTACTCGATCCATTTTAGTAACTCTAACGACAAGCATATAGGTCATTGGGGATCTGTGTTGAACCGTATTCGGCACGGATCTGTTTGAACATTATGATACAAATGAGGCTAATGATGGCGATGATGTCGCTGCTCGTGAAGATGAAGATGAAGGAGACGATGGAAGTGATGATGTGATGGTGATGAGGATAACGATGATAAACAAAATAATATACTTCCCATAAGGGCATGCATTTTATGAAATTATTTTCAGTATATTTTCACTGAGCATTAAAACAGAAAGGAGTACCCATGTAGGGATTAGAACACGGATCTCCGACGAGAGGAAATAAGACTTTTAACCACCAGTCACTTACAATCTTCAACAAGCGTACGTTTTCCCTGAGCGCGCCTAGAAAGCCGAAGAAGGCGACGATGAAGATGGTGCAGCCCACGATGCACAGCATGACGGCGGGGTCGAGGAAGAAGTAGACGCCCCCGGCGAATATCTGCCCCTTGGACGTCAGGGTCCAGTAGCCGAAACCGAACCCCACCACCCCGGCCACCTGCATGGCATCAAAATCATAGAGAGTTTGTTTGTAGTGCGCGTGAAACTGTCAGTGTTTCACTGAAGAATAAATATTAAACATTAAATAAAAACAACAAAACCCTTTCCAGAATACAAGAAACCTTTGATAAGAGTCGATTGTACGATTCCGACTATATCATCATCTTCCCCAAGCAAGGGCGTTAACTAACTATAAAAGTCATGTGGAAACTGGATTGATATAGTCGATTAACTACCTTGCCTCGGCAAGATGCTATACCATGAGGATGTGTTTATGAATCACTATCAAAATAGTGATGCTACCAGGTGCCACCGTCACAAACACATACAAGGGCAAGTCAGTTGTGCACCTGAAAAAACACATATGGTAAAAGTCAACATAAGGAATTGCATCAGGCATCATTTATGTAATTGATGCGACGAATTCGGAAACGTCCTTCACATAAAACCACTTGGAAGCCTTACTGAGGCCTTGAAATTATACCACAAACCGTGCAATTTCCTTAATGTGAAAATGCAGATGCTGAACCACAGTAACATGATTAACTTCTTAAAGCTTCTTAAAATATTTACACTTTAAAATCTACTGTCTGCCTTTTGCTCCTGTATTTGATTGTATTGTGTGTGTGTGTGTGTGTGTGTGTGTGTGTGTGTGTGTGTGTGTGTGTGTGTGTGTGTGTTGCTTTACGACGCAGTCTGCAACAATCCAGCTATATCATGTCAAATAATCATCATCCCGAGGCAAGTGACTTAAATGACTATAAAAGTCCAGTTTCCACCCTTGCCGAACTGGGCTTGTATTATGGAGTTACATTTTGGCTGGACTAACGAGTCTATGCATAGTCCAATCACAATCGTGCAACGAAATAGAAATCCGGTTCGTAAACTGTCATGCAGATGTCGGTCGATTGCAGGATTTGCAAAGCATGTGCTCCGCCAACTCGTTGTCAAGAGATATTTTCCAAATCTTTTCAGGTTTTTAATCAAAGTGCTCATGTGATTTTGCGATGTAAGACACGTTTTATCACAATATAGTTCTTGATTATCGGTCAGATCGTCTTGACTGGGCGCCGCCATTTTGTTTGAAGCAAATGCAAGTGATAAGAGGGGTGGAATCTGATTGGTCAAAAGGAGAGACATAGAAAGGAAATAATTCGTAATAACCACTGGTGGCGCTACGATCGAGCCCAGGAATTCCAGCCTAGTTCGGCAAGGGTGGAAACTGTAACTAGTGACTGAACGCATAAGCAACGATCCACGCCATCGGGGCACGATGACATGCTCTCAACAAAATCACTGACCACCAATGCTCTTTAATCTGATCCTACGACAAGCATGGGATACTGGGTATTAGTCTGATCCTACGAGCAGCATGGGATACTGGGTATTAGTCTGATCCTACGACCAGCATGGGATACTGGGTATTAGTCTGATCCTTCGACAAGCATGGGATACTGGGTATAAGTCTGATCCTTCGACAAGCATGGGATACTGGGTATTTGTCTGATCCTTCGACAAGCATGGGATACTTGGTATTAGTCTGATCCTTCGACAAGCATGGGATACTGGGTCATAGTCTGATCCTTCGACAAGCATGGGATACTGGGTATTAGTCTGATCCTTCGACAAGCATGGGATACTGGGTATTAGTCTGATCCTTCGACAAGCATGGGATACTGGGTATTATTAGTCTGATCCTTCGACAAGCATGGGATACTGGGTATTAGTCTGATCCTTCGACAAGCATGGGATACTGGGTATTAGTCTGATCCTTCGACAAGCATGGGATACTGGGTATTAGTCTGATCCTTCGACAAGCATGGGATACTGGGTATTAGTCTGATCCTTCGACAAGCATGGGATACTGGGTATTAGTCTGATCCTTCGACAAGCATGGGATACTGGGTATTAGTCTGATCCTTCGACAAGCATGGGATACTGGGTATTAGTCTGATCCTTTGACAAGCATGGGCTACTGGGTATTATTAGTCTGATCCTTCGACAAGCATGGGCTACTTGGTATTAGTCTGATCCTTCGACAAGCATGGGATACTGGGTATTAGTCTGATCCTTCGACAAGCATGGGATACTGGGTATTAGTCTGATCCTTCGACAAGCATGGGATACTGGGCATTAGTCTGATCCTTCGACAAGCATGGGTTACTGGGTATTAGTCTGATCCTACGACCAGCATAGGATACTGGGTGTTAGTCTGATCCTACGACAAGCATGGGATACTGGGTATTAGTCTGATCCTACGACAAGCATGGGATACTGGGTATTAGTCTGATCATTCGACAAGCATGGGTTACTGGGTATTAGTCTGATCCTTCGACAAGCATGGGATACTGGGTATTAGTCTGATCCTTTGACAAGCATGGGCTACTGGGTATTATTAGTCTGATCCTTCGACAAGCATGGGCTACTTGGTATTAGTCTGATCCTTCGACAAGCATGGGATACTGGGTATTAGTCTGATCCTTCGACAAGCATGGGATACTGGGTATTAGTCTGATCCTTCGACAAGCATGGGATACTGGGCATTAGTCTGATCCTTCGACAAGCATGGGTTACTGGGTATTAGTCTGATCCTACGACCAGCATAGGATACTGGGTGTTAGTCTGATCCTACGACAAGCATGGGATACTGGGTATTAGTCTGATCCTACGACAAGCATGGGATACTGGGTATTAGTCTGATCATTCGACAAGCATGGGTTACTGGGTATTAGTCTGATCCTTCGACAAGCATGGGAAAACGGGCATTGGTCTGATCTTACATGGATGGAATACTAGATATTATTCGTCTCTTGGGGCAGTAAAGGCCAACCAGGAAACTATCACCCGTATATAGTTACACAACCATTTCTTGTTTCTTTTATTTTAACCACCATCAAACATGGGTGTGTTTCTTTTGCCCGGTAGTTGGTATGACCGCGTGTACAAAGTACCAAAACAGATTAACCCTCTGTCGCCTTAATGACAAATGGCTATTAACGGACTCTGCAAGGATTTCTTAAGATTATGGAAAGGGTTTTGTGGCTTTATTTAGACCTAAATCATCCATATTTCAAAAGGAAAAGACCAATGATGCATCAATAGTAAATATGGACTATTCCACTTGTATTGACACTTTTGGGCATAGTTCAGAGAATTTTCCCATTCCAGTATATAGCATTATACGAGGGCTGGCTGAAAAGTTCCAAGCCTAACTGTGAAAGACACGTACCAAGTCGATGGTTTTCATTTATTTCTTCACATAGTCAGTCCCTTTCCAGGTTTACATACTTTTGCCAGCGATGCTGCAAGGCCTGGATGCCGGTCAAGAAGAAATTTTCTTCAGCCACCGTTAAAAAGTCATTCACAGCGGAAATGACGTCGTCATTAGTAGGAAAATGGCGACCGGCTAGTTCCTTTTTTCATTTTGGGAAACAGATGGAAGTCTGACGGGGACAAATCGGGTGAATAAGGGGGATGGTCAATGTGTTCGAAGCCACAATCATGGATCGCTGACATGGCAACCACCGATTTGTGAACAGGAGCATTGTCTTGGTGGATCATGAGCTAGTGAGCATTCCACGTCGCTTAGCTTTGATAGCTTCACGCAACTGTCTCAGTAGGTCAGCATAATATCTTCCATTGATAGTCTGGCCTTTTACAAGATAGTCAATCAGCAGAATACCCTTGGAATCCCAAAAGACTGAAGCGATCACCTTTCCAGCAGAAGGAACCGACTTGGCTTTTTGGGGGGCTGGTGATTCCGGATGCTTCCATTGTTTAGACTGAATTTTGGTTTCTGGTTGAAAGTGATGAATCCAGGACCCACTTGCACAAAGCGATCTTAGCGCTAAGATGATCGTTACTCCCATACTTTAACATAGGCTTACAATAGTCGTAGCGCTAAGATCGCTTTGTGCAAGTGGGCCCAGGTCTCATCCATGGTTACAAATCGGGCCAAAAAATCATCGGGATCTGCTTCAAAACGGCATAAATTGTCACGGGACGTCAGGAATCTGACACGTTTCTGATCCGCTGTCAAGAGCTTTGGCACCCATCTTGCAGAAACTTTTGTCATTCCCAACTCGTTGGTGATAATGTGCTCAACCCTCTCATGATAAATGCCCACAACACTGGCAATATGTCGAGTGGTCAATCGTCGATCAGCCATCACCATGTCATGTACCCGGGTAATGCTTTCCGGAATGGTTGCTGTTGAAGGCCTTCCTGGACGCGGGTCATCGTCAAGGCTCTCTCTGCCACGCTTGAATTCCGCAGCCCACTTGTTTACAGTGGAAAAGAAAGGGGCATCATCCCCTAATGTGACATGTCAGCATGTATCTGTGTTGCAGTTAGCCCTTTCAGTTGCAGGTACTTGATGACTGCCCTATAGCCAGTTTTGTCCATTTCTGTAGATTTCAATGGGTAGGTTCACAAGATGGTCTGGTACAAAGACAATAATAACACTACAGTTGCAGTTCTTATGTCTATGATTCATTAAATGAGTGTACTTGTTGGTGTCAAAAGGTTGTTTCAATCCTATTGAGATATCCCACTTAGGCTTAGAACTTTTCAGCAAGCCCTCGTAACAACAAATGAAATCATCACGATGAACATGTATTAACAGAAATAGAGGCTGATTGTGTTCGCGGAATCCCGGTTCAACAAATTGATTAATCAGATGATACCTCATCCATTATCAGACCTCCTGTCGCTTTATTAACTACTGCAGTCCTCATGAAATAAGTATGAGGTTCTCTTTTGAGTACGGGATATTAACTTCAAGTGATGATTTCTAACATTCATCAACAGAGCTGAGCTCGTATGCTCTTCTGCCGCATTAGACAACACATTTGACAATTTCATCTCAATTAACAATCAAACCAGGAGATCGATTTGACAGACACTATTTAACTGTATTCGTCATGTGGAGAATCCTCGAACGATGCTTCTGTTTCAAATGATGACCTTTCCATCGGTCTCACTGCCAGATCGCTGTGCCGAAACAAGCACTCGGTCCGATGGACATAGGATCATGTGAATAAACACATCTGAGTGAGCATTAATCGTCCAGTCATTACGGAGTTTTAAAATGTTGACCTACAGGCACTAAATATGCCATCGTTGGGTCCCTTTGAAAGGAGCTTAGTTCGGGTCATTTGGAACTTCTTGCTTCAAGTTATTCAAAAGTCACCTTTTGTCCGATAACTCAAATTGCGATACATACATCTTGTTCTTAATGATTAATATACTTACACTGGTTCACTCACACAACACATATTACAACGTCTGGACAAAGGATCGTGGAGTAGTCTTCTTTTCATTGATGAGATATGGAATTGCTTTTATTTTCTTCCTAGTTTTAAAAGGAAAATGTTTTTTTTACCCGCTGCAAGTTTTTAATAAAAATACAACTCTGTCAGATGAAAACGCAGAACAGGCTCACAATGTCATATCATACAATACTTGTACACGAAAACAAATAAAACTCACCCAGAATAGAAAATTGAAGATAAATATTGAATACTTCAGAAAGAGTCCACACAGGTATTCCCTCCGGTAATTGGCAGGGGTCATCCGTCGTTCCGGTACATACAACTCAGTGCTGGAATCCTGCTCGTCCTCCTCCTCCGTTCCAGTCTCCCTCAGCGAGCTGTACTTTCCCGGAGACGTTTCATCATCCCCTTTATTGTCCTCTCGTGAACTGCTCACCGAAGGTCCAGCTCCGGCTGGTCCATAAGATAAACATGTCTCTTGAACCTCTGCACACGGTCGTAAGGGGTCACTGAACGTGACCCTCACAGGGTTATCTCCCCTTGAGTTATCTCCCCTTTTATCGAAACATTGCAGTTGCACATTAGGTTTTCCTGATTTTGAAGCTGTGTCTGCAGGTAGATTATCGGGTGGTTCCGTCACAGTAGGTTTATGTGGTTGTACTAATGGTCTTTGATCTGTTGTGGCACTTTGTAATCTCCATGGATTGTTTTGACGGTTGTCGTTGGAAGGGCCTGGAAGTGTCGGCCAACAGAGGGCGGCACCTGTCTTCACAACATGGTCTCCCGGTGAAGCCGGGACCCCACCTGCATCAATGTGTGTGTCTTCTTCAGAATCCATGAAAAGGATCTCTTCTTCGTCTGCAATGGGCGCTGAAACAGGATCGTGTCATGTTTAGAAAGTTTGGAAATCTTTGTTACAGCAGAACGTTGTGAAGTAGAGATCGAAGCTCATCATCATAATCAATTTAATATATATATATATATATATATATATATATATATATATGTCTGCGAGGGTGCGGCGAGGCGAGGGTGGAACACCAGAGGAACACACATTTGATTTGTACAAATCAATTATAGGCTTCTCGCTCATCTCACATAGGATGAGGACCACAGGCTTCTCGCTCAATATAAAAATAACACCACACCTATATAATGGTTCAGAGCTGTGCTCACTCTATCATTTTTCATAAAGGAGTGGACCCGTGAAGATCCGGGGTAGAATAGGTCTTCAGCAACCCATTCTTGTCGTAAAAGGCGACTATGCTTGTCGAAAGAGTCGACAAACGGGATCGAGTGGTCAGGTTCGCTGACTTGGTTGATGCATGTCATCCCGTTTGCGTAGATCGTTGCTCAAGATGTCAATCACTGGATTGTCTGGTCCAGACTGGAGTATTTACAGACCGCCGTCATATAGCTGGAATATATCTTTGAGTGCGGCGTTAAACAACAAACAAACATAACTGAGTGGGTACACAGTTAGAGAGGTAAAGTACAGCTCGTCTTTGAGGGATATCTATGTGTGCATCATAAAAGTTCATGGGGGAGTAGAATTGTTTGAACGTGAGAAAAGAAGTGAATACAGGCTACCTGGGCGTAGTTGACCTGTGCGGGCAATAGGCAGAGGTGGGATGGCATCGGGGAATAGGCCTAAACACACAAAAATTATGGTGATTGGTCTTTCGGGTCCATACCTGGGGGGTGCTTTCCATCTTAGACGTAAACGTCCATTTTGGCTTTCTTCTTATATTCAAATGACATAATAAAAATCGGATATATTGTTCAAAGGGGTATTGAACCCAACTCACCGACCACCACACTGCTGTTGAATGTAAGGCTTCAAGCACAAAGGCAATCGGATACCATATTTATAGCCGTCCCAGATTGACTTGGAAATCACCGTGCCTAATTATAGAACGTCCAACAAATGCATGTACTTCAATGAAGAGTCGCTACTTTCTTTCACACGTTTATTTGTCAAGACGCTACACGTCAAGATTGGACCTACGAATTCTTAACTTTCTTCCCCACCTTCCCCGAAGAGCTCCTGAGTGTCTTTTCGGTATTCTTGTAGTAGTGTGAGTATTGTTTTACGCCGCTTTCGGCAATTTTCCAGCAATATCAAGGCGGGGGACACCAGAAATGAGCTTCACTTATTTTAGTTGAGTCGTCCAGATTGCTACAGCGTGTGACAAACCGATTGAGCGTCACCCTTGGCTTGACATTTAAACCACTGGTTTGCCGGACCCAAATACGCTTATTCACAGGGTGGGTGGGGTCTGGGATTTTATCGAAAAAATAAATTGTCCCAGAAAAGTCTTGACATGTATAATTTTGCTTCTGACAGTTGAAGAAAAGAAAGACATTATCAGCCAAAAAAAACCATTATTGCAATCTGTTTGTGTTTTTTGTTAAGTCGGATCATGGTCGCTAATTCTAGTGTGATCGGAATCTCAGATTAGGACCATCGGTCTGTCAACAACATAGGCACACCCGTGGATTTCACAAAATTGGTACACAACTATTACCTGTTACGTTAGCTTTACCTCCTTAAACTGACACGACGTGATGTTAGGGAAATATTATTTAAAACGGCGTTAACAAAACTCACTCATTTGTTCCGAGTGTCACTGTAGTCTTCATTGCAACATCCCTCACGAACCCGTGTTACAGTCATCATCATCATCATCATCATCATCATCGCCATCATCGCCATCATCGCCATCGTCATCAGTTACGTGAGAACATCAACACCGGTGACGAGAGGCGCCCTCATTTCCCCCGTTGCTGAACATGCGCAGTGACCATTCAGAAGAGAAGTTCACTTCACAGTGTACAGATCGGCATACTTCTGTAGGTTACCCTGCTGGAAAATGTGTTCCATCTACCACGGACAACAATAATTACCAGCGAGTTAGCTGGTTCCCTCAACATCAAATCTACTGCTTGTTCCTCCGTCACGCTACACGTCGCCGGTTGCCTGTCTATCTCAGGACTAATTGCCTCTCCTACCGTTCACAATTACTAGTCTATTTCTGATACTGGAGTGAAGGTCTACCAGATTGTACCACAGTTGGTAGCTGTTTGAGGCGCCGTAGGTCTCCGGAACAAGCCAAATGCGCTTTCTTGTTGCATTCGATACCACCAGTATTTTTCCTTATAACAAGCCACGCAAGGTTCGAAATGACACCAGCACATCCGGCAAGACTTGTTTGTACTGCTCTGAACTGCAAACACCTGTGAGTGAGTGAGTGAGTGAGTGAGTGAGTGAGTGGGTGGGTGGGTGGGTGAGTGAGTGAGTGAGTGAGTGAGTGAGTGCAATATTCCAGTTAAATCCCGCCTGCCTGTATACCACAAATCTGGGCCAGACAAACAGGTGACTGAAAATATGAGCATCGAGTCACAGAGCACGAAATCAGAAAGCCTGACCACCCGATCCAATGTAGTCGCTCTTCCCACAGCCACGGAGTGCTAAGAACGTCTACTTACTGGGACATGAGTAAAAGAACATGTTTTGTAGTAAGACGTATTTGAGGTTCACAACTAGCGATTACTGCCCGTTGTAATTTTTTAATGTTTATTTTTTTTAATGTCATCGCAATCCTAACCGGGGACACGTGTATAAAAACGTGACAAACTACCCAGTAGTTAACGTATCATAAGGACTTGAAAAGATTTGCCATTATTAAGGGGTTTACTATATGTTATCATTATAAGGACTAGTTAACTAAAACAGTTAGTTTCTATCGCTGATAAAGACATGAGCGTGTTTAATTGTTTAAATGCAATCTCAATACTGAGTCACTTATATATCTGTTTAGCTGTTAAATATAATGAAATCATGCTTGACGCGGTGTACTTTTATCACGGAAGATGGCCTTATCGCTTATCCGTCAGAATACAATCATACCTGACCATTAACTAGAGTTATTCTACCTACATATACGTAAAAATAAAACTACGATCGTGTTGCTCATTGAAGAGTTACCATAGTGTAGATTCCTACCATAGACGCCTGTCGCAGGTCAGTAATATCCGTACACCTGAATTACCATGGGTTTTTTATAGTTTTAAAATTATGATCCTGTTTGGGATCATGTTTTATGTGTAAGAATCCAACATGCACGCTTGTTAAAACTTCTGCTGTGACAAGATAATCATTTGCTAATGCTTTTAGTAAACCCCCAATCACGATTGACCATTTTCTCCCCATCAGTTGATGATGCCTCATTTCGCTCGTTCTATTAACATGCACGACCATTCCACTTTGACTGACATACATCACATCGTCATGTGCCAACATGGGACCATCACTAGACCATGAAACCATACTACATTACTACAACGCCCACCACGATCACAGAAGATAGCCAATACCAGAAATAACACGTTTCCATCAACTTGCCAAAATGTCAATACGACTTGAGCTGTTTATGACAGAGGAGGTATCTAAATGTATATTTCATGGGTGAGTGGTGAAGGAATCGAAGTGATCCGTGTGAAATGACAAAACAAATGTAAATAGACATCACTCAATAAATCGACATTCTCTTGTGAGTCTAGATCTGATTGGTTAATCGATATATCACGTGGTTGAATGCTTCACGCTGATCTTATAATAGGCTTGGATTAGGCATCTTCATTCAGTAAATCCTATGGGATAAATATGATATCCAACACACTTGTTACCAACTCTGTGAATAGCTATCATGTTACAAGATCGTGTTTCAGGCATCCAGTTTTAATCGGTGCTTTTTTTATTCCTCTGCTTTTGTTGGCATTTCGTTATCAGCTCTTGCAAAAATAATTTGCAAAATATTCAGATAAAATGTTTTTAATAGTTTCGGACCCCTTGCTTGACCAATGTGATTTCTGCTTCCGTTATTTGATAAATATTAACAGAAAGTATCTCGCAGTGATGTGGATTCAGTAATATCGATTCCCTAATAAATAGTCCGTGTGTTAAAACTCATCAGATTGTCCTTAAGAGCTCCGCGGAGCACAACGCGGGTTTAGCGTCACAGACACCTGATCCACAACTGATAATTACGTCATTTAATATTGATAAAAACTTCATTTCGTAACAATGGTGTAACTAACATTAAACGCGGAATGTTTCTGAGAGGGAGGGGGGTAAGTTTTGCTCTAATCGATTATAGAAAAGTATGAATATCGCCCGGTATGGATTTTACGTCTGATGATGTAGCACCCAGACCGACTTACGTGCAGAGAAACACTACACCCTGGAATATAGGGTATGTTATACCGGAAGAGGGGAAACTCGAGTGCATGAGGGGTCGAGTTGGGTTTTCGAAAAGTAAACTGCCGGGCACAACAAAGTATACACCCATGTTTGATGGCGGCTACACATGAAAAAGTGAGGTGAGGTGAAATGGGGTTTAACGTCGCGTCCAAGATTATTGCACTTATAAAGCGACGTGCATGTACGTGTTTTGTGTTTGTGTGGCTGCTTGTACTGGTCCGGACTGATGCCGATTTATAGTGCTGGCTCACTGAGATACCATGCCGCAGTTTAACATTAATACCCCACTCAGACACAGTATACTGACTCCGAGCCGACCAGTTCTTGTTTTAGCCCCTTAATGCCGAGCACCAGACAGGGTAACAACAAGTACCATCTTATAACGTCTTTTGGTATGACGCGGCCGGGGATCGAACCCCGGACCTTCCGCTCTCCGTGCGGACGCTCTACCACTAGAACACGGAGGCGGTCTACACATGAAACAAACAAGACATGGTTATTCGATGGTGATGTATTGCATGCCGCATCATCACTGTGTTTCGGACCTTACGTTTGCAGTGTTTGTTTTGTTACGTTTGTAGGGGGCACGAGTGGCCAATTCGTCTAAGGCGCCGCGATTCGCTGTGCAGAGTTGCGTCCCGTGGGCACGCCAGAAACCCGATTGTGGGTTCGAATCCCGGTTCGCCCCGATTATGTTACTAGGTTTGTCAGCACCATACCCGTGCTCGTGGGTTTCACCGAAGTTGTAAACGTCTGAGACCTGCATCACTTCGGGCTTTTCTCCCACATTAAGCTGACACGCCGCGATATAACCATCTTCCTTAGGCAAGAGAGTTAACTGACTTTAAAAGTCCAGTTTCCACCCTTGCCGAACTAGGCTGGAATTCCTGGGCTCGATCGTAGCGCCACCAGTGGCTATTACGAGTTATGTCCTTTCTATGCCTCTCCTATTGACCAATCAGATTCAACCTTTCGTATAACTTGCATTTGCTTCAAACAAAATGGCGGCGCCCAGTCAAGACGATCTGATCGATAATCAAGATCTATATTGTGATAAAACGAGTCTTACATCGCGAAGTGCATTAAATCACGTGAGTATCTTGATTAAAAACATGAAAAGATTTAGAAAATATATGTTGACAACGAGTTAGCGGTGCACATGCTTTGCAAATCCTGCAGTCGACCGAAATCTGCTTGACACTTTACGAACCGGATTTCGATTTCGGTGCGCGATTTTGATTGGACTATGCATAGACTCGTTAGTCCAGCCAAAATGTAACTCGATAATACCAGCCTAGGTCGGCAAGGGTGGAAACTGGACTTTTATAGTCAGTTAACTCACTTGCCTCGGGAAGATGCGATATAACTGGAATACTGTTAAAAGCGGAGTTAAACCCAACTCACTCACTCACTGCTACGTTTGTAATGTTTTGGTCAAATCTAATATTAAGTGTGTACTTTCTTTTGCATGGCAGTATATTTCAGTTTCACTTGTACATATCACGTTGCGTCAGCTCATATATTTATTTATTTATTTATTTATTGTGTATAAAGGTGTAAAACATCACTTCATCTGTTTTATAGTGTCTCTTAAGTCAAGTTTGGCTGGATGCTCTTATTTCATGCGGCGGTGGTGAAGTCTAGTCACGTACAGCGTTCGCTCGTCATACTGAAGATCCGGGTTTGATTCCCAATACGCGTACATTTCTGGTGTCCCCCGACCTGATATTGCTGGAATATTGCTAAAGCGGCGTAAAACCATATTCACTCACTCTTACTTCATATGTTCATTTTAATGTATACTGTTTTCTGTATTTACAATACACATTATTTTTGCTTCAAACACAACTTTCTAAGAAATTAGCAAAACATTGAGAAATCGATATGCGTATGTCATCAGATTGAAGCAACAAACGGAAATTAATATTTACATCGTCAAACCAGTAATCCCACTACGACATTCACACACACACGTTCGTATTGGAGCATACAATCTGTTGCTTTACAAATACAGCTGTTATGCATCCAACGAAAGATTAAACCTGTTGTTATATGGCAGTGTAGTTCATTGTCAAATAAGATTGCAATTGTATGATATTGATTCTATTAAGATTCAGTTGAGGTTCAGAGCATTGTGTTTTGACAATGGTTAGTTGTTAGGAATGTAATCCTATCTAATGTGAGCAGTGGTGTGGAAGTCACTATATTTAGATGCTTTTGGAGTCAAGCGCAATCTGAAATCTTCCAGCAGAGCTCATCTTCCCGAGGCAAGGCAGTTACTTTAAAAGTACAGTTTCCACCCTGGCTGAACTGGAAAAGAATTGTGTTGAGTTCTGTTTTGGCTGGACGAACGAGTCTATGCATAGATTTCGGTCGATTGCAGGATATGCAAAGCATGTGTACCGCCAACTCTGTATGAACAGATATTTTCCAAATCTTTTCATGTTTTTAATCAAAGTGCTCACGTGACTTGATGTACTCCGCGAAGTAAGACCAGTTTTATTGCAATATAGATTTTGATTATCCATAAGATCGTCTTGACTGGGCGTGGCCATTTTGTTGTAAGGAAATGCAAATGACATGAGAGGTGGTATGGAAGGGACATATAAGCGACGAAACTCGCATTATAGCCACTGATGGCGCTGCGATCGAGGCCAGAAATTCCAGCCTTGTTCGGCAAGGGTGGAAACTGGATTTTTATAGTCAATGAACTCCCTTGTCTCGGGAAGATGAGCACAGCTAGACTAATCCAGTACTGTATAGAACCTTCTAGAAGGGATTTAGAGCGTGCAAGAGTGTGTGTGAGCGTGCCTATCTCATCTCCCATCACATCTCACATTACATCAAGACCAGCGGTTCACCCTGAAATTCCAACCAAGGCCTATTTTGAAAGCTTGACCAGTGTTGCTGCTAAATGAATATTATTATCATTGACATTTTGTTATTTGCACTGCTATTATGTTGTAAAGTGCCATTGAATTTTGTACTGCCAATCCGTTGTGTACTGCCATGTTAATTACTTTACAGTAAATTGTTCTGAGTTGTATACCAAATTAATTTTTAGAATACAAGTGTTAATTGTATACCATTTCTTTGTTGTATGTAGGTTTAGATTTGGGTACAGATTTCTGCCTTAACGTAATGTTTCAATTCTGAAGTCGACACGTAACACTGTGTTGTTCCAATGGTCTGTTGATCGCCTCTGTGATTGTGCGATGACATTGAAGAATGCTTGATTCTGATCGGTAAAAATAAGACTAAAATCAAATATTCGATACCTAAATATTAACATGCCTGTAAAACACCAAAAACCTAAGTCTGAAAACATCGATCTATCGAGAGCCTACGCAAAGATGCATATAACAATGGCGGCAGGGGCGGTCGGGTAGCCTAGTGGTTAAAGCGTTCGCTCATCACGCCGAAGACCCGGGTTCGATTCCCGACATGGGTACAAAATGTTAAGCCCATTTGTGGTGTCCCCCGCCGTGATGTTGCTGGAATATTGCTAACAGCGGCGTAAAACCATACTCACTCACTCACTCACTGACGCAATGGCGGCCGATAACCCATTGAAATTGCGTACGCTCGATATCGGAATATCATCAGATGGTTCTTGTCACTTACTGGTACAAGCGCCATCCCTAAAGACGTTAAAATATGGTACTTGTTGTTAGCCCGCCTGGTGCATTCAGGGGATAAAACAAGGACCGGTCTGAATCAGTGTAATGGTGTGCTTGAGTAAGGTACAGACGACATGGTATCTCTATTCACTAGCAGAAGAAAACCGGCATAAGTTCGGACAAGTACAAGCAGCCACGTCGCTCTAGAAGTGCAATCATCTTGATTGTGATGTTAAACATTTTAACACACGTCACCAATGATCTGTTACACATCATACCTTCCAACTATGGAAACCTTATGGGGATGCCTTGGGGTTAAAGCTTTCGCTCGTCACGCTGAAGACCTGGTTTCAATTTACAGCATGGATACACTGAAGAGTAAAACTCTTCACACTCACTCATTCGCGGTGGAGGCATCTCCAACAACACGTCGCAATCAAAGATATTCCAGCTATATGACGGCACCATAAATAATCGAGTCTTGACCATACAATCCACTGAAGGGAAGTGATTTTGTGCTCATGTCGTCAATGTACAACTGGTATGGATGTGTTGTTGGTGACAGAATTGATTTTTATTTTTACTTCAAAACGAACAGTTTATTTTCAGAAAAAAATATTTCAAGTATTCAGAGCTACAGATAAGCTGCGTACATGCGTAAAATACTCAAATGTATAAAACCAGCATGCGTAAATACCCAATGAAGCTTTTTCAGCATGCGTACAATGGAGCTAATTTCCGATACACAATTACGAACTAATTTACTATCCGAGTCAAACCTATAGTTAGAACCCGTATATACATCTAAAACATTATTTTATTTTATTTTAAATTTCAAATTGTTAACTCATTTTGGGAAAAATTCAATAGAGTGATGAATAGATGAGTGAAAAAATATTGGTTACCCAATGAAAAATGTAATAACCCAATTAAAATAAAACCCTCGAGTAAAAACTCAATTGCTCAAAAAGTTATCTGGAGCTCTGCAGTATTGTCATGAAGAAATATGTACCAGAACACCCCACCCCTACCCCTCCCTTGGAAAATGGTCGGTCGGACTTCTGCACTACTTGTATAAGATTGACTGCCCCCGTTCTATATATACCGGAGTAGGATAGGTCCCCAACACCCAAATGCTTGTCGTCAGGTGAGACTAGGCTCGGTGACTTGGCTGATGAGGGGCGGTCGGGTAGCCTAGTGGTTAAAGCGTTAGCTCGTCACGCCGAAGACCCGGGTTCGATTCCCGACATGGGTACAATGTGTGAAGCCCATTTCTGGTGTCCCCCGCCGTGATATTGCTGGAATATTGCTAAAAGCGGCGTAAAACCTCACTCACTCACTCACTCACTTGGCTGATGATGTGGCTGTCTCTGCGTCATCGTACCCTAATTACGTGGATCGCTGCTCATATGTTCTTTCACTGGTTTGCCTGGTCCAGACTCGACTACTGACAGGCCGTAGTGGTGGAACTGGAATATTGATGACTGCGGCGTCAAACAATCTTCACGTGTTCCCAGGCTTTAATGCCTTGATGTATCTGAGCGCACATAGTCACCTTTCGGAGCTGCAAGCTGTCTCACTGGGCGACCGAGCGTTAAATAGAGACAGCAGCGGTTATGACGTAGAAATGTGCTCCAAATGTTTCATTTTACTGTACAAGTCAATATTCAGGCATTGTCAAGTTTCGTTGAGCATGACTGTGCTGGTCAATAAATCATGACATGTATTTTCCTCGCAACACCACCGCTGATATTACATCAGCATTACGGCTTGTTAACATTGCGGCTGAGAGTTTCTGAGATGGTTTTATTATACAGCATCCGATGATGTGGAAACCAAACTAATCATACACGTTATCAACCGATAATATAACAACTACAAGTTATGTGCCAACATGTTGCGAAATATTAGAGTAATATTTGCTAATATACGAGCGATATTGAAGCATTTAGTCATCAAGATTGCTGCTCCATGTCAGTTTGACATGGGAGATAAGGCACCTAGCCGCTTAGTGTTTGGCCTGCTTTGCTTCAAACATGCATTTATCGTCCCCATTATCAAGACCACCGACGACTATTAAGTATTTACAAATATGTACTTTTTCAAAATATTACAAAAAAACAATACTGATGCATTTTTTGCAAATATCACAATTGCTTTTCAAATTTTCTCCTGTAAATTATTTCTTCTTAAAACCGTATGTGAGTAAATTGTATTGACATCACTTTCAGCATCATTCAAGCTGTACCAAGTCATAATATAACAGAAAATAGGCATGATCGTATATACGGTTGCTATTTACGAGAAAGCGTTGTGTAATTACGTGCTATTAATACGGACAGGTTGGCCTAAAAACGCCTTGTATAAAAGGTCGAAATATGATAATATGTCATTACGTCCAGCTCTGCAGCAGATTGTTATATCAACTAGAAGTTATGCGTCCACATAATACAATGTGTTAGTGTAATAATTGCTATTCCACGAACAATATTGAAGCATTTAGTCATCCAAAATGTGTCTCCATGTCAGTTTAACAAGGGAGACCATGCAGGCGTGTGGTATATTTGGCCGCTTAGCTTCCAACCCGTGGGTTGTATTTCCTAAATGAATGTACTGAGGCTAGATATAATTCTGTACAGATATTATATCTGTGATATTATCATGCTGGAAATTAAATGGTTGTGATTTCTGAATCATTGTTTTGGGGTTGTTGAGTTTTATTTTTTGCCATTAGCATCAACGTACAATCTCATGATAAATCAAGTATATTTAAGCACCCATTTCATTTCATTTGTTTTGGCTTGACGGGAAAATTAAGGTGACAGCAGTATTTTAAACAGCGATGGTGTCGTGATTTTGGAATTCTGATAAATTGATTATGGTGAAAAGCAAGAGCATTCAACTCTACCCTCGTTAAAGAGAGATTGTCGTCATTATCATAACCGTCCGACGACTATTTTGGAAGTTACAAATTTGTTCTTAGACGTTATGACGAAACAATGACTTCTTAAGACCGTATACCACGGAACTCAAAGACTTCACAACTTTCTCATGACGGGAACAGAACCCGAACATATGGCATGGCGAGCCATCACTTTATCATTTACAACCTCACCGTTATTATAATCATAAAGTCTATGTGATATATTTTTAAATTCAAAGCACCGTAATACATATACATATAGTTGGTCTTTCATACACAATGCAATAAACAAACGATATTGCATTTAGTCTATAGCTACAGCAAGAGCTTGATAAATAGTATTAAACACACGTCTAAGTCAAGATCATCCGCTAGACCGAGATATTATAGTAATTTTCAGCTTAACTATGGAATAATCATGGCATATCGATATATCATATCTCAAATGGCACTATTTACATTATGAGAACATTTGCCGTAGAAACAAACATCTGTTGAAACTTTCTGACTTTTCCTCAAATTTGCTGCTTAAAACCCTGAAAGCCATACAGATCTTATCTAATTTATAAATAACAATTTGACGGGAAAGCCAAGTCAATCCTGTTGTAAAAACGGCCTGCATATATAGATCTATGTTTTATACGAAGCGGCAAAACCCAATAGTTCAAGCGTCGCCGGTTTGAGTGAGAATATATTTTCGAAGAATATACAAAAGTTACGTACCTTGAGGTCTTGACATGTTTAAGTGCGCTGAAATTGCCCATATAACTGTGTGTTTCTCTGTTTTTTGCTATTTTGGAATCACTTCATGGAAAGCAGAACAGTGTCCTTTGTGCTGGTCACAGACGAAACCAAAGCTACCACTAAACACAGTGCTCCATTACAGGCGAATAAATATTGACAGTTCTGCGACGATACGCGAACATTCTCGTTATAATGCGAAGTCAGTTTCTTTCAAGAAATATCATTACTTTTCAGAAGGTTACTTTGGGTTGATCATAAATACAAACTTTCAATGAAAAACAATTTTAACAATAGCACATAAGTTCTATTTAATGCATAATACATAAATTCGCGTTATAACGGTTTTCGTGATAAGGGGAGGCTACCAAGCACGGTCCCATGCCAACGAAAACTAATTTCATCCAATGCAGAGCGATGCAATCTGACTTTTATTTGCTGCAAACATTTGTAGGCGACTATGTTATAGATTTAAGTGGACATTATCATGATTATTAAGAGAAATTGACAGAGAGATCCGCCCGAAATTGATTCAGGTTGGGACGCGGAACAGCAACAATATGATAACCCATGGGGATTAATGGTGATATCTGCGACAGTTGGTGCCAATGTCAGCATTGATCTCGTTTGTTGACATGAAACAAGAATATCTTGTTGATGTTGTTTTATTTTAAAAGATAAAGATCTGAATGAATAAAACAATAACAACCGCGAAGGATTTTTAAAGAAAAAACAATTGCAGACTATTCCAAGTAGTCAAGCATTTGCTGAAATCGGAGTAAAGTGTCTTTGGTGACCCCTGTAGGGTATTCATGCAATACATGGAGTATTGTTCAACTGTTACTGTTTGTGCATTCTAATCGAGGACATGATTTTTTCTTCGAATTTTCATTCTTTTACATAAAGTAATGCAGGTTTTCCTCTGAGAACTTTGGTTGGTTGGTTTGTTGTTTAACGCCGCACCCAGCAATATTCCAGCTATATGACGGCGGTCTGTAAATAATCGAGTCTGGACCAGACAATCCAGTGATTAATATCATGAGCATCGATCCACGCAATTGGGATCGATGACATGCATCAACCAAGTCAGCGAGCCCGACCACCCGATCCCGTTAGTCGCCTTTTACGACAAGCATTGGTTGCTGAAGACCTATTCTACCCCGGAATCTTCACGGGTCCTGAGAACTTTGGTTTCGGAGATGACATCAACATTATATTGAACAACATGTAATTAGTATTCTTCTATTTAGTGTTCACATGGGAACAATATATCCCCCTGTCTAGGTGGTATGGTAGAAGGTTGTAAATTTGCTTGTTTGTTCTTTAACGCCGCACTCAGTAAGCCAGTGTGGTTAGAATAGGTCTTCAGCAACCCATGCTTGCCGTAAAAGGCGACTACGGGATCGGGTGGCCAGGTTCGCTGACTTGGTTGATGCATGTCATCGTATCCCAATTGTGTGGATTGATGCTGATGATGTCAATTAGAGGATCGTCTGGTCCAGACTCGATTATTTACAGACCGCCGTCATATAGCTGGAATAGTGCGGCGTAAAACCAAAACCAAAACAAACCAAAGAACCCGCACGTGACCGACTCCTCTGTTCAATGCAGTGTTTAGGGTTTCCTTATTTATATTTTCGTAGTGAAACCTGAGCACACAATTTCATAAAATTTACCTCCAAAATATTCATGATCCCTATTTTTTTTTGTACAGTATAGTTACTACTGTGCGTACATACACAAACTAGTTCCCTCTCACTGACGTCAGCCGTGCAACACACCGAGCTACGGCCATTGCTAAATATCGATTGATAAAAACAATAAATTATAGATTCAGACATCTAAAATTGATTTCTTGATAAGATTCACGTAATAACCTTGCAAGCCTATTGACGAGGCCTTTATTGCAAGTCTGGAAACAGGTTGAGAGCAGAAAGATATTTATGCAACTTAATTGTGCTACGGGTACTTCGTCATTATTTGGGGTAGCCTAGTGGATAAAGTGTTCGCTCACCGCACCGAAGACCCGGGTTAGATTCCCTACATGGGTACAATATGATAAGCCCATTTCTGGTGTCGACCGCTGTCACATTGCGGGAATATTGCTAACAGTGGTGTAAAACAATACTCCCTGAATCCTGATGGACCGCCTCCGTGGTGTAGTTTGTGTGCTGTTTAACGCCACACTCAGCAATATTCCAGCTATATGACGTCGATCTGTAAAAATCCAGTGATTGATACCATGAGCATCGCCCTACGCAACTGGGATATGATGACGTGCACAGCGTTAGAAATTGGTCCTGTAGTCCTTGCCAAACTGCCCAATAGTTTAAGAATTTTGCTATATGTTATCATTTTAAGGTTTTGGTTTGGTTTGGTTTGTTTAACGCCGCACTCAGCAATATTCGAGCTATATGACGGCGGTCTGTAAATAATCGAGTCTGGACCAGACAATCCAGTGATTGATACATGAGTATCGATCCACGCAATTGGGATCGATGACATGCATCAACCAAGTCAGCGAGCCTGACCACCCGATCCCGTTAGTCGCCTTTTACGACAAGCATAGTCACCTTTTAAGGCACGTATGGGTTGCTGAAGACCTATTCTATCCCGGAATCTTCACGGGTCTATCATTTTAAGGACTAGTGGACAAAAAATGTTAGTTTCTACCACTGTATGCATCAACAAAGTCAGCGAGCCTGGCCATCTGATCCCGTTAGTCGCCTCCTACGACAAGCATAGTCGCCTGTTTCGACAAGCATGGGTTGCTGAAGACCTTTTCTACCCTGAGTCCAAGTCGAGCTGATCATTCAGTCGCCTCGCAGAAACAGACTGATACGGGACCTATCCGAACACAGAATCCCCAAAGGGGGTGACATTTTTTTTACGGGAAAAGAATTAATTGGTTGTTAAAAATAAAAGATTACAGACGGAAGGACGTGTTAATATCGGTATCTATTTACCCTCAGCATAGACCGGAGGTACTAAATTGGCTCATCAAAATGCAGGAAGTGAAAGGAATTAGCGTCAACCTTGAGCCAATTCGGGAATGAGTCAGATGGCCTGCAACTCATGGAAGGTCGTGATATGTCAATAATTAAATTCAGTTCATTGTCATGTCCTGATAATATCAGGGGGCACGGGTGGCCCAGTCGTCTAAGGCGCTGCGATTCGCTGTGCAGAGTTGCGTCCCTTGGGCACGCCAGAAACCTATGATTGTGGGTTCGAATCCCGGTTCGCCCCCAATTATGTTTCTAGGTTTGTCAGCACCATACCCGTGCTCGTGGAGACCTGTATCACTTCGGGCTTTCCTCCCACATTAAGCTAACACGCAGCGATATAACTGGAATACTGTTAAAAGCGGCGTTAAACCCAACTCATTCCTGATAATATCTGTAGCATCCCTCATACTTACAGTGCGTGCCTAAATTTTGCTTTATGCCGCGGTGTCAGTAATCTCTCTCTCGAGAAAAATTCCTAATTCCTAACAACTCATGGATTAGGGCGTCGACCTGGAGGGCTAATGGATCTGGGCTGACTGTCCAGGCGGCCTGTTGTCGAGGCAGAGGGATCTAGATATGGGGAGGGTATCCCACGTCGTGGTGATGCATAGTAATACCTCGGGGTGAAGGGTTCATCCGTGGGCACAATCTTGTGCTTCCGGGACAGGCAATCTGCAAGGGTGTTTAACATTCCCGGTAAGTTCCATCATGCATTTCATTGACTTTGCCAAGGCCAATCAATGCGTAACCTTCTTCAACAAATGTTTCGATTTCGTGCCCCCTTCATGCTGTATGTACGCTGCCACCGTGGCGTTGTCTGTGGTTATCAATACTGACGACTGGTGCAAAAGATGTTTCCACGCTTAGCCTGCTTGGAAAATAGCTCATTTCTAGAAAATTTATATGCAACTTCTTGTTTTGGTCTGACCAAACCCCTTGAACTGTGACGTCGTTCATATGAGCACAGCCTGACGCGTCTTTGGGGAGGTCATGTATCGGAGTGGGAAATATGAGCAGAATGCCCGACATAACATTGCAACACTGAAGCCATCAATGCAGTTCCAATAGCTGGCCGTGAAGAGGTTGCATTGGATCGTCCAGTTGTTATTTCTGGTGGTGTTCATCCAAGCCTCCAGGGGGCGTAAATCTAGACTCCCTCGGGAGATCAGATCTTAGAGATGTCAACCTGCCGAGGCAAACATCCACCAACGGCGTGACCTGATGGGATGATCGAGTACATTTAGGAACATCGCTCGTGCTCTCGGATATAGGCCATCTGGAGGTGCTAAGATACTTTTCAGAAGCTGAAACCTTGCCCCTATGTACATTATGTCTTGAGTTGGTTCTAATTCCTACTTGTCGGGGTGTGGTAGGAGTTGAATAAGAAACATTGTGGTCTGCTTTATTTGCATTTTGTCTTCATCAGATGATGGGATGGGAAGTGTTCTACATCTTATAAGATTTAGAGGAGCAAACCCGATGATGGGGTGGTAATCTGGGTAAGTACCCGTTGCGCTATTGATATGCCAAATGGTAAAACGTTCAATTCAAACCTTTGACGTTGACTGCAAAGCATTGGTGCGGTGGACAAATCGGGTAAATGGGAACCTGCAGGCAAGTGTCCTGAAAGACGAGACTGACTAGTCTGTTCTCTCCTGGTCTGAGAGAACTGCGTAGTTCCTGGACTGATTCCGTTTGAAACTTGGCGGGACGCAGTAAGTATTCTTTGTCGAGTACTTTAGGTCTAGTATCATTCGCATGTCCGGAGTGTTCGTTTTCTGTACCAGGAGTACTGGGGAGCAGACTTCTCTTGTAGTGTCTCCTTGAAGCACTTGTGTGAAAAATTGTTATCAGGCTGTGCTCCTTGAGGTGGGTGCCGTGTCTGATGTTTAGCCGGGTGTTTGTTAAGTTCGTGACATCGTGTCCTATAGCATGGGCGATTCCTCCGAGAGAAGGGCTGGTTGTAATTTCTGCTAGTAGAACCATGTTTGTTTGTATATTTGTTGTTTAACGCCGCACTCAGCAATATTCCAGCTACATGACGGCGGTCTGTGGACATCGAGTCTGGACCAGACAATCCAGTGATTGACATCATGAACATTGATCCCCGCAAATGGGATACGATGACATGCATCAGCCTGACCACCCGATCCCGTTAGTGGCCTCTTACGAGCATAGTCGCCTTTTACGGCAAGCATGGGTTGCTGAAGACCTATTGATTCATGTTAAGGTATGTGTACTGTTTGCAATATATCTGTTGAAGATGAATATTATTTCATTTTCAATATTAGCATATGCAAAAATCATAGGCCTTAAATATGGATGCAAAATTGTATACATAACATTGACTTACCAGACGTCCATATGCCTTTCAAAAACAAACTTTCAATACAAAAATGCAGAAATAGAAAACAGAGGCAAAGTATATCTTTCAACTATTTATTTTTCCCCAATTTTTGTACTCACACACACACCTGTAGTACTTCATGAAATTGTGGTTGTAGGTAGGACAAGCATCTTGCTGCACCATTTACACCTGTCTCGCTACTTCACAATGACAGTACATAGATAGCACTTATCATATACAAAAATATCCCAGCAAGCCCTCATACCTCTCCATCCTTTCAGTCTCCATGGGTTCAGGGACCTGTCATCAATAACTGGTAAGTGGGAGACTTTTCATGCTCAATGAGTCATAAAATAAGATGACACAACCCAAAATGGACATGTACAAGAATTTATAAATGCACCCTAATTGCATATCCACCTGGCCCTTACAAATCACAAAATTTCACACTGAACACCAAACATATTACTTTAACAATAAAATAACTGTCAATGCACCTTTTATGCACCAAAGTGCATGTTGTATGTTATGACTATTGTTCACAACCCCAATTCCCACCAAAAGGCACCACTATCTTATGAATGACAGGTCCCAAAGTTTACAAAGGGCTCAAACTCATTCAGTAATCATTGTATCATAGATTGCACTGCACACAGTAGGTTAAATACTGTAGCACCACCTGCTAGGCTGCTTCATGAAAACATTGCCTTTCTTCACACAAACCTTGCCTTTGCTGTACAATTGTCATATATTTACACCAAATACTGATCTGTTGTTGATATTATTATCCTAGAAATGTGACGAATAAATCATATGTATTAGAAAAGGAAAGAAGGAAACTCTTCATAAAGCTATATGGGTTCCAGAGAACTAATAAGGCCACACATTTATTATTTTTCGTTTCACGGGCCTGCCGCCTCTACTGAAGTGCAGCTGGTCTAAGAAATAAATCAAACATAAAAATATTTATTCTTATTATGTTTCCCACTAGTAATATGGACCGTATTATTCGACAAAAAATGTTATATATAAATTCCATGTCAGCATCACTATCAGTGATTCAAGGAGCCAGCTGCAGCTTTAACTCCATGGCAGAACGACTTTCATATGAATGAATAAACAAATAATTGACATAGCTAATTTTTTTTATTTTGACCGACCTTGTGTGGAAAAGCTGGAATAAATCTGTGAAACATAAAATTAAAAAGGTGTGGCCCAAAGCAGTCCATTCTGTTGACAGGGATATCAAGCCAAAAGGCATGATTTGCACATGCACATCCACCAGCACTGTGTTCCCTCTGTGAGAATGAACTAATCTGGTTCTGCCCATGTATGTTAGAGGACACTATGCTAGTATTCCTGAAGACTGCTCTCTTATCTAGTAATATCACACAATAAAATTCTTGTCAATCCTTTCTTTACAGCATGCCTTAAAGAACACACACAATATAAGTTCTCTCTGATTTTGATTTCGATAAAACTTTTCAAATTTCATTCTTTCATTACATTTACCATATCTTAAATGCAAATAATAAAGTTCTTTAATCTTTTGTCCAAAATTTAATTTACCTAGAAACAGCCTTTCTTTGAGAAGAACAAAGACTTGGATACACTTAGCTAGTCGTCAAAACTTCAGGAATTGGTTGTAAGGAATGCATAATAACATTAAGCAAATCTTGGGACTCATCAATGCAAAATATTTCGCTTCTAAAGCCATTTTAAGCTGATATAATAAACATGTCTAGAACTGCACCAGCATAATTAGTACTGAATAATGAAACAGCCATGAAAATGTCCAACATTATACATTAGGAAGGCTGGGTGAGTGTCAGTATGGCCCCAAACATGTGTACCAGGTGTCGGTTTAGAAATAACCAGAATATACCCAAAACAAAAAATACTTTATTTCGGATATAAGTAACAACTGGAAAAGAAGCCGTGTACGTGTGAAATCTTCGGAGGAAAGCATACTACTGAAAAAAAGTTAAGTATCCCCTAATTCTTTAACGTAACCTATTTTCAGTAGTATGCAATTCAACAAAACCACTTCAGCAATAGAAAAATGCTGTTACAACAAAGTTTGGCTTGAATGTCATTAACACTGCTGCTGAGATAACCAACGGAGGAATGGAGTAGCTCGAATTTAAATAAATCAGAGTTTTCGTGCCAGTCTTCACCAAACTACAACTCCTTCCTTACCAATCACCACAAATATATATCCTCTTACACACACAGAACTCACATATCAATCACTAACATATCACTAATATTTCCTTCAACATTTGTCTATAAAGCCTATTGACTTTACTGACACAGAACACTCTACTCAGTTACAAGACAAAACACCACAACTGCAATAAATGGGCTACAATTTGAGCCCACAGTAGACATGTATAAGGACAAATTCCACACCCCATCATGTGTCTGCAATCTCATTACTATCAGATCTTTTACTCAGATACAATGACCCTCAGGGTGACGATCCAAAATTTTGCATCAGGTGAACTTTCAAATCAGGCTTCACAATTCTCAGAACACGCAGGCAATGCCCTCAGACCTGCATATCTGTATCTCCAAAACGATCTTAACAAATCAGTTCCAAATGTAAATAAGAAAAGCAGCACAATTATTTTGTGGATATTTTACATCTTGTTTCTGAGTGCCATAGTATCTAATATGAAGTACCTCAGATCTTCACGCAGAGAGTACATTATCGGACTACAAGATCTGATCTTCATGAGATTGTATGTGTTCAGACATACCTAAAACACCTTTTTTCCATGCACCTCAACAATTACATTTTGACTATTAAAGGAGCACAGCCTGATAACAATTTTTCACACAAGTGCTCCAAGGAGTAGCTTGCTGTGAGTAGCAGCTTGCCCAGCTTGACCCCTTCAAAAAATAATTTTAATATGACTCAACTAGATTTGAAGAGAAACCTACTTACAACCTACACATTGTAATATCTTGAAATGGCATATTGGCAAGAAACCTTTGTTGATGGTGTTCGCAAGGAAGTCTTTTCGACATTCAACCATTATTGATGGTGTTCACAAGAAAGGATTTTACAGGATTCTACCTTTATTGATTGGTATCGTATTTAAAGGCCTTAGGCCATTTAACCTTCAAAGTGTTCACATATACGTCTTCTGGGCTAGCGCAACGACACTGAGACACATTCAGGACTGTATACAGATGCAGCAGGGATGTAGAATTTCAAGATAAGTTGCCAACTGTGATCGCAGACCTAGTAACCATCATCATCACCGTCAGAGCCCTGATACATAGGACCTCGTTTGAGAACAGTGGGTCCAGTGAATGAGAACGGGGAATATATCACACCAACCATTGTGGAGATTCAGCTTGACATCCCCGTACATCCATAAGTTACACATACTAGTCAGTCTGCAGACAAATAGTTGGTAGGCTGATGAGGCAGGGACAGATGAAGATTCAGGTTGAGAATAAATCTGATATTGTGAAGCCATGTCTCAACTCTGTAATGGGTGCTGCATACACAGAGCACTACTTCAACATAGTACTGTAAGTGGGCAAGTTGGGTTTAACACCGGTTTGAAGAGTGCTTCAGCCATATCACGGCATGTCAGTCCATGTGGGACGAAAGCACAAAGTGATACAGATCCTAGACATTTACCATTTGGGAAACGCCACCAAGCACAGGTATGATGCCAATAAAACTATTCCCAGGTTGAAAATGAATGGTCTATTGTAACGCCAGCCATGTCCTGAATCCAATGAACAGTTTGCTGCAAACACAAAGCACCAGCCCAACGTAGCCGAGCAGGAGATCCAAGGGAGGTACTCTCGTAACAAGACGTGAGTGTTAATCAGATGCTGCAGTTGCTGTCGAGATCTCAATATCAGCCTATTCTAGAGTGAGTCTGATTTTATGCCTTTTTTAGCATTATTCCACTGGTTTCGAGAGACACTGTACGCATCTGGTGAATGCTTTAAGGACATTGGCTGGACAAGACAACACTGTCAGCGCCATGTCTCCCTTCCATCAAGTACCATCACATGTAGTTCATGGTAACCATACAAGCACCTGCTTATCTAAACCCATGTTCTCAAAGCAGCTAATACGACAGTGACATAATCAGTGGTTTTGATATTGCAGAAACTATGTCACACGGTTGCATCAATAATACACGCCACAAAGCTAAAATACAAACAATTCAGGCATGCCTAGTGACAGTTAGCACTTTCACATATATCAAAACCCTTTCACACCTCCAGCGGTCGGATATGGCAGCCTCAACCACCTGTTCAATTAAGTATTCCAGTTCCACCTGCCGTTATTGTCAGTTGTACTGTAAGCTGTAACAAACCTTATCCATCCAAGCACACAGCACACCCACTCTAGGATCACACAGTCTGTATATACATGTTTGTCTATATCCCATCCACACACACACACATGCACACATTCACTCAGTGTTATCCATAGTTCATCATGTCGAGAGATGTTGAGGAGGATGAAGGGCTGTTGCTTAAAGCTTTCAATGAGTCGTTGACATCTCGCCGGAAAACTGATAAATTCTGTGTGAATCTGCAGGTGAAAAATAATGCAGGGCGGTGATAACCTACTTGCAATTACAGATTATCTACAAATCTACTCTCCACACCAAGGGCTCGAAACTTACAAAATTAATTTACTCAGATAATCCTTGTAGCTTTTGGGTTCGTCTCTAATATACTACTCAAAAGAAGTACAGGATGACCCTACTTTAGTAGTATATTGCACACACTCTGCTGATGTTTTGTTGGTACATACCTGTCTCTATTTTTTGTGAGGAGAGACCTCTCAATGCCGTCCATGAGATTCTCGAAGCACTGCACCATGGTGGCCTGTTTCTCCGCGGGCTGGCTGGAGATGATACTTTCTCGTAGCTTGTTGAAATACTACATTCAAACAAGAGAAATCTCATAACTTTCTGTCATAATCAACAGCTGTGACCACGAAATCACTTACCAGTCATAATCTAACTTGCTTATGTAAATGAGTGAGTTGCCCACGGACTTGGTTGATGCATGTCATCGTATCCCAATTGTGTGGATCGATACTCATGATGTCAATCACTGGATTGTCTGGTCCAGACTCGATTATTTACAGACCGCTGTCATATAGCTGGAATATTGCTGAGTGCGGCGTTAATCACCAAACAATCTACTTAATCTCAATCATACTCGTTCTGCATGGTCTTAGAACAAGCACACCCACTTTGTCAATTTTCTAAGCCAAAAATGGAAAGATATTATGGTGAATAAGGTTTTGCCAATTTTAGTCTTCATCCCCTGAGAGCAAATTGGGACTGAGTAGTCTTAAGGATGTTCAGAGTATTTGACTTTCTCAAAGATAGTTATTTCTAAAATCTAGATCACATAACCTGACTTTCCAATTGAAAAATGAACTAAAACTTTCAAAATCTGGATTAGCTGCAAATTTCTTCTTCTCTACAAATCAGAATGAGGTATGTACTGAACATAAAAAGGTATCAGTTGTCACGGATTTGATGAGATATGTTTTCAAGGTTTTTTTTCCAGATATTAAAGCTGAAATATTTACATGGTCAAAATCTCAGTATCACTTTATTTTGGCCTGGTCCACATAGCTTCTGTTCATGGTATCCAGTTATCCTAATGATAAATTGCCTCTGAGTTTGTAACCCGTGAAGTTTGACCAAGGCTTCATGTGCACTAAACATGAGGAATGTGAGACACCCACCTCTTCATTGAGCAGGATGAGACCAAGGAGGGGTCGTGACATGGACCACTGGTTGCGACAGTCTTCGAACATGATGATGTTCAACACTGTCGACAACATCTGAAACAGCAGATATACAAGAATCATCAGTGAGTCAGAGGACTGAAGTTGGTGTCATTGTCAAACAGGTGTTACACAAGAATCATCAGTGAGTCAGAGGACTGAAGTAGGTGTCATTATCAAACAGGTGTTACACAAGAATCATCAGTGAGTCAGAGGACTGAAGTAGGTGTCATTGTCAAACAGGTGCTACACAAGAAACATGAGTGAGTCAGAGGACTGAAGTTGGTGTCATTGTCAAACAGGTGCTACACAAGAATCATCAGTAAGTCAGAGGACTGAAGTTGGTGTCATTATCAAACAGGTGCTTCACAAGAATCATCAGTAAGTCAGAGGACTGAAGTTGGTGTCATTGTCAAACAGGTGTTACACAAGAATCATCAGTGAGTCAGAGGACTGAAGTTGGTGTCATTATCAAACAGGTGCTTCACAAGAATCATCATTGAGTCAGAGGACTGAAGTTGGTGTCATTGTCAAACAGGTGTTACACAAGAATCATCAGTGAGTCAGAGGACTGAAGTTGGTGTCATTATCAAACAGGTGCTACACAAGAATCATGAGTGAGTCAGAGGACTGAAGTTGGTGTCATTATCAAACAGGTGTTACACAAGAATCATCAGTGAGTCAGAGGACTGAAGTTGGTGTCATTGTCAAACAGGTGTTACACAAGAATCATCAGTGAGTCAGAGGACTGAAGTTGGTGTCATTGTCAAACAGGTGTTACACAAGAATCATCAGTAAGACAGAGGACTGAAGTTGGTGTCATTATCAAACAGGTGTTACACAATAATCATCAGTGAGTCAGAGGACTGAAGTTGGTGTCATTGTCAAACAGGTGTTACACAAGAATCATCATTGAGTCAGAGGACTGAAGTTGGTGTCATTATCAAACAGGTGCTACACAAGAATCATCAGTAAGTCAGAGGACTGAAGTTGGTGTCATTGTCAAACAGGTGTTACACAAGAATCATCAGTGAGTCAGAGGACTGAAGTTGGTGTCATTATCAAACAGGTGCTACACAAGAATCATGAGTGAGTCAGAGGACTGAAGTTGGTGTCATTATCAAACAGGTGTTACACAAGAATCATCAGTGAGTCAGAGGACTGAAGTTGGTGTCATTGTCAAACAGGTGTTACACAAGAATCATCAGTGAGTCAGAGGACTGAAGTTGGTGTCATTGTCAAACAGGTGCTACACAAGAATCATCAGTAAGACAGAGGACTGAAGTTGGTGTCATTATCAAACAGGTGTTACACAAGAATCATCAGTGAGTCAGAGGACTGAAGTTGGTGTCATTGTCAAACAGGTGTTACACAAGAATCATCAGTGAGTCAGAGGACTGAAGTTGGTGTCATTATCAAACAGGTGTTACACAAGAATCATCAGTGAGTCAGAGGACTGAAGTTGGTGTCATTGTCAAACAGGTGTTACACAAGAATCATCAGTGAGTCAGAGGACTGAAGTTGGTGTCATTATCAAACAGGTGCTACACAAGAATCATCAGTGAGTCAGAGGACTGAAGTTGGTGTCATTATCAAACAGGTGCTACACAAGAATCATCATTGAGTCAGAGGACTGAAGGTGGTGTCATTATCAAACAGGTGCTACACAAGAATCATCAGTGAGTCAGAGGACTGAAGTTGGTGTCATTATCAAACAGGTGCTACCCAAGAATCATGAGTGAGTCAGAGGACTGAAGTTGGAGGCATCTGATGATGTTGGACAACAGCTGTACAAGAATCATCAGCAAGTTTGAGGATTTGAGGCTGTTGTCATCAACAAACACAACGGAGCAGGTAAACAAGTATAACAAGTGAATCGGAGCTAATTGAAGCTGTAATACAACTAACCATCTGTAACATAATTCAGTTCATTTACCATGATTGCATCTATTATTTTGTGATAAAACACCACTTTTGGTCAATTATCAGTTCACCTTGTCACCAGACAAAGGAATGTTTGCTGTGTACAAGTCCACAAATTCCATATTGCCAAGCTGTTGATATCATTGACCCGTTGTAATAATACTGACCTTGTAATATTACAGACGCGTTGGGAATCCAGGGATTCACGTTATTGGGATTCATGACATGCATCAACCAAGTCAGCGAGCCTGACCACCCGATCCCGTTAGTCGCCTCTTACGACAAGCATGGTCACATTTTACAGCAAGCATGGGTTGCTGAAGACCTATTCTACCCCGGATCTTCATGGGTCCAGACCTGTTGTAATATCACCAACCTGTTGTAATATTTCTGGATGAAGCTCAAGTATTCGGAGGAATGATTCGCTGTCGGGAACACTGCCAGCACGGGTCTTCTTCTTTTTGACGGTGAGACGACGAAACAGATAAGTGATGATGTTGTCAAGTGTTGCACAGCAGCCAGTGCACACCATTGTATCTGCAACAGGATACAATCGTATCACTACTGGACTAGGGAATACAAGATAACATTCATTACTCCTAACCCATCACATTTGTTACCTTCAGTAATCAATTTACAGCAAACAAACATCATTTTACTCTGATGACCAGTATTATTATCAGCTGTTCAAGAATCTAAGTCACCTTCAGTAAATATAGTTTTTCAGCAATCAAGCCCTTCATAGTATGACACTTCAGTGATCAATATAGGCAGCAACAATCCATGCATCAGGCTATATGTACACACATAAGTCCCAGAGCTTCACCAACCAACCCATCTGTGAGGCCCTTACGACCAGCACAGGTTGCTCGGGACCTATTGTAACCTGGATTCCCGAATGAGCCTATACAATAAGGAAACAAAGCACAATCATTCTCATACTCACCAAGAGCAGTGAGGCCCTCTGAAATTGTGGACAGAATGTAGAGAAAGACTTGAGGTTCTAAGTTGCTAATGAATGACATATGATCTTGGGCAAGACATTCTAGAAGACCGTAATAATTCTGGCTCAATTTCGGGAAGTCCTGCAAGATAATGTAATATTATTAGGTTCATACTCCCGATCCTATCTTCCTTGTAGTGAGTGAGTGAGTGAGTTGGGTTTAACGCCGCTTTTAACAGTGTTCCAGTTATATCACGGCGTGTGGGAGGAAAGCCCGAATTGGTGCAGGTCTCAGACGTTTACCACTTCGGTGAAACCCACGAGCACGGGTATGGTGCTGACAAACCTAGAAACATAAGCGGGGCGAACCGGGATTCGAACCCACAATCATAGGTTTCTAGCATGCCCAAGGGACGCAACTCTGCACAGCGAATCGCAGCGCCTTAGACGACTGGGCCACCCATGCCCCCCTTCCTTATAGTGAGTTAGTAGGGTTTTCAGTCACTTTCACAAATAGTCCTGCAACATCACAGCAGGGCACCAAGAATGGGGCTTCACCAATCTCATTACAATCAGATCTACCGCTAAACAAAGATCTGAGGACATCCCATTACCGGTTTCGACCTTTCATGAATTTTGACCAACCAATGAAATGATGAACAAGAATTGGACATTAGCCAATCAAAAAAACCAAACAGCTTTCATGAGCTGTATGTCAGTAGTTTCAAACTGGCGACTTCAATTCCGCTCTACGAAATCCTCATGCAGCAAGTACTGCTTGTGGCGGGGTACATTGTATAAAAGATTTATTCTCCCGTTGAGAAATTTATTACCCCCCAAGGCAGGCGACACAGTATTTAATCAAGATCACATGGACCAATCTGATCTCATCATTTTAACATGGAGGTCCCTTACCTCTGAATAGGACACATTTATTGAGATACAATTGCACTGTAATTTTCCTATCAGTCAAAAATACAAAATTGTCAAACATATTGTTCTCTATATTAAAATGGAATACTTACTAGCAAATCATTCTGTGATATTGACAACAGCAGCTTGACAAACATGCCAAGGGCGTTGTCAAGGGCATCATCTCCATAGAGACGGAAGACACCAAAATTGACATAGTTCCCACAAAGTGCTGCCTTCAGCATTGAGAAACAGATGGAGATACCTTTCAACATGGCGCTGGTTAAGGAAATACTCCTTGAAACAATGTGATTGTCAAACACATATTAGTGAATGTACTAAAACTGCTAATATCCCCTGTGAATTCCAGTGAATAAAAAAAGTAATTAACATGATTAAATACTATCAATTCATTCTCATTAAAATCACATCTTTTGGATAGGTGGGTTCTTGTGCCAATTAGATGTCACCATCCTAAAATGATTCGGCTTCATTTCTTTACAAACTTGATTTCAACAAAAGAAAACACATAGGAAACAAACATCATTACTCCTTGAAATTGTACTCCCTTTTAGGTGTAGATGCCATGGCACTCAGAAACAACAGGATGCACAAAATATCCACAACAATATGGCGGCACAGCCCTTATCATTTACATTCAGAACTTTCCATTTAAGTTCATTTTCAAGACAGAGACATGATATGCCGATCGAGAATTGAGAAGCCTCTATGCTGATTGGTTGATTAGAAAGACCACCTGACACAACTTTGTATGGATGTGTTTTCTGATCTACACGCAAAGAGGTAACTGGTGTAAAGCCCAAATACAGGTCATACAAGGCCGAGAATGAAATACATGATTGTGTGTAAGCAATCTTAAATATATACATGACTGGTGTAACTAGAAGAACATTGCCATAGAGAACAAGATGGTTCATTGCTTCATTTACTCACAAATGAATGAAGTCAGAAACGAACAAAAAGGATATTTTAATGGGTAGATTTGATCTTTGGCTATTTCTCCTATTGTGAGTATTCTTGACCCTGAAAAAAAATCAAAAAGAGAAGTCAAGTCAAGCAGAAAAAGTTTCTAAGCAAATAGATTTTGTTTTGAAATGTAGCGTAGTAAGCTTGATAGTTTGCATCTAAAGCTGTGCTCGAGACCAGAAGAAATGTTACTCAAGGACAAGTGGTGAAAGCTGCAGACTGCATCAACCTTCTGCTTTTCGGGCAGATGCTCTATCCACAAGAACATGGAAGGCTGTCTCCGGACAGATGCTCTATCCACTACACCAAGGATGTGGTGACCGGGAAGATGCTCTATCCACTTGACAATGGAGGCAGCCTCCGGGCAGACAATCTGAGCACCACACCACAGAGGGGATCACCGGGCAGATGATTGATAAACTAGACCATGGAGGCAGTCTCCAGGCAGTCAATCTGACCACCATACCACAGAGGAGATCACCGGGCAGATGATTGATCAACTAGACCATGGAGGCAGTCTCTGGGCAGACGATCTGACCACCAAACCACAGAGGGGATCACCAGGCAGATGATTGATCAACTAGACCATGGAGGCAGTCTCCGGGCAGACGATCTGACCACCACACCACAGAGGGGATCACCGGGCAGATGATTGATCAACTAGACCAGGAGGCAGTCTCCGGGCAGACGATCTGACCACCACACCACAGAGGGGATCACCGGGCAGATGATTGATCAACTAGACCAGGAGGCAGTCTCCGGGCAGACAATCTGACCACTGAACCATGGTGGCTGTCTCTGGGAAGACAATCTACCCAATTGACCACAGAGGCAGTCTCCAGGCAGATGACTTATCAACTTCACCATGGATAAGAAGCAAGTGTATGCACAGTACTGTTTGGATCTACCACGTCTGTATACCTACCATAAGTAACTATCATTTTACTGACTTCCCTGACGAGCAGAATACCATTGGGTGATGACACATCAAACTGAAGCCTCTGAGATCTGAAGACATGAAACAATTAATTAAAAAAGCAAGACAACATAAACAGTTACTCTATAAGAGAAAAAACACATTATACAAATAGTTTTTCTCATAACTGATGACATTATTTGTTATTACAGTCTTCGGATACTTCCTCTTGGCAGATGTGACCATTCTGTCATCTGATGACGCCAGTAAGTAGTTATTACTGAATCAAGCAGGGGTGTGGAAGTATCAAACTTGTGAACCTGTCACTTGAGAATTAATCGCTAAAAATTCGCTTGTCCATATTGACCAACCATCAAACACGAGTTATCATGGTTGAGCTGCCCAAGTGTAACATGTCACACAAGCTCACAGAAATACATGTCTCAGTTACCATAAGCAAAACGTAGGACTTCTGTGCATTATTCACTGCAGTAGAGACCATGCATACCTGATGCCCAAATTCAAACAGTAAATAAACATATATAATTACATACGGCTTCATTGGGTAATTACGCACTGCTCTTGAACTATTGTGTTTTTGAATTTTTCATGCATATTTGTAAGCAAGCATATGAGGTGATTTATTTGGTCTCTTCATACAAATAGACTGGTGGAGTTGTTGTGGCTCTATTACCTGTTTTGAGCTAATTCTGCCATGAGTTTCAGCACTGGTGTTGTGACAGTAGGGTCGTGGAACCACAGTTCAACGGCTCGCTGCAAAACTGGAGTGTATGTTGGATAGCTACATCTTGCTAAGGAATACTTTTGAAACAATAATTATTCTTTTACCACTTTGAAAGAGTTCATAAAACTGTAGGTGTTTCCATAAATTAATTCCATGAATAGTGAGTGAGTGAGTATTGTTTTACGCCACTTCAAGCAATATTACAGCAATATTACATCAGAAATGGGCTTCACACATTATACCCATGTCAGGAATCAAACCCGGGTCTTGAGCGTGACGAGTGAACGGCTTAACCACTAGGCTACCCCACCGCCCCTCCATGAATAGAATCAAAATGTCACTGAATCATATGCACATGCTTCAAACAATAGTGAGTGAGTGAGTATGGTTTTACACCGCTTTTAGCAATATTCCAGCAATATCACGGCAGGGGACACCAGAAATGGGCTTGATACATAGTACTTATGTCGGAAATCGAACACTTTAACCACTCGGCTACCCTGACTGCCCTGCGTCAAACAATAGGTCAAAACCATTTTATAGGCAAGAATGCAGCATACTGGAAACGGGCTGCCATTTTGGTAAGGGATGTGCACAAGCTCCTTTTCTGGTAATGTTTTTTTTATTTTTTTAGCCATCATTTTTTGTCACCTTGCTAAAATAACGGGGTTTCGGGGGGCTTGCTCCTAACCCGGGCTCTCCATGAGTTCTGAATGGGGAGCTGGATACATAGTTTACCCAGGGCCCCACGAGGCTCAAGTATTAGTACTGAACTGAGGTAACAAGGATACATCCAATCAAACAACATCATGTAGCTTGTCTTTGTGTTGAAGGCAAACGCTATTCCCCTCAAATCTCTGGCGAGACCTATCAATGACCTCTGCAAAGACAAAAGATTCTAAATATTAGGACATGCAGGTATTGAAATTGAAATAAACACATGCCCTCCAAATAGATAAGGAATACGACAAAACTTCATCTGCTTTGATACAAAATAATAAGGCATGCATTTGGAATGTAACAATATATCAAACTATTGAGATATGGCAATTGTTTGCCCAAAGCTTGTACTCTATTGACAGGAAATTAAAAACATCAGATCTATTGTCAATAGTATGGATAACAATCAACAGTTTCAATAGTCATATTAGTTATAAACAAAACATAAATTATGCATCTGAAAACTCACTTTCTACATTCTAAATTTCAAATCTGCCAAGTGTTGATTAGATTGGATGACTACAACTACAGATTAGAGTTACTTCCCTTTGGATTGAGAAGTGATTGAGGAAAATGGCCAATTTTGACATTGTCAACAATACTTTATTCATTTTTATTACATTGATTAATGTCATTATCAAGCATGAGGTGAGGTGAAATTGGGTTTAACGTCGCGTCCAAGATTATTGCACTTATATAGCGACGTGCATGCACGTGTATGTGTGTGTGTGGCTGCTTGTACTAGTCCGGACTGATGCCGATTTATAGTGCTAGCTCACTGAGATACCATGTCGCAGTTTAACATGAATACCCCACTCAGATACAGTATACTGACTCCGAGCCGATAAGTCCTTGTTTTAGCCCCTTCATGCCGAGCATCAGACAGGGTAATAACAAGTACCATCTTTTAACATCTTTTGGTATGACGCGGTCGGGGATCGACCTCCGGACCTTCCGCTCTTCGGGCGGACGCTCTACCACTAGACCACGGAGGCGGTCTGTTATGGTTATGGCAGTTATAGGAGGTTGAGTGCCAGTTTTGCTGTTTGCAAATTTTAATATTGAAAACATGAAATTTTATGAGTTGATGTGATTTGCTTATCAGTTCTTACATGATTTGACCAAATTTAATTTAAATAAAATGGAATGAAATCTTGGATAAAAGTAATATCATGGAGTACAAACATAAGTCCAGTTACACAATGAATACTTTCATAGCCAGATAGTGTAACAATAGGACTACGAGGATGTTCATTAAAGATTTCCCCTAAACCACTCAGGGTTATCATATTTGGTTGAAATTTCACATGTGTAATGATACATGTATCTATGGGTTGTGTCTGAATTTGCAGCACCGAACTATTAATCTTACCACTTTTACAGGTGTTATGATCGAGTAGGGTGTGACAATGGAGCCAGTAGAATACCGAGCAGTGATTAGGTTTTTATATTTGAAAGGTCGCATACAAAAAGAAACGTTCGATGAAATGAAAGCAATTTATGGGGAAGATGCCCCATCATATGACGTTGTTAAACACTGGCATCGCCAGTTCAAGTGTGGTCGGACATCTGTGGAAACAGCTGCCATTCCTGGTCGCCCCCTTTCAGCCATTGATGAGGACACTATCCATCAAGTGGAGTCCGCCATTTTGGTAGACCAACGTAAAACTGTTCGCCAGTTAGCACAAGATGTCAAGATCAGTGTAGGGTCTGTGGAAAAAATCATCCATGACAATTTGAACATGCATAAGGTGTCTGCACGATGGATTCCCAAGTTGCTCACACCTTTCCAAAAGCAGGAATGAGTCAATTGCTCTTTTGGACATGTGCCAAAAAAAACAGGCAAACTTTTTTGACAGACTTATGACACAGGATGAAACATGGGTCCATCACTATGATCCTGAGACTAAAGTTGTCGATGCAATGGAAGCATGTGGAGTCACCAACCCCAAAGAAGGCACGTGTCCAACCCTCTGCAGGCAAGGTCATGCTCACGGTGTTTTGGGACCAGCGCGGAGTAGTGATGATGGATTTCTTGGCAAAGGGTACCACAATTACAAGAGCTTATTATGCTTCACTGCTGCGGAAATTGCGGGATGCTATCAAGCTTAAGAGGCGTGATATGCTGACCAAGGGTGTCCGTCTCCTGCAAGACAATGCTCCAGAACACAACTCTCATGTTGCCCAGACAGAAGCACGGTCCTGTGGCTATGAAATCCTTCCACATCCTCCTTACTCTCCCGACCTTGCACCATCTGACTTCCACCTCTTTCCAACCATGAAGTCATTTTTGAAGGGAAAACGTTTCACAGATGATGAAACACTGATTTCTGAAGTCAAGTCCTGGTTTGAGATGCAAAATGAGGGCTTTTACAAGCGAGGTCTCCATAGTTGCATAAAACAGTGGGAGAAGTGTGTAACTCTTGGTGGTTCCTATGTGGAGAAAAAGTAACACCTGTGCCAAGTTTCATACCACTAGGTCCATCGGAAGTGGGTCAGGAGAAATCTTTAATTAACACCCCTCGTAACTTGCGTACTTCAGTATGCATTTGCTGACATGCTTCTTCTGGTGTTGTGTTCTCACGATTATGTCTTTGCATTGCAAAACAAAATCAAATCTCTTTGTATGCGAGTATTATGCACACACTGGTTTTGGTTTAGTTGTTTTACGCTTCACTCAAAAATATTCCAGCTATATGTCGGCGGTCTGTAAATAATCAAATCTGGACCAGACAATCCAGTGATTGATATCATGGGTATCGATCTATTGGGATATGATGACATGCATGAACCAAGTCAGTGAGCCTGCCCACCCGATCCAGTTTGTCTCCTCTTACAACAAGCATAGTCGCCTCTCATGGCAAAAATGGGTTGCTGAAGACCTAATCTAACCCGGATCTTCACAGAAGTCAAATATTGTATTCCAGTATTTCACTCAAGGAATAAGTTCATGTATAGAGGCCCTTCCCAGGTTGATTGTACAGAACTGTTACAGTGTTTCAAATTTCAGCTTTATCACATAGGGCCAGAAAACTCATGGGTGACATCCTAAGCAACTAGCCATGCCTCAGACAAACTATCTGGTGACACAGTACCCATCCCATACTCATCAAGGCAGCTCTTCAGACAAGCATAGGTTGAAGTGACAAGTGGCATCTACAGGGTAGCAGACCTTCGTACAGCCGAGAGTAACTCAATTTTACATTGACAAAAAAATTAATTTCTCCCATACCTTTGCGCCTTCAACATCCATGGCTGATGTACCATTAGAAAGCAGATTCCCCACCGCATCAAACGCAGCTGAAACCAAGTTTAAGTAAGCAAGTTAATATGGTTAACAGTAATTTTTTTGGCTGTTTGCTTAAGGCTGTTTGTTTGTTGTTTAACACTCTAGACCTGAGAATCCAGTGATTGATATTGTTAGCAATGGTTCACCATCAACCAAGTCAAGAAATCTGACGTCCCAATCCATTTGGTCACCCCTTACAACAAGCATAGGTTTCGTAGACTCTTACCCAGACTCCCCGACCACCCGATCCATTTGGTCACCCTTACAACAAGCATAGGTTTCGTAGACTCTAACCCAGACTCCCCGACCTCCCGATCCATTTGGTCACCCTTACAACAAGCATAGGTTTCGTAGACTTACCCAGACTCCCCGACCTCCCGATCTGGTCACCCTTACAACAAGCATAGGTTTCGTAGACTCTAACCCAGACTCCCCGACCTCCCGATCCATTTGGTCACCCTTACAACAAGCATAGGTTTCGTAGACTCTAACCCAGACTCCCTGACCTCCCGATCCATTTGGTCACCCCTTACAACAAGCATAGGTTTCGTAGACTCTAACCCAGACTCCCCGACCTCCCGGTCCATTTGGTCACCCCTTACAACAAGCATAGGTTTCGTAGACTCTAACCCAGACTCCCCGACCTCCCGATCCATTTGGTCGCCCCTTACAACAAGCATAGGTTTCGTAGAGTCTAACCCAGACTCCCCGACCTCCCGATCCATTTGGTCACCCTTACAACAAGCATAGGTTTCGTAGACTTACCCAGACTCCCCGACCTCCCGATCTGGTCACCCTTACAACAAGCATAGGTTTCGTAGACTCTAACCCAGACTCCCCGACCTCCCGATCCATTTGGTCACCCTTACAACAAGCATAGGTTTCGTAGACTTACCCAGACTCCCCGACCTCAGGATCTGGTCACCCTTACAACAAGCATAGGTTTCGTAGACTCTAACCCAGACTCCCCGACCTCCCGATCCATTTGGTCACCCTTACAACAAGCATAGGTTTCGTAGACTCTAACCCAGACTCCCCGACCTCCCGATCCATTTGGTCACCCTTACAACAAGCATAGGTTTCGTAGACTTACCCAGACTCCCCGACCTCCCGATCTGGTCACCCTTACAACAAGCATAGGTTTCGTAGACTCTAACCCAGACTCCCCGACCTCCCGATCCATTTGGTCACCCTTACAACAAGCATAGGTTTCGTAGACTTACCCAGACTCCCCGACCTCAGGATCTGGTCACCCTTACAACAAGCATAGGTTTCGTAGACTCTAACCCAGACTCCCCGACCTCCCGATCCATTTGGTCACCCTTACAACAAGCATAGGTTTCGTAGACTCTAACCCAGACTCCCCGACCTCCCGATCCATTTGGTCGCCCCTTACAACAAGCATAGGTTTCGTAGAGTCTAACACAGACTCCCCGACCTCCCGATCCATTTGGTCGCCCCTTACAACAAGCATAGGTTTCATAGACTCTAACCCAGTCTCCCCGACCTCCCGATCCCCTTTTACACTTTAGTTTGCTAAGCATACAAGTGACCAGTTCTACTCGAGGGAAATAGGCATGACACGAGACATCTGGGAAATATAAGGCAACAGTTTTCAGTACCTGTAAGAGGCATCATGAACTGGTCAAACTTCTCCTCATCTTCTCCAAGGTCCACCAGCAGCAGACGTCCCAGGGCTGTGTAGAACGTTGTCCGACATCGCATGTCTGCCACTGGACTACTCCCAGCTGTGATGCCCAGAAACGGGAAGTGCTCGCTCTGCCAGAACATATCAAACAATATCTGATTTCACTCATCAATTATGCATCAGCTAACCCTATCAGTCCACTGGTCCAGCAGTAAATATGACATTATCATCTTATAGTCGAAATTTTGACCAAATTTCTATGTTCATTTAGGACTAAACGATGTCCATAACCGTTTGTTCGTTCGCTCGTTTGTTGTTTAACGCCGCACTCAGCAATATTCCACCTTTATGACGGCTGTCTGTAAATAATCAAGTCTGGACCAGACAATCCAGTGATTGACATCATGAGCATGGATCCACACAATTGGGATCAATGACGTGCATCAACCAAGTCAGCGAACCTGACCACCCGATCCTGCCAGTCGCTTCTTACGACAAGCATAGTCTCCTTTTACGGCAAGCATGGGTTGCTGAAGACCTATTCTAGCCCGGATCTTCAACGGTCTGTCCATAACCGAACAATGTCTTTGCATGTTTGTCATTGCAAGAGGCTGGGAAGTAGCTAGTCTATATATAGTCAAGCTTTACCATTGGTTGATTTGAATCACATGATAGTCTCCGAGCCAAGAAATGAACAATGACAAATCATTTGTTTGAGGCTATCATCACAGCAAGGCAGACAAATCTTTTCATATGTTTTTATGAGGGGGGAGGGGGTAAGGGGGAGAGAGAGATACGGGGGAGGGCGGGGATCAAAAGGGGTAAAATGAAAAAGAGATTCAGAAGATGTTGGTGGTGAAGACACAATAATTATAAATGATGATAAACAGTTCTACGTCCAGCAAGATTCACGCTAAAATTAAGTCAAGAATGAAAAAGTTTCTGAGCGACTGGTTGAATGAATTCCAAAGGCTGCAACACGTGTCAGAAAGAATTTTAGAGTTTTCTGTGTTCTAATACGTCCCTTCATGAAACCACTTACTTTTGCAGCCTCACAAACTCTACAGTACAAAAATATCATCCCCAAAGTGATCTTCACCTGTTCACAACTTGCAATATTGGAAGGAAGAAATATCAGTGAGCTAAGAAACCTTTTTTGTGATATATTATCCCTAGTATAATTCACAGGACCAGCAAACTAATGAATGTACTGGTATGTGCCAGTCCAGTGAACCGGTGAATTTAGAACTGAACGGACACACTGGAGCCTGACCACCTGATTGATTACATTGCCTCATACACCATTAGGTTGCCGAGGACCTATTCTAAACAGTAAACCCCACAGGGAAGAAGTGAATGTTAACCCATGATGTATGTCCCCTATATTCAAACCTGGAATCCCTTCAGGGTTGACAGAACATGGGCTACACGAGCAACCCACTAGAAGTGAGATGATATAATGATGCAATCCCGATTTTTTACTTCTCAATACAAGAAGCGATCACAATTGCACTCAAAGTAAAAAGTATAGATTCGTACCTTAAATGTAGTCTTTAATAAATGTTACACCAAACACTAATTACTAGTGAAAACGTAAATATTTTCATCCATTGTGCCATACTTTAGACTCCCAACTGTAAAACGTTTGTGTGACAGGTATTTGGCCATCCAGTTTATAAAAAAGATGGCTTACTCACCACAGATAACAGCACATGAAAGTATCGTGATACATATCAGATCATAAGCAAGGTATCGTGATATGAATCGGATTGTGAACAAGGTGTTGTGATACGTATCGGATCGTGAACAAGGTGTTGTGATACGTATCGGTTCATGAACAAGGTATTGTGATACGTAAGGGATCGTGAACAAGGTATTGTGATACGTATCGAATCGTGAGCAAGGTATCGTGATACGTATCGGATCGTGAACAAGGTATCGAGATACGCATCGGATCGTGAACAAGGTAGCATGATACGTATCGGATCAAGAACAAGGTATCACGATACATATCGGATGGCACAGTTGGTGTATCATCCCAGGCGTACTACCCACCGTGTGGTTATTCAGCATGAACTGTACAGCTTCCAGCTTGACCAGCTTCCTGACACTGCTGTAGCCCACGGACAGGTCACTTAGCAGCGTCAGTGTCTTGGAGATGATCTGCTCACTTCGCCCCCAATACTTCAAATTAGTTATTCTGAAACAAACACACAGATTTGGGTAAGAAACATTCAAATATGAACAAGTCTCCCATTACTCAATGCTTACGAAGTAGAAGCAACTACAAATAATGTTTAATCACTTACATTTTGCCGATAAATACACTAAGCACCATTGGTTCATCACTAAGGCCAAGAACTTCTGACAATCTCCGATACACCTGAAAAAGAAGAAAAATTAAGTCTATTTTCACAGGGAAACAAGAACACATAGAGCAGGGAGTTCATTATTTACAAAGTTTGGGGGGAAAATCATTAATTTGGCCAAAATTGGGATATTGTTGTGCTTATATTTTGGATTCAAATTTCAGGCCTTTCTAGACATTTCATAAAAATATTAAGGCCATTACAAGGCAGATTCAAATTTCAGGCCTTTCCAAGCCTGCTTCAGGGTGTAAGGATTTTTTAAGGCGGATTCAAGTTAACGGTCTGTTTAAGGGCGGGACCAGGCTGACTGCCAAATATCAACCTGTGCGAACCTTGACCTACCTTTGATGTTTTCTGGACCTGGTCACCCACATATATTTTCCTGAATTGTTCAAAGAAACTAAGTATTGCTATGTCCAACTTCTCACAGCCCCCCTGGGTTAACCTGGAGTCTGTCAGGTTCATAAGTTGGAGCACTCTGAAACATGTGGAACCAGGGTATGTAGCTCAGTAGCAACCAACTGGAGTGGGTTTAATCTAACATTGAAATACGACACAATCTGGTGGTCCTTAACTTCTTTTGAGTTGCATAGAAAAACACTCTGCTTGGAGCAATTCTTTGGTCTTGTCATTGCCTGGAGACTTTTTATATAGGGAAATTTATTGTTGAACCAGAAAGTAAATTGAAATGCCAACATAATAGTTGTGATGTTAGTTAGAGCTACTGACAAGATTTTCAAAACATTTGTGTGACAACACACGAACCTCGCCGACACAGACTTGTGTTTGCAGTCTCATATCATCATTACTTACAGTGAAAAGAATTCATCAAAAAGAGTCTTGGTAAGTGGTCTTAGCTTAACAATTTCAATTGTGGCGTCTGGTTGATGTATGTAATGTGGTATGTAGTTTTACGTCATGGCTGTGTATTGATGTGATATCAGAAGCATACAAAGCGAGAAGGGGCGGTCAGGTAGCCTAGTGGTTAAAGCGTTCGCTTGTCACGCCGAAGACCCGGGTTCGATTCCTGACATGGGTACAATGTGTGAAGCCCATTTCTGGTGTCCCCTGCCGTGATATTGCTGGAATATTGCAAAAGCGGCTTAAAACCCCACCCACTCACTCACTACAAAGCGAGAAAAAAAAGGGAGCTGGAGTCCAATAAGTAGCAAACAGGAAGACAGTAATAAGTGAGTGAGTGCGGGTTTCAGGCCACTTTTAGCAATAGTCCCGGCAGGGGACACCAGAAATGGGCTTCACACATTGTACCCATGTCGGGAACCAAACTCAGGTCTTCGGCGTGACAAGCAAATGCTTTAACCACTAGGCTATCCCACCGCCAAAACTGGATAATAGGACAGCACAGTATTACTAATATACTGCAACATGTTTTTCAAACAATACATATTACAAAATCTTGTGTTCCAGATTATTGGATAAAAAAAGATAAGAAATTTCATTACTATTTGTATTGTTTAACCTCAAATCTACACAGAAATTTATTCACAATGATGTTTCTTTTCGAAATTGGCAAAACAGCTGAAACATGGGAATGATTTTTGTCTCGCCATGTTATCTCCCCTTTATCCATGACCACAAAATGGTGGTGACTGGCCATGCTGAGTAATATTTACTTTAGTCAGTAGAAAATAGGATCTGCATGTACAATCTGTGTCAACCAGTATCAAACACTTTAGCTCCTATATATCGCAATACAGATGCCTTTATCGCAATATATTTCAACAAAATGTTTTGGCCAATACACAGCCCTAACGGACAAGTCAGTACTATGAGAGTCATGCTACTCACCTACACACAAGCTCTCCATCCATCGCATCATGTTCATCTGTACTTGCAAACGATACCCGCCCCCCTATCACAGAGCCAATTATATACACCAGCCATGTCAAGCGGCCTGTGGAACAACAAAGCATGTATTACCTTAAAACATCTTCAGACATGTCAAAAAATATTATTGAACCACTAGACCATATTCATCAGGGCAATCAATTTTTTATCTAGTCTAGAAAAATATCTTGCTGCTTAGGCTAAAAAAATAATAGTCTTGGTTCTCAGGCACTCCCCGCATCATCACAAAGTCTGCTGCATGTTTCGTTTTTATTTCCATTTTCAAAAACAAAAAAGGTTCTTATACTTAAAAACAATGCAATCCCATTTAGCACAGAATTACTTCCCTTTACATGTGCACTGCTTTACTGTGCATCTCGTGTTAATAATATGGTCATGGCAGCAATAGGAGTTTGTATGCTTGTTTATATAGGGAGGCCCTTTCCCAGGTTGATGGTACACAACTGTTTATTTGGTTACATACTAGTTTGAACAAGCAAAAAAAAACACCTATATTTTCAAAAGTCGTTGCTCGAGAACCAATTCTTTTAAAAAAAATTAAGTCTTACAAAGCTCAGCTCAAAATAGCCCATATATATATGAATATCAAAATCTACTTCTGACTAATGGACTCTACATGCTCCAAAGGAGGTGAAGTGAAATGGGGTTAAACATTGCATTAACATGATTAAGATTAATTCACTTATACAGTGATGAGAATGAACAGTGTGGCTGCTTGAACTAGTCCTTTCAAATGCCAGTTTTTAATTTCTAGCCCATGGAGATACCATGCCAATTTTGACACAGAAACCCCACACTAGAGCTTGACTCCGAGCCAACCAGTCCTTGTTTTATTCCCTTACTGCTGAACACCAGGCAGGGTAACAAGTAGTACCATCTTTGGTATGACACAGGAGAGGATCAAACCACCAACCTACGGAGGTGGTCAGACTCAAAAGCTAGGGCAGAGACTGATACTGCAGTCAGCATTATTCCAGCTGACATAGCGACCTGCATACCATCCAGTCTAGACCAGACCAGTATGACAGCACAAGCAGTCACCCATGGCATCCATGTACCATAGCACGCAATATGCCAAGTCAGTGAGACTGACCACCCTGACCTATTTAGTCATCTTTTAGGACAAGCTGGGAACCTATTTTCCCCCAGAATCATCATTACTGATTCAATAACGTCCAAACATCAGCAAACATATTTGTTTTTGCTTCTGTGTACCAAGTTTACAAGAGTTTCACTGCTTAAGCATGAGAAACAGAGCAACTCCCCCAAAACATCCGTCAAATGTTCAGGGAGTTTTCATTAATGCTGAACTGAACACCATTACAGTGATATCACAGAGTGTCAGTTTGATGTGAGGAGGACAAAGTGATGCAGATCCAGGACCTATACGACTTTGGTTGGTTGGTTGGTTTGTTGTTTAACGCCGCACTCAGCAATATTCCAGCTATATGATGGCGGTCTGTAAATAATCGAGTCTGGACCAGACAATCCAGTGATTGATAGCATGAGCATCGATCCACGCAAATTGGGATCGATGACATGCATCAACCAAGTCAGCGAGCCTGACCACCCAATCCCGTAAGTTGCCTTTTACAACAAGCAGAGTCACGGAAGACCTATTCTACCCCGGAATCTTCACGGGTCACGACTTTGGTGAAACCACAAGTACAATATGGTGCTAACAAACCAAGAAACGTGATGATCGATTTGAACTCATGATCATAGGTCTCTAGTAGGACAAAGGCTAAAAAAAATATATTCTTGGCTCTCAGGCACCACCGCAGACAGAGTGTAGAGTCACTCACCCTCTTGCACGGCTAACTCCATGCGAGTATTCCCGGCAGCTACCAGGTCCTGGTATCTTTGTGCGGAGTCATCAAACATCTGAACCAGCAAAGCACACGTCTTCTCATACTCGCACCTCCCTATCGTGGATAACTGAAACACAGACAATCATAGCGTAGCTGTAAACCAATGTAGCCGAGGACTGATTTACTGTACATGGAGCGAACTCTCCCATTGTAATTGACTAGTGAAAAGTGCAAGTGGGCTTATGGGCAAGTGTATGTGAAATACATGCATTGTCAAGTTTAGAAGGTCTTAATTTTTTTATTTATCGTGAATTGTATCATATATACATCATGACTATTAATAAAAGACGTCAATTGAATTTATTCCAACACCTTGAATTCCAGCTCTTACTTAGACATCTACCTACAATGAGAAGATATTCCATATGGCTAAGAGTGAGTGGGTGAGTGAGTGAGTGAAGGGTGTGAGTGAATAAGTGAGTGCAGCTGTAGACATAGAATTTAACATTGATCTATTGCTGATTTCAAAAGTCGTACAAACTTAAATTACTTTGTTGGTCTCCACAATAACACTAGACCACAGGACCAGCATTTATTTAATTACACTTGTCCTTAAATAAATGCTCGACACTAACACTGGTCTGCTGGTCAGAGTGTATATATTTTCCCCAGTCCATCAACACCGACATCACTCACTTGTTCTAGCTGCTGACTGATCATCCCATGGTCATCCAACGGATCTTCTAAACCCTCTCTGCAACAAACAATTCATTGTTAGTACCAAGCCCATCTTTAATATATGGCTGCCATCTTAACAAGTTTTCCATTGAATGCTGTCTCAAACCAGAGTCCATGATTAGACACACCACAGCCAACTTATTTTGTAAATGAAATCACACAAGGACAAGGCAAACCCATGGCTGATAGCACAATGGTACCAGAATCCCCAGAAATACAAACACGTCAGAATACATCATTTCAGATAACAATTGTCTGTCAATGATAGGCCAATCGTGAAGTTCCAGGCAAGAATTGGCCTTCAGCAACACTTGCTTGTCATAAGATCAGGATCAGGTGGTCAGGCTCCCTGACTTGGTTGATGCATGTTATCATATCCCAATTGGATTGTCTTGTCCTGACATGAGTATTTACAGACCGCCATCATATTACTGGAATATTCCTGAGTGCGGCGTTAAATAAACAAACAATAATTGCCAACACCTTTCACAATGTTACTTCGTTCACATAACCAGCACAATTCCCCATGACAGGAGCTCACCTTATGACGACGTGAACAGACTCGAGGCGTGAGCTGATGTATGCCTTGGTGACCTCCGGCGTGTACGTCTCCAACAGGTGGGGCTCTGACGCCTTGACGTAGGGGACTGAGGCCACCATCCTCTGCCACAGACTCAGCAGGTAGTGGACACTGTTCGGGGCAAACTGCCACATCTGTACCAGACAGAGCAACACATCAGACAATCTATTACTCCAATATGGTACCTCTCTGCATGAACATCTGACAAAATTCATTTTTTATTTTAACGAAAGGAAACCCACACAGAATACAAATTTTCCTTCAACGGAGTGAGTGAGTGATGACGCCGCTTTTAGCAATACTCCAGCAAAATCACGGCGGGGGACACCAGAAATGGGCTTCACACATTATACCCCTGTCGGGAATCGAACATTTTAACCACAAGGCTATCCCACTATTGAGTGAAGATGCCATGGCGTTGAGCATGTGTGGGGGTACTTTGTTATGCCTGAAAGGATATCTGTTGTGTCAATAGCATCAGCCACCATGTTGGGGTAACAATGACTCACAATTAGCCAAGTCAAAAATAATCAGCCTGATCGTTAAAAAACCCTAATAATTTACCATTACAGTTGGCTTTGTCCTGACAATTCCTGTACTTAAGTTAGAAAAAAGAACTGATAACACATTTGCAGCATAAAATAATTAAATTGCGTAACTAAGGCTTGGGTTACCTCTTAGTATCTGGGGTTACAGTATGTCTTACCTGCAAACTAGTCACTGTGAATTCCGCTACAAGTTTGATGATTTCGGAGTAGTTATCAACTTTGACTAGTTCCCCCAGCTGGTAATTGGATTTCAGGCGAGCAAGGAGACGGCAGAACTCGTGGTAATTGCTGGGGTCAGACAAACCCTGGAAAAACACAAGCCACTCACATTCAATTTATGAAGTTTTCCTACAAAGCTCAGCTTTCATTCTAACACCTATTCTACACATCAGCAATATATCCACACACACCTAGAACAAAGTTACGCATCACATTCGACATATTTCTCTCTATATATGATGGATTTCTGGAGATTAGAACATGCACTTGCAATTTGATGATGTAAATTTGACATTATTTTTGAGAGGGAAATGTCTAGTGAGTTGTTCCCCATAGACATGATAGATGTAGCTGGGCAACATTGATAAACGCAATGGCCCAAATGATCGCACCCAAAAGTGGGAGAGATAGGACAAATGGTATTAGGAGAAAGGTACAGATAATCGACAACTCAAAATGGACTTGTCTGACATTGCCGAGGTTGGATTGTATTCAGGGAGTCATCATTATTTAAATACGGGTAAATATTCTTAAAGCTTGTACATTTTTTTTCACTTCCTTAAAGATGATCTACGTCATGCTGATATCTCAAATAAGAACGAAATGACTTGTGGTCTTTGTTTATCGTGCAATAAAACACTATGATGTGACCCATAATAGGATGTCCCCAGATCATTGTTTAGCGGAAACGTGCACAAAGACGTGATAATGAGATTGTTCCAAAAGGTCCATGGAAGTTCAGGATGTGAGAAAACAAAAAAAGGAGTGCAGCCCGGCTTGTGCCCAGACCTTGTTCCACAAAGTAATCTTAGCGCAAAGACTGCCCCAAGTCCATGTTAAAGTATGTGCGTTACGATCGTCTTAGCGCTACGATTGCAACCCATCAACCCAACAAATACCGTACATCACCATCTAAAAAGTGACCCCGTGTATAAGGCGACGCCCCCCCCCTGTACAAGCATTCAAAAATCGATGCTAACTTAAATACCCCATCTATAAAGCAAATCAGAATGAAGCACATCACCAGCGAATACACAATCCCTACATCTGCAATAAAAATGAGTTTGTCTTCCACAGAAAAAATGACATCGTACATTGAAAAACAATACTTTGAACCATAAGGTTCCTTTCAAATTCTTCATGTTCTAGTTTACTTATCAGTAAGGATTCCTTAAACCTGCTACCTGTGGATTATCTAGAATTCCCCTGACCCCTCGGACAAGGCTGTTGAGGAACTTGGCTCTCTCTGTGTTGTTGAACAACGACCTCCTTACAGAGGCAATCTGCACAAGGCAAGACAGGGCCTGCAAACAGAAAGTTAGTTTGCTACATACACAACCTGTAAACATGGCATTATTTAAAAACTTTCACTTTCAGTTCATTAGTTTATGGATCTTCACAGTATGCAAAACTTTCTGAGTTCAAGATTAAAGCAAATAATTGATACAAAACAACGCTTCTGTATTTTTTCATGCTAGGGAATTACAAGGTGGTCCGTCAGTGTTTACGGCATTTCAAGAATACTTCTTCATGGAACACTTATGAACATCAAAATGTGTCGTTCATGTGCTTGTCAGTCAGTTTCACGTTCACAAGACTTGCCTCTCATCTAATGGGATAGTTGTAATAGAGTAAACTGCATGTTACATTATTTTTTCAAACCAACTCTGTATTTAGCACATTTAACTTGTTTGTTTTTTACGCCACACTCGGCAATATTTCAGTTGAATGATGATGGCCAGTGTTTGTTTATCGAGTCTGGACCAGACAATCCAGTGATTGACATCATAAGTATCGATCCACACAATTGGGATACAATGACATGCATTAACCAAGTCAGCAAGCCTGACCACCCGATCCCGTTAGTCTCGTTTTACGGTAAGCATGGGTTGCTGAAGACATATTCTACCCCGGATCTTCACGGGAGGAGAAAAGCATGGGTTGCTGAAGACCTATTCTACCCCGGATCTTCACGGGAGGAGAAAAGCATGGGTTGCTGAAGACCTATTCTACCCCGGATCTTCACGGGAGACAAGCATGGGTTGCTGAAGACCTATTCTACCCCAGATCTTCACAGGTCTGATGGCCAGTGAAGAAGAAACAAGTCTGGACCAGACAAACCAATGATTGATAGTATGTGCAATGTCCCACACCCTTGGGTCAACTCAACTAAGTCAGAACAGCCTACCATTGGTGACAGGGATGTGGGTAGACCGGAGTACAAGTCAAAGAAGAGCTGAAGTGTGCTGAAGTCTAGGAAGGCTGAAATAAAAATGTTCACCAGTGTCAAAAATGAATTGAATCTCCAGTATTACATGAACCTATTTTGTTATAAGTCTTAAAATGACAATCCAATTGTTTACATATTTCATTTAGATTGTAGTAATACCATGATCTCTCGTGAATGATGCACAGAGAGACAGGCGGGGCTAGTGGGCCCACATTACAACATGTCTTGTATAGACAATACCTGTTCCCCAGTATTACAAGAGCCTGTTCCCCAGTATAACAAGTACCTGTTCCCCAGTATTACAAGAGCCTGTTCCCCAGTATAACAAGTACCTGTTCCCCAGTATTACAAGAGCCTGTTCCCCAGTATAACAAGTACCTGTTCCCCAGTATTATAAGTACCTGTTCCCCTGTATTACAAGTACCTGTTCCCCAGTATTACAAGTACATGTTCCCCAGTATTATAAGTACCTGTTCCCCTGTATTACAAGTACCTGTTCCCCTGTATAACAAGTACATGTTCCCCAGTATTATAAGTACCTGTTCCCCTGTATTACAAGTACCTGTTCCCCTGTATAACAAGTACGTTCCCCAGTATTACAAGTACCTGTTCCCAGTATAACAAGAACCTGTTCCCTAGTATTACAAGTACCTGTTCCCCAGTATTACAAGTACCTGTTCCCAGTATAACAAGAACCTGTTCCCTAGTATTACAAGTACCTGTTCACCAGAATTACAAGAGCCTGTTCCCCAGTATTACAAGTACTTGTTCCCCAGTATAACAGATAACCGTTCCCCAGTATTACAAGTACCTGTTCCCCAGTATTACAAGTACGTTCCCCAGTATTACAAGTACCTGTTCCCAGTATAACAAGAACCTGTTCCCTAGTATTACAAGTACCTGTTCACCAGAATTACAAGTACATGTTCCCCAGTATTACAAGTACCTGTTCCCCAGTATATCAGATACCCGTTCCCCAGTATTACAAGTACCTGTTCCCCTGTATTACAAGTACCTGTTCCCCTGTATTACAAGTACCTGTTCCCCAGTATTACAAGTACATATTCCCCTGTATTACAAGAAACTGTTCCCAGTATAACAAGTACATGCTCCCCAGTATTACAAGTACCTGTTCCCCAGTATTACAAGTACCTGTTCCCCTGTATTACAAGTACATGTTCCCCAGTATTACAAGAACCTGTTCCCCAGTTTTACAAGAACCTGTTGCCCGGTATTACAAGTACCTGTTCCCCAGTATTACAAGTACCTGTTCCCCAGTATTACAAGTACCTGTTCCCCAGTTTTACAAGAGCCTGTACAACTACCTGTTCCCCAGTATTACAAGTACATGTTCCCTAGTATTACAAGAACATGTTCCCCAGTATTACAAGCACATGTTCCCAGTATTACAAGCACCTGTTCCCAGTATTACAAGTACCTGTTCCCTAGTATTACAAGAACCTGTTCCCCAGTATTACAAGCACCTGTTCCCAGTATTACAAGCACCTGTTCCCCAGTATTACAAGCACCTGTTCCCAGTATTACAAGTACCTGTTCCCCAGTTTTACAAGAGCCTGTACAACTACCTGTTCCCCAGTATTACAAGCACCTGTTCCCTAGTATTACAAGAACCTGTTCCCCAGTATTATAAGTACCTGTTCCCAGTATTACAAGTACCTGTTCCCCAGTATTACAAGCACCTGTTCCCAGTATTACAAGTACCTGTTCCCCAGTTTTACAAGAGCCTGTACAACTACCTGTTCCCCAGTATTACAAGTACCTGTTCCCCTGTATTACAAGTACCTGTTCCCCAGTGTTACAAGTACATGTTCCCCTGTATTACAAGTACCTGTTCCCCAGTATTACAAGTACATATTCCCCAGTATTACAAGAAACTGTTCCCAGTATAACAAGTACATGTTCCCCAGTATTACAAGTACCTGTTCCCCTGTATTACAAGTACCTGTTCCCCTGTATTACAAGTACATGTTCCCCAGTATTACAAGAACCTGTTCCCCAGTTTTACAAGAACCTGTTGCCCGGTATTACAAGTACCTGTTCCCCAGTATTACAAGTACCTGTTCCCCAGTATTACAAGTACCTGTTCCCCAGTTTTACAAGAGCCTGTACAACTACCTGTTCCCCAGTATTACAAGTACATGTTCCCTAGTATTACAAGAACATGTTCCCCAGTATTACAAGCACATGTTCCCAGTATTACAAGCACCTGTTCCCAGTATTACAAGTACCTGTTCCCTAGTATTACAAGAACCTGTTCCCCAGTATTACAAGCACCTGTTCCCAGTATTACAAGCACCTGTTCCCAGTATTACAAGTACCTGTTCCCCAGTTTTACAAGAGCCTGTACAACTACCTGTTCCCCAGTATTACAAGCACCTGTTCCCTAGTATTACAAGAACCTGTTCCCCCGTATTATAAGTACCTGTTCCCAGTATTACAAGTACCTGTTCCCCAGTATTACAAGCACCTGTTCCCAGTATTACAAGTACCTGTTCCCCAGTTTTACAAGAGCCTGTACAACTACCTGTTCCCCAGTATTACAAGTACCTGTTCCCCTGTATTACAAGTACCTGTTCCCCAGTATTACAAGTACCTGTTCCCCAGTATTACACGCACCTATTCCCAGTATAACAAGTACCTGTTCCCTAGTATTACAAGAACCTGTTCCCCAATATTACAAGCACCTGTTCCCAGTATTACAAGTACCTGTTCCCCAGTTTTACAAGAGCCTGTACAACTACCTGTTCCCCAGTATTACAAGTACCTGTTCCCCTGTATTACAAGTACCTGTTCCCCAGTATTACAAGTACCTGTTCCCCAGTATTACACGCACCTGTTCCCAGTATTACAAGTACCTGTTCTCTAGTATTACAAGAACCTGTTCCCCAATATTACAAGCACCTGTTCCCAGTATTACAAGTACCTGTTCTCCAGTATTACAAGCACCTGTTCCCAGTATTACAAGTACCCGTTCCCAGTATTACAAGTACCTGTTCTCCAGCTGGTTGGAATCTGTACAGTACACAGGTCGTCCGATGACTCATCAGTTGATGTGCCGATGAAGTCAAAGGTCAAACAGTTGTGTGCTAGGCGCAGTGCATGAGATAGTAGGCCACGCTGAAACAAAATCAATACTGTCCCTTTACACTGTGACAGATTCACCTACCATCAAAAACTGCGTTAAACTGATCAATAATCATATTCGTAAATAAAACCCATGTAGTTAATTCCAGGGCCAAATAGATACCACATACCCCATGGTTATCGAGGATTGACCAGACAAACCAGTGACTGACATCATGAGCGTCAATCCACACCATCAGGCTAAGATGACATGTATCAAACAAGTCAGCGAACCTGACAACCCGATCCCATTAGTCGCCCCTCGTGAAAAGCATGAGTTGCTGAAGACCTATTCTATCTCAAGATCTTCAAGGGAGCCAATACACCAGTGTTCACTTACTCAAAACTAAACAACCATCTACAATCTACCAATGTCTGCCATTTAGTTCACTGGAATCCTCAAATCTTGTCATAATTTCACCTGGTTGTCATCGTTGAAGTCCAGATTTTTTAGATTTCCAGCTGCCGATCTGAGAAGTGAACATGCCAGCTGGAAGATCTCAAACAGCTGCGTGTCTCGGAATGAGGATGCGATCTTCCGGTGTTTTGTCAGAGATCTGCTTGCCTCAGACTGGAACCAAGAGAAGTCTCAGATACACAACAGAGAATCAAATTAAAATTAAAACACAGGGAGAGAGAATTTGTTTTTTATTCTTTCAGCAATATCCTAGCAGTATCCCAATGTGAGACACAAGAAAAGGGCTTCAAAGTACAGTCTGTGCCAAAACCATTTGAGTCTACAAGCCCAAACATGGCGGAAAGCATCACTTTCTGTAGATTTCAATGTTAGTTTTTAGACTAGTATTACTAGCTCAGCTTTCTAGACCAAACAAATATTTCTTATACTCCACAAGTGACCCTAGTAGCTGACTCCTTGTAGGGGATCAAACCTGGGCTTACAGAGCGGCGGGCAAACACTTTAACCACAAAGCTAACCAACAAGTGTTTGTTTATTTGCTTGTTTGTTGTTTATTGCAACACTCCAATATTCCAGCTATATCTCGGCAGCCTGAAAAAAAATTGAGTCTGGACCAGTCCATGGCTAAATGCCCTACATTGAGGGCTAGCAGAAAAATCAAAACTTGACATTAATACCACTCTTGACTATTGAATATTGAAACTCGGGGGACAGCAACCTTAGACATGTTATACACCACATGTTTACAATTTATTATATCAAATGTGAAGTCATTTGAAGAAACATTTGCATCAATGAAGAACAATCAACATTAAAATACCCCAACTGGACACATGTAAAAGCATATCAACACATACCAATCCACATTGCAATATTTAAAATACCCACAAGACACAAGAAAGAATTGTGAGAGCACAAAGCCATGTAACAGCATAGACCAAACCATATTGCAATATCTAAAATACCCACAAGACACACAAAAGAATTGTGAGGTGAGGTGAGGTGAAATGGGGTTTAACGTCGCATCCAAAATTATTGCACTTATGTAGCGACGTGCATGCACATGTATGTGTGTGTGTGTGTTGCTGACAGTACTAGTCCGGACTGATGCCGATTTATAGTGCTAGCACACTGAGATACCATGCAGCAGTTTAACATGAATACTCCACTCAGACACAGTATACTGACTCCGAGCTGACCAGTCCTTGTTTTAGCCTCTTACTGCCGAGAGCTGGACAGGGTAACAACAAGTACCATCTTTTAACGTCTTTTGGTATCGAAAGAATTGTGAGAGCACAAAGTCATGTAAAAGCATATCAACAGTTACCAATCCACATTGCAATATTTAAAATACCCACAAGACACACGAAAGAGTTGTGAGCGCACAAAGCCATGTAAAAGCATTACAACACATACCAATCCACATTGCAATAGTCTAAATACCCCAACTGGACACGAGAATGATTTGTGCGAGTCCAGAATGCTGTGTAAAGGCATGACGGTCACAGAACAAAGACAACAGCAATAGTGGAGATGTACAGGTCGTATGCAATACATGGCAGTCATGTAATGGACGAGGGTGTACATTTCCCTTACCTCACTGACCTGGTTCATTTCACACACAAGCTGAGACAGCAGCTGCACGCCAATCATCACATGCTGGGTGGACCCACTCTGCAAACAACACAACAGGAGTTGATTTCAATGCTGGCCTGTTGGCCCGTGGTCAGTTAAAACTAAGAAGGGCTTGCTGAAACGTAAAGAAGATGGCACATCTGGCTAGTAAAAGTTTCACTGTGTCTTTGTATGTTTAATTATTTTAATTGGACACTGCTCATGAATCAAGTTATTTTGATGAGGTCGGAGATGAGACCGTGTGAGGGGGGTGGGGGATGAGGAGTTTCAGAGCCCCGCTAAGTAGGTGGTTACACGACCTCAGGTTCTGGTGTTTGCGGGCTCCACCTTTCAGTTGTAGGCCAGTTAGTTGGGAGAAGGGTCTTAACTTTTAAAAGGCACAATCCCTGCTGGCTTCATACAAATCTTTTGTTAAATCACCCCTGCACAAGTTGGGACTGGCTTTTGTTTTACAGACAAACTTTGGGACTTTAATGAACTTATGCTTGAATGGTGACATTGTGTCTACAAAATGACACTTCAACATAACTAATGATTCAATGACAGGCAATGGTTGGGTTTTGCACAACAACAGGCACTGACTCATTCAACTTCTATGAGTGAGTGAGTTGGGTATAACGCCGCTTTTAACAGTATTCCAGTTATATCACAGTGTGTCAGCTTAATGTGGGAGGAAAGCCCGAAGTGATGCAGGTCTCAGACGTTTACCACTTCGGTGAAACCCACGAGCACGGGTATGGTGCTGACAAACGAAGAAACATAATTGGGGCGAACCGGGATATGAACCCACAATCATAGGTTTCTTTTCGGCACGCAACTCTGCACAGCGAATCGCAGCGCCTTAGACGACTGGGCCACCCGTGCCCCCTCAACTTCTATGTGATATACCATGTGATGCACGATCTCATTTCCTTACACACATCACAACTATACCCCATCAGCCTGATGATGGAGAAATAGGCTGGTTAAAAAGATTGATAATCGGAATTATCATGGATGGGAAGAAATATTAACAATTATTGTTATCATTGATAATTACTTACATAAACTACTGCGATGAAATAAAGTTTAGATTTACTGTTTGATTTTGTTATTGCAGTGTCTCCTCTGGCTTACATTTTCTTGGGGTCACCTGGGCCCCTTCATCATAGAAATTAGGGGTCACAAACAAAAATGGAGGGGTCCAACTTATAGCATTATAACATAAATTTAACAACAGAATGCAGTGGTTGTGGAAAATCAGAAATCTTTTGCTACTGCAAAATATCAACAGACAGGCAAAGTGAGAGAAAGGTTCACATCAGGGCACATCTTGCTCTCATGACCAAGAGGTTTACATTATTAAGGGACAAACAATTTCTTGAAATGGAAATTTGATATTAATGAATATTTTAACACAATGTTATCCATGTTAATGTCTACCTTCGTAAATGAAAGGCAGGACAGGGGTTATCAGCCATTGGTAAGGGGTCATTGGGACAGACATTTGTGAATGTTTTTATCTAGATCTACCAATGATTTGAAGTTTATGAGTAAGTGAATGAGTGAGTGAGTGAGTATGGTTTTACGCCGCTTTTAGCAATATTCCAGCAATATCACGGCGGGGGACACCAGAAATGGGCTTCACACATTGTACCCATGTCGGGAATCCAACTGAAGTTTATGGATTCAGTCAAGTTCAATGGCTGTTCTGATGCTTCTGTACTGAGTAGTGAGTTCATTTCGTAACTGTGACAATTACATCAATGAGTCCTGACATAATTGGCATATCAAACATTTATTCTTTATCATATAGGGTATTGCGGTATCAATAAATCTTGTAGTCCACACACCCTGTCGACTGTTTACTTATGCAAATCTAAGCAGGATGTATTTCATAGCATGGTCGAATACAGGAAATGATGTAAACCACACAGTCTTACTGCGGTAAGATTCACTTATGACTCGGTAAAGAAAATCAGCATCAGTCAATCCTAATTTATGTGTCATAAAAGTTGAACAAAGAACAACAAAATTTTGCGTATCACATATTTAATAAGGTTATATAAGCATGCCCCATTACGATCCATTATAAATTAACTACCGCAATAACATAGCGTACCATCCTCCACGGTCGCTCGATCTTGCGGGTCACTGTTACCACGTTCTGAAGTATACCCTTGACGTGCCTGGCTATTTTTAGTTTGACACGAGGTCATGATGTTTTCGACCAATCACCAAGCTTAAAGAATTACGAATGTATCCGAGCGGCTTAATACACGTCACCTGATTGGCTGAAGCAAACCTACAGACCATAGCGAACATTAATACATCCAAAACCGAAAATAGATATAGGTCAAGAAACCGGTTTGGTTATTTGTCATAAGAAGGGAGTTAATAATGAAACTGGTTTGATTTAGCAAACGGAAGTGTTAATCAGCATGTTTCGTTGTCTTGTTTGAAAATAAATACTTTACGTAAAGACGTACGGCTTTGATTTACAATAACAGTGGCCATTTGATATGAAATTAACAATGGTCAAGTCACTGCATCCACGAGACCCACACATGTTACGCAGGCACGTTCAAACTTATATTTGTGCGTCCAACACACAAAAACACACTCTTCAGCCAACACTGTTATTGTCAATAATGTCAATTGTTGAAGATGGAAAGCAACTGTTTTTGTCATATCTCAAATGTCCATCTACATAATTGGGACACAATGACATGCATCAACAAAGTCAGGGACATTGACCACCCGATCCTGTTAGTCGCCTCTTACACATGTTACAGCAAGCATAGTCGCCTTTTACAGCAAGCATGGGTTGAAGACCTATTCAAACCTGGATCTTCAAAGGTAACATATTATTTTGAATCCTTAAACAAGTTCCGATACTAATGAGAATGATATTACCTGTATGAACTTGCCAACATCAGTGACCACATCTCTGAACACATAGTCATCCTTGTTGATGTCAAACCACCCAAGTTTGGTGATTCTGGCAAATAACTGAAAAGATGAAATAAGCCTCAAATCCAGGATACGGCATAAACGGCAATTTATTTACACCTCTCAAAACCATAAATAATGAAATCCATTTTCTTGTCCTACATTTAAAATGACTTCGTGAAGTACTGATATAATCCTTCACATTTTTGGTTTGTTGTTCGTTCAACGGTGCACACAGCAATATTTCAGCTACATGACAGCGTTAAAGAAAGAATAAATCGAGCTTAGACCATACAATCAAATGGTTGACATTATGAGCATCGATCTACACAACTGGGATTTGACATGTAACAAATTATTTCAGTTCTATTATTATCACGATTAGTCCCACTGCTTACCATAGTCCACCTAAAAGACTCCAGAACAAACATAACAATCACCTCTAGGCCTGAAATGAAGACCTGAGGGTTCCCTTATAGAAGTCAGCGTAATCTTAACAATGAACAATATATCTCATATTTCTATGTTATTTCAAAATATTTCTGTAGATGTCATAAAATCTGGTCAGATCAAAATGAAAAATGTCAGTTTCTTACCTGAACAAGGGCCTGTGAGACATAATGAACGAGTTTCGGCCGTGTAGCAAGGTAGTTCAAAATGTAGTTTCCTGAAATTGAATTCAAATTTCACAAAACGTACCCGGATTTCACCTGTATTTGTAGTATAAGTCCCAATGAAATCCTGATGCCATGTCATTTGCTCTTAAATCTATCCACATTATATATATTATTATATATATATATATAATGTGAAACACTTTTATCCTAAATAGGGAATGTTTATAAAGATTACTTATATCTTGGTCCACTAGGGCACTTAATATGGTGAATACGGTATGCTTGAGAGGACCTTCCAGAAGTAAAGACCCCAAAATGTTCCCTTGAAAATGTTACCCTGAAAGATACAACAAAAAGCCGGTATTTAATTCCCATGTCAACATGGAAATAACTGTCGAGGAAATTTGCACTAATCCGTGAGGGTTACAGAGAATCCAGTAGCACCATGTACAGGATGTACCCATCTGTAGCTACACGCGAGGGAAGACGTGGACTCACGGATGTCAACCCTCTGTTCTAATGGCAGTGTGAGGTTGGGCCGGGTCACCAGTTTTGTCAGTGTTGTTGCGGCAAGCAGTTGTGCATAGGCAGACTGGAAAAAAGCAAAATAAAACATGTTAGCACAGGTCTGGTGCAGACTTACCTAGAAACATAAAAAGCGAATAGTCGACAAAGTCATCTATATCCCCCGCCCCACACGTTATGGTCCCAAACCAGGTAACTGACCCAACATTTCTCTTAGCCAAGGTCAAAATAGCTGCAATGGAAATTCTAAAATAAACATTTCTAAAACTCCTTATATCAAATGGCACCAGGGCCCACTTGCACAAAGACATCTTAGCACTAAGATTATCGTAAGCACATGTTAAAGTATGGGCGTTACGATCATCTTAGCGCTAAGATTGCTTTGTGCAAGTGGGCCCTGTTCAGTATGTGCTTTATATATAGACATACAATGTTTGGCAAGGAAATATTTAACAGTTTATTTGTTATACTCAATAAGTGAACCCACCCTATATTAAAATTTAAATCCAACTTGTTGCCATGGAAACGTAAAAAAATTAATATTTCTTAAATTCCCAAATAGCAAAAGGCACCAGTTAAGTATGTGTCTGGTAAACAAGCAAAGTTTTATTATAAAGTATTGAATGGGTTTTGAGTTATGCTCTGGAAAAGAACTCTATCCTATAGAACCTAAGTCCAACTTGTTGCCGTGGAAACATAACATATAAAATTTCTAAATAGCAAAATGCACCAGTTCAGCATGAGTCTGATAGACATGCAAAGTTTCATAGAGAAATATTTAACGGTTTCTGAGTTATGCTCGGAAACCATTTCAGGACGCACGCACGCACACACTGGCGGACCGACGGAACCCATTTCAAGATCCCCTGCCAACTTCATTGGGGTGGGGGTTAATTCAGAAATAATCATCGTTGTTTTTGTACAATAAAACACCGCAGGGAGAATAAACCATAAGGGGCCTTTCTCCCCGCAATCTTTTATTGTACGATAAACAACGGCCATGAGTCATTTATTTATGTATAGCGTCTGAAAGGTTGTTGACAAAATGTACAAGTTCTAAAAATAGTTTCCTTAATTCTAATAATGATGACTCCCGGAATAGAATCCAACCTCGGAATTGTCAGACAGGTCCATTTTATGAACAGGTGGGTTAAGTTTGGTATTTCCGGCATATTCTCATGTCGATTATATGTACCTTTTCTCCTAATACCGACTGTCATATCTCTTTTGGATGCAATCGTTCGGCCACCGTGTTTATCTGCTTACCCCAGCTAAATCTATGGGGAACAACTCACAAGACACTTCCCTCTCAAAAATAACAATGTCCAGTCTGTGACATCATCAATTTGCGAGCGCCTATTCGAATCTCCAGCTGCATAGCTTGTATATATTCCATTTTGCATATCTTGCTTTGATAAATAACAGACGAGTTCAAGTAAAAAACATTCTTTTTAATTTTGTTTTGTTCACATTCGATTCTAGTGACCACGAATAACGAATTCTATTCATGAAGGAAAACGGTCCTATTCAGCAAATACGAGAGTGAATCGTAACAGCCCTAATGCCTATCAATATCAATGATGGTGTAGCACAGCATAAATGATTACTATTGTTATTTACTCATGTATGTACTTCAACATGTCGGTATTGAAATCAGACCATTGATGATGTTCAATAAACCATGACACCCGTAATAATAAACCCTAATTCTATATACAGCATGCAACTTTATACACTGGTTCCAAGCCTGAGACAAGTCAACTTTTTGTTGGGCCTCCGTGTTCATTCTACATGTTCTAGACTATGGTATTTCCATGTCAATTTCAAGTTAAGGTACAAGAATAATCACGTGAGTGTAGCAGTTTTGACACACATAGTCACACATTCCATTTTGAAACAAACATTTGCTTGTTACCATAGTAACAAACAATCATCAATGTGCCCAACTTGCTGAACATCAAAAATCATCAACAACTTTTACAAACCATGTTCCAGCGCATTGTGACACCTTAACCTCCTCCCAGATTTGTCTGCTGGGAACAATTAATAGATGTTGGCAAAACCGTATTCGACGTATTAAGCGCCCAGGGCGCTCTCAAAATTAGAAATAGGGGGCTCTTATCAGAATGGTATTTTGGTGGGAAAAAAAACAGAGTTGAAAGATACATTTTGTGGTTTATGCTGACAGCCTGAAATGTTTATATACGACAGATATATTTTTCCAGAATTTAATTGCCCATAATTAAGGGTGCATATAACACACGAGTGCGTATTATACACGAATAAATAAGTCTTGTTTACATTGATCAATCGGAAGGGGTGCTAATTGGGATTGTTCACTAGGCAATATATTAACAAATATCGCCATGGGTGCTTATTACGTCTAATACGGTAATTGACAGGCTGTTGTTCTGCTTTAATTGCATAAACAGGGTTCTCTTATACCATGTACATATTGTAAATATGAGCACTTGAGCACTTCTAGTGATAAATGAAACAAAAATATGGGGTTGGCAAGGGTTACAAAACATGATTAGTTTTAGGTTTCAAAACAAATTACGGAAAAAAAACTCCAATTCAAAATATACAAGGAACAATATTTAACACATGTTCAAGGGAACCCCTGTCATTTCAGCTATAAGAATGAAATGACCTTTGCTACACGAGACACATTTACTGAACGCGGATAGTAAACTCGCTCAAACTTTGCACATAGCACCCGCAAAGCTGGTTTATGGCGTGTGTCAATAAATCACACATTTACATTGGTTATTAATCAGGTGCAAAGAGGGAAAATGTCTCCAAAAGTGTACTTGACAACTTGCAATGAAAACTTTGAAGCTGGCCAATCACAGGATGCAGTTGCCAGACACTTTGGTAATTCTAAAAGAGTGTTATCCCAACTGATCAAATGATATTGGCACACACTATGCACCAAGTTGAAAAACACGGGGCAAGGGCAATAACTCGGTAAAGAATTAATTGACGGGACCAATTTTCGAACTCAATCTTGACAAGTATATCTTGGATAATCATGCAAACTTTCATTCATGTAACTTCAGTAGTTTCTGAGAAAACTTGTCTACCTTTCACAGAGAATGCACCAGGAGAATGTGCGACACCAATTTTTCAACACCATCAATGTGCAAAAATTCATTCCTCTAATTTGAATAGTTTTTGAGAAGATTTGTCCCCGATGAGAAGCAGACAGATGGACGGAAAGATGGACGGACGAACTCCGTTCAAATATCCCCAGCCCCACTTCATGGGGGGGGGGGGGGATAATTACTGATTGGTTGGCTGGTTTGTTGTTTAACGCCGCACTCAGCAATATTCCAGCTATGACGGCGGTTTGTAAATAATCGAGACTGGAACAGACAAATCCAGTGATTGATATCATGAGCATGATAATTACTATGAAGATTGAATTCCATTTCTAAACAGATCATTTCTAAATAAATGTGGGGGTTCCTTTAAACATTGTTCCTAGTATACAACTATAAATGGAACATATAAACGCCAAGCCCATGGATGTACCAAATTTCACAATATTTTTTAACAAAAATGACAGAAATGCCCATAAATGTGTTTTCAAATATGGCTGCTGTGGTGGTCAAATTGAACGTTGAAAATCAGATTCAAACCTCTTGAATGAAGTCAGGTGTCATCATTGGAGGGAACAAACACATGAAGTGTCAGCTTCACTGGTTGAGTGGTTTCTGAGTAAACAATGTTTAAGACCGAGGACCCATGAGTTTTTGTATTTTCCAATATGGTCACTGGCAGCAATATTTGATATCTAAATTCTTATCAGAATGTCTTGGAGAAACTTGTTTCTTCACAAGGGAACCCTCTAACTCACCAAGTTCAAGGCCTATGACCCTTTAAGGTTTTGAGAAGATTCTTAAATATATTTGTTTTTCAATCAAAGATGGCTCCCTGGCAGCCATATTGAAAGTCAGATTTTGATGTCTTGAACAAACTTTAACTCCCATATGGTACCAAACATCCACACAAAATTTCAACTGAATCCATCAAGCCATTTCACTGAAGTACAAAAACGTAAAAGGTTTATGGACGACGTAAGTTAACATGGCCTTTCAGGCCTGGTGAGCTAAAAATAAAGTGTAACGTGACTGATTGGCCAGGTGACCGTAAACACAAGTATGTTTGTTGTTGGCCAAAACATGGTAAGTCTTACATTTCCTCTTTCCAGCAGCAGCTGACATTTGTTGAGACAGTCTGGGGAGTTGGCAAACGCTACCAGCGCCTTCTCTGCTTCAGACCGAATATTGCCATCAGCAGTCTCATACAGCTGCTTGCATAACTCTTCAAGCTGTATTAATTCCTGAAAACAATGTCCAATGTTATAGCAACAGATTAAAGTGAGAGATCAGTTAACTTTAGCACCCTTTCTTCAATAGTCACCGAAAACCACAGCAGGGGACACAAGAATGTTCTCACAGTGAGCAATGTGGCTCATGAAACCTGGGGCTTCAGTGTGACAAGACAATGTTTTAACTACCAGCATAATACTCTACTGTACTAAATGCCATGCTTCAATAAACTACCCCACCCCCCCACCCCACCCCCCACCCCCGAACAAATTCTAGACCAGCCTGTAAGTTATCTTTATATGTATGTGGAGAAGAGATGTTTCCAATGTGTATGAATTAATGACATAACGAAGTATCAGTCAAGTGTTACCACAGAGTGTTTATATTCTTATCACAATATGCTGCATGTGATTTCCAAACTTTACATGCTAATCCTGCACAAGACAAATCATGCATCTAGAGTCAGGGATCTATGACTTTACATGAATATTGAATCTTGAATATGAGTAAGTCTTCAAATATTAACCAATGTGTATTGTATTTTGTATGGTTTTAATTGTGTTAATAAGAAGTACCCCCTTGTCAATTATCTAAGCGATGTGATGCTTATTAAGGCAACTACAATTCTTCTCATAAGGATCTAATAATTTCATTCAACATCTCAAAGGCTTAAGAATACTGTTTAATATTGATAAAATAATCTTGGTTTTCACTTATTTTCTGTATTTACAACAACAAATTTATACCATGTGCCTATCTCACCATTGAAATTCAAAACCAATTTGACAGAGAGAAAACCAGCGTTCCAAATTAAGTTGTGTCCTTGGGTCCATCAGGTCTTCTCATATAGTATTTGAATCTTCATTTCTACAATTTTCAACACTGATTCACGGTTATAATAAGAAGGACCACATGACCATTTAGTTTACCAGCTGTTGCCTAAACTATGTTTATCTTTAATTTGTAACACTGAATAATATGGTAAACAATGGTGAAATAATGACACCAGTGCATTTTGAACTAGGGATATGTTGAAGATTTATTATGAAAATTATCTCTTGGTTGCATTGGTTGATAAAAATACTGATGATGCAATTGAGAAACTTCTACATGACAGGATAAAATCCTCTAAATAAGAACAGAAACATAGTATATCTCAATTAAACATAACAATTTGAAATGATCTTCACATTGATTTAAACTGAAACTTCAATATATATCAAGTTTGTCTCATGCCTTAAATAGATTTGACAATTGTTTATAGGTAGCCTGTTGGTAGCCTAAATGAAATTGACACAACAGTCTTGTTAAAATATCATCCCACATAGTTCAAACAACCTTCAAACTACCCCTTTCCATAAAAATGCAACATATGTATAGATGTGAATTAGATGTTACTCTCAGTATTTCTTGGAATGTTTCCATTAGCAAAGTGTGTTCTTAACAAGCAAAATTTGAAGTAGTATCGATGTTTAAGGATATTAACTTGATGCACAGTGCAAATGTAACTTAAGAATATTTCATAAGATTCTCTGATAGCAGTACGGGTTTCAAAAGAGTTAATCTTGGTGGCAAGTTGCTGGTTTCCTTAAGACACATGGGGTGTAAAAAGAAGCTAAAAACAAGCATGGGTGACATCAGCAATTTTCCCTTTAACTTCCACAAATCTTTTGCGATTTCTGAAGTTTATTCATTCAAAAACTCTTCACAAAATGCACATCCACAACGTGTCTCACATGTATGTAATAAACAATCACAGAAATTCAACTGTCAATAGCAACACGGCCATGCTTATGCCCTATTTGTTAATGCAGAATGTGTAAAATGATGTCACATGCCCGCTAATTTCAACAGAGCCCAACTGTCACGGGTAGCTATCGCGATAATTTCAAATGCAAACACTTTGGCAGTTTACTCCGTATTTGAAACACATCAGCGTTTTGTTTGTGGGCCAATTCTGACAGTCAACTCTTGACCGATGAGGAGTAAAACATGCTTTAAAACACGACGATCCCCTCACCTGGTCTTCCGCCATTTTTGTTTTCCCCACATTTTCAAGTAAGCCGCAAGAGGGCGTTGTTTATTTATTGCGACACCTTGCGGAAATGTGTGTCGAAAGCAGGGAAGATAACTACGTTTGCCTCACCTTCCCGTTTTCCAAATTCCTGTCATATTTACAAAATTTCACGTGAATGTGATGTTCTTTTATTTTTAGACGAATGAAACGCGTGTTATGCATGTCCACAATCATTGCTAGTAAGCTATACACTTCATAATCATCTAACTTATCCGCTTTTTGTCGAAAAACAATTAACAGAGCACAGTAAACATATAGATCCAGTAAAACGCCCAAAAGCTAAAAATAACCAGAAGTGCCAATCCGAGAAATAAGACCATTCTGTAAACCTAATAATACCCAAACGCGTATCATTGGCGTGTATTGCCTCGAAACAAATTAAATTAGACTCATCTTCTCTTCCACACTTTCAACAGTACCTCGGAATCAACACAAAGGCCCAAAAAATATTATTTCTCTTGTCTCCAAAGGAACCACGTGCATGCTGTAGTTTTGTATATTCACTCTCAGGCCGTGAGAACACATTACAATCAAAGACACATTCCCCTTCAAATATATAACCATTTGCGTGATTCACTGCGTTTGTTTCCATTGAAAGTATTCCAGGTTCTCAGATCGTTGCGATCCATGGGAGATTGTATCTTTGTTCGTAATTTGTGTGGCTATTTCTGTTTAAAGTGTACGTGTACATATTCCTTAGCCATATTCCTGGAAGCTTCCTGCTTGTTCTAGCCCTGACTCTTCATCCTAGGAAGGAAAGGTGTTACACCACGGTGTTTAATAACTTTCTTATGTAAATAAACAATGTTTAAACAAACAATAGATTATAAAAAAGTTGCATTAATATTTATTGCATATCTATGTTTCAACAGTCCCTATACTAATTCTTTGAAAGGCATATACAGTATATGGATAAATGTATCTAAAACTAATAACTGTAACAAACCAAAATTAGTTCTAACACAAATCCTTCCCTTGAAGGCTGTAAAGAAACAGAGACCAATCAAACACCGTTGTGTCGAAGTTGAAGGGACCTACGTTAATACTTCGAGTTATCCGAGGTTTGACAACTGAAAATGATGAAACAGGAAGGAATATGCAGGGACCAAGCTTTTACTTCGAGACACCCAAAAGTTTGACACAACAGTGTTTGACTGTATAAGAAGAGCATAATGAATCCAAATGATATTCTCCTTTCTTGAGAAATGTCATAAAGAAACCAAAAGGTCTTTAAAGGTCTTTAGAAGTGATAGGGAAGAGAATTTATGGATGTCAACTTCTTTATCACGAGGAACACAACGTTTCGGAGTATATGCTTACTCCTTCATCAGATGAATGGATGCTAGGAGGTAGAGAGGATTTAAGTACAGTTGCCGATACTGCAGTGAAATGTATATATATTGGGGAAAATATATTTAAGGGAGTCGCGTCTCTTAGGCTGCCAGAAACCTGGCCGAGGTTCCATGGCTTAGTGTCAGTTTTCAATCCAGGTTTAGGCATGATAATTATTGATTGAGTATGCTTTTACGCCGCTATTAGCAATATTCCAGCAATATCACGGCGGGGGACACCAGAAATGGGCTTCACACATTGTACCCTTGTCGGGAATCGATCCCGGGTCTTCGGCGTGACGAGCTAACGCTTTAACCACCAGACTACCCAACCGCCCCGTTCTTAGATTGATATTGTGGCACCATCATCTAATACGGATAATCATCAATTGCTAGATTAACTAACATAATACAATTTGAATAGAAAATATATAGTAATATTTCGTTTGTTTGTGGTTTAACGTATGCTTCACTCAGCAATATTCCAGCTATATGACGGCGGTCTGTAAATAAACAATGACATGCAATCAACCTAGTCTACGAGTCTGACCAACCGATCCATTTAGTTGCCTCTTACAGCAAGGATAGGTTGCTGGGGACATATATTCATACCCTTAATCACAGCAGGTTGTGCTATCTAAAATAAATAAGTACTATTTTACACTGTCAATCTTGACTCATTCGTGACTACTCGCCCATTTACTTAAAGCCCCCGTCACATTTATTCGGAATCAGCAGGAATTAAGCAGAACCAGCCGGAATGAATAATTTTCAAAATTCGTGCCACATTCAGGGGGGAATTTCAAATTAACCAAGCTTTGTAATTTTAACCGTAGTCCAAGCTATTATTTCCTTCGAAAAAAAATAAAATAAATAAAAATGCACCTGATTAGCAAAATGCACCTGTTCAATGCATGCCTGATATGAATACAAACTATCATGTAGAAATATGGAACGGTTTATGAATTATACTCCGGAAACCCCACCCTAAGTTTAACTTGTTGGCTTGGAAATATAAATTAAAAAAACGCGAATAGCATAAGGCGCCAGTTCAATGCATGCTTGGTGTGTATACAAAGTTTCATCAAGTGATATTGAATAGTTCATGAGTTACGCTCTGGAAACTGACGGACGGAGTCCGTTTCTATATGCAAAACTTTGTGAAACGACTGCCATTGTGGCCACACTTTTCCATCACATCATCATCATCGTCGTCTTCGTCGTTGTCATCATCATCATCATCATCATCATCGAGCACGTTCTAATGACGCAATTGCTGGGGTATGGTGCGCACAATGTCTGCTTGTCAGTGTTGTGGTTCAAGGGGTCCAAGACAATAGCCCCCCAAATCACAAATTTTTGTCCACTTGTAGATGCTGAATTATTCAATGTGATGATATTTATATTTGGTTACAAGTTTGAACACAACCGCTGCTAAATTAAGAATCTAACCTCCGCATCACAGGCCACCTGGCTTCCACGAATACCTCGGGTATGCTTGTTGCTACATTCCTGCGATGTGTAAAGTTAGTTTAGCTATTTTGATGACGGTTACTAGGGCTGGGACGGGTAACTCGGGTACCCGGGTCGGGTGGGTCCTGAGTAGGACCCGGGTACCCACTGGACTACCCGGACACGTGGTTAGTCACGTGATTATATTGTTTAATGGCAAAAAATATCTTGAACTCTATGGTTACACTATGATAAATGTTCTCATTTCTTTCTGACTTTGCACATTCCTTCTGACTTTATATGTTTGCATAAATATAAACTTCAGTCAATTTCAGTGTATGCATGACAAGATCGGATTATATATACGTGTATCTAAATTTATTTTGACAGGGGTACGGTCAAACTATTCCCAATCGGACATGTTTTACCTATCTCTTGAGACATACAGTGGGTACCCGGGTAGGGTCGGGTAATAGGGGAGTGGGTACCCGGGGAGAAACTTTTGACTTGTCCCAGCCCTAACGGTTACACATCACTGGTGGTGTGGAAGATGGTTACAGATCACTGGTTGTGTGGGAGATGGTTTCACATCAATGGTTGTGTGGAAGATGGTTTCACATCACTGGTTGTGTGGAAGATGGTTTCACATCACTGGTTGTGTGGAAGATGGTTTCACATCAATGGTTGTGTGGAAGATGGTTTCACATCAATGGTTGTGTGGAAGATGGTTACACATCACTGGTTGTGTGGAAGATGGTTACACATCACTGGTTCAGATGTGTAGGAGATGGTTACACATCACTGGTTGTGTGGGAGATTGTTACACATCACTGGTTGTGTGGGAGATGGTTACACATCACTGGTTGTGTGGGAGATGGTTACACATCACTGAATGTGTAGGAGATGGTTACACATCACTGGTTGTGTGGGAGATGGTTACACATCACTGGTTGTGGGGGAGATGGTTACACATCACTGGTTGTGTGGGAGATGGTTACACATCACTGGTTGTGTGGGAGATGGTTACACATCACTGGTTGTGTGGGAGATGGTTACACATCACTGAATGTGTAGGAGATGGTTACACATCACTGGTTGTGTGGGAGATGGTTACACATCACTGGTTCAGCTGTGTAGGAGATGGTTACACATCACTGGTTCAGCTGTTTGGGAGATGGTTACACATCACTGGTTGTATGGGAGATGGTTACACATCACTGGTTCAGCTGTGTAGGAGATGGTTACACATCACTGGTTGTGTGGGAGATGGTTACACATCACTGGTTCAGCTGTGTAGGAGATGGTTACACATCACTGGTTGTGTGGGAGATGGTTACACATCACTGAATGTGTGGGAGATGGTTACACATCACTGGTTGTATGGGAGATGGTTACACATCACTGGTTCAGCTGTGTAGGAGATGGTTACACATCAGTGGTTCAGCTGTTTGGGAGATGGTTACACATCACTGGTTGTATGGGAGATGGTTACACATCACTGGTTCAGCTGTGTAGGAGATGGTTACACATCACTGGTTGTGTGGGAGATGGTTACACATCACTGGTTGTATGGGAGATGGTTACAAATCACTGGTTCAGCTGTGTAGGAGATGGTTACACATCACTGGTTGTGTGGGAGATGGTTACACATCACTGGTTCAGCTGTGTAGGAGATGGTTACACATCACTGGTTGTGTGGAAGATGGTTACACATCACTGGTTGTATGGGAGATGGTTACACATCACTGGTTCAGCTGTGTAGGAGATGGTTACACATCACTGGTTGTGTGGGAGATGGTTACACATCACTGGTTCAGCTGTGTAGGAGATGGTTACACATCACTGGTTGTGTGGAAGATGGTTACACATCACTGGTTGTATGGGAGATGGTTACACATCACTGGTTCAGCTGTGTAGGAGATGGTTACACATCACTGGTTGTGTGGAAGATGGTTACACATCACTGGTTGTATGGGAGATGGTTACACATCACTGGTTCAGCTGTGTAGGAGATGGTTACACATCACTGGTTGTGTGGGAGATGGTTACACATCACTGGTTCAGCTGTGTAGGAGATGGTTACACATCACTGGTTGTGTGGGAGATTGTTACACATCACTGGTTGTGTGGGAGATGGTTACACATCACTGGTTCAGCTGTGTAGGAGATGGTTACACATCACTGGTTGTGTGGGAGATTGTTACACATCACTGGTTGTGTGGGAGATGGTTACACATCACTGGTTCAGCTGTGTAGGAGATGGTAACACATCACTGGTTGTGTGGGAGATGGTTACACATCACTGGTTCAGCTGTGTAGGAGATGGTTACACATCACTGGTTGTGTGGGAGATGGTTACACATCACTGGTTGTATGGAAGATGGTTACACATCACTGGTTCAGCTGTGTAGGAGATGGTGACACATCACTGGTTGTGTGGAAGATGGTTACACATCACTGGTTGTATGGGAGATGGTTACACATCACTGGTTCAGCTGTGTAGGAGATGGTTACACATCACTGGTTCAGCTGTGTAGGAGATGGTTACACATCACTGGTTGTGTGGGAGATTGTTACACATCACTGGTTGTGTGGGAGATGGTTACACATCACTGGTTCAGCTGTGTAGGAGATGGTTACACATCACTGGTTGTGTGGGAGATTGTTACACATCACTGGTTGTGTGGGAGATGGTTACACATCACTGGTTCAGCTGTGTAGGAGATGGTTACACATCACTGGTTGTTTTGGAGATTGTTACACATCACTGGTTGTGTGGGAGATGGTTACACATCACTGGTTCAGCTGTGTAGGAGATGGTTACACATCACTGGTTGTGTGGGAGATTGTTACACATCACTGGTTGTGTGGGAGATGGTTACACATCACTGGTTCAGCTGTGTAGGAGATGGTTACACATCACTGGTTGTGTGGGAGATTGTTACACATCACTGGTTGTGTGGGAGATGGTTACACATCACTGGTTCAGCTGTGTAGGAGATGGTTACACATCACTGGTTGTGTGGGAGATGGTTACACATCACTGGTTGTATGGAAGATGGTTACACATCACTGGTTCAGCTGTGTAGGAGATGGTGACACATCACTGGTTGTGTGGAAGATGGTTACACATCACTGGTTGTATGGGAGATGGTTACACATCACTGGTTCAGCTGTGTAGGAGATGGTTACACATCACTGGTTCAGCTGTGTAGGAGATGGTTACACATCACTGGTTGTGTGGGAGATTGTTACACATCACTGGTTGTGTGGGAGATGGTTACACATCACTGGTTCAGCTGTGTAGGAGATGGTTACACATCACTGGTTGTGTGGGAGATTGTTACACATCACTGGTTGTGTGGGAGATGGTTACACATCACTGGTTCAGCTGTGTAGGAGATGGTTACACATCACTGGTTGTTTTGGAGATTGTTACACATCACTGGTTGTGTGGGAGATGGTTACACATCACTGGTTCAGCTGTGTAGGAGATGGTTACACATCACTGGTTGTGTGGGAGATTGTTACACATCACTGGTTGTGTGGGAGATGGTTACACATCACTGGTTCAGCTGTGTAGGAGATGGTTACACATCACTGGTTGTGTGGGAGATTGTTACACATCACTGGTTGTGTGGGAGATGGTTACACATCACTGGTTGTGTGGGAGATGGTTACACATCACTGGTTGTGTGGGAGATGGTTACACATCACTGGTTCAGCTGTGTAGGAGATGGTTACACATCACTGGTTGTGTGGGAGATTGTTTCACATCACTGGTTGTGTGGGAGATGGTTACACATCACTGGTTCAGCTGTGTAGGAGATGGTTACACATCCCTGGTTGTGTGGGAGATTGTTTCACATCACTGGTTGTGTGGGAGAAGGTTACACATCACTGGTTCAGCTGTGTAGGAGATGGTTACACATCACTGGTTGTGTGGGAGATTGTTTCACATCACTGGTTGTGTGGGAGATGGTTACACATCACTGGTTCAGCTGTGTAGGAGATGGTTACACATCACTGGTTGTGTGGGAGATTGTTTCACATCACTGGTTCAGCTGTGTAGGAGATGGTTACACATCAATGGTTCAGCTGTTTGGGAGATGGTTACACATCACTGGTTGTATGGGAGATGGTTACACATCACTGGTTCAGCTGTGTAGGAGATGGTTACACATCACTGGTTGTGTGGGAGATGGTTACACATCACTGGTTGTATGGGAGATGGTTACAAATCACTGGTTCAGCTGTGTAGGAGATGGTTACACATCACTGGTTGTGTGGGAGATGGTTACACATCACTGGTTCAGCTGTGTAGGAGATGGTTACACATCACTGGTTGTGTGGGAGATTGTTTCACATCACTGGTTGTGTGGGAGATGGTTACACATCACTGGTTGTGGGGGAGATGGTTACACATCACTGGTTCAGCTGTGTAGGGGATGGTTACACATCACTGGTTCAGCTGTGTAGGAGATGGTTACACATCACTGGTTCAGCTGTGTAGGAGATGGTTACACATCACTGGTTCAGCTGTGTAGGAGATGGTTACACATCACTGGTTGTGTGGGAGATTGTTTCACATCACTGGTTGTGTAGGAGATGGTTACACATCACTGGTTGTGTAGGAGATGGTTACACATCACTGGTTCAGCTGTGTAGGAGATGGTTACACATCACTGGTTGTGTGGGAGATGGTTACACATCACTGGTTGTGTAGGAGATGGTTACACATCACTGGTTGTGTGGGAGATTGTTACACATCACTGGTTGTGTGGGAGATGGTTACACATCACTGGTTCAGCTGGTAAGGAGATGGTTACACATCACTGGTTCAGCTGTGTAGGAGATGGTTACACATCACTGGTTGTGTGGGAGATGGTTACACATCACTGGTTGTGGGGGAGATGGTTACACATCACTGGTTGTGGGGGAGATGGTTACACATCACTGGTTGTGTAGGAGATGGTTACACATCACTGGTTGTGTGGGAGATGGTTACACATCACTGGTTGTGGGGGAGATGGTTACACATCACTGGTTGTGTGGGAGATTGTTACACATCACTGGTTGTGTGGGAGATGGTTACACATCACTGGTTCAGCTGTGTAGGAGATGGTTACACATCAGTGGTTCAGCTGTGTAGGAGATGGTTACACATCACTGGTTCAGCTGTGTAGGAGATGGTTACACATCACTGGTTCAGCTGTGTAGGAGATGGTTACACATCACTGGTTGTGGGGGAGATGGTTACACATCACTGGTTCAGCTGTGTAGGAGATGGTTACACATCACTGGTTCAGCTGTGTAGGAGATGGTTACACATCAATGGTTGTGTGGGAGATTGTTACACATCACTGGTTGTGGGGGAGATGGTTACACATCACTGGTTCAGCTGGTAAGGAGATGGTTACACATCACTGGTTGTGTGGGAGATGGTTACACATCACTGGTTCAGCTGTGTAGGAGATGGTTACACATCAATGGTTCAGCTGTTTGGGAGATGGTTACACATCACTGGTTGTATGGGAGATGGTTACACATCACTGGTTCAGCTGTGTAGGAGATGGTTACACATCACTGGTTCAGCTGTGTAGGAGATGGTTACACATCACTGGTTGTGTGGGAGATGGTAACACATCACTGGTTGTATGGGAGATGGTTACAAATCACTGGTTCAGCTGTGTAGGAGATGGTTACACATCACTGGTTGTGTGGGAGATGGTTACACATCACTGGTTCAGCTGTGTAGGAGATGGTTACACATCACTGGTTGTGTGGGAGATTGTTTCACATCACTGGTTGTGTGGGAGATGGTTACACATCACTGGTTCAGCTGTGTAGGAGATGGTTACACATCACTGGTTGTGTGGGAGATTGTTTCACATCACTGGTTGTGTGGGAGATGGTTACACATCACTGGTTCAGCTGTGTAGGAGATGGTTACACATCACTGGTTGTGTGGGAGATTGTTTCACATCACTGGTTCAGCTGTGTAGGAGATGGTTACACATCACTGGTTCAGCTGTGTAGGAGATGGTTACACATCACTGGTTGTGTGGGAGATTGTTACACATCACTGGTTCAGCTGTGTAGGAGATGGTTACACATCACTGGTTGTGTGGGAGATTGTTACACATCACTGGTTGTGTGGGAGATGGTTACACATCACTGGTTCAGCTGTGTAGGAGATGGTTACACATCACTGGTGGTGTGGGAGATTGTAACACATCACTGGTGGTGTGGGAGATGGTTTAGTGTATACATAGTGGATGATTTGCACTTTAACTAAATTGTGTCCAAAGATAAAACATACAGTAACAACATTGTAAATGTTTATTAAAAACTGACAAAATAAACACATTCACAGCCACATTCACAAATCAGAAAATGTTTGAGCATTTTTGTTTTTTTCACATGTGAACAAGTGTTACAGTAAACCTACACTCCTCTGACATTTGACAAATGCTTTGTTAGTCATAGGCAGATTCTTCATCATTCCAAACATCAGTATCAGAAATGGCATACTAGCACAAATGCACAAAAGTACACATGATATATTTTGTGCCATGTAGCAAAATCAAGGCATCAAATGTTGATGTGAAGGAAAACGAAAGATGCACATTATCTTCACAATCAACTCTCTCATACAGCGGGTATGATTCACTTATTATTACAACATTCACACAGTTGCTGTCATGGCAACAATGAACCAAAACAAGGACTAAAGCCCATGTGGTCTGTGGTCTTACCTCTTATGAATGAAACGACAGGCATATGACACAAGCTCCGACAAGCACATTTAGATACTGGATCCAACACCTTACAATGGACCAATCATCACACCTAACCTGTGTTTTCATTTGAACGGTCAACACAAGTAATTTTTCAAACTTAGTTGTGTTGTTTGGCTACCATTTACATCTGGGCACAAAAATGTGACCTTGACCTTACAAACCATGAGTCTTTGGCCTTACAAACAAAACGAGGCCTTGGCCTTACACACCATGAGTCCTTGGCCTTACAAACAAAACGAGACCTTGACCTTACAAACAAAACATGAGGCCTTGACCTCACAAATTATGAGACCTTGACCTTACAAACAAATCATGAGATCTTGAATGTACAAACAAATCATGAGATCTTAAACTTACAAAGAAATCAATACAGTGAGAATAAGTAAACTGAAGCAATCAAAGAAAAGAATCTTGGTGTTTGACAAGACTCAGTCTGGTACTGAAACCAAAATACTTGAGAATGCTACAAACCAACATTGACATAACCAAGAAACTTGAAAAGTAACCAAAACCATGGGAAGCAATGGATCTGTCTTCTCAACTATCTCCCTCAATTGATGGCACTGATGGAATAATGGATTGAAATATTATTTTTGTTTTGTTTGTTTGTTTGTTGTTTAACGCCACACGCAGCAATATTCCAGCTATATGAAGGCAGTCTCCAAATAATCAAATCTGGACCAGACAATCCAGTGACTGACATCATGAGCATCGATCTATGCAATGGGGATATGATGACATGCATAAACCAAGTCAGCAAGCCTGACCATCCGATCCCGTTAGTCGCCTCTTATTGCATTGCATTGTAATTGACCTCATGGAAAAAGTTTCCTCTACTGGCAATGCTAGTGAGGCCATTACTCTGTTTTTAATAATCCTGCAGCAATACCACAGATGGGGACACCAGAAATGGGCTTTTTATGTTGTTCCCATGTAATATATCTAACCCAGGTCTTCAGCGTACAGGTGAACACTCTAACCTGCAGAATTCTTCTAAGTATCTTGGTATAAGAGCATCAACCTTGACATGGGGCGCAGGTGACCCAGTCGCCTAAGGCGCCACAATTCGCTGTAGAGTGTTGGATCCCTTGGGCATGCTAGAACCCTCATCAAAGAAGCCCTTAATGATCGAGTGAGTGAGTAAGTTGGGTTTAACGCAGCTTTGAACAGTAATCCAGTTATATCATAACTTGTCATTCCCATATGGGTGGCAAGCCAGAAATGATGCAGGCCTTGGATGTATACCACTTTGGTGTAACCCATGAGCATGGGTATGGTGTTTACAGATCTACAAACAGTATCAGGACGAACCGGATTTGAACCCATTATTAAAGATTTCTTTGGAACAAAACTTTGTACAACAAAATTGCAGCACCTTAGTCGACTGGGCCACCAATGCCCCCTTTAATCATCAAAGAAAAATACCACTTGATTCAATGGGTTATTTCCAGCGTTGTATCATTCAAATCAGACAAATCTAAGGTGTCCAATGGAACCAGAGTATCTATCATAATAGAATGGCGATATAATACTCTGGATAAAGGAGGATGGGATTAATGTACCAGAGAAAGAAAAAGAGAGGGAAACTCCTCAAATGTTTTCAAAACAAATTGTATTTGTATTTTCATTTTAAATTACCCTTGGTAAACCAGTAATCCACACAAAAAATACAGAGTACTATGATCTTCACTGATGCTGAGTGAGTGAGTGAGTGAGTGAGTGAGTGAGTGAGTGAGTGAGTGAGTGAGTTGGGTTTAATGCCACTTTGAACAGTATTGCAGTTACATGTATTTCAGGGTGTGTCAGCTTAATGTGGGAGGAAAGCTGATGTGATGCAGGTCTCAGACATTTTACCACTTTGGTGAAACCCACGGGCAAGTGTAGGGTGCTGACAAACCTAGAAACATAATCAGGATGAAACTGGATTTGAACCCACAATCCACTGATGCTGTCAAAAGGTGTACAGCAGAACTTCGTTGGCCTGGATCCTGTTAATATGGACACCCTGCCTAATGGACAATTACAGCTAGGAGAGCTTGCAAATTGACATCAGTTCCAAAGATGCATTAATCTGGAAATTTGTCAATCCAAACCATTTCACAAACAGCTCCCATTCACTATGCAGGCTTCAGTAGACTGATGATGTTGTACTTGTTAGTTGCCTGTTGTACACCATTGAATTATGGGCTGGGACGGGTAACTCGGGTACTCGGGTCGGGTGGGTACTGAGTAGGACCCGGGTACCCACAGTTTACCCGGAGGTTAGTCACGAGACATATTGTTTAATGCCAAAAACTCACTAGAGCTCAGTGGTTACACTACAAGTCGCTAATGTTGCCATTTCTTTATGATGATGCACACATTCCTTTTGACTTGTATATGTTTGAATAAAGATAAAGCTTCATTCAACTTCAGTGTACGCATGATTTGATCGTTTCATAAGAGACCATATATCTATTATATGGTCTCTGGTTTCATACATGTATCTGAACAGTTTTTGCCAGGGCTACAGTTAAACTATTCCCAATTAGACATTGTGTTCCCCACTCTTGAGACCTACAGTGGGTACCCGGGTAGGGTCGGGCAATAGGGGGTTGGGTACCCGGGTAGTTTGTTGGGACTCGTCCCTGCCCTACACTGAATGCCATGTTGTATCCTTGGTATAAAATCAATGCTGTCATGAAGACTTCAGATCATACAGGAGCATGTACACTTGATGTATTCTGTTGTACGTCATGTTGTATCTTTGGTAATGCTGTCATGAAGATTCTGCAGATCACACAGGAGTGTTCTAATCCAGGCCCATCGAGATCGAAGACACTTTTGCTTGTCAACCTTCTGAAGGCTCCTTGCATAGGCTGCTTTTAACCTGCTCATCATGTCTGTCTTGCTGTAAACAAATTATGGTCACATGAGACAGGGTTCATGGGTTCATCTAGATCTGCTCAGAGGCCGATAATATATCCCAAGTCTGCAGCATATGTAAGAAAATATTCCCAATTCAGGTTTACAGGAGTAACAAATGTGATTCCTGAGGTGTCTCATATTTCACTGACAACAGGACCATTAAAGAGTTCTAATTTACATTATTCATTGAATGCAATGTGAAAATTGTGAGTGAGTGAGTGAGTATGGTTTTACGCCACTTTTAGCAATATTCCAGCAATATCACAGCAGGGGACACCAGAAATGGGTTTCACACATTGTACCCATGTTGGGAATCCACCGTGACGAGCGAACACTTTAACCACAAGGCTACCCGACCGCCCCGCAACGTGAAAATACCTCTGAAGTTAAGAAAATAAGGGCTTCTTAAAATCCCACTTTTAAACCAAATAATTTGTTTTCAATTTTCATGCCAAGGGCACTAGGTTAGGAATCCTATACAAATCCATGGGATGTGATATCCCTTTTAACAGTATTCCAGCTCATATCATAGCACGGAATTTTAATGATCCAAGTGAGTGAGTATGGTTTTATGCCGCTTTTAGCAATATTCCAGCAATATCATGGCTGGGGACACCAGAAATGGGCTTCACACATTGTACCCCTGTTGGAAGTAAGTAAGTTCACTCCTTCATACAGCCTCACCTCTTGATCCCGGAGCTGTAGCATTTGACGAGTTGTAGAAAAACAAACTGTATCCGGGACTCCAGGATGATGCTCAGACTATCCTCCTCGGACTTCTCCCCCTGGTCCAGAGCCTCCTCCGTTGGAGTGGCCAGCACATTGACCGAGGCAGCACAGGACCCCAGCAGCCCAGAGATAGCACTGATGGAGCGGAGACGAGACTTGGCTACTGACTGGCCTGAAAAATACAGTAAGCCTTGTAAACCTCCTTCCTTCACTTCAACATCATGAATTTACCCAAAGTATGAATGTATTCATAAATGAAGACAAGCGCCTAAGTGTGAGTCAGTGATCAACAGAAATAAGCAAGGATCATACGAATTTGGGAAGAGAACCCATGATCAGCGGATCTTGGCATGGCCAAGGGAGGCAACTCTAAACACCTATTTCAAGCATCATAGATGACAGTGCCACCAGTGTCCCCCAAAACGACCTTATTTGGTGAAGAAATATTGTACTGTTTTCAAGATCTACTATGAGTGAGTGAGTGAGTGAGTTTGGTTTTATGCCGCTTTTAGCAATATTCCAGCAATATCACGGCGGGGGACACCAGAAATGGGCTTCACACATTGTACCCATGTCGGGAATCGAATCCGGGTCTTCGGCGTGACGAGCAAACGCTTTAACCACTAGGCTACCCGACCGCCCAGATCTACTATGGAAAGGACCACTACAGCATTTTCAATCTGCTCCGCAAACAAAACGTGATGGACGGACAGGCAATACACATACCCTTCCACTTTGTGACGGGGAATAAAAAGAGTGTGGACATTGTATACCTTGCAGAGCAGCCTCCAACATGGCGACCCTCTCCAGCTGCACGCGCAGCAGTTCTGTGTGGGACTCGGCTTGCTGGAACAGCCGGAACGCTCGGTCGTAGTGGTTATCTGCCAACTGACGTAGGTGGCGCTTCTTCTGGTCATTTGTCTGTGGAATGCAACGTCAACATTCTAGGTCACTACCAGAAATAAAGCAGGATTTTAAGCAGATTGCCCTAGTGTCCGGTTTGTTTTTCAGCCTTGGGACCAACCATGTTTACAGGTCTTTACAGTGTTGTCACTACCCCTAGTGCACAGTACATTCACCCTGTGCACATAAAAGAACCCACTCGTCCGATGGTAGATGACCACATGGTGGAAACATGAATACCTACATACACCCGAAACACAAGTGTCAAAATGTGTGGTGTCATACTGAACAAGTGACTTAGTTCAAATGAGCCTCTGTTCACCCAGCAGGGAATGGGTACTCGATATGTGAGGTGGATGCAAAACCCTCTAGTGCCGCTTGGACTGAATACTCCCCAGGGAGTTGAGAATGATTACTGGAATGCAAACGGATCCACTGGTTGGGGAACAAATAAAACCACATTTAAGCAGATACTAGCATCTGGATACCTGCAGTATATTAATGTATAATTTGATAATATAATAATAATAATTATATACTCTTACACTAAGTATCGTGGACCTTATCTGTTCATGAGTCACCATAGAGTTAATCGTAGGGTGAGTGAGTGAGTGAGTTGTGTTTAACGCCGCTTTTAACAGTATTCCAGTTATATCGCGGCATGTCAGCTTAATGTGGGAGGAAGGCCCAAAGTGATGCAGGTCTCAGACGTTTATCACTTCGGTGAAACCCACAAGCACGGGTATGGTGCTGACAAACCTAGAAACATAATTGGGGCGAACCGAGTTTGAACCCACAATCATAGGCAACTCTGCACAGCGACTGGGCCACCTGTGGCCCCCATTTGATAAGTGAGAGGACAAACAAGGACAAGCACTTGGAGAAAGTCCCGGTCAGTCTCCTTAAAACTTGATACTTGATGGTTCCTCTCTGCATGTAGATCTGACAACACATCAAGAGGAGGTCGTCACATCAGGTGAACTCTGACCAGCTAATCACTGTTGATTTTGGTATGATGTTTGTTTTGGTTTTTTTGTTTAACGCTGCACTCAGCAATATTCCAGCTATTTGACGGGGGTCTCTAAATAATTGTGTCTGGACCAGACAATCTAGTGATTGACATCATGAGCATCCATCTACGCAATTGGGAAATGATGACATGCATCAAGTCAGCGAGCCACACCAGCCAATCCCGTTAGTCGCCTCTTACGACGAGCATAGTCGACTTTTACGACAAGTATGGGTTGCTGGAGACCTATTCTACCCCGGGTCTTCACAGGTCTCTTGGTATGAGTGAGTGAAGCATTCAGACCAGCCTATCTATTTTCTGTGTCTCATAAATGAACTTACATGGACAGAACCGAATGTTAATAAAAAAGACCGCACCACTTTATTGTCATGGTGATCTCTAAGTGGAATGGGCCCTGATGTTAATGAGATTGCTGAGTCTGATTACCTGGGATATGTAGGAGTGGTGGTACAGCGAGGCCAGTCGGTGGTTGATGGTTGCAGCTCGGAACTGTTGTACAAGCTGATTTGTGTCTGACTTGTTGTTAGGAACACAGTACTTGAGGGATTTATTCATCAGCTCTGTCACACTCTTCTCAACCTGGATCAAATACAATTATATGACACAGACACGAAAGCCTTTTCCATGAGGTCAGCACTGACACCACATGCCTCCGTTGTGCCATCAATATGTTATGATTGAATATTATTTTCTTCACATTTAACATAGATAATTAGTGTATGGAAAAGTGCCTTCATTTTCCAGTTACAAATTCCAAACATTTTAAAGATATGTGGCTTCAAATTTCAATCATGTGAATCTCATCTAGCATGTCGAGTGCAGGGATTTATCGAGGATAATAATGGAAGAGCCCATGGCAGCCAAATTGACAAAGAAATCATATTTTGTTCAAAATTGGGATTGTATTTACGGAATGTTTTTTCCTAAATTTGGTTGGCCGTGGGGTAGTCTAGTGGTTAACCTGGGTTCAATTCTCCACATGGTTACAATATATAAAGCCCATTTCTGGTGTGCCCCATCATGACAGTGCTGGAATATTGCTAAAAGAGGCGTAAATCCATACTCACTCACTCACTCCTAACTTCTGAGGTATTTTAACTTTACATTCAGTGTGATAATTTAAATCCAAGCATTAATGCCTCTTCCACTTTATTGGCCTGTTGTCACTGATATACATGATGCCTTCACAGAGCCATTACATTAGTTATATTAACATGAATCGGGAAATCTTTATTTCCCATTTGGGCATCTGCTGCAGACTTGGGGCCAAATATCGGCCTCTGACCAGGTCTGGCAAAGTTCCTGCTATTGACCTTCTAAAACTAGTCATTTTCTAACCTAACCATGTGAACCTTTTCAAATCATGAGAAGAGACCAACATGTTATTTAACATAAAAAAAACCCATATATTTCAATTATTATATAATTCTTTTCACTGTACCTAGTCTGAAAACTGTCAGCGAGAAAGGCTGAAAGCAGTTCTAGCATAATGTGTTATTTCACTGAGAGAAAGATTGCTTTTACTGCCACCAAAAATATACTACTCAAAATAAGTTCTGGGACCCTTGAATCTTTTTATGACAGATTAACTACAGTAATGGGAAAGAATCAGGTGTCCTTAACTTCTTTTGAGTAGTATATTATAAAACATAGTAATGTTGCCCCTCACCTCCTCCTGAGTCTGACTCGAGTGTGGGGGGTAGTCTTGTAGCAGCATGGCCATGTTGAAGTATGTGGTGGACAAGTCCCACTTCACTGCTTCTCGGATGTCCCGGAGTTCATTGGGAGTTCTCTCCCCTGGGCCAAGGACGATTAGAGCATTCTGATAATAGTCCACTGCCTGGATAAGAAAATATTTGTCTTGTTATAATGTTAATGAACTGTTAGACCTGGTAGACTTTGAATACATGCTACTGCCACCAAGATTTTCCCCCGAGCGGCTCCACTCTGGCTCATGCCCAAGCTTCGACACTCAGGGGTGGGGATATCAGATAATTATATATCACTCAGCAGAGACGTGGGGATTGCGGAGGCTTTAACCACTACACTCTAACCACTACACTCTAACCACTACACTCTAACCAGTAGTGGTGAAACGATACATCAGTGCATCGTGAGGTTTCATGTGATGATACGATACACAATATGTTTTTTTCTGTGCCGATACAAGACAATACACTTACAGAAATAAATTATTTACTACTTGTTTAATGTTCCCTGGTGTTTTTGTCAGTCAGATATAACAAAATGTGTTGTAATTAGCCTTTCAAGTTCACCACTGAAAATAGCCGCTAGCACCTGTGTCTACAGCTAGCTTTACTTTTTGAACCTGCTCTGAAATATTTTTTGTCAAGAAGTTTCCATGAGATTTGACATAAATATACATATCACGATACATATCAAATTGGGACCTATGTATCATGACCTTGCTGTATGGTTTCACTTCTACTAACCACTGGCCCCAGCCCTGATGAGAGGATACACTGTGGATGAGGAACACCTCACACCACTGCAATAGTGTTACAGCTATTGCAATAGGATAACAATTGTGGAACAATAACAAATAGTGAAAAACATATTCATACGGTTTCTCAGTCACAAAATTCAAATTTCAAGGATCAATCGATCATTCACCCAAAATGAAGACCATTCAAATTAAAATTTCGGTTACACTTATTGTCATTTTGCACATGAAAATGTGGCATGACTTTGTTATTGGTTCCAACATATACGACTTACATCACGTATAAGAGAAACAGTTGATCATTCGAAAGAAGACAGTTGATGGTTACTGACTCTCAACAGATCATAGTATTTACACACCAAGGATTTTCTTCAAAGTTTTTAACAGATGTCCACAGGTTTAACAGTGCTGCCTTTATAATTTTCATTCTGAACTGCCCTTTTACGTTTGTTTTTTAAGAAACTGAAATCAGATATGCTGCTCTTGAGGTTTCAATTGCTTATACCCACAACTCAGAAGCCTCAATGTCGATAATCTGAGTGGAAAGTTGGCCTGACGCAACCTCCTTTGTAAGGTATCGGAGGAAAAGGAAAAGATCTGATTTTAATGAATTGTAACGAGAAGTGCCTGGAAGGAGGCTACCTTGGAGTAGTAGTGTTTCTCCTGCAGGCTGAACTCTGGGCGGGCCTGCTGCATGGCTTGTTGAGTGTAGCACTGGGCACACAGACGCATCAGTCGGCCGCTGTTGGACAGCAGCAGGGCCTGGTTCGCCTTGTCATGGATGTTGGAGAACGCGAGGATCCCCGACGTGAAACACGTCTGACTCTTCTCCCACAATTCCTTCATCTTGTCGGATGGTTCAATGGCACCTGCAGACACACAGCAACATCATCAGGCCTGTCATAGCAATGTCAACCTCACAATCACATCATGATAGTTTAACCATTTTCCTTAATACAAACTTGGATACAAATCTCATCTTTTTAACAAACTGCTCAAGGTGAGGAGAGGTGAAATGGGATTTAACATCATGTTCAAGATCTTTGCACTTACAAGGTGATGAACATGCATGTGTGGCTGCTTGTACTAAACCTGACTGATGCCAGTTTATAGTTCTAGTCCACGGAGATACAATGCTTCTGTTTAACATGGATACCCCTTTCAGATACAGCATACCAACTCAGAACCGTCCGGTCCATGTGATTTCCCCTTAAAGCCGAACTCCAGGCATTTAATTCACATTTCTGCTGGTCAAACCTGTCTGCTGGTCAAGCCTGTCTGCTGGTCAAGCCTGTCTGCTGGTCAAGCCTGCATACTGGTCAAACCTGTGTGCTGGTCAAGTCTGTCGACTGGTCAAGCTTGTCTACTGGTCAGACCTGTCTACTGTTCAAGTCTGTCTACTGGTCAAGCCTGTCTACTGGTCACACCTGCCTACTGTTCAAGTCTGTCTACTGGTCAAGCTTGTCTACTGGTCAGACCTGTCTACTGTTCAAGTCTGTCTACTGGTCAAGGATATCTACTGGTCAAACCTGTCGGCTGGTCAAGCCTGTCTACTGGTCAAACCTATCTGCTGGTCAAGGATGTCTGGTGGTCAAACCTGTCTACTGGTCAAGCCTGTCTACTGTTCAAGTCTGTCTACTGGTCAAGGATATCAACTTGTCAAGCCTGTCTGCTGGTCAAGGATATCTAATGGTCAAGCCGGTCTGCTGGTCAAGGATATCTAATGGTCAAGCCGGTCTGCTGGTCAAACCTGTCTACTGGTCACACCTGTGTGCTGGTCAAGTCTGTCTACTGTTCAAGTCTGTCTACTGGTCAAGGATATCTACTAGTCAAACCTGTCTGTTGGTCAAGGATATCTACTGGTCAAACATGTCGGCTGGTCAAGCCTGTCTACTGATCAAGGATGTCTACTGGTCAAACCAATCTGCTGGTCAAGCCTATCTGCTGGTCAAGGATGTCTGCTGGTCAAACCTGTCTGCTGGTCAAGCCCGTCTCCTGGTCAAACCTGTCTTCTGGTCACACCTGTCTTCTGGTCACTTCTGTCTACTGGTCACCCCTGTCTACTGATCAAGGATGTCTACAGGTCAAACCAATCTGCTGGTCAAGCCTATCTGCTGGTCAAGCCTATCTGCTGGTCAAGGATGTCTGGTGGTCAAGCCTGTCTACTGGTCAAACCTGTCTTCTGGTCACTTCTGTCTACTGGTCAAGCCTGTCTACTGTTCAAGTCTGTCTACTGGTCAAGGATATCTACTGGTCAAGCCTGTCTGCTGGTCAAGGATATCTAATGGTCAAGCCTATCTGCTGGTCAAACCTGTCTACTGGTCACATCTGTGTGCTGGTCAAGTCTGTCTACTGTTCAAGTCTGTCTACTGGTCAAGGATATCTACTAGTCAAACCTGTCTGTTGGTCAAGGATATCTACTGGTCAAACATGTCGGCTGGTCAAGCCTGTCTACTGATCAAGGATGTCTACTGGTCAAACCAATCTGCTGGTCAAGCCTATCTGCTGGTCAAGGATGTCTGCTGGTCAAACCTGTCTACTGGTCAAGCCTGTCTACTGCTCAAGCCTGTCTACTGGTCAAGCCTGTCCACTGGTCAAGCCTGTCTACTGGTCAAGCCTGTCTACCAGGTGTTTGCTACCTACCTGACTGCAAGAACACCTGGGCTTGGTTCATGTACCACACACCCAGCTCGTTGAGGGAGTTGCCATGACGCTTGGACAGACTGACCCGTGTGTCCTTACTACACTTGACCTTGGTCCCTATCTGGTAGGCCAGCTCGTAGCAGCGGCTGCTGTGTACCAGGTTCTGCTCCATGCTCAACGTCCACGTGTACACCCACGAGTACTCTGCATCACAGACAACAACTTAACATGAATGTGCTGATTGGTAAGACTGCACAGTACTACTGGTATACTGCAATACGCTTTTCACATAATACGTATTGCAATATTATTTCTGTGTTCCGCTTTATTGGGTAAAATAAACAAAAAGTATTCATATCATTTGCATTGTTTCACCTCAAATCTACACAGAAAATCATTCACAAATGATGTTTCCTTTGACTTAGCATTGTAATATTTACTTCAGTACGTACAAAACAGGATCTGTATGTACAGTGTTAATCACTGAAAGACACTACCAAGGCATGAACTTTGAGCGGGTTATAATGTAGCTGAGGTTATCGTAGCCCCTCAACCATTCACTGTTTAATTCCAGATCTCTATACTGTTAATGCTGGATCCTAATGGTGATGGTATTATCATATTACAATGAAGATAAAATACACTTGGTAACTGGAGATGCCACCATGGTGAAATTACAGAAAGGATATGCTGTGGGTCTCTTTTGGCCCAAGAAATAAAGAAATTGGTATCAACATTCACAGATGTGTCAGCGATATTTCAACTATATGATGGTGATCTGTAATTAATCAAGTCTGGACCAAACAAACATGTGATTGATATTCTGAGCAATGTCCCAAGTCATCATGTTATGACACCATGCAATTATGATGAAGCATAAAACCCAAAGCAATTCCCAGTGCTAGTTTTACCCCCGTTTGGTTGTACCTGGGTTAGGAATGACGTTCTGCGCAGCATCCAGCACCACTGCCTCCTCCTCCGACATATCCCCGTAGTCTCTCTTGTGTTCCTCGAAGCCCCGACTGATGTGGCTGATGAGGAGATGGATGTCCCCCGCCAGCTCCAGGATCAGCATCAGCAGCTCGCGGTTCTCCCCCTCCTTGCTGGGCACCAGCTTCTTCATCGCATCTGCAGGATACACGGTGAGTGAGTGAGTGAGTGAGTGAGTGAGTGAGTGAGTGAGTGGGTGGGTGAGTGGGTGGGTGGGTGGGTGGTTGAGTGAGTGAGTGAGTGAGTGAGTGAGTGAGTGAGTGGTTGAGTGAGTGTCTTGCTTAACATAGCATCAAGAACCTTGCAGCTATCTGCAGCAAACTTGTTCTCAGGGTGATATATACTGACCCCTCTGAAAATGCATAACAGAAAACATAATGCATGTTTTGTGCTATTGTCTCCATCCCGAGAAACACCAAACAAGAACTGTACTGAGACAAATGGCCGAACACACTTCCCTATGTCAATAGAACAATGTCCTACATCACATTACACTACTAACCAATGTCCCTCACATCGGTAACATATCTAACAAAATTAAGTATGAAAAATCCATTATGCATTTTCATGATGTTAGCATATGAAAAAACCTTAGGAGTCCCTTGAACCATAACCATTTGAGTGAGTGAGTGAGTGAGTGAGTGAGTGAGTGAGTGAGTGAGTGAGTGAGTGAGTGAGTGAGTGAGTGAGTGAGTGAGTGAGTGAGTGAGTGAGTGAGTGAGTGAGTTGGATGTAACGCCGCTTTTAACAGTATTCCAGTTATATCACAGAGTGTCAGCTTAATGTGGGAGGAAATACTGAAGTGATGCAGGTCTCAGACCTTTACCACTTCCGTGAAACCCACGAGCACGGGTATGGTGCTGACAAACCTAGAAACATAATCGGGGCGAAACGGCATTCGAACCCACAATCATAGGTTTCTGGCATGCCCAAGGGACGCAACTCTGCACAGAGAAATGCGGCGCCTTAGACCATTGGGCCACCCCTGCCCCCTCTTAACCATTTGATAACCTTCAGGTTGGCTTTCGTGGACTGTGATAGTTTCTAACTCAGGATTTATAGCATGACATATGTACCATCAACAAGGTTATACATATCTAATTACCTGATCCTCTTTATAACGCCATCTTACAAGCAGCATGAGTTGCATAGGACCATATTGGTTGCAGAATCCCCACTGGGCTCCAAACAAAATAAATACAACTACAGGGAATCTTGTCATCACAAACACTCAAGAACTTACCAAGGCAGTGTAATGCGAATCTCACATGCTTGAGCGCATGTCCATACTTCTTAACTGACATGTGTTCCTTGGCTAGGGCATAGTAGGCCATGGCGCCCTTCCTCAGTAGCAGAGACTTGGACAGCTGGTGCCAAGATGCCTTGGTGTCTGTCGGCATGGCAATGGTCACCTGAAGACTGTTTCTTTTCTCTTCTCTTTTGCTCAGCGGTTCGTAGTGAAGTGGAATGGCCTCACTCTGGTTGCATGTGGCCTGCTCCTCCACGATGCTGCTACTTTTGTGTGGTTCCTTGGTTTTGAGATTGGACAGATCCTTGCCGAGGCAGTCCAGGCCCTAGATGGGTAAAAATGTGAGTCAGTATCATACCACAGTCAGTGATATTCCAGCTCTATCCCTTAATATCCTTGCCGACCACACATGACAGGAATACACCATTCAGTCTTCCCACTATTCAACAGCTGGCCACCCTCCCAAGGCAAGCGTGTCCACTAGCCTATATCAAAGCTTAGTTTCTACCCTTGCCACTTTTCTTGGCTCGGCCCTGGAGCCACCTCGCGTAGATCACAAGTTGTGCCCCTTGTGATGAAAACGCGATATCCAATCAGATCACTGTTCCTATCTTGAATAGCTTCACAAAGATTACAACTACCATAGGTGACGATCTAGTCAGATAAGGAAAGCATTTACGATTTCACCCCTGACACAAAAACATAGGCAATCGTTGGGGGGTTTAAAACAATGAAAAAGACATATATAATAAGTCTGAAAAAGACATATTCAGCAGGCAGCGGTAAATCACTTTCATGCGAAAGGTGTATCAGTCGTGGATGTTGATTTTGTCACACGTTCTCTGATTGGACTATCGATATGTGCGATAGTCCAATCATATTTAGCACAGGAAAGTGGGCTTGATGTGGCAAGGGTGGAATAAAAAGGCTACTGGACGCTCTTGCCTCGGGAAGATGATATCTGGCAAGCTCACCAGTATCTAGTAGAGGCATAGTGTAGCTTAGATTGTCTACAGTTAGCCTAGGTTAACATTACATAATTAGGGTTACTTGTCAGAAGGAAAGATATTGACACATTTCTAACTGTCTGTGAAACGGACCAAATATTTTTATGATTAATATTCAATGTCTATTAATTTAATAATTTATATTGCACAGCAGTAAACATTTTTCTAAACTAATGCCTTGTTCTTTTATTTCTTTTCATCAGAATATGTCTAATTTAGCTTACCTTCCTAATATAGCTGAGTCCATCTCGACACCGTTCTTCCACTGTGCCTGCGATAGCATGTGTACGAGGAACTCGCCAGGCACGGCGCACAGTGCGGTCTATCCTACACAGATCATTCAGCCCCAGGGATATTTCGGTCTTCACCTCGCTTTCCTCGTCTGATGTCTGCACATTAAACAATGTCATTATTTTTTTTCTATTTATTTCTTGAGTAAATCAGAGTTCTCAAACTGAAAGTTGATGAGAGGACAAATGTTCAAAAAGTGATTGGTGCAAATAAATAGTCATCTTTAAAAGTAGGTCAAGGTCAAATATTTGGGTCAATGTGACCTAGAAATTTTCTTATCACTATTTTGCAAAAAATGTGTATAAAGTAATTTAGGAAATAAATTTAGAATTTAACCACAAATATCTTCCTACTTAATTACACAATATACAAAAGAATGGCAGTTAACTAGAACAAGGTATAATTAATTTCATAACAATGATGTAAACATGCAAATGAGGGATATCTTCAATGTGTCTAAACAGCAAATTACAAGACAGTAATCTTCACCATCCATCACTGATCCTTCGTAGTTCATACGAATGATGAGTGGGAGTTCATGTGTCTGCATGAGATATGCCGCCTTGTTTACCTTGTTACAACTGGCATATTACCCTTCTGACCTCAACTACCTAGGATCAACCTTCATGCACACTCATAGAACGATCAATAATTAAGTGAATTAAGATCAACGAGGAAATATTTCAGCACAGGCAATTGTGTGTTCATAAAAAAGCTACAAATGTTTCTGTGAACTAGAAAGACTATTTACATAATTCTAATAGCAAAAAACAAAAATTCTTCAACCCACCAATCAAAATAATAATTAAGACAAATAGTCTAGTCTATAGCCATACAATAAAATAACCAAAGAAATTGTTTTACCAATTCTTCAAATAGTGATTTTGGAACACACAATATTCATGAGAATGATGCAAAAAAGGTTAACGTAAAAAATTGCATAGAAATCATGTAACCAAAATAGTGAACAAAGCTCTCATAAAATATCCCACACTCTCAACACGGTGCCACATGTTCAAGGACAGATTGTGTTTGAACCAGATTCATCTACCATATTTGAACCAGGCAACATGTTGGGTAGTCTTTGGGGAGTAACCATAAATTTTCAAACACATTGGTTCAATTACTCAGCTGAAAATAAGTCCAAATGATGTGCAAAACTGAGTTACTTCCCTTGTTTACTTTCTCTGCAATATTGCACACGATACACTAAGAATCTGACTATTGTCTTGTTTACTATGTTACCAAAGATTAAAATACACCAGGACTGGCATCTAACATTGGTTATTGTCAGAACCACTCGGGATCAATGTAACTTTTCTGAAAGTTTACCATTTTTAATCATTATTATTTATAGAAAATAGCCTTTTCAAGAGCCTTTCCAACTACCATTTCTACCTCATATATCATGATTTTCAGACATTCCAAACTAAGTGCCCCTTGCAGGCAAATTGGGATATGTTTTAGTGTTATTGTTCATAATGTGATTTCTAAGGCCAAACAAAATTATAGTCTTGATTCTCAGGCACTGTCCACACCATCATAAAGTCCGGGGCACATTTGGCTTTTAATTTCCATTTAAAAAACCAAAAAAAACATACTAATACTTAAAAACAATGTGGTCCAATATAGCACACAGATACATCCCTTGAAATACACACTGCTTTACTGCGCATCTCGTGTTATGGTCATGGCAGCAATAGGAGTTTTTTACACAACTGTTTATCTGGTTCAAAATAGTTTAAACAAGCAAAAAAAAACAAAACAAAACACCACCACCCACCTGCACTACATTTCAAAACTCACTGCCTGAGAACCAATTCTTTTAAGCCTAAGTTGATATGTACATGATGTATTTTAACACTGCATTCAATGTATATTGTAATCCAAGCATTAAAGCTTCTTCCTTTTTATTGGTCCTGTTAGCATGGTTAGTGAAATACAAGACACTTCTACCAAGCCATAATGTGAGTCAGAACCATATTAACATGAATTGGGAAATATTTAGTTATATTAACATGAATTGGGAAATATTTAGTTATATTAACATGAATTGGGAAATATTTAGTTCCCAGCTGGGAATTGTAACTGACAATGGCTGCAGATTTGAGGTCCAATATCAGCCTCTAACATGTCCGAAATCAATCCCTGGGATTTTCTTCATTTTACAAACTCATTAAAATCAGATCTTAGTTCTCTCTACCACTAAACAAAGATCTGAGGACATCCCATTACGGGTCAAATCAGAACAACCTTTCATCCGACCAATCACAGCGTCAGTTAACAGATCAGTGAGTGGGTGAGTATGGTTTTAGCCATTTTTAGCAATATTCCAGCAATATCTTGGCGGGGGACACCAGAAATGGGCTTCACACACTGTACCCCGGTTAGGTCTACGGCATGACGAGCGAAGGCTTTAACCACTAGGCTACCCGACCGCCCCTCTGACCAGATCAGGAAAGTGACAGTCGGAATGTGTGTTCTAATCATGCGAGGTATTCTGAATGACAGTTACAGCTTTTGTCTATCTCTCTTTCAATGGGATAAACATTTGAACGGTAGAGACTTTGCTGACATACAATCTCAGACACATGTCAGCCATTCCGGAATGCTTTTTTGGTGAGTTTTCAAATTTTGAACCGGGAACTTTGTAAAAATATTTTTCTAAGCAAAGTTTGAAATGACACTCACCAGTTTGAAAAGTGCCGTAAAGCTTGAGAAAGCTGCTTTCTGATTGGCTAATGTTCACTTCATGTTAGTCATATCATTGGTCGGTAAAGGTTCACGAAAAGTAGTTCCAACATGACCCAATACTGAGATGCTCTCAGATCATTGTTTAGCGGTAGCGAGAACTAAGATCTTATATTGATGAAACTTCACGTTAACAATGGAAGTATTCACGTCATATCAACCTCTAAGCAGGTCCAGATCCATCCCTGAAATTCTTTCATTTTAACAATGGAATTGTTCACTTACCGTGCCTGACTCCTCTGTTTCCTCATCCGAATCATTGTTCTCCTCGTGACACCAGACGTCTCTCACGGAGCTGTCCGGCACAAACAAATCAGACAGGAGATAGTTGGCCGATGTGCAGACCTGGGGACAAGGCATTCAAGTATTGGAAGAATCACCTTCAAAATCTGACACCACACAAAATACATCCTCATCTATCATCACCACTACATAACAATGCCTCACAAAGAAGCCTTTTAACAAGGTTCTCAAGGTATGTTTTGTTTGTTTATTGTTTTACTCATCAATATAACGTTTTCTTGAGTATAGGCCCTCGTGCACACTTTTTCCCAAAAAAAACCACAGCTGTGTAAAAGGGGGGTGCACGCCATAATGAGTTTTGATGGGTTTATTCCCCAACGCAAAAACACTACTGTGAGCACATAACACCGGAAATACCATGCCATGAATCTATACTAAAGTACGCAAATTAATCATGTAATTCTACTGTCTGGTTATAAAAAGTGTTCATTGTATATCTGGACTTATGTTTTTAACTTATTTCATTAATTTTATTCAAAATTACTTTTGATATTGTTTTAATTAATTTTGGCGAAATCCTGTTTGAAGCGATCGGAAGATCGCTCAGCTCACTGTTATTTACAGCAACCATGGTCAGATTATCGCTGTTGACGCCTTGAAACGTACTTGAGTTGACAAGCTATAAGCTAGATGACGGCAGTCTGCATGTAATCAAGTTTGGATCAGGCAATCTAGTGACTGACATAATGTGCATTGATCTACAACGTTTGTCTACGATGACATGCATCAACCAAGTCAGCAAGCATGACCACTCGATCCTGTAAGTCACCTCTTACGACAAGCATAGACGCCTGTTACGGCAAGCATGGGTTGCTGAAGACTTATTCTAACCCAGAATCTTCACGGGGGGTGTGGGATGTATATTTGAATGTACAATCAGATAAGTAGGTCAAATGAAGGTCGCATTAAACGTGCGTCATAAAACAATCTGCATCTCCACAATCAAGTCTGCATTCATTAAACATGATAATCACAGTCTGTGCCAAGAACTTCGAAGTCTACAAGTTTGAATTTGGCTCTAAGCATCATTTTCAGAACTTTCTAGTGTTATGATATGGGCTATTGTCAGCTGAACCTACTAGACCAAACAGAACTTGACTTGACTTGGGCTATGGACTAGTGGCAAAGGTCGAAGACTGCAATCATTGTTATCAGGTTTACATGTCGTCTGAATAGTACATAAAACACATAGGCTCCTCACAGCGATGGCCCATTCGCGGAGCTCTCTATACTATAGCTGCCACCAGTCAAAACTCCCCACTGTGATAGGTGGCCCCAACCATGCTTGGAGTTGAACTCGCAACCGAATGACCATTATGTTTACAAACAAGTGACGACTGTCGTGACGCCGATTACACTTACCCCTGCTAAATTACTTTTCTTTGTTTGTCAATTTGAAGTTCTATTTCATTAAAACTATCGTGTTATTGATATAGTAAGAATGTAAGGGAGAAGTTGGTTTATTTTCCGTTTGTCTGCAATCTCAAACCAATCTGATTATTAAAACAACAAAGTAAATTCATCTGGAAAACATATTCAGTTGTAAACCTTTTCAAAATGAAATATGATGGCATTTCCAAAGACATAAACAAAAGTATAAACGTTACTACATTTGGGGTTTGAGGGCAAATTTCAAGATTCTTGTAATGGCCGCGCCCACACTGGTGGCAGCGATGTTACCGAGAGTGTAACGAAGGTGTCACACACTGGGAAGGAGCCTGATAAAACACAGTGACAAGGGGCATAACTCATCTAATCTTAATCATTTTCTGCCCTAAACATGGTCAATTTGTCTGAAGTAGACATACAGAAATATACTCTTATTCAAATGAGCTGTTACTTGCTAAGTTTACAGTATAAATTATGCTAGACTCGTGCTTCAAGACTCAAGTCAAGATAGGCTGTACACTGACACCATGTCCATAGCACATAACTCTATGAACAAGCATCCTTATTTATTCAAATGTAATGGTCTAACTCCTGGATAACACATATAGGATGACCTCTGGTCTGTATGAAAAACTGAATTCCTACCAACATGAAATAAAGCAAATTTTTACTTGTTTTGTGTGCTTCTTTCCACCTATCCCAAATTAATGTCCCGCTTAAAACTAAGAAAACAGCCTAACATATATCATCGGATGATTAAGTTTTGGGAAAAAATGAACCAATTTCCTGATGCAATATTGGAAAATATACATTAATAACTCACAAGGGGAACATGCTTATTGTGGAATTGGCATGGATCTAAACAGACAACTTGACAGTTGTATTCTTAACCAAATGCAGTCTCCTATTCTTCAACTTTTTATTTACTTCCTGTGATGCTGAGAATGGAGAAAAAAACAACCTACATATCTTCCTTACCTGTGAATGTTGTTCTTCATTCAGCAGCAGCAGACAATTTTCCAGGAGGGTTCGGATGGTGGCAGTTTTCATCTTGCCGCCAGTTTGTCGCAGGTTGCGTGCAACTCGGTACAGCAGGATGCCGACAGGGACAACAAACGGGTTGGTGTCTTCCTTGATCTCATCTCCGCATAGAACAGTCAGGTCGTACAACTTCACTACGTCATCGTCCACATCTGTCAAACCAATAAACATGTGAAACACAGGCTCGTCTGGCATCACTGTAGCTGCAGTTACAGTTTCCACTCATTCCACTATCATCATCATCATCATCATTCAATATCAGGCCTGAGTCTATGGAACATCCAGTCATCATCATCATCATCATCATTATCATCATATCAATATCAATTCAATATCAGGCCTCAGTCTATGGAAAATTGAGTAAGAAAAGTTGGTGCTACTTCTACATCCTAACTGGCAACAAATCATATAATACCGAATATGGATCAAATCAGGGGGAAAAGCAGATTGTGGTGCCATCTTGGTTATTTTTTCCAAGCCCTGTTCTGGCTTGAACTGGAATCATTATTCAAACATTAATTGAGACTCATTTTGGAAAAAAAGATGGCAGCTAGGACAAACAATACCTGTTTGGGGTTTCTATTTGAATGTACTTTGAGGTTAGGGATTTACAAATCCTAATTAAAAAAAATAATGGCTATACAGGAATTCAATACGGACCACAACAAATCAAGCTTTGTACTGGTGAAAACGTTGCTTGTTCCTAACATGAAAGGACAGTGTTTTTAACTGGACGTCTGTATTATACAAATAATGCAGTGTGGCCTCGTTTTGGTCAGACCACCTCAGGGGTTGGGACCTTAGGTCTTGGTCTTGTTATTGCATATTGTAATCATTCATTTTGTTATACCGAAATACCCTTTGAAGTTTATGAAGTCTTTAAACCATCCTCTGTTTCCATGCAATAACTTAGCTGCAAACCATGAAATGTGACGCCATCTTGTTTTCAAGCAGACAAGTCAATATTCATCACGGGACAGGTCAATACTGATCATGTGATGAGTTAATATTCGATGTCAGAGTCAGTCACATGATTTGAGGGTCAACATTGAAATGCATTATTTCGTAACGAGGTACAGATTAACAAATGGAATTGCAAGATTCCCAATAGAGGAGTAACAACATAGAATGAGTGAGTGAGTGAGTTGGGTTTATCGCCGCTTTTAACAGTATTACAGTTATATCGCGGCGTGTCAGCTTAATGTGGGAGGAAAGCCCGAAGTGATGCAGGTCTCAGACGTTTAACACTTCGGTGAAACCCAAGAGCACGGGTATGGTGCTGACAAACCGAGAAACATAATTGGGGTGAACCAGGATTCGAACCCACAATCATAGGTTTCTGGCATGCCCAAGGGACGCAACTCTGCAAAGCAAATCGCGTCGCCTTAGACGACTGGGCCACCCGTGCCCCCAACATAGAATGAAATATGACACACCAGATAATCGAGGATGTCAATCCCTGTGCTTGTCTACTTACTTTTATACAGCCAGTAAGTGTGGCCCTCTTTTGTGGCATTAGATTTCAGAAAGGACAGCAGATTCCTGGCAATGCCGGTCACCAACAGGGGGTCAAACTTGCAGTCCTCCAGCAAGGGGATGTCCTCTGTCTTTATCAGCTCGTATTTCTACACAGGAATAAACACGTTCAGGATTGCATGCAGCCAACATGGGACAGTAGCTGTTTACGAACATATGATGCTCTCTCCATAATGATGTCCTACTACATCCAAGGTTTGCATCTATTTATTCCAAGTTATCTGGATGCCGATATCACTTCAGTCTTGTCATCATGACATTTCACAATAATAATAATAATAATAATAATAATAATAATATTAATAGTAGCAGCAATAATAATAATAATAATAATAATAATAATAATAATAATAATAATAATAATAATAATGCTGCACCAGATTCCATTCAGCAAGTGAATGGACAAAGCGCGAAACATTTATTACTCTGGTTGATGGACCAGTATGAATCGGATGTCGTTTTATTCTCAGCTCCCTGGGAAGCACAAGAAGGTTAACAGCCACATTACCATCAGACCCTACTGGGTACTGATTCAATACTTGGGGGACAGAGGCACTTGCCTACGCAGACACCACATGTGACATGTGTTTCAGTGTGGGGCATGACCGAAGGCCAAGAAACTCTCAGGAGTCAAGCTGCCGAACACACCAACCATCCACCTACTCTCTGCAAGTTATGTTGACCTGATTTGTGGTCACATGCCAATTTGATCAGTATTTCAACTATATCACTGCATGTCAGATTAATTGTGGAAAGAAGCATGGAGTGGTGCAGTTCATGATACCACTCTGATGAAGCTTGCAATCCTGGCACGACTAAGGGAAGCAACTCAAAGATTAAACCTGACTCAAATAAACCTCTTTTAAAAAAACAAACATATATTATGAGCAGGCCATTGAAATGGCTTCAGACATAGCCAACAAAAACACTGATATTGTAGCAGCCATAAAATTTCCGAGTCCCGTGATGGGATTCGAACCACGGACCTTCTGATCCGAGGTCGGACGCCTTGTCCACATGACCAAAGAGGTTAACCCCGTCAGCAAGCTGACAAGGTAAGGATATCATCTGTGGGATGACTCCACGCTCTGCTACAATATTTTTGGCAATAATAAATCTATTTCCAATCCAGCAACACCTGCACGATTCCGTTGAGATGGAAGCACATGGCGACCTCCGGCACATTGCACATGAGGTTGTCCAGCCAGCAGTCAAGCCCGGTCAGCACATTGATGGGCGTGGCCGAGTCCCTGCACATAACAGACATTTCCGTCAACAAAGGAAGAAACAAGTAGAAACATCACATAATCATGCCTGTTTGTCAGAGTATGAGAGTTGGGTCTAACACTGCTTTGATTGTTCGTTGTTTTCATGCATAACGCCGCTCTCAGCAATATTACACCAATATGATGGCAGCCTGTATAAAATCAAGTCGGAGCAGACAATCAAGTGATTGATATTGTGAGCAACAATTCAAGCCGTCGGGGTATAATGACACGCTATCAACCAATCACCTAGCCTGAACATCCGATCGATTTGGTCGCCGTTTACACGGGTTGCAGGGGATCTGTTCCAGCCCCGACTCCCCACAGGGAACACCACTTGGAACAGTATCTCAGTTACATCGAATGTGCTATGTGGGAGGAAAGGCCGAAGTGATGCAGGTCTCAAGACGATCATAATTTTGGTGAAAACCACAAGCATGGGTAGGGTGCTGACTAGATGCAAACTTCATTAACCAGTGTTAACCAAGGGGAACTTAGGGCAGTAACCAAAATAAAACTCATAAACTACAACCTTGGTTATAATAATGGCTGCCAGGAGAAGGCGAAACACAACAGCCATTGCTATAACATACAACTTTTAGAGCTTTGTCTGCATCAATACTTTTCACATTAAGTCTTCATAACATCCTTCTGTGTACTATGGCATAAGATCATCCTGAACAGGTCAATTCTTTGAGCATGGAATTTTATTTGAATACTCTTCTGCCTTGCATCAACAGCCACAGGTAGTATTGACAAGGCAATGTGGCCACACATCCTTGGTGGATTGACTAGAACTTCGGCCTACAAGTGTAGCCAGATGGTAAGTACCCCCCCTCCCCTGCCCCCCCAAACACACCATATGCAGCTGTTGGTTTGGCAGATGGTAGAATCATAACAACAGGCACACCTGTCACACCTGACAGCATGTCGGGCACATCACATCACAACACAATCCGTTCCAAACTGTTATGCAACAATTCAGGCAAACTTGAATATGGCATTATTTTTCATAAAAGAATAATTGCAATGTTGTTGCATGACTAACATCTCTGGTCATATCACTTCAATGACGTTCCATTAAATAATGCTAGTGATTATAAACATTTATAAACCAACTGTGATGTTATCCTATTGTGTCTCCAAGCGTGTTTACTTCCTGTAAGCAGGGTCGTTACAATATTCCATGGATTTTATATATAATTATTATATCATATCATGAATTTGTACAGCGCACTTTTCAATTCATTACTCCTGAAATGTGCTTAGAGCATGATAGTTCCTATTATTATGCAAGTCATCAGACAGAGTGCACAGATTTTTCTTTCTCAGCTCCCTAGGAGTATACAACCCAAACAGCCCGTGAGGCACTAAAGTTAACAGTCACGTTACCATATTATCCTACTAGGTACCGAGTATTCCCGCTGGCTTTTGAAACTGCCAGTCCACAAGGACTGGCAACTCTTAAAATTACCAGTCCCTCCTAATTTTTGCCAGTCCCAATTTTCAACAAATAAAAAAACCCATGAAAATTATTTGGTTTCAATTCTTTCAACATCATATTCAGTGCAAAGATGTCATCTCTAGTGTAACTTAGTTTGATCTATACGTCATTCACACAAACTTCAGTCACAATTTTCTCTTCTTTTTTTTAATATTCGAGACAAAGTTGCTATAAATGGATATTTATCCTAGAAATAGACAAGGAGAGACCCTGATGGTAACAGACATGCAGACTTTGTTTGAAAAAATGTACTTATATGAATATCACAGATATTTTGTTCAACAACAAAGATTTATAAGGTACTTTATTTGCCGGTCCACAGGGACTGGCAGTCACATGAATTACCGGTCCAAGCCTAATTTTACCGGTAAAAAACTGGTAATTACCGGTAAACGGGAACACTGGGTACCCGTTCACTGCTGGGTTAACAGAGGCATATTATGAACTAAGCCAATTGCCCAAGGTACCCGTAAAGATCCAGGTAGAGAAAAGGTCTTTAGCAACCCATGCTTGTTGTTAGAGGCAACTAAGGGGATTGGTTGGTCAGGCTCGCTGACTCGGTTGATGTATGTCACTGTATCCCAATTTGCTCATGATGGCAATCACTGGTCGGGTCCTGACTGGATTATTTACAGACCCCCATCATATAGCTGGAATATTGCGGAGTTTGGCGTTAAACAACAAACAAACAAACATGCCCCAGGAGAAGCCTCATGTACTGCATCTGTTGAAACTTCTATTGACTTGTGTTGATATTTTATATATCAAAAGACACATGGTTTAAAGTTTTAAACATTTATCGACTCATTTTGACACATTTGACATATGTTATATCAAAATACAGGTTGGTGACAATCTCTATGTACAGGCCAGTCTGTATTAAACCTATGAGATAGAGCTGTACATTGACTGTGTATTTGTCATTGTTTGTAAGCAGTGTTCGAAATAAAATAATTGCCAGGCTGCCATCAGGTCCCTCCGACTCTAGAAGGTACAGACCCTGACTGAACTCTTCAGGCCCTCATTGAAAAAACCCTGCAGCTTATTGTGAGCAAATCAATACACACATAAAGTTACTGCAGGCCATAATGACACATACAACTTCGAACTACGGACCGACATGAGATCTACCTGCCACGGTCCTACTGGCTGGCGTTTATATGGAATACTGTTTAGTAACTATTGCCAGAATGCCAACAAATACAGACAAGATTAAATCATAAGTTCATAGTCTGGTTCTTAACCAATCAGAGGCTAGTATATTAATGTAAGGTGAGATAATTACAAATATATATCTTTCAACTTTGTCATTGATGGTCACTGACATAGGTTTGGATGAGTATGTTTTTACGCCGCTTTCAGCAATATTGCAGCAATATCACAGCAGGGGACACCAGAAATGGGCTTCACACATTGTACCCATGTCGAGAATCGAACCCGGGTCTTCGGCGTGACGAGTGAACGCTTTAACCACTAGGCTACCCGACCGCTCCAGGTTTGGATAAAGTGAACCTGTTGTAAGCAGCATAGTGTCCCTAGGGAAGGCAAGATTCACACTATTGAATCACCCATGAAATTAAAACATAAGCAAATAGTTTATTCAAAAGATCCAAGTCTTGTTTGTTTGTTCTCTCACCTGAGTTTGAGACTGACACAGGGATGCGTGCCACCCCCGAAGATGGGCAGATCGGTCCCGATAAGCATGTGGATATCCTCGAATGTCCAGTACACCTCCCGGTGATATCCACTCCCCTCTGGCTGAGACACACAATACACAGCTCAGTACACAGAGTACACACATGTATACACCAGGGCTGGCTAGCAATAGAATTCACAGAGATCGATAATCGCTAACATAATATCGATAAAATATCGTTGAATATCGGAAAGGTAACTTTGAGCAAATATACCAAAAATTCCAAAAGAAATCAACTCATTTCATGCCACTGGTGAGTGGTGACATTTATACACAGATCACTTTGCGGACATTTAAGAAATATCAATTGCTCTCCGTCTTCGGCAATTGACATGACTTACTATATCATTTCTCTTTTGGTAAATCTAAACTTCCTCATCACAATAGTTTATGTAAGTTATTATCAATGATACAATTATCATATTGATAATCGTTAATATTTCTTCCCATCGCCGATAATTACGATTATTGATCCTTATCGCCAGCCTGGTACACACATCATTGTGCCAAACCCTGCATACATTATACATGCAACATAGTGTAAGCCATTCAAATCAAGTACAAACACATGCTTGTTTGGGCCATGAAAAGAGCCTCATCACAATAGCTCACCTGGATATGTACAGTACAGAATGTCAACAAAGAAAAATAAAAAATATAGGTGCTGACAGCATGGCCAACACTGATAACCAAATATTTTCAGCATAAAATATGAAGACTAACTGATAGATACGTAACAAGTAACTACATTTCATAAATGCTTTCTGTGCAATTTTCAGCCAGGTGAGCTAAAATTATAATTTGTCTCATGAGGAACATTTATTCTAAAAGGAGGTTGCCAGGCTTTTGTTATTTTCCACACTTGACAAAAAGATAATAACACAAACTTAGGCCACACAATATTTTACACTTGATTTACAGATTTTTTTACAGAAAAATACCTGTCAGAGGGCAGGAAAAAGAATTATAAAGCTATTTAATTTTGTTAAGTTTTCTGTGATCAGCACTATATTTCCTTACTTTATTTGTTCCCACAAAACAATTGAAGACATAATATCCTCAACTGTATTTAGCAGAGTATTTAGATAACTTTTTGAAGTTCAAAACAAATCTCAAATTGTCCATGTTGTCTTCTTTTCTCCATCAGAATTTTTCAAAAGAGAATTGAGAACCCAGAAATAAAAAGAATGGTAAAAGAAACACTCTTCCATACACACACCTTGGGGAGAGGATCAGGTATGACTGCTTGCTCTTCTGTGCTTGGCGCCGTTTTCTTGGTGACAGAGCTGGCATTGGGGATTGACACACTCTGATTCTGTGGGATGAGTTCGTTGACCGACACACCCGACACGGGGTTATCTTCACAGGCACTGGCCGACAAACTGTAACCAAGGTAACGAGGAGTATGACCACTCTAGTCTCACCTCAAGTCAGTACCACGGTACAGAAGCTCACCTTGACTCAGTGATACAACATTGAAGGTGAGTGAGTGAATGAGTGAGTAAGTTTAGTCTGAATGACGTTTTGAACAGTATTTCAGTAATATATCACGGCATGTCAGTTTAATGTGGGAAGAAAGCCCTAAATGATGCAGGTCTCAAATGTTTACTTATTAGTGAAACTGACGATCTTGGGTCTGGTGCTGACAAACATTGAAACATAATCGGAGCGAACTGAGATTCGAACCTACAGTCTTAGTAAAATCTAAATATTTATTTTACATTTGTGTACTTATCCTGCAATACTCCTTGATGCATTTACTTTTTTCCTTTGACAGAAAAACAAACTTGTGTCAGGTCCAACTGAAGAACGAGTTGTTCCAATCAGTTGTGAGGAAGACCCCATCACACAGCCCATATGACCACAGAAGTGATCACGTCCTGTTTTCACATTACTGCTTGATTGTAACATCTGAAGACATTGTGGGGAGGAAGCTCTGCGAGAGGTGGGCAACGAAGTAATGCAGGATAAGTATACAAATGGTAAAAAAAATGTAGATTTTAATGAATTTTGTAACATTTCCTGCATTACTCCTTAGTTAATCTGAATTTGACATGATCCTTAGAAAACACTTGATGACGTCCAGGGAGTAGTCCATTGCACTCCTTGCGAAGATAGGCAACCATGTGTATGAACACTGCTTGACTCAGGGAAGGCAGGCTCTGGACAGCTGGAGATTTTACTGGCATTTGGGATTGGTGACCTGCTTGGCGACAGCCAAAGGGCCAAAACTGTGTACGCCTTTGACGTCTTCCAACGCCACATCCCTCAGGTAATGGCGTGCACAGACTGTGTCGGATCTCAAAAACATCCTTCCACGATGGACCTAATGGAGCAATTGATGTAAAGAGCCATCATAGATAGCAACTGTCTGGATCTCATGAGGATTGTTGGCCCTGGGAGGATCGAGACCAGTGGATTTAGAAGCCTAAAGGATGATGGCACTTAACCATAGGGATATGGTGTTGCAGCTGACTTCTGAACGTCGTGGCTGTCCTGGAGATGTGAATGTCTTAGAGTGGCAGATAAAAACATTCTGTGCACGAACTGGGCATCTTCATGAGGATAGTGAAGGACCTATCGGGCTGTCCTGGAAGTTGAATCTTGGCAATGAAGTCCCAGTAAAGCCCAAGGTGAATGGCTCCCTGCGCCCTGCCCTCAAATGAAACCCGGGGGATGTCGAGTGCATGCAGCTCGCTGACCCGTGCTGCCATAGCTAGTGCCAAGAGGAAAGGCATCTTCTTGGTGAGGTTAAAAAAAGAAGCTGAATGGAGAGGCTCAAACAGAGGTCCACGCAGAAACCTGAGAACCATGATCCCACGCTGGCTGTCTGAAGTTGGCCTTCTGATCTTCAAGACAGAAGGAGTGCAGCAAGGCCTGCAGATCTGGAGCCTTGGCCATTTTACGATGCTCTGGAACTGCCAACAGGAAGTTAATGGCCACCAGGAAGGTAGTGATAGTGCTGCTCTTGAGGTGTCGCTTGCTGCACAGGAACAGAAGGAATCTGCCAAGAATCGAGGGGACTTTGAAGTGAGGTCCCAATGTTTGTCCTTGTAAAATCATTCAAAGGAATGTCAATTGTCATCATAGAGTCCCTGCAAAGAAGGTCTGTGCACCATGGCTATGGGTTTATGGTGTCTTGCTGAGTAGCCCCTATCGCCCAATGCTCTTTTGCAATGAATCTAGCTTGCAGATATAATCTGATTGGCGACGGTTTGGGCAACATTCTGTGTGGGTGGATCAGGAGGTTTGGCTACCCAGGTAGTTCCAGTAGATCATTTTTGATAAGGTCACTGAGGTCCACCCTCTCACTGGCAACCAAGGCGCAACCAAAATCAGAGCAAAGCTTTTGGTTACTCTGATCTTCTGTATCAGAAGTACAGGATCGGAAAAGTGTATGCTCTTAGTCCTTCCAAAGGGAGGCTGACAGCGTCTTTATCCCATAACTGCAGATCTGGAACCAGAGAGATATACATCCAAATCTGGAAGTTTGGGCTGGTGGTAAACAGGATGATGTTAGGTTGCCCGAGACGCTGGCAGATCAGGCTGAAGACTTTGGGGTGAAGTATATACTCCATGGGAGCCACCTTGTCTGGCTGGGATAGAGCATCTGCCAGATGTTCTTACACCCTGGGATGTGCTGGACCAGAAAATTGCAGGTCCAGACGATCCAACAGATGAAAGAACTGTAACGTCAGCAGCAGCAGAAAGTGGGAGTGACTTGTCTGCCAGTGGGTTATCGCTAGAATGAGCGCCTCCAGCTCCAGGTTGTTGATATGCCATGTACGCTGTACGTTGGACCACAGCCTTGAAGCCATCTGGTCTTCCAAGTGAGCGCCCCAACCCTGTAGAAAGGCGTCTACACCCACAGATCCTGACGTCTGATGAAAAGCACCAGGAACTGTGGGACGGGCCACAGGCAAAGTATGAGAGGCTCTTGAAGGGATGGAAGAGGCACCTGGTAAATCCCGGAAGAGGAGGCGGTAACGTAACATCAGGGGTCCCTGGAGTCTCCTGTAGGCCTGGCAGTCTGACATCATCCTACAGTGGGGAGAGGGGGGACAAAATTGACACTTCTTTCCCACAGAACAGAAACCAGTGCAATCAAGCCACCGTGGGTGGGGGTCCTCTAGTGACTTCTTACCATAACAAAGGACACATTTGGCAAGCATAAATCTGCAATTAAGCAGAAGCTGAGCAGATGAGGAGTGAGTGAGTGAGTGTGGTTTTACGCCGCTTTTAGCAATATTCCAGCAATATCACGGCGGGGGACACCAGAAATGGGCTTCACACATTGTACCCATGTCGGGAATCGAACCCCGGTCTTTGGCGTGACGAGCTAACGCTTTAACCACTAGGCTACCCGACCGCCCCAGCAGATGAGGAAGATAAATCACATATAAATCCTGAACAACTGAACAGGATGAACAATGGACAATTTTGATGTACACAACTAGTCAGCCTGGTGTTAGCAGTAATGTGAAGATATGTGACGTCATCAGTTCAATGGTCACGAGGGCGCCTGTGTGATGGTGTCTACCTCACAACTGATTGGAACAAATTCTTCTTCAGCTGTACCTCAAACTGCTTCATTTTTCTGTCACAAGAAGTAAATTAAGGAGTAATGCAGGATAAGTTAAGAAAGTTTCTGTCATGCCCAAAGAATGCACCCCTTCTTCTTCTTTAAATTTTTGTGCAACATTCTTAGCTCACCTGTGATACAGAAACTTGGAGTACATGCTTCTGTTCTGAAGGGTGTTACGACTTTTACTTTTCCTGGGCACACATTTCATCTGTAAAACCAGATCAGAAGATGTAAATATATTTAACTGTCCCCTTTTAAACTTAAGGGTGCCAACAGGAAGAATACTTTGAAGCCATCTTCAAATTTGGCGAATTTCATTTCACCATAAGCCAGATAATATTCTAGGAAGTCTAATACAAGGAATTTTGAAACCTGATCTGTGTAGCTTGACAGACTTGTGATAAGTAACTCTCTGCTTAATGGGATTAGGTCCACACTTTGATTTGACCACAAAAGCAAACAAACAGTTTGGGCAGTTAAATATCCTTCATCACAGCCATAAAATTGTGTTTTGTCATATGATAGTCACAAACATGAACTTGTTCCTATATGGGTTTCTGCCACTGCTGGCCGAGGTCCCATTGAGACAGCGGAACCAAAATGTCTACTTATCCAGAATTCTGCTTATACTCCTTTAATCACGTTAATTAATCTGTACTGATAACTGTTTAAAAGGGAACATGCAGCTAAATAAATACATCTTTTAGTGTGTATGTATCTTCATCAAAATAATCTTGTGTGTTGGAAAAAATATGAATAATATTTACCTTTCCTTCCATGTCTTTAGCAACACTTTCATAAAAGAAATGACGCAACCAGCTCCATTCTTCCTGTAAAACAAAATAACAAATAATTGTAAGGGACAGATCAAATTTTTGTTTGATAATTGAACCTGATGCGATATATATCGCACTACTTACTCTGTGATGTATTTCAGTCCCATTCTCCATGTTCCATGTGACCTGGATGGGGTAACTGCTTTGAACCAGATTGTGTTTTAACATGCATGATTGGTTAACTTACACCCAGACATTAACAAATGTCTAATAATATGCAATCAGATTTAGCCAGTCCCTGCACGACCAGGATGACAGAGTCCTAATCCACAGAGCCACTGTAGCGCTACTAATACACTGGCTTCTCAAACAACCTTCAAAATTCACGCTAGTCTGCTCACCAAAGACAAATACATTGCACTGAGGACAAGTAAGAATCCAATGATGGTAGTTCTCACTGACCAGTAGCACTTGGGGGCTAGTCTGCTCACCGAAGACAAATACATTGCACTGAGGACAAGTAAGAATCCAATGATGGTAGTTCTCATTGACCAGTAGCACTTGGGGGCTAGTCTGCTCACCGAAGACAAATACACTGCACTGAGGACAAGTAAGAATCCAATGATGGTAGTTCTCACTGACCAGTAGCACTTGGGGGCTAGTCTGCTCACCGAAGACAAATAAATTGCACTGAGGACAAGTAAGAATCCAATGATGGCAGTTCTCACTGACCAGTAGCACTTGGGGGCTAGTCTGCTCACTGAGGACAAATAAACTGCACTGAGGACAAATAAGAATCCAATGATGGTAGTTCTCAGTGACCAGTAGCACTTGGGGGCTAGTCTGCTCACCGAAGACAAATAAATGGGCGATCTTTTTGGTCCAAAGGGCAATAACTCTCATAACATGTAGAGACGGAGCCAAGCTAAAGAGTTATCCTGTTGCACCTTCGTTCAAAAACGGTCGTTTACAACTGAATATTTTTAACTAGCACATATTTTGTAGTGATTATTAGTTGATAATATCAACATTTGTTTAGTCTTCAACTACAAGACGAATTGTCACTATGGAAGATAGCAGGAAAAACGTCATGAAAAAGAGTATATTGCCACGGTATTTTCTACGTCCGAAAACAGACAGGTATTCTGTCAGTCTGGGCTAACATATTGCATCCATGAAATAATGCAAACTCATTTTATTTATCAGCCTTTGTGTTATTTCCCACAACAATTCAAAGCATTCAAATCTCAACAAATACTACCATGGACTTCAATTTAATAAAATTAGTGATATGCCTACATTTGCAGCACAGACATCTTTGACAGGCCTTTACCAATGATCTATATAGTAAGTATACATCCGTGCCTTTACAAATATTTAAGAAGAAATAACGTTCAAAATAATAAAACAACTGATTTTAAATGTTACTTTTTATATCAAAATGAAAGTTGCATCTGAATATTTAAATTTATATTATTTTTTAGAAATAGGCCAAATGAAAATCTACCATGCATCTTTTAAGCACTCAGTTACTCAGTTGTAATATACATACTAGTCACCATACTTTGAAAAAAGAGATTTATCCATATTATTCTGCCCCTTATAACATGTGTCCTACCATTAAGTGCTCTGAGTCATCACAGGTGTTAATTCATTGATCCATCATTTCTTACAGAATTCTGATACTCATGCTCTTAAAATAGTAGTAAATTACAGAGATTTGTCCCAACAAACAACAAATCATACTGACTACCCCACAAAATGTGTATGATGCATAAATAGATGTAAATCATAGTTTTATCTTCTTGTTTTAGTAACATTATATTTATTTTAATGTTGACAAATTATTTCCCATACATACCAACACACTATCCTTATGTATCTAAGTATCCTGATTTTCATTCAACAGTATTTCAAGACACCTGTAATATAAAGTATATTTTGTAGATATTATTATCATATAGCAAATATGAATTTAGAAAGTTTATCATCAAATCTTCTGATGGTTAAATAAATGCAAAGTGAACCCCACAACATTCCATGTAGATAAATGGATTTATTTATGTTATTTGTTTTTGCATATAACAGATTTAACTTACATATGTTACAGTCAGTGTCTATAAACAGGCCCAATATGTATATTGACTGAAAATTTTAGTCAATGTGCATATTGACTGATTCACTCAGGCAAGGTATATTTTTTCTTAAATTTTTTATTCATTTATTATTGCCTGAAATATAGGACCGGATTTTAGACAAACTGGCTGAAATAAATTTAGCCTGCTAAATTTAATCTCCTCAATTTAATTTGGATCTATTTTGATCTTATCAAGATCAAAGTAACTTATGAAAGAAATTAAAAATGTTTTCACAATGAATTGAATGATTCTCCAAACATGAAAGAATACCAGAGTCCTTTTTTTATTTTACTTATCTTTATTAGCATAATATTCAGTTCAGAAACAGATGACTGCTGAAAAGTCAAGCATGTGTAATCAAATACTAGTACACATGCACAAGTATGCCGAGATATTAAATAAAATAATAAGAGTCATTGTGCAATGCAGATATCTGTTGGTGTGAATAGAAAAAAAATAACATTGATAATTTGTTTATATTGGAATTTGAAACATCAGTTTAGAACAAGGAAACATTAGAAGCAAGGCCTAATGAAGTAAGAATCAGCTTTATCTGTGTCACAATCATATGATTATTGTCAATGCAAACTGGATGTAGACACTGCAATGTTAATACAATCAACATTATAGATATTGACAATTAGTATGAATATATTGTTTTATTTTATAAAAATTGTAGTTGGTACAAATACTCTTGATTATGTATTTTAACTAATATATAGGGTCCTCTGTGTCTGAAAATTATTTTTTTCTACTTTGTAAAATTCAAAAAAGGCCAAAATAATATATATCTTTCATTGATCATACTGGAATATAATGATGGTAGTATTTGGCAACAAACAGCTACCATTCATATACATAAAGTCCTTTTATACAACATGCACCAATTAACCCTTAATATCAAAACAGATTTCAGTGATTTCCATTACTTTTGTTTTCAACATTGTATCATGATATCTAGTTGATGACAGTGCCTGTTACTCTTACAGTTTCTTGAGAACATTTCTCATTGCTCTCTGTTATATATCTGACAAATACTTACATGTGTTGCTGTCAATATTCACAACATTGAGGCTACGGGCAACTTTACGTTGCATAAGACCTTCACATTTCGCATACCGCATCGCCTTAGGCTGTACATACTGAAATGCATGCATATGATGTAGCCTGCTCGGCAATACTACAACATAGATATAGGAACGTATACAAAATCTACTTTATTTTTAAAAGTGTGATATTCATACATCAAGGGCAACACTTTTAGTACTGATTGCAAAACGTCAACAAAGCGACCTGGGATGAACGATCAGCTGATCTCACCGCATCGCTTCGAGCGCCTATCTAGTGGATAACTATACAATATAATCAGTCGTGGTCATCCCTGATGTATAATTATATCAAGGAACATTTATTTCCGGACATGGCAATAGATAAGTAATTGTTTAGGCGAAAAGATATACTGTCCGCACACAAGTGTGACCGTTGCCGACAGAGGTGAAGGTTGTACTAGTTTACTGTCTATAGGCGTCATAGTAACATGTAGTCCTCGTATCGCGCATACCACAGGCGCCGTCAGTTTACGGTTGGGCCGTCCGGGTTAGTGAAGGGAAGATAAATTGAAAAAGATCGCCCATTGCACTGAGGACAAGTAAGAATCCAATGATGGCAGTTCTCACTGACCAGTAGCACTTGGGGGCTAGTCTGCTCACCGAAGACAAATAAACTGCACTGAGGACAAGTAAGAATCCAATGATGGCAGTTCTCACTGACCAGTAGCACTTGGGGGCTAGTCTGCTGACCGAAGACAAATAAACTGCACTGAGGACAAGTAAGAATCCAATCATGGTAGTTCTCACTGACCAGTAGCACTTGGGGGCTAGTCTGCTGACCGAAGACAAATAAACTGCACTGAGGACAAGTAAGAATCCAATGATGGTAGTTCTCACTGACCAGTAGCACTTGGGGGCTATAATCATACATATCACCTTATTCAGGGTTTGAAATGATTTGAAAGCCCAACAAGACAGTCAGGCAGGTGACCCATAAGTGTTGCCTGCCCATCTTCAAACTTTCCAGCCTGCATTGAGACATCATAAATATTGACCAAATGCAGAAACTGAGCGACAATTCACATCTGGATTCAGTTGAAATAAAGCAAATAGCTATAATGAAACTGAATACTTATGTAATCTTGAAATGATCTGGCAGACAGTCGGTAGGCGGAGGAAAATGCCATGCAGCGCGACAGTAAAGTTACCTGCCATGGGAAGGCTTTTAAGTTGGGCACTGACCGTATAACTCCATATTGCATTAGGTTCCTGACAGCTTGGCTAACCCAAGATGGGAAGTAAATCAGTAACCAGCTCCTCTTCCAAACCCAGGTTTTATCATGGTTCTCTTCCAAACCCAGGTTTTATCATGGTTCTCTTCAAAACCCAGGTTTTATCATGGTTCTCTTCCAAACCCAGGTTTTATTATGGTTCTCTTCCAAACCCAGGTTTTATTATGGTCCTCTTCAAAACCCAGGTTTTATTATGGTTCTCTTCAAAACCCAGGTTTTATTATGGTTCTCTTCCAAACCCAGGTTTTATCATGGTTCTCTTCCAAACCCAGGTTTTATTATGGTTCTCTTCCAAACCCAGGTTTTATCATGGTTCTCTTCCAAACCCAGGTTTTATTATGGTTCTCTTCCAAACCCAGGTTTTATTATGGTCCTCTTCCAAACCCAGGTTTTATTATGGTTCTCTTCCAAACCCAGGTTTTATTATGGTTCTCTTCCAAACCCAGGTTTTATTATGGTTCTATTATGGGTGACTTCTTCACCTGCCTTGAGCTTTTACATTGCAGATATAAGACCTTGGTTTTCCAATTGAAGTTTCATAAACTGGCCTTTTGATATGAGTATAATTATAATGTTGATTTTTGATTGGTTAAAAGTCACACTTCGTTTTTAATGAAAGTTCCATGACGTGAATTGAATCTGCAACCTCACATATCATGTTCAATTTTGAAACCCGCTGTCTTCCCACTGAGCTCCCTGGGCAGGGGATGTAAAGGTGTTCAATTTTACATGTCATGAATCCAGTTGGTCCATGTGTTTTCTCTCTCACACGCTTTGATCGAATTCCCATTACACCATGACACACTGTATTGTAATACAATAAGGTATCTTGATGTTTTCTTATATTTTCTGGTATTTCTTGCACTTAAACGGTTCATAAGTTGGATAAAGTATGACTGCTCTATTTGGGTTGAAAACGTAAAACCTTGAGCTCTTGAAATCGCTTTCCCCTCGCTCGCGGTTTTACATTTTCAACCAAAATCGAGGAGATGTGTTTTATTCTCAACTTCTGAATCAGTTCTCGATGCTTCAACTTTGATACAAACGGGAACTGAATAAAAAGTAGTAAACATGGTCAACAATAATCTCAGGGGTGTGTCCTCTGGAAAACATTTCTAAGACTGACAAGCCTTGTCATTCTCACCTGTTCTTTCCTGAGCAAGTGTTTGTGTATGTCGAACTCGTCCAGGAGCAGAGTGTTGCTGATGCGGTGCACCATCATGCTGATGTGGGACGACTTGCAGAACGGGATCTTGAGTAGCTTCTTGATGTTCTGTGGACCAAAAGTGACATGGGTCATGACATGAGGCATAGAGCAGAACAGTGACATGAGGCATAGAGCAGAACAGTGACATGAGGCATAGAGCAGAACAGTGATACAAAGCATAGAGCAGAACAGTGACATGAGGCATAGAGCAGAACAGTGACATGAGGCATAGAGCAGAACAGTGATACAAAGCATAGAGCAGAACAGTGATACAAAGCATAGAGCAGAACAGTGATATGATTCATAGAGAAGAACAGTGACATGAGGCATAGAGAAGAACAGTGACATGATTCACAGAGCAGAACAGTGACATGAGGCATAGAGCAGAACAGTGATACAAAGCATAGAGCAGAACAGTGACATGAGGCATAGAGCAGAACAGTGACATGAGGCATAGAGCAGAACAGTGATATGATCCATAGAGCAGAACAGTGACATGATCCATAGAGCAGAACAGTGACATGAGGCATTGAGCAGAACAGTGATATGAGGCATAGAGCAGAACAGTGACATGATCCTTAGAGCAGAACAGTGACATGAGGCATAGAGCAGATCAGTGACATGAGGCATAGAGCTGAACAGTGACATGAGGCATAGAGCAGAACAGTGACATGATTCATAGAGCAGAACAGTGACATGAGGCATTGAATAGAACAGTGACATGAGGCATAGAGCAGATCAGTGACATGAGGCATAGAGCTGAACAGTGACATGAGGCATAGAGCAGAACAGTGACATGAGGCATAGAGCAGAACAGTGATACAAAGCATAGAGCAGAACAGTGACATGATTCATAGAGAAGAACAGTGACATGAGGCATAGAGAAGAACAGTGACATGATTCACAGAGCAGAACAGTGACATGAGGCATAGAGCAGAACAGTGACATGAGGCATAGAGCAGAACAGTGATACAAAGCATAGAGCAGAACAGTGACATGAGGCATAGAGCAGAACAGTGACATGAGGCATAGAGCAGAACAGTGATACAAAGCATAGAGCAGAACAGTGATATGATTCATAGAGCAGAACAGTGACATGAGGCATAGAGCAGAACAGTGACATGATTCATAGAGCAGAACAGTGACATGAGGCATAGAGCTGAACAGTGACATGATTCATAGAGCAGAACAGTGACATGATTCATAGAGCAGAACAGTGACATGAGGCATAGAGCAGAACAGTGATATGATCCATAGAGCAGAACAGTGATATGAGGCATAGAGAAGAACAGTGACATGATCCTTAGAGCAGAACAGTGACATGAGGCATAGAGCAGATCAGTGACATGAGGCATAGAGCTGAACAGTGACATGAGGCATAGAGCAGAACAGTGACATGATTCATAGAGCAGAACAGTGACATGAGGCATTGAATAGAACAGTGACATGAGGCATAGAGCAGATCAGTGACATGAGGCATAGAGCTGAACAGTGACATGAGGCATAGAGCAGAACAGTGACATGAGGCATAGAGCAGAACAGTGATACAAAGCATAGAGCAGAACAGTGACATGATTCATAGAGAAGAACAGTGACATGAGGCATAGAGAAGAACAGTGACATGATTCACAGAGCAGAACAGTGACACGAGGCATAGAGCAGAACAGTGACATGAGGCATAGAGCAGAACAGTGATACAAAGCATAGAGCAGAACAGTGACATGAGGCATAGAGCAGAACAGTGACATGAGGCATAGAGCAGAACAGTGATACAAAGCATAGAGCAGAACAGTGATATGATTCATAGAGCAGAACAGTGACATGAGGCATAGAGCAGAACAGTGACATGATTCATAGAGCAGAACAGTGACATGAGGCATAGAGCTGAACAGTGACATGATTCATAGAGCAGAACAGTGACATGAGGCATAGAGCAGAACAGTGACATGATTCATAGAGCAGAACAGTGACATGATTCATAGAGCAGAACAGTGACATGAGGCATAGAGCAGAACAGTGATATGATCCATAGAGCAGAACAGTGACATGATCCATAGAGCAGAACAGTGACATGAGGCATTGGATAGAACAGTGACATGAGGCATAGAGCAGATCAGTGACATGAGGCATAGAGCTGAACAGTGACATGAGGCATAGAGCAGAACAGTGACATGATTCATAGAGCAGAACAGTGACATGAGGCATTGAATAGAACAGTGACCTGAGGCATAGAGCAGAACAGTGACATAAGGCATAGAGCAGAACAGTGACATGATTCATAGAGCAGAACAGTGACATGAGGCATTGAATAGAACAGTGACATGAGGCATAGAGCAGAACAGTGATATGAGGCATAGAGCAGAACAGTGATATGATCCATAGAGCAGAACAGTGATATGATTCACAAAGCAGAACAGTGATATGTTAGTGAGTGTCCAACCATGTCCATGGCAGGCAAATTGGGAAAAATTATTATTTTGTTCAAAATTTAGATTTTTGTAAAGTTTTTATTTTCCTGAACTCTTAGATCATATTAACATTGTAATTGTGGGGTACACATAACTATCCCAGCAGAATGGTCTTGTGAAACTATTCAACTCCAAAGTCAGCTCTGACACAAGAGATGAAAGCAGGTGCAATGTCACATCCTTCCTGGCACCCATTCAACAGCCAGGGAAAGCCTTTCCCCTTGTAGGGATTCCGGGTAACCATGGTAACACAAGGCTTTCAAGTAAACCATGCTGGTCGTATGGCGCGACTGAAAGGATCAGGTGGTCACACTTGGTTGATTGCATTGCTCATAATATCAGTTACTGGATTGTTTGGAAAAACCTTGAATATTTTCAGCCCGCCACCATTTAGCCGTTATATTGCTGAGTGAGGCATAAAAAACAAAACAAACAAACAAACAAAGTGAATGTGTGATTACCTACCTCAGCGTCAGTGACGACATCAACTTCTCCAGTCAGGTCAGGGAAGTTGTTGGCCATGTTGAAACTGTGACAACATTCATAGATATAGATAATCTTTTAAACATACCATCATAGGCACTTTGGCCGGAGATGGGATGTAACAGAGAGTTTATACATGACTTATAGACTCCCTGAGTTAAGTAAGTGAAATATATCTATCTAAATATTCACAGTATAGTCAATACAAATCAGATAACAGCAGCTTGACTATTACTACCATCTGCACAGAGTCATGTTCTGATGTATGGGTCAGCTGCCCCTAACTTAAGTCAGACAAAGGCTGGTTGGCCACCGAAGCATGAGATTGTGGATAAGGTGCAGGCAGATGATACATGTGTTGCACGTCATGCATGTGGCACGTGGCAGCCTGACCGTGATTCGCTCCTTGGGGATAAATGGACAATGCTTTCTGTTCGTCGGGACTTCACCCTCGGACAGCGGCCAGGCAGCTCGTTCGCTGGAGCCTCCAAAATGTCGCCTGGCCATTACTGTCCTCTTATCATTATTAGGACTATGTAGCTGTATTGGTCAAATCACGAAATCCACAAAGTGTCTTGGACCCAAATATAGCTTGTGTTTGAAGGACAGATATCCCAAAGCAGTTTAGGGTTTAATACCAGGATAATACAAAAAAAAAACTGTACAGGGAGGTCTTACAGTCTTACAAGTTAACACAGAGTCAACTCCTGATCGAAGATATAAGTCGCCAAAGTAATTGTTCATAGTGAACTTGTGAATTCAGGATATTTTAGTTCATTAACATGGCAATTCAACACCAATGGCATGTTCATTGTACATCACGGCAGTGACAAATGAACGCTCATTCTAACTACACGTTTCCTTGATGTTCCACCCAGTTCAAGTGCAGGTAAAAAAAGAACGCCTCAGTTCCACTGGGACCGTCAATACACAAGGACAGTACTGTCATGGCTATGTACATGTGATTTGTTAATCCAAAAACATTAATCCAACTGACTGTCTTGTCAGAATGAAGTGTTTTCCAACACTTTTCCAAGTGTTTACTTCATGGCAGAATAATAAAGAATGATTTAAGCTGTTGAAAGGAGATGTTAAAACATGGTTCACCTTGAAAACTCTGGGTGTTCTCGTTTACGTGGAAAGTCTCGGAAAAACTGTTCCAGAACGGAGCTGCTTCGGAGCCAGTTTGAGGGCGGGACATTGAGGTTGGTATTGAGTTGCAATCTGGAGAATGTTGGGGACGTGGCCACACTCGTATACTTGACCACAGCTGTGGACCGGACATCGGGGCCCATTGCTTTTGGAACAACCTCCTACAACATCAACAATCTATGGATGAAATTATGCAGAAATGTATAGAAGAATATGGCTGAGCCATGATCATGATGATAGTATTAGATAACCATAAAGTCATACTGTGAGCAGGTGAATCACACTGAGTATACCGTATACGACGTAATAAGCGCCCAGGGCGCTCTCAAAATTAGAAATAGGGGGCCCTTATTAGAATATAATTTTCGTGAGAGAAAAAAACAGAGTTGAAAGATCTTAAATTTCGTGGTTTATGCTAACAGCCTGAAATGATACAAAAGAAAAGTCTGTGCGTATTATACACAACAGATACTTTTTCCAGAAATTAATTGCCCATAATTAAGGGTGCATATAACACACGAGTGCGTATTATACACGAATAAATAAGTCTTGTGTACATTGATCAATCGGAAGGGGTGCTAATTGGGATTGTTCACTAGCTATTCAATATATTAGCAAATATGGGCGCTTATTAGAGCGGGGCGCTTATTACGTCGAATACAGTAATCCTGTTGATTAATTCAAACATGGCTATTAAATCAAACAATGCCAAATGTTATGAATAGATGTCATATAAAAAGAAAGAACAATGTGTCCTTTCATGCACACTGACATTCTTTAGTACACATTGTTCTTTCTCTTTTGACTTTTATATTGCATACTTTTGACCTTTATTTGAACTTTGTATTTTTTAACCAGTGTCTCTTTGTTTTGCATGATGTCCTTTATTGGTGACATTTAATATTTTATTCATAACATTTGACTATTATTGTGTACTTTTTTCCTATATTTCAACTTTGTTTTTTTTTAATGAATGGCCGCCCATACTATTGGCAGCCTTTTCAGTTTTTCCTTATTAGCACATTCTTGTCCTTCAACACAGACATGCATTTACAGCTTGGGGCTAAGTAAGGATGAAGGGATAATCTAATTAATGCCAACATCATGTTGGGTTAATGGAATAAATAAAATATTCTAAACCAAATCAAATCATGCATTATTCCACTAATCATCAAACTTTGTGCGTTGGTTTTAACACGGCTTTGAACAGTATTACAGTTATATCATGGCGTGACAGTTTAATGTGGGAGGAAACACAGAATTGATGGAGGGCTCAGACGTTTATAAAATCCACGAGCACGGGTATGGTGCTGACAAACCAAGAAACATAATCGGGTCGAACTGTCATTCGAACTCACAGATTTCTGGTGTGCCCAAGTGACATTTTGCTGTACGCGTTTGTTAAAATCCGATTGATGTTTACTGGATATACTACTTCGACTGACGTACAATAACCCGAGACGGTTATCCCTTAGTCCTATCTGCTAACGTTTAGCAAAGACGTAAAGTTGTTACTTGTAGTTTAACTAACTTGTAAACAAGAACTGTCAAAAGAATTATTTTGAATTAACCTTGGACGATCCTGACGTCGGCATTTTGAAATTGGATGCCTGCTTGATTTTACAACGCGTTGCTCTCCCGATCTGTAAAATGCATATCGTAGACCGATGTCTCGAGTTTTGTGATCGTCTCGAAATTCTGGCGCGTTCTCGGTCTTTCTACTCATGGATGGAAACCGGAAGTAAATAATAGCTGTGCTTAAACTCCCTTCAGCGTACATTGTCACGCAGCACAAAAAGCACTGCGTGAAGTTTGTGAGTGAAAACGCGGAACCTCTGATTTGCATATTCACAAATACTTGATGTATGAGGTTCTAATGCCAAGAATATAAAGTCAGTAGTATGATAAATATATCATTTCGTTTGGGAATTTTTGTGAAATATGATAAAACATAAAACTGTGTAATGTTTTCGTGGGAACAAAGTAACGCACTGTTTGCATGGAGTACCTGTGGAACATTCCAGCAAACGAGTCGGTCATTTTGGAATATTTCACTTGTCTCAGGCAGGGAAGCTGATATTTTTTTATATTTTTCATTCATTGTCATGATTATCAGGCCTTGAGTTTATATAAAAGCTGTAAACTGAAATTAATCTTTTCAACATTTCCGAATATTGGAGTCGTAAACCAAGTAATAACAAACAATAAACAAATAATTATACCACAGATACTTGTTTATCTTTGTGGTTTCCGATTATACTCGTTATCTGTATGGTTGTCTGTGTGAGCAGATTTAGTGAAATTATTCAAGCCTTGTCGCGGCGGGTACATTTGTAATGGGTGGCACAGTCGTTTGCTGTGCAGAGTTGCGTCCCCTGGGCACGCCAGAAACCTATATGATTGTGGGTTCGAATCCCGGTTCGCCCCGATTATGTTTCTAGGTTTGTCAGCACCATACCCGTTCTCTTGGTTTTCACGGAAGTGGTAAACGTCTGAGACCTGCATCACATCGGGCTTTCCTCCCACATTAAGCTGACACGCCGCGATATATATAACTTGAATAATGTTAAAAGCGGCGTTAAACCCAACTCACTCACTCACTGTACTGGGATTCATACATCAAACACCGTTCCCTGGCTTTAAACACCGTTGGTATAGTAGCTCCCCAGCATCCTCTGTGACACAGCTGGAATATCGCCGAGTGCGGCGTTAAACAACAAACAAACAAACCTGGTTATAATCAGTTAGGTTTCTTAACTTATCCACGTGTATTTCATAATTACAATAGTTTTTGCCTTCATGGTTGACGAACGCCAATTAGCTTTAAAGTCCCCACCTTCTTGGTGAAACTATATATATACATTTCTAATTTTAAAAAACCAAAAACCACACAAATTATCTGCAAGTAGACACACTCGTATATCAATATATATAGCGATAGTTTAACACACACACACACACACACACACACACACACACACACACACACACACACACACACATTGTATATGGCCTCTGGTAAAGCTGAAGAATCACGTGACAGGCCTATCCCTATTAAACTCCTTTAAAGAGAAGCGAGTTTAAATAATACAATTTAAACATTTTACCGGCGACTAACTCGGGTTTCCTTCTCTGGAAATAAATGTTTACCGTTTGTCATACTGAACATGTCTATTGCTGTTTTACTGTTTAACGAACACTGAAAACATGTGCTGGCATCGGCCCGTGTAGCTTGGTCATGCCAAGGACGTGTGTGTGTGTGTGTGTGTGTGTGTGTGTGTGTGTGTGTGTGTGTGTCTGTGTCTGTGTCTGTGTCTGTGTGTGTGTCTGTGTGTGTGTCTGTGTGTGAGTGAGTATGGTTTTACGCCGCTTTTAGCAATATCCCAGCTGGGGACACCAGAAATGGGCTTCACACATTGTACCCATGTCGGGAATCGAACCCGGGTCTTCGGCGTGACGAGCGAATGCTTTAACTACTAGGCTACCCGACCGCCCCTTGTATATGTATGTATGAATGCTTGCGTAAGTGCGTGCGTGAGTGCGTGCCTGCGTGCGTATGTATGTGAGTGAGTGTATTGGGTTTAAATTCGCTTTGAACAGTATTCCAGTTATATCACGGCATGTCAACTTGATGTGGGAGAAAGCCCGAAGTGATGCAGGTCTCAGACATTTAAAGCTTTGGTGAAACCCACGAGCACGGGTATAGTGCAGACAAGCCTGGAAACATAGTCGGAGCGAACAGGGTTTCGAATCCCACAAGGGACGCAACTCTGCCTGAGACGACCGGGCCAACGACTGAGTAACAACCACAAGTGCGATCATTTAACCCACTTTGAGTAAGACGCAGCAAGGGGATGGTGTTGACAGACCTAGAAACATCACCGGAGCGAACCGGGGCTGGTATCCCTTTCGCTCCCCGGGTAGACGTGTGTGTTGGTCAGAGTGTGAGTGTTAGTGGGTTGGCGTGTTTATGTTACCCCCCAACCCCAACCCCACGTGAACCCGACACAATTGCATTGCATGTGACATGGACGCGAACTATGCAAGTCACGATATGAATAACTCAACACCCGATACGGGCGAGGCACTCTGACATGTCTCATACATAGGACGGGAGGGGAACGCCTGAGGTAGGGTTTGAAAGGAATTCTGATAATGGGAGTCATACAACATACACCTACGTGAAGGCATTATTTACAACTAATCACTGCAATACTATATGATGGTAATCCTCCCTCCCCACAAAGTAGACTTATTTGGTTATGGAGTTGGCTGTATCTATTGTTTTATAAGGTTTTGAAGGTGTTCTAAATGGATACCCCATGTTAGTTGAAACAGGTTGTGTTTCAGATAAAAAACAAAAATCACGTAAATGATCATGGATATTTCGCAGTGTTAGCTAGCCTTTCAAAACAATCGATTTCGTAGCGCATTTTCGATGTTAACTATTGATGCACTGATTTATTTTCCATGTTTTGCCATCAGGTCATGGCCAATTGTAATGGATCGATAGTGCGCCCATGTTTGTAATTAACATACAAACGTGTCAATACTAAACAAAGGCTAGATTACAGACCATTAAGCCTTAAATGTCAGTACATGTAAGTGAGTGAGTTGAGTTTTAGGCCGCTTTGAAAAATTGTGTTTATCATATCATGGAATGTCAGGTTTCTGTGTGAGGAAAGCCCGAAGTGATGTAGGTCTTAGACGTTTATCACTGTGGTGTAACCCAGGCTCATGGGCATGGCGAACAAACATAGATACATAACAAGGGTAAACTGGGATTTGAACCTACAGTCATAGTAGGTTTCTGCTGTAATATATGTTGTGGAACAGGATACAACCTGGACCCCATTCAACAAAGTATCTCAATATCATAGGATGCTGGCACGCCCAAGGGACACAACTCAACAAAGCGAATTGCGGCACCTTATACGACTTGGGTCACCTGTGAAAGTATGATGCTGACAAACCAAGGATCATAATCAGGATGGACCTATGATTCAAACCAACGATCACTGGATCCTGGCACACATAAGGAATGCAACTCTGCACATCGATTTGCAGCGCATTAGATATATATATATACATATGTGTGTGTGTGTGTGTGTGCGCGCGTGCTAGTAACCAGTCTTAATTTTGTATATATATATATATATATATATATATATATATATATATGCGTGTGCGTGCGTGTGTGTGTGTGCGCGTGCGTGTGTGTGTGTGTGTGTGTGTGTGTGTGTGTGTGTGTGTGTGTGTGTGTGTGTGTGTGTGTGTGTGTGTGTGTGTGCTAGTAACCAGTCTTAATGGCGCATATATATATTGAAGTCAATTTATAGAATTGGAAAGAAACCCTAAGTGGGAATGGGCGTGCATCAGATACCAGTTTTTGCAAGTGATCGGTAATACACACATCCAAAAAAGATGTGCAGGGGTTCCTTGAGCATAACAAAAATGATAAACATGATAAGCTAAATCATTTGGTGACTTGTTTTCAACTTAAATTACTTCTAATTTTCGGCATATATATGTATATACGTAACTTGTTTCCCAAACTATGTGATTGCATTTTTGTATTTAATCGGCACCCTTTTTCCCCAAAGAGCTGTTTCGCGATTGTCGATGATATTCAGAGACATTTTTACCATGTTTACCATTTGTTTTTTTTATTTGTTTGTTTAACGCCGAACTCAGCAATATTCCAGCTATATGACGGCAGTCTGTAAATAATCGAGTCTGGACCAGACAACCCAGTGATTGACATCATGAGCATTGATCCACGCAATTGGGATACGATGCCATGCATCAACCAAGTCAGCGAGCCCGACCACCCGATCCCGTTAGTCGCATCTTACGACAAGCATAGTCGACTTTTGCGGCAAGAAAAGATTGCTGGAGACCGATTCTAACCCGGATCTTCATGGGTCAGCAACTGTTATGAGAAGCCTTCATACTCAAAGTAGTGGTCATACCATGATGGGCGATGTTCCGAGACACATCATCCTCTGAACAGCTGATTTGGATCCCAGTGACATAAACATAAAAAAATATGCTCGCATATTTCTGTAGAACGTTACAATTATATCTTAGTTACCTTTTGTATTATTGAAATACACGTGAACATAAATATAACCAACAAGTTTTCCAACTCCTCTCCTCACCCTCCCTCCTCAAGGTAGGAATGTATATTCTCACAGCATCCTCCACCCAAACACCTGAATCCGTCTCTGAACATTATTTTTTTGTCGTTTCTCCACACATACTTACCAAATGTACACAATGTCTACCCTCTCTATGCACACACTATTCCCACTACAAAATGTCTACCTTCTCTATTCACGCACTATTCACACTACACAATGTCTCCCTTCCTTATTCACACACTATTCACACCAGAAAATGTCTGCCTTCTCTATTCACGCAGTTTTCACACCAGAAAATGTCTACCTTCTTTATTCACGCACTGTTCACACCAGAAAATGTCTATCTTCTCTATTCACGCACTATGCACAACACAAAATGTCTACCTTCTCCATTCACACACAATTCACACTACAAAATGTCTACCTTCCCTATTCACGAATTATTCACACTACAAAATGTCTACCCTTCACACACAGTATTCACACTACAAAATATATACCTTCTCTTTCACGCACTATTCACACTACAAAATGTCTACTTTCTCTATTCACACACTATTCACACTACAAAATGTATACCTTCTCTATTCACGCACTGTTCACACTACACAATGTTTCCCTTCTTTATTCACACACTATTCACACTTCAAAATGTCTACCTTATCTTTCATGCACTATTCAAACTACACAATGTCTACCTTCTTTATTGACACACTATTCACACCAGAATGTCTACCTTCTCTATTCACGCACGTTTCACACAACAAATGTCTACCCTTCACACACAGTATTCACACTACACAATGTCTACCCTTCACACACAGTATTCACACTACACAATGTCTACCCTTCACACACAGTATTCACACTACAAAATGTCTACCCTTCACACACAGTATTCACACTACAAAATGTCTACCCTTCACACACAGTATTCACACTACAAAATGTCTACCCTTCACACACAGTATTCACACTACAAATGTCTACCATTCAAACACAGTATTCACACTACACAATGTCTACTCTTCACACACAGTATTCACACTACAAAATGTCTACCCTTCACACACAGTTTTCACACTACAAAATGTCTACCTTCCCTATTCACGAATTATTCACACTACACAATGTCTACCCTTCACACACAGTATTCACACTACAAAATATATACCTTCTCTATTCACGCACTATTCCCACTACAAACTGTCTACCTTCTCTTTCACGCACTATTCACACTACAAAATGTCTACCTTCTCTATTCACACACTATTCACACTACAAAATGTATACCTTCTCTATTCATGCACTGTTCATACTACACAATTTTCCCTTCTTTATTCACACACTATTCACACTACAAAATGTCTACCTTCTCTTCCAAGCACTATTCACACTACACAATGTCTATCTTCTTTATTCACACACTATTCACACCAGAATATGTCTACCTTCTCTATTCACGCACTATTCACATTACAAAATGTCTACCCTTCACACACAGTATTCACACTACACAATGTCTACCCTTCACACACAGTATTCACACTACACAATGTCTACCCTTCACACACAGTATTCACACTACACAATGTCTACCCTTCACACACAGTATTCACACTACAAAATGTCTACCCTTCACACACAGTATTCACACTACACAATGTCTACCCTTCACACACAGTATTCACACTACAAAATGTCTACCCTCCACACACAGTATTCACACTACACAATGTCTACCCTTCACACACAGTATTCACACTACAAAATGTCTACCCTTTACACACAGTATTCACACTACACAATGTCTACCCTTCACACACAGTATTCACACTACACAATGTCTACCCTTCACACACAGTATTCACACTACAAAATGTCTACCCTCCACACACAGTATTCACACTACACAATGTCTACCCTTCACACACAGTATTCACACTGTCCAACCTGAAGTGATGCAGGTCTCGGATGTTTACCAATTGGTCAAACCCCAAGTGCAAGGGCGCCGTGCGACCCCTCTCTCCAAACTTGGTGCGGGTATACAGTACGAGTATAGCACTCAAAGCCCTCGTTGCTTCAGATTTGAAACTTAGAAAAATTATCGGAGCGAACCGGGATTCGAACCCACGATCACAGGCCCGTGGACACTTCAGGCGCGCAACTCTTCACAGCGTCGTGCGACCCCTCTCTCCAAACTTGGTGCGGGTATACGGTACGAGTATAGCACTCAAAGCCCTCGTTGCTTAATCTCGACTTGATCATGCAAGTATTTATAGCACAAACGGAACAAACTCTTGTATTCCAATCTATGTCGACATCTTTGATCTAAGAATCAAGAGTTACATACGAGGATGTTTTCGGAGTGGTGTTGTCAACAAAGTTAATGCTCATGTAACATGATACGGGTCCTGCGCACTACATGCAAGTAATTCTCTGAAATTGCGTTGAACTTGACACAGTTCGTAAATAGAGAACTCTCTGAAGATGTGCGGTTGAAGGGTGAACAGCGTTCGAATTAGGAGGGTAGTCCATGCGTCTGAGGCTCCGCAATTCGTTGTGCAGAGTTGCGTCTCCTGGGCACGCGAGAAACCTATGATTGCGGGTTCAAATCCCGACTATGTTTCTAGGTTTGTCAGCACCATATCCGTGCTCGTTGTTTTCACCAGAGTGGTAAACGTCTGAGACCTGCATCACTTCAGGCTCTCCTCCCACATTAAGGTTACACGCCGTGATATAACTGGAATACTGTTAAAATCGGCGTTAAACCCAACTCACTCACTCACATACATACGCACGCACTCAAGCGTTTCGAATCCCACAAGGGACGCAACTCTGCCTGAGACGACCGGGCCAACGACTGAGTAACAACCACAAGTGCGATCATTTAACCCACTTTGAGTAAGACGCAGCAAGGGGATGGTGTTGACAGACCTAGAAACATCACCGGAGCGAACCGGGGCGGGTATCCCTTTCGCTCTCCGGGTAGACGTGCGTGTTGGTCAGTGTGTGAGTGTTAGTGTGTTGGTCAGTGTGTGAGTGTTAGTGTGTTGGTCAGTGTGTGGGTGTTAGTGTGTTGGTCAGTGTGTGAGTGTTAGTGTGTTGGTCAGTGTGTGGGTGTTAGCGTGTTGGTCAGTGTGTGGGTGTTAGTGTGTTAGTCAGTGTGTGAGTGTTAGTGTGTTGGTCCGTGTGTGAGTGTTAGTGTGTTGGTCCGTGTGTGAGTGTTAGTGTGTTGGTCAGTGTGTGAGTGTTAGTGTGTTGGTCCGTGTGTTAGTGTTAGTGTGTTGGTCAGTGTGTGGGTGTTAGTGTGTTGGTCCGTGTGTGAGTGTTAGTGTGTTGGTCAGTGTGTGAGTGTTAGTGTGTTGGTCCGTGTGTGGGTGTTAGTGTGTTGGTCCGTGTGTGAGTGTTAGTGTGTTGGTCAGTGTGTGGGTGTTAGTGTGTTGGTCAGTGTGTGGGTGTTAGTGTGTTAGTCAGTGTGTGGGTGTTAGTGTGTTGGTCCGTGTGTGAGTGTTAGTGTGTTGGTCCGTGTGTGAGTGTTAGTGTGTTGGTCAGTGTGTGAGTGTTAGTGTGTTGGTCCGTGTGTGAGTGTAAGTGTGTTGGTCAGTGTGTGAGTGTTAGTGTGTTGGTCAGTGTGTGGGTGTTAGTGTGTTGGTCCGTGTGTGGGTGTTAGTGTGTTAGTCAGTGTGTGAGTGTTAGTGTGTTGGTCAGTGTGTGGGTGTTAGTGTGTTGGTCAGTGTGTGGGTGTTAGTGTGTTAGTCAGTGTGTGAGTGTTAGTGTGTTGGTCCGTGTGTGAGTGTTAGTGTGTTGGTCAGTGTGTGAGTGTTAGTGTGTTGGTCCGTGTGTGGGTGTTAGTGTGTTGGTCAGTGTGTGAGTGTTAGTGTGTTGGTCAGTGTGTGGGTGTTAGTGTGTTGGTCAGTGTGTGAGTGTTAGTGTGTTGGTCAGTGTGTGAGTGTTAGTGTGTTGGTCAGTGTGTGGGTGTTAGTGTGTGTTGGTCAGTGTGTGAGTGTTAGTGTGTTGGTCAGTGTGTGGGTGTTAGTGTGTTGGTCAGTGTGTGAGTGTTAGTGTGTTGGTCAGTGTGTGGGTGTTAGTGTGTTGGTCAGTGTGTGAGTGTTAGTGTGTTGGTCAGTGTGTGTGTGTTAGTGTGTTGGTCAGTGTGTGGGTGTTAGTGTGTTGGTCAGTGTGTGAGTGTTAGTGTGTTGGTCAGTGTGTGGGTGTTAGTGTGTTGGTCAGTGTGTGAGTGTTAGTGTGTTGGTCAGTGTGTGGGTGTTAGTGTGTTGGTCAGTGTGTGAGTGTTAGTGTGTTGGTCAGTGTGTGGGTGTTAGTGTGTTGGTCAGTGTGTGAGTGTTAGTGTGTTGGTCAGTGTGTGGGTGTTAGTGTGTTGGTCAGTGTGTGAGTGTTAGTGTGTTGGTCAGTGTGTGAGTGTTAGTGTGTTGGTCAGTGTGTGGGTGTTAGTGTGTTGGTCAGTGTGTGAGTGTTAGTGTGTTGGTCAGTGTGTGGGTGTTAGTGTGTTGGTCAGTGTGTGAGTGTTAGTGGGTTAGTCAGTGTGTGAGCGTTAGTGTGTTGGTCCGTGTGTGAGTGTTAGTGTGTTGGTCAGTGTGTGGGTGTTAGTGTGTTGGTCAGTGTGTGAGTGTTAGTGTGTTGGTCCGTGTGTGAGTGTTAGTGTGTTGGTCCGTGTGTGAGTGTTAGTGTGTTGGTCAGTGTGTGGGTGTTAGTGTGTTGGTCAGTGTGTGGGTGTTAGTGTGTTGGTCAGTGTGTGAGTGTTAGTGTGTTGGTCCGTGTGTGAGTGTTAGTGTGTTGGTCCGTGTGTGAGTGTTAGTGTGTTGGTCAGTGTGTGGGTGTTAGTGTGTTAGTCAGTGTGTGGGTGTTAGTGTGTTGGTCAGTGTGTGAGTGTTAGTGTGTTGGTCACCAAGTGGTAAACGTCTGGGACCTCCTCCCATATTACACTTACACGCTGTGATATAACCGGACTACTGTTCAAAGCGGCGTTAAACCCAACTCACTCACTCACTCACTCGCCCTTATCCCAGCCAGGTATCCTTAAGGTCAAAGACATTATTTCAAGCTATATATCAGGCTTGACAGAAAAACACGGTATTCAAATTATAAGGTCTTATTGAGTTTATAATAGTCTTATTTAGATTAACTTTCCAATACGTCACCAATTTATAATTTGTCTAATTAAAAAAATAGAACTTACACAAAAGAGAAGTAAGAAAAAGGATATTGTTATTTAAATCACAATTTTAGCGACTAAAGTAATTTCATACGAAATTTAGTGAATTAAAGCAACATTTTCAGTTACCCCAATGTCTCTGTCATCTCTACGATTGGTTTTACATGATTTGGGAACATAAGTTGGTGTTCGAATCCAAATTCTTATAAATTAGAATTAAGTATAGATTCGTTTGGTCGGTAGTGTACATTTACCTTTAATGATACACTACCATGTACTTAAGTGAAGATTGACGATTGGTAAGGTCAAATAAATAATCGAGTGATAAGCTTTTCGCATACATTGAGTTGGTGAGTATGGCTTTACGTAATATACATCTGCATTGCTGAGAATACGACATGATGTTGTTTGTCCTTTATTCATGACGTCATAACTTGATGACGCTTCGTCCTGAGAACATTAAATTGGCTTTAGAAAAGGGGCACGGTTGGCCCAGTCGCCTAAGGCACAGTAATGCGCTGTGCAGAGTTGCGTCCCATGGGCACTCCAGAAACCTGTGATTGCGGGGTTCAAATCCCGGTTCGCCATGATTATGTTTTAGGTTCTCGTGGGTTTCACCAAAGTGGTAAACGTCTGAGACCTGCATCACTTCAGACTTTCCTCCTACATGAAGCTGACACGTCGTAATAAGTATGGAATCCTGGTCAAAGCGACGTTAAACCTAACTTACTCAGTAGGAAAGGTGAGGTGAAATGGGGTTAAATGTCTAGTCCAAGATTATTTCATTTATATAGCGACGTGTGTGTGTGTGTGCGTGCGTGCGCGCGTACGTGTGTGTGTGTGTGTGTGTGTGTGTGTGTGTGTGTGTGTGTGTGTGTGTGTGTGTGTGTGTGTGTGTGTGTGTGTGTGTGTGTGTGTGTGTGTGTGTGTGTGTGTGTGTGTGTGTGTGTGTGTGTGTGTGTGTGTCTGTGTCTCCGGACAAAATTAATGCCGATTTTATAGTGCTAGTCCACAGAGATACCATGCCTCAGTTTAACAAGAATACCTCACTCAGACACAGTATACTCCGAGCCGACCAGTCCTTCTTGTAGCCCCTTAAAGCCGAGCGCCAGGCAGGGTAACAACAAGTACCATCTTTAACGTCTTTTGGTATGACGCGGCCGGGTATCGAACCCCGGACCTTCCGCGCTCCGGGGGGACGCTCTACCACTAGGCAACTGGCGTTTGGAAAAAAAAGAAGACTGGGAATGTTGTTTTACGTCGTGCTTATTGGCGCTGGACCGTAGGTATGGGATCTGGATCAGCCAAACCAGTGGTTGACAGCATGAACAAACATTTACGCTAGTACGAAACATAATACAACCGCCCCATGAAGACCCGAGGAAGAATAGGTCTTTAGCAACCCAAGCTTGTTGTAAGATGCGACTAACGGGATCAGGTGGCCAGACTCGCTCACTTGGTTGATGCATGTTTTTTTCGATTTTTTACAGACCGCCGTCATATAGCTGAAATATTGCTGGTTGCGGCGTTAAACAACAAACAATGAAAAAACTCGACCAAATCACTATTGTACACATAACCTCATATTACAGTTGGTTCTTAGGATAAGCTACCGCCCCCAGTGACCGGAAGGTCGGCGGGTCGATCCCCGGCCGCGTCATAACAAAATACGTTTAAAGACGGTACTTCTTATTACCCTGTCTGGCGCTTGGCAAGTCAGCTCAGACAAAGCTGTGTCTGAGTTGGATATTCATGCTCAGATATGGTATCTTAGTGGGCTAGCACCATATAAACGCATTAGTCGCAGCCACACACACACACACGCACGCACGCACGCGCGCGCCTGCACGTCGCCATATAAGCGCAATAACCTTAAACGCGACATTAAACCCCATGTCACCTCACCTCACCTCACCTCACCTCACCTCACCTTCTGTGACTTTGGATTTTCGTTAAAGACCGTCTATTTATTCGGTAATGTTAAGTCATAGAAGGGGTCATAGAACTGCAATTTTGACTTCCATGACTTAAAATAAATCTACTTATAATACATATAATTTGATAACTCAGGATGTTATATGTTTATATTTATAACATTTTAAAAAAATCTCATTGCTCGATATATATTACAGTATGAGTTCAACAACCCGTAAAATAGCTTTACAAGTTCGTTTACATATAAGTAAATAGCATTTATTCCAAAATAAACAAACACCTGCAGTTAACGCGTCTCGTCCTTCCTCGCCTAGTTCAAAGGGTGCTTGAGAAACAGCGAATATCCTTAAAAGAAAAAGAGGTTCATTGGCAGGAAGTGAGAAAGAGGCTGGGTGGCGTTCTATTTGACCAATCAACAATCATTTAACAAACAAAACACTTACATCCATATGCCACCGTCACGATCTAATTAAAATAACGCTTCAAGCCATTGGCAACTTTCCTTCCAGTATCACTGGTCAAACGTTGTCGCCGATTTTATCAGCACCTGGTGGCCATATTAGTTTCTGATCAATCAGGATGCAGAGTATTACTGTTGTTGTCGATGCTAAAAAACATATGTTAGAAATATTTTTTTATGTTAAATGGTAAAACAGAAACTGAGTAGAATAACCAGTCCGTCAATCTATTTTGATGTGCAAATGATGGTCCTTGTTTTAATCCCTACCATCTCTTTACATCTTTTGGTATGAGGCAGCCGGGGATAGAACCCACAACCTACCGCTCTCCGGACAGACGCTCTACCACTGGTCCGCCCCGTAAAGAATAGGTCTTCAGCAACCCATGCTTGCGTAAGAGCAAGATTATGGTTATCGCAAGAGGCGAGAAACGGGATCTGGTGATCTCGGTTGATGCATGTCATCGTATCCCAATTGCGCTGATCGATGCTCGTGATGTCAATCATTGAATTGTCTGGTCCAGACACGATTATTTACAGACCGCCTTCATATGTCTGTAATATTAGTAAGTGCGGTGTTACAAAACAAAACAAACGAACCACTAGACCACAGATGCTGTCCTTGATGAACTGAAGTGACCCTGGTTGACAGCGTCGTATCCCGACCACGTGGATAATTGTAGTACTGCTGGTTGGTGCATTAGGATACAAAGAAACAATTACATTTTAAAGAAAATTGTGTGAGTTGCGGGCGCTACCGGTAGAACCGGACAAGCTTTAGCCTTTCTCGAACACCTGGTGTCATCACTGATTTTCTGTGATCAATGTATGTTTTCACCACTGTTTTGCCTGTATACCCTATAGAATCTGTTTCGGCGGATAATCGATAGTCTGGCGTTAACGTTTTGAATTTACAGTGTCATATTTTCATGCTGATTATGTTATCATGAGGTCAGTATAGATGGATGGGCGTTTTATTTTGTATTACTTGATTCACAGATCCGCCCGACCCTAAAAATCACATCTTCCCGAGGCAAAGGAGTTAACTGACTTTAAAAGTCCAGTTTCAACCCTTGCCGAACTAGGCTGGTATTATGGAGTTACATTTTGGCTGGACTAACGAGTCCATGCATATTCCAATCAAAATCGCGCACCGAAATCGAAATCCGGTTCGTAAACTGTCGTGCAGATTTCTATCGACACCGCCAACTCGTTGTCAACAGATATTATTCCAAATCTTTTCATGTTTTTAATCAAGGTGCTCACGTGATTTGATGCATTTCGCAATGTAAGACCCGTTTTATCACAATATAGATCTTGATTATCGATCAGATCGTCCTGACTGGGCGCCACCATTTTGTGTGAAGCAAACGCTAGTGATACGAGAGTTGGAATCTGATTGGTCAATAGGAGAGGCTTAGAAGGGACATAACTGGTAATAGCCACTGGTGGCGCTACGATCGAGCCCATTAATTCCAACCTACTTCGTCAAGGGTGGAAACTGGACTTTTAAAGTCAGTTAACTCTCTTGCCTCGGGAAGATGAAAAATCATGACCATGCGTGGAAACAAATCCAGTTTAAAGTTTTTGTTGTTGATAGAGAACCTGGTTATCATACATCTGAATAGTAAACCCCAAGAACTCCTTGCTGACTGAGGCAAGTGGTACAAGAAAATACTCCTTATCCTACAACTGTTTCATACAGTACTCTATTACAAGCTTCATCGGTTCTCAAAACTTGGCTTGTTCCCATATTAACAGAACAGCATTTTATTTCTGTTCAGGCCGTGTTCCATGGCATATGAAGAACATACCCTTGAATATTATTCAAAACATATGAAGAGGTACAAATAAAATCTTATCAATTTCATCAAATACTTAGAGATAATGCTTCACATTTTAATACTCAGTAATTCAACAATTACTTATCTACATTCTCTCATAATTGTTATACACAATTTACTCAACCTATTACTATACCATATACAAATTTTGACATTCCTCTCGCATTTCACAAATATCTAAGGGAGAATAGAAAATCTGAAATTGAATATTGTTTTCCTTCCGATCATCGTTCAAAACCACAAAACGTGAAGCCAATTTCTGGTGATATGGCTGGAATATTGCTAAAAGCATTTGCTCAGAAAGTTCGATTGAATTTCGGGATGATGATTTTGAATTCGTATGGAAGAAATTGACCAATAGGTATTCGTTTTTAAAATAAATCAAATAGTGATGACACCAGGTGTCCGCGAAAAGGTGTGCGCATGACGCTGTTTGTGCATGACGCTGTATGTGCATGACGCTGTTTGTGCACGACGCTATTTGTGCATGACGCTGTTAGTGTCTGACGCTGTATGTGCATGACGCTGTTTGTGCATGACGCTGTATGTGCATGACGCTGTTTGTGCACGACGCTGTTTGTGCATGACGCTGTTGGTGTCTGACGCTGTATGTGCATGACGCTGTAAGTGCATGACGCTGTTTGTGTCATGACGCTGTTTGTGCATGACGCTGTATGTGCATGACGCTGTTTGTGCATGACGCTGTATGTGCATGACGCTGTATGTGCATGACGCTGTTTGTGCATGACGCTGTATGTGCATGACGCTGTATGTGCATGACGCTGTTTGTGCATGACGCTGTATGTGCATGACGCTGTTTGTGCACGACGCTGTTTGTGCATGACGCTGTTAGTGTCTGACGTGTATGTGCATGACGCTGTTTGTGCATGACGCTGTTAATGCATGGCGCTGTTTGTGTCATGACGCTGTATGTGCATTACGCTGTATGTGCATGACGCTGTTTGTGCATGACGCTGTTTGTGCATGACGCTGTTTGTGTCATGACGCTGTTTGTGCATGACGCTGTTAGTGCCTGACGCTGTTTGTGCATGACGCTGTTTGTGCACGACGCTGTTTGTGCATGACGCTGTTTGTGTCATGACGCTGTTTGTGCATGACGCTGTTAGTGCCTGACGCTGTATGTGCATGACGTTGTTTGTGCATGACGCTGTTAGTGCCTGAGGCTGTATGTGCATGACGCTGTTTGTGCATGACGCTGTTAGTGCCTGACGCTGTTTGTGCAGCCGTTGTTAGTACCTGATGTTGTGAGTGCATGACGCTGTGCATGACGCTGTTTGTGCGGACGCTGTTAGTGCCTGATGTTGTTAGGGGTTTGTGCTGTGAAGGTATGCCCCTGTTTGTGTCATGACGCTGTTAGTGCCTGATGCTTTTTGTGCATGACACTGTGCATGACGCTGTGAGTGTCTGACGCTGTTAGTGCATGACGCTGTTTGTGTCATGACGCTGTATGTGCATGACGCTGTTTGTGCATGACGCTGTTTGTGCATGACGCTGTTTGTGCACGACGCTGTTTGTGCATGACACTGTTAGTGTCTGACGCTGTATGAGCATGACGCTCTTTGTGCATGACGCTGTTAGTGCATGACGCTGTTTGTGCATGACGCTGTATGTGCATGACGCTGTTTGTGCACGACGCTGTTTGTGCATGACGCTGTTTGTGTCATGACGCTGTTTGTGCATGACGCTGTATGTGCATGACGCTGTTTGTGCACGACGCTGTTTGTGCATGACGCTGTTAGTGCATGACGCTGTTTGTGTCATGACGCTGTTTGTGCATGACGCTGTATGTGCATGACGCTGTTTGTGCATGACGCTGTTAGTGCATGACGCTGTTTGTGAATGACGCTGTTTGTGTCACGACGCTGTTTGTGTCATGACGCTGTTTGTGTCATGACGCTGTATGTGCATTACGCTGTTTGTGCAGACGTTGTTAGTGCCTGACGCTGTTTGTGCAGACGTTGTTAGCGCCTGACGCTGTTTGTGTGATGACACTGTTTGTGCCTGATGCTGTTTGTGTCATGACGCTGTTTGTGCAGACGTTGTTAGCGCCTGGAGCTGTTTGTGTCATGACACTGTTTGTGCCTGATGCTGTTTGTGCATCACGCTGTTTGTGCATGACGCTGTTAATGCACACCGCTGTTTGTGCATGACGCTGTTTGTGCATGACGCTGTTTGTGTCATGACGCTGTTTGAGCATGACGCTGTTAGTGCCTGACGCTGTATGTGCATGACGCTGTTTGTGCATGACGCTGTTAGTGCCTGACGCTGTATGTGCATGACGCTATTTGTGCATGACGCTGTATGTGCATGACGCTGTTTTTGCACGACGCTGTATGTGCATGACGCTGTATGTGTTATGACGCTGTTTGTGCGGACGCTGTTTGTGCATGACGCTGTGTATGAGGCTGGATGTGCATACTGCTGTTTGTGTTATGACGCTGTTTGTGTGGACGCTGTTTGTGCATGACGCTGTTTGTGTCACGACGCTGTTTGTGCATGACGCTGTTTGTGTCATGACGCTGTATGTGCAAGACGCTGTTTGTTCAGACGCTGTTAGTGCCTGACGCTGTTTGTGCAGACGTTGTTAGCGCCTGACGCTGTTTGTGTGATGGCACTGTTTGTGCCTGATGCTGTTTGTGCATGACGCTGTTTGTGCAGACGTTGTTAGTGCCTGATGATGTGCATGACGCTGTGTGTGCATGACGCTGTTTGTGTCATGACGCTGTTTGTGCCTGACGCTGTTTGTGTCATGACGCTGTTTGTGCCTGATGCTCTTTGTGCATGACGCTGTGCATGACGCTGTATGTGCATGCTGCTGTTTGTGTCATGACACTGCTTGTGTCATGACGCTGTTTGTGCCTGATGCTGTTTGTGTCATGACGCTGTATGTGCCTGATGCTGTTTGTGTCATGACGCTGTTTGCGTCATGACGCTGTTAGTGCCTGACGCTGTTTGTGCAGCCGTTGTTAGTACCTGATGCTGTGAGTGCATGACGCTGTGCATGACGCTGTTTGTGCGGACGCTGTTAGTGCCTGATGTTGTTAGGGGTTTGTGCTGTGAAGGTATGCCCCTGTTTGTGTCATGACGCTGTTTGTGCCTGATGCTCTTTGTGCATGACACTGTGCATGAGGCTGTATGTTCATGCTGCTGTTTGCATCATGACACTGATTGTGCGAACGCTGTTTGTGTCATGACGCTGTTTGTGCCTGATGCTGTTTGTGCAGCCGTTGTTAGTACCTGATGCTGTGAGTGCATGACGCTGTGCATGACGCTGTCTGTGCGGACGCTGTTAGTTTATGACGCTGTTAGTGCCTGATGTTGTTAGGGGTTTCTGCTGTGAAGGTATGCCCTGTTAATGTATGACGCTGTTTGTGCCTGATGCTGTTTGTGCAGCCGTTGTTAGTACCTGATGCTGTGAGTGCATGACGCTGTGCATGACGCTGTCTGTGCGGACGCTGTTAGTGCCTGATGTTGTAAGGGGTTTCTGCTGTGAAGGTATGCCCTGTTTATGCATGACGCTGTTAGTGCCTGATGTTGTAAGGGGTTTCTGCTGTGAAGGTATGCCCTGTTTATGCATGACGCTGTTAGTGCCTGATGTTGTAAGGGGTTTGTGCTGTGAAGGTATGCCCCTGTTTGTGTCATGACGCTGTTAGTGCCTGATGTTGTAAGGGGTTTCTGCTGTGAAGGTATGCCCTGTTTATGCATGACGCTGTTAGTGCCTGATGTTGTAAGGGGTTTCTGCTGTGAAGGTATGCCCTGTTTATGCATGACGCTGTTAGTGCCTGATGTTGTAAGGGGTTTCTGCTGTGAAGGTATGCCCTGTTTATGCATGACGCTGTTAGTGCCTGATGTTGTAAGGGGTTTCTGCTGTGAAGGTATGCCCTGTTTATGCATGACGCTGTTAGTGCCTGATGTTGTAAGGGGTTTCTGCTGTGAAGGTATGCCCTGTTTATGCATGACGCTGTAAGTGCCTGATGTTGTAAGGGGTTTCTGCTGTGAAGGTATGCCCTGTTTATGCATGACGCTGTTTATGCATGACGCTGTGAGGTTGTGCCGCTGATAGGGAGTGCCGCATTTTGCGTATAATACTGTTACGGTGTGCTGCTACATGTGCGCGACAGTTTTTAAGTTTGTGCGCGAGAATGGTTTTACGCCTCTTTTGGCATTATTCAAGGATTATCAGATTACGTTATGGGGATTCAGGGTTAGAACAGGGCCCACTTACACAAAGCGATCTTAGCGCTAAGGTGATCGTAACTCCCATACTTTAACATAGGCTTACGATAGTCTTAGCGATAAGATCGCTTTGTGCAAGTGGGCCCAGGTCTCCAGCAACCCGAGTGGTCAGGCTTCGGGACGTGGCATCGTACCCCGACGCCGTGGATTGTTGCTCAGAATATCGAACGTTGATTGTCAGGTCCAGAGTCGATTATTTTCAGACCGCCTTCATATAGCTGGCACATTGCTGAATGCGGCGTTATAACAAACAAACAAACAAACAAAAACCAAACAAACTCCATTAAGTAGCTTTCAGAATACATCGAGTGGTGAAGAACGATCGTGTAGATCACGGAAAGCGACGATGGGTTCCATATGACACATATGTTTGCCCTCGCGCCGGCTGTTCACTGGGTCGCAGTTTCCGCGAGGTCCAGTTTGTGGACAGTCCTCTTAATTTACATAGTACTCAAGTAGTTGTAACATATGAAACGTTGCCCTGTTGGTGGGTTGATACACACACATCAGTTGAATCATATTCCGCTGTGAGATATAGTAAACATCCTCTACCCTTGCCTTAAAGACCCATCGCGCTTGCACTACGAATATGTTACTGTTTTAGTTATATCATATACTGATATATCAATTAATGATCTAATTTGAAGAGCTTTTTTTCAATCCCGATGTTTGTTTTAATTAACAAACATTCAGTGCCAACGCAACCGTTTGTGATGTCACAATGTGTTAAACAAACTCTTAAATCGTAACAATTATGTGTAATACGTCACAAAGACTACATCCTGGCCCCAGGATGTCTTTACGCTGCGACGTTTTCATTGTGTGACATCGGACTCCTTCCATTATCTAAGCTCAGTAATCTATTTTCATCCAAAAACGATGTTAGACTGTCTACTTAACGGAAAAGTGTTAATGCCAATGAGCTGTAGGAAATATCATTGTGTAGAATATTCAATATTTCTGATAAAAGTATACTATCCACCATAAAAGTTCAAAAGGTCTTGGTGCGTGGGTGTCGATTCAGTACCACATTACAAAATCAAACACAAGCTGATTGTAATCTTATGGATATTGCACATTTCTAACACTAACAATATCGACAGCTGCTTTTTTAACAAGGCTTTAATTCAGTTCAACCTTGATAGCAGCCTTGACATTTCTAATGCGGAAATCGGAAAAAAATACTACCCGTGACACTCCATTTTGTCAACACAGTTCGCCTTCAGACAATACATCCATGAATTGTTTATAATCTATAACCTGGTTGTTAAGTGGAACTGCACGAAATGTCCATGGGCGGTATGATTTTACTCCCATTCCCATCTAACTTCCGGCTGTCACGCCACACACTACTCCACGAGGCATGGCGCATGTGGACGCCATTGAATAAACGGGGTACAATTTCCGTATGTCTTTCGGTAAACATTTCCATCTTTTAGCGTTTAATTACATCGTGATAGCACCGTGAAAGTTGATCACGTGATGTGTGGCGTTTCAAATACTTCCCGAATTCGTGAAATACCAGACATAAGTTCGACGTCTTTTCATTCATGAAAATAGGAACCGTTTTCGGTTCTTCAGAACCAGTTTCCTTTTTCATTACAGAAAACGAAAATCTAATGCTGCTCTTACTGTTTCTTGACACATGTTCTATGTATGTTTATATTTTGGTCAGATGAATTAAATTGATAAAAACATCAGGTTTCTATTTATCATGATAAGTAATTATTGACACTTTTTTTGTACGGAACCACCATATGATCCCTGTAAGTCTGTCAGTTTTTGTGTGTGTTGATCTGATAAATAATGTAAGAATGATTATTGTTTTTTTCATTCACCCAATCGCCCGCCGGAATAAACATCCTCGCGCTCTGGAAAAATGAATGAATTTCCCGTATGATGATACACTGTTATTGCTGTAGTTATAGGTACGAGAGTGAGTGAGTGAGTGAGTGAGTGAGTGAGTGAGTGAGTGAGTGAGTGTGAGTGAGTGAGTGAGTGAGTGAGTGAGTGAGTGAGTGAGTGAGTGAGTGAGTGAGTGAGTGAGTGAGTGAGTGAGCGAGCGAGCGAGCGAGCGAGCGAGCGAGTGAGGTTTTACGCCGCTTCGGCTTGACGAGGAACGATAATCAAAAAGAGAATATAGCGCCATTTATTTTTCTCTTTTAAGCTCTAAAAGCGATACGCGAACAACACATTTCTGACATGCGTTTGGGGCACAGTCCCCGGAGCATTTTATTTTCCCTTCCGCCCAGTCCTAACTGTAGTGCTATATAGCCCAAAATGAAGTAAGTCTAGATTTTCACAGGTTCTGAATAGCCCATCTCACAGGGTCCTTTTCAATTTAAATGTAGTTGGTTATTTCTATCAAAATTATATATTTTCGTTAGAAGCGTCAGCTTTTGGGCACGCTTGTCGTCAAAGCCTCAAGTTGTGGACCATATTTTGACATATTTTATAAAGTAGGCTACTATTGCGCTCTCAGCCAAATGCTGTTTTTCATATTTTTTGGAAACACACACACAAGAAAATGACAAATTCTGTCTAAAGGAAAACCTCGGAAAACTCCGTCTAATTCAAAGTATAATCGCATGTCTTTCTTCAATCTTCACGACCTCGCAGCTAACGAAAACTGTAGTGCGACAACCAATCAAAACACTAGTACAGTCCCGGATGCACGCGCTGATTGTCGTCTGCTTTTATGAGCAGGTGCAAAGGAAGTTGCATGCAGGATGACGTGTTATGCATCTGACTAGGTAAGACAAATGAACATTAGGCTTAGTGGTTGTATACTAGTATTTATGCCACAGACAACATAGGAACAGCATCATTATGAGTGATCGAATCAGGACATTGATAGATTTAAGTTACATGTAAAGACCCACGCTGTCGAATTATGTGATCTCGCTTATTCTCTCGCCTTAATTGGCCCTTGTGCCATGCATACTGGAGACCCGAACGGAAAGCCAATCAAATGTTGCCGTTGTTCACATTTCTTCACATTTAGTGAGAACAAGGAGTCTTTGTATAGTATCCATTACTATACAAAGACTCTCTGTTCACTAAATGTGATGGGGTGGTCGGGTAGCCTAGTGGTTAAAGCGTTCGCTCGTCACACCGAGGACCCGGGCTCGATTCCCGACATTGTGTGAAGCCCATTTCTGGCGTCGCCCGCCGTGATATTGCCAGAATATTGCTAAAAGCGGCGTAAAATCAAACTTACACACTCACTCACTATATGTGATAATGAATTATTGAGCAGGGGATTGTGGGATGGCAGAAATATTGTAAATGGCAATAAGCTAATTAGCACTTACAAGCGATTTAAGACGCACAATGTTGTTAAATCATGTTTGATGTTTTAAATGTAAAATAGAGGGACCACCGTCGAATTTTTACAATTTGCCATAGAAACCTGACGTTTTAACAAACCACCAACCCATCTTCCAGATAGAATTTGACCAAAATGTTTTGGACAGTTAAATAACAGAATTATTGAAGATGAATTACATTTGTTATTGTCCTGTCCTTTCTATGGAGATTTATGACACGCACCTTTGAACTATTGCGTGTCATAAAACCCAACCTTGTCTGATTTAAACAAACTTTGTATTTATTTTGAAGTGAGAAAATGTACAAGTCTTATTTGTAAGCACGCTTTATAAAATGTATAAACGAAAACAATTGTTTCATTCACGAACATCATAACTCACTCTTTATATTACCATGTATAATATTGCTTCTTACGTTTTATGCATATATTGTCGTATTGTGTCTCATAAGCCTTATGGCTGGGCGTTACATTTCAATAATATGTACAATTTTTGTATATGCACAATTTATGTAACGTGTGACACATAAATAAACTCCATGGATTTCTCTCTCTCGTCAATATTAGTGTAGAAAATATTTTACACGTAGGTATTTGTGAAGATCAAACAATTCATACACACACACCTGTATGTTCTTTGACATTTAGTTGAACACTTGTCGAAGAACCATTCGCATTATTTTCAAAATTATAAAACTGATTTGCGCATCTTATACAATATTAAAAATCAAACTGGGTGTCGACAGAAAAAGACACTTTTTCGCTGTTATCGCACGGGCAATGCTCAAAATCACCAAATATGTTTAACCCAGTCAATTATGAAATTAGCATGGTGTTAATAATAACCTCATCATGAAAGCCAAATACTTTTGGTCCGGGTATGTGTTATGCCGCGAAATTTAAAAATATCTTATATAAAAATGTGATCATGTAAATTTATTTGGCTTTACTTAAATAGCATGAGAGTCAATGGAAAAGTTGGCACGAGAGTATACATGTATGTTCTGTCTCGAAATCCCCAAGGCAGCACGAAGACATGCTAACATATATATTTGTATGTCCATCAGGACCTGGTGTCTTATTTTTAATGGTTATTTAAATATCCGATGTTCTAACAAATCCGCTGGTTAATGAATCCCCGGTTTGAAAACAAGGAGTCATGGTTTAATACCATATAATGTGACATAATACCATAATTGCCTGTTTAATGTACGGTAGGGTCGTTCTTCTATGGTAGCAAAACATAGATACACTAACAATAAGACTGGTTCCGCCAAACATGAGTAGGTAGGGAACGACTATTTAATATTATAGGCACCAGTGATGAACCGGGTTAGAATTGGCATGCATCTCTAATTCCTCGCCTCATACCTGTCCGATAATAATGGTATGAACCAGGGTACACATGTTTAGGATCGTGTTAAACAGCTAAACGTGTTTAGGGTATGGGAAGGACCCTATACGCACCCGCCCCCACCCCCAACTTAACTTCAAAAATACTTCCATTGTCAGCTTCCTTTTCCTATATGAATAAATACTATTAATTATTGAGCAACGACACAGTTATGAACACAATACTTTTAAAACTCGGCGTTGTACGAATCTGCAACCTCTTCATTTGTAGTCCTTCACGCTACGAAGATTGTTACAAATGTAAATGTTTCGGTTCATCATGTTATCTTGGTTTATTTGCTCATTGTAATGTTAATATTGTACAAAGTTCGTTGTAAGTTATGCAAGTTCCCGTGACTCTGATTGCATATCCATTTTCAATATAAACTGACAGGCAGGACGTTATTTCTGTAACATAAATTAAAACGTGAAAGAACTGTTTTGAATTTGATTATGTCTATTTAAGCGCCACTCTTTTGTGTTAAAAATAAATTGCTTCAATGAAGACAGAGGTTAGAAAAGAATTTGCAACCACATGACCCCTGCCGTATGTGAAATGTTGCAAGTTTGTCCCAGAAAAAGCAAATTTATATATTTTAAAGATAGGATGTACAAGATACCCATCAGTAGTTGTATTTTTAATTTCTAAAAGGTTTTAATAAAATTATATTTTAAAAAATAACACCATGTGGATGTATTCTTTGACTAAGCGTAAGTACAGTTTATTGTTTTGGATATAATACCACTTTAGGTATTTGTAATTGAAAATACAAAAATATATCAACTGAGAGGTATAGTGTCTTTTTCTCCTTATTATGTATTTACATATTATACATCTTTTCCATATTTGACTTAATGCCCAATGATATGCACTTTATTTCAACATGTTTAGATTATTAGGATAATACATTATGATATGCACTTTGTCGTAAACATGTTTAAATTATGGGGATGTTGTGTTTAGGCTGTGAGACGATAGCTCCTTTCCTTTCACAATAGAAAGAAGAATGCCGTGGACCTCTATCGGTATTTACATAGAGAAACCACAGAGAATTAACGCTTACTTTTATATATAAATTAATCTAAATTGCTGGTTTTTTATTACTCAACACGAGAGGTGAATTAATTAATTGTTCACTTGAGTATTCAAAATTTAAATCTTCAATACATCATTTTCAAATTTATATTTCTAATCACAGTTATTTTGGAGATATATCATCAAACCATATTTGAAAAATTATATCAAATAGTCGTCACTAAAAAATGGGAAAGAATGTATTGCGACTGGACGTTTTAAAAAATTGTTCTTTTACATATTATGACCAAAATTTAAAACCATTATATCAAAAGGTATCAACAATTTGAGGGTGTATGTAATAATGTAGGTTTACATCTATATATCGTTTCCAGGATTTAAGATTCATCCTCAAGGTCATGCGCCCTTACCAGCTAGACAAATTATATTATTATTAAGGAAGAGAATTTATGGATGTCAACTTTTTTATTATGAGGAACACAACGTAGTATATATATGCTTACTGCTTCGTCAGGTGAATGAATACTATGAGGCAGAGAGCATATATATGTACATGTAAGGACAACAAAAACACGACAGGAAATTAAGGAATGTTAATTGTTTCAATAGGATTTACTTAGGAACAGCGCCACACACTGTTGGAGTACTGGTGAAGACAGCAACTGAGCAAACAATCACAGGTCATTGAGAATGTATCCCTTGTTTCAGGCAGGCAGGGAATCAGTGTATGTAATTAGCTTGATTGTCAGGTTCGGCGTTAACACTGGAATGTTTGTACTGGAATTTTAATTTATGAAATCAATTCTGATTTTTTAGGTTCGGCAGATCCGCACACAAAGTTGTAATAATAATAATAATAATAGCTTTGGCACAAACACAGCATCTTAGCGACATGATGGAGTGTCTCGATCATTTTAATACCGTCTTCGCCATGCTTGTGGTTTTGACACAGAGGTCCATCCATGGTACGACCTGGAATATGTAGAGGGCGTCATGGAAAATGATAAGTACAAATTTCTTTGGAATAGGGCCGTATACAGCCTCAGACGTGTCAAGGCCAACAAACCTGATCTTTTCCTTTTCGATAAATCCAATGAAATCATGTATATAATTGAATTTTCTGTCCCTTTTGACACCAATGTGATTAACAAGATTCAGGAAAAACATGGCAAATATGCATACCTCGCGTTCGAAATGTTACGCTTGCATCCCAAGTACCAAGTTTATAATATAATTATATATAATTTTCTACCCCATCGCACCGATAAAAAGAAAATATTAAACGAGAATCTAATTGTATTATATTTATTTCGACTACTGAAAAAATACTTTTAGAATAAATATTTGTAAATCAACAAATGACAAGAGAAAGGCCTAGGTCTCAACAAACCTCTGAAATATAAAGGCAATAATCCTTATACTGCATCACTTTATAAGATTTGTTTGTTTTATTGTTTTGTTTGTTGTTTAACGCCTCACTCTGCTATAGTCCAGCTGAAAGATACCCGTAGCATCAACGCCAGAGAGTAACTATTTATCTATCATCCGCTGAAACAGATTCCATTGTGTGCAATAGGGAAAAGAGCGGTGACAACTATATGAATGGATTTCATTAAATAATTGGATATAGAATAGGTGGAGTAGTTTGAGCCTGATTTTAAATAATTGGATATAGAATAGGCGGAGTAGTTTGAGCCTGATTTTAAATAACTGGATATAGAATAGATGGAGTAGTTTGAGCCTGATATCAAATAATTGGACATAGAATAGGCGGAGTAGTTTGCGCCTGATTTTAAATAACTGGATATATAATAGGTGGAGTAGTTTGAGCCTGATATTAAATAATTGGATATAGAATAGGTGGAGTAGTTTGCGCCTGATATTAAATAACTGGATATAGAATAGGTGGAGTAGTTTGAGCCTGATATTAAATAACTGGATATAGAATAGATGGAGTAGTTTGAGCCTGATATTAAATAACTGGATATAGAATAGGCGGAGTAGTTTGAGCCTGATTTTAAATAATTGGATATAGAAACGGTGGAGTAGTTTGAGCCTGATATTAAATAACTGGATATAGAAACGGTGGAGTAGTTTGCGCCTGATATTAAATAATTGGATATAGAATAGGTGGAGTAGTTTGAGCCTGATATTAAATAACTAGATATAGAATAGGCGGAGTAGTTTGAGCCTGATTTTAAATAATTGGATATAGAATAGGTGGAGTAGTTTGAGCCTGATATCAAATAATTGGATATAGAATAGGTGGAGTAGTTTGAGCCTGATATTAAATAATTGGATATAGAATAGGTGGAGTAGTTTGAGCCTGATATTAAATAATTGGATATAGAATAGGTGGAGTAGTTTGCGCCTGATATTAAATAATTGGATATAAAATAGGTGGAGTAGTTTGCGCCTGATATTAAATAATTGGATATAGAATAGGTGGAAAAGTTTGCGCCTGATATCAAATAATTGGATATAGAATAGGTGGAGTAGTTTGAGCCTGATATTAAATAATTGGATATAGAATAGGTGGAGTAGTTTGCGCCTGAAATTGAATAATTGGATATAGAATAGGCGGAGTAGTTTGAGCCTGATTTTAAATAACTGGATATAGAATAGGCGGAGTAGTTTGAGCCTGATTTTAGATAATTGGATATAGAAAAGGTGGAGTAGTTTGAGCCTGATATCAAATAATTGGATATAGAATAGGTGGAGTAGTTTGAGCCTGATATTAAATAACTGGATATAGAAACGGTGGAGTAGTTTGAGCCTGATTTTAAATAATTGGATATAGAATAGGCGGAGTAGTTTGAGCCTGATTTTAAATAACTGGATATAGAATAGGTGGAGTAGTTTGAGCCTGATTTTAAATAATTGGATATAGAATAGGTGGAGTAGTTTGAGCCTGATATTAAATAATTGGATATAGAATAGGTGGAGTAGTTTGAGCCTGATATTAAATAATTGGATATAGAATAGGCGGAGTAGTTTGAGCCTGATTTTAAATAACTGGATATAGAATAGATGGAGTAGTTTGAGCCTGATATCAAATAATTGGATATAGAATAGGCGGAGTAGTTTGCGCCTGATTTTAAATAACTGGATATATAATAGGTGGAGTAGTTTGAGCCTGATATTAAATAATTTGATATAGAATAGGTGGAGTAGTTTGAGCCTGATATTAAATAACTGGATATAGAATAGGTGGAGTAGTTTGAGCCTGATATTAAATAACTGGATATAGAATAGATGGAGTAGTTTGAGCCTGATATTAAATAACTGGATATAGAATAGGCGGAGTAGTTTGAGCCTGATTTTAAATAATTGGATATAGAATAGGTGGAGTAGTTTGAGCCTGATATTAAATAACTGGATATAGAATAGGTGGAGTAGTTTGAGCCTGATATTAAATAACTGGATATAGAATAGGTGGAGTAGTTTGAGCCTGATATTAAATAACTGGATATAGAATAGGCGGAGTAGTTTGAGCCTGATTTTAAATAATTGGATATAGAATAGGTGGAGTAGTTTGAGCCTGATATCAAATAATTGGATATAGAATAGGTGTAGTAGTTTGAGCCTGATATTAAATAATTGGATATAGAATAGGTGGAGTAGTTTGAGCCTGATATTAAATAATTGGATATAGAATAGGTGGAGTAGTTTGAGCCTGATATTAAATAATTGGATATAGAATAGGTGGAGTAGTTTGAGCCTGATTTTAAATAATTGGATATAGAATAGGCGGAGTAGTTTGAGCCTGATTTTAAATAACTGGATATAGAATAGGTGGAGTAGTTTGAGCCTGATATCAAATAATTTGATATAGAATAGGTGGAGTAGTTTGAGCCTGATTTTAAATAATTGGATATAGAATAGGCGGAGTAGTTTGAGCCTGTTTTTAAATAACTGGATATAGAATAGGTGGAGAAGTTTGAGCCTGATATCAAATAATTGGATATAGAATAGGCGGAGTAGTTTGAGCCTGATATTGAATAATTGGATATAGAATAGGTGGAGTTGTTTGAGCCTGATACTCAAGAATTGGATGTGAGCTACAGGGAGTATTCTAAAAATAGAGTAAAGGTTAAGAAAAGTATAGAGAGGCACCTTGAGTTTTTCCAAATAAAGTTAAATATAAAACTGTAATAAAATAACTGGTACTAAAACATCTGACACACAATATTTGGGATTGTTCTTAACCTGACATTTCAGAATAGAAAATGAGGAAGAGGGGTTGAAAACCTTTATAATACAAGATGTGTTTGATCTATTCTGTTATCATTTCATACAAAACATGGGGAGTCATTTGGGCCCAGTAAATATTGATATATTTTGCAACCTACTCTAATTGAGCTGATTAAACAGAATTACACAGTTACATGAAACCAACGATGAAGTAATATTGTGATTCCTATGAACGAAATATCTACTGATATGTGGTCATGTAACAAAAAACCATGTCATTTCTGCTGACATAAAAGTGTCGCTATTATTCTATATTCAACACATATTATAAGTTGTTCGCCATAAACGGGGTAAGGCATTCCACAACCACTTGTTAATTTACAAAATGTTTATGAGTGATCTGAAGCCCATATTTTAAGAGACTAAAGAAATTACGATTTTTAAAAGCTTTTGTCATACATTGTATAGAAGTAGGCAAGTTATTAACATTTCTTCCAGAATGTTATTTATAAGTCTATTCAAAACAAAAACAACTTTCAAATTTAGTTCTGTGCAGAAGTACGGACAAGCTCAACACAAAGACACAAAATAAACCCCTAAAAAACACATATTATATTTTGCTGTCCATGAACGGGTTCAGGCATTCCGCCACTTGTTGATTTCACATTACCCGCCCATGTACAAAATGTTTATGGGCGATCTGCGGCCCATTTTTCAAGAGAGAAAACAAATTACGATTTTTAAAGCTTTTGTCATACAGCGTATACAAGTAGACAAGTTATTAACTTTTCTTTCAGAATGTTTTCAATTTACGAATTTGCATTGCCTTATAAATCGATTCAAACTTTCAAATTAAGTACCGTGATACACCTGTTGTGCGAACTGGCTCAACACATGCTGTGTCCACATACAAAGCTTTCACATGGAGGGAAGAACGCAGCATGTTGGTCAAGGGTGCTCTGTTTAGTACGTAACTAGCTTAAATACTGATATAACATATTGGCACGTAGTATGTTTATTGGGGAAAAAAGTAATATCTTATTTTCCCTATAGACTAAACCAGAAAGCGTCATTGCTCTAAAAAAATCTTGCTTTGAAACAAATCCCGTCCCAAGAACTTTTCGTTTGGATGGACAAAACAGAGCATCGGGCGGTTACGATTGTGTACTGAATGATTGTGTGTCATTGTCTCTGATGATGTGGATCGTTGCTGATACTATCAACGACAGGTTTCTGAATCGGTTCGAGCCCACAACACTCTTGAATCATGAATCATGAATCCATTTCGTGGTTTATGTGGACTTGATGCTCATAGAAAACCACAAAATGAATCATAAAACTATTTAAGATGGACATTTTCTTTCAAATACTTACATTATTAGGTGTTTCTCACAACCCCGCAATATACATCTTATGTCGGATGCTGATCATGGGTTGTTACCAATATGTTGGGAACGCGATGCATCCATGTTTAATTTACATTACATAAAATGGTTCTTTAGTATTATTTGACTGCAGGTTTTAGGAATTGAAGGCCGGACATTAGGTTATGCAAGTACACAACAGTCTACATCAAACACCGAATTTGTATCTCTTACATATATATAATTCGTATATCTCCTTGTAGATCTCTTCTATCTGTAAGTATGAGTTTCGTCCAAGGCCAAGATGTTCACCTACTTACGTAGATGGAGATGGCTGCGGCCACCTCTGACGTTGTCTCAAGATATGGCTATCTTCAAGTGCTTTCAGTGGTGATGGCAAGATGTGATCACGATATGTGATGAACAGACATTGCGTACGTATCGTTCTATGGTATACTAAAGCTATTTACTTATTGTAGATGCTGCGACATCTTCGTCATTTCACTCGAGAAGCTACAACTCAGGGGATTCCAAGGACGAAAAGGTTCCTACTATACTAGACTTGTAAATATAAGACCATGACGCCAGAGACTAACCAGTCTCGATTATCCGCCGAAACAGATTTCATTGGGCGTAAAACGCAAAATAGCTGTGAAGTTATGTAAAAGGATCACTGATAATCAGTGGTGATACCAGGTGTTCGCGAAAGGTTAAGCAAACTAAAGAGGATCTGGTGGTGAGGCTTGGCGACTTGGCCGGTTTCGCGGGACCGTGACACAATGGCGTGGAGCGTTGTTCTCGTGCTTCCAGTCACTGATGTGTCTGGTCCAGACTCGATTATTTTCAATATGCAGTCATGTAGTATGAATATTGCAGCCTACATCGTGAAAAAGCACTCACTCACTCACTCACTGGAAGACATCAGATAACATACTCAAATCACATTCCATAGTATTTATGCGATTGCAAATGATAGGAAGGCATCAACGAAGCTTGACTAGGGATAATGAGTTAACAAAACCGCTTTTGGTTTGGCAGCCAATTTCTTTACAAGTCATAGTGATTCCGGGGTTATAATATGTCCGAAAAATATATCGTCCTAAGCTACTAAATGGATTGGTGGTCAAACAAGGTGACGTGGGTGAAAGCGTGCCAACGTACCTCGACGTCGTTGGACGTTACTCATAATATCAAATTTGTCTACTCCAGACTCGATTTTCACAGGAGACAGTGAGTGAGTGAGTTGGTTTTAACGCCGCTTTTAACAATATTCAAGTTATATCACGGCGTGTCAGCTTAATGTGGGAGGAAAGCCCGAAGTGATGCAGGCCTCAGACGTTTACCACTTTGGTGAAACCCACGAGCACGAGTATGGTGCTGAAAAACCTAGAAACATAATCGGGGCGAACCGGGATTCGAACCCACAATCATAGGTTTCTGGCGTGCCCAAGGGACGCAATTCTGCATAGCGAATCGCGGCGCCTTAGACGACTGGGCCGCCCGTGCCCCCTCACAGGAGACAGCCACACAGCTGGAATGTTGCTGGGTGAAGCGTTAAATCACAAACAGAAAAATATTATACATGTGCCTGGTTCGGACTAGTGGATCAGTGCTAATTTACATCTCTGTGGTTGCTCCCCTTGGGGTCCCGGGGTAGAATGTGTCCCCAGCACCCCATTGCTGGTCGTAAAAGGCGATCGAATTGGTCCAACCCTTTGCCGAGGGTTGCGTCCCTGTGTCGGCTGAGGAAGGGAGTCTGGTGGTAGAGGGAGCCGCAGCCGGCAATAGTGTTCCTTAGTCCAACACACCACTTCGACCCTAACTTTGCCTAGACAGGTGGTAGAATTGGCCCGATTCTATCAATCAGCTTGTCATGTCATGCCCTGTGCATACAATCTTTTCACAAAATTTGGAATTTACAAGTAAATTCATTCTAAACGTCCATTAATATATATGTATCAATCGATCAACTTGCTAAGAGCCCTTTGCCCAGAAAGCGGTTGCTCATGGGCCAGTCTGGTGTTGGTGAAAAACTTCCGAATTCTGTACGTCTCCAATTGCTTGTCATAGGCCGAACCAGCCTGACTTTTTATTTGGTAGAAAGCTATAGCTTTTCGTGTCAATTTTGCTGGAGTATAGCACCCCTTTATCCTCGATCTTTGCAGCTTGGAAATCCGCAGCAGCATAAGGCTGTCCATGTTGACATTCGGTGGTGGGTCGGAAAGAGGGCTGCTGAGTTACGTTTCCTTTCGACATGGCTTCCCAACAGGCTGGTTAAAAAAGACGACATATAGAATCTGACAATTCCTCGTCTGACGAGACTACAACGCCCATTCGATCCGACTATTGGCCACGTTTCTTGGTTACATAAGTTATAGAGAAAGAACCAATCAAACTGAATCCATTTACAATCTCCAAAGGTCTCGCTGGTATCATGCGGAGAGGTTACAAATGTCACAAAGCTCCGATCTGGCTCTCTCCTTGTAGAATGTGCACGGAGATCAATCTGCTCATTTAAAAATTGTCAATATCAAGGTTGCTGTCTCGGTGCACAAAACACTTAACTCGTGTAAGGGAATTTTCCGTGACAGAGCTCTCTGCTTGACTGGCATGACCGAAAATCAAATTACCAAGGAACTGGAACAACGGTCTGTCACAGCTGTCAAACCATTTACTGTAAAGAAGGATGGAGTAGGCGAACCGCCAACATCCATCTCTTCACATTTGCCCGAACATCTATCCCTCAAGCTATCAGAGATGGTTATTGTAACTTTGGAAGTGTATTGTAACTTTGGGGGTGTATATCCCCAATGCTACACCTGCCAAGCATTTGGACATGGATCCAGGTCCTGCCATGCCTCTGCGGTTTGTTACCTCTTTGAACACTTGTGTTGATGGTTCAATTTTTTGTGGTGAGGATATGCATACGATAGAAAGACAGCTACAACTTTGGCTTAACAAAATTAAAATATGAGCCAATTAAAAAGGCTTCAAGTTTTCTAAATCCAAAATAAACTGTATTTACTCTTGTCGTAAATAGAATTATTTTAGTTAGTACTCAAATCACGGAAGAAGAGGAGGCCAAAATCCTGGGCCTCATATTTGACCGTCATCTCACATTCTTACCATATATAAAATATCTAAAAGCAAAGCCGTTTCAAATTCTGAGTGGAGAATTCTTCCAGTTACGAACAAAATATAATTCTCATAGATCCATTTTTATCCCCCCTGTTCTATAAGGGTGGAGTATCTCAAAAAACGTTAAATACTTTCTTACAAAACTTTGCATGTCTACCAGGCACATACTGAACTGGTGCCTTTTGTTATTTAGAAATTTTATAAATTTTTATTTTTACGTTTCCATGGCAACAAGTGGGACTAAGGTTCTATAGGGTAGAGTTCGTTCCCAGAGCATAACTCAAAACCCATTTAATACTTTCTAACAAAACTGTGCATGTCTATCAGACTCTGAACTGGTGCCATTTGATATCAAGGAGTTTTAGAAATGTTTATTTTAGAATTTCCATTGCAGCTATTTTGACATGGGCTAAGAGAAATGTTGGGTCAGTTATCTGGTTTGGGGACCATAACGTGTTAACATGGGCGGGGGATATAGATGACTTCGTTGACTATACACTTGTTTAGTTATTGTTTCTTGTAATTTGTCATTTGTTTGCATAAAAAAACCCACAGAAACACTCTTGTTTTACTTTCCATTTCATATGGATGCGACCATGGTGGATCTTTTGTGGGTAAACAATGTATGCTTCTTCAAGAACATTCAACTCTTGACTCATTACATACAGAATTGCACATTTCCTTTTGGTTACTTTACAGACAGCTACCGGGGGATATGTCATCTTTCTGATGACTCAGACTCAGACTACAGACGGGTCCAAGGGTGTTGGCAAAGCCGCAAATGCCACCATCATTGGATCCAAACTGTTTCCTCAAGAATCCCCGATAATATTTCAATCTTCACTGCTGAGGCCAAAGCTATCAAACAGCTTTGACCTAAATCAATGTAAATAAATTCATTATATTTTCAGATTCATTGTCTTGCCTTCAGGCACTTAAAAGTGTCTCCTCAAATCATTCTATAATTCTCGACATTTTAGAACTATATAATGATCCTTCTCCTGGCCAATGTGACAATGTATGCATAACAGGTAACTCAAAAGCTGACGCTGCAGCTGAAGCAGCTCTTGACAAACCGTATTCTCCACTCCTTATCCCGTACCGTGATTTCAAACCAACAATCAAGAGTTATACTCGGGGTCTAATGCAAAATATGTGGGACACCCAGGTAGGAATCAATAAACTTCATGAACTTATACCAAAAATCGGTCATACCTACTTGGGTTGTCAGACAAGATATGATGAGATAGATTTTACGACGATGTCGTATTGGCCACAGTCAGTATACGCACGAATATACGCTCAAAACAGATGAGGCCGAACCTCCTAAGTGTATCACTTGTGATAAGAGGTTCACCGTCAAGCATATTTTGCTTGACTGTGTGGACTGCTATTGCAAAGGATTCACATTATCAAGCAGTAAATTTGAAAGATCTTTTACCCCCTTGTGAGCGGACATCTGATCCTAAGCTACGTGAAAGAAATTGCCTAGCTCATACATTTTAAACATGTATGTGAATAACTTATTGCATGTTTTTAATTCGATGTGGTGCTTTTACCAACTAGTGATTCTCGAAGACTGTGACCAGGAGGTAACGGTACCGTAAAATGATTGCCCCCTGTAGTTCCTATCATAAATTAATGTGACTGTCATCAACCAGTGTTTTAAGCTAACTTATTGCTGATCATTTTAAAATATTAGCTAGTATTGTGCACAACCACCAGTAGCTAAAGTGATGACGTAAATCCTGCTGGGGTATCGTGCAAGAAGCTGAGGCCCGTGATCCACAGCGAGGTAGTCTTGCTTTGTTGCTGGTGGTGTTTTAAACAGTTTTTACAAAATAGGCACCCCCTCCCTTCTTCCCGGCCGTTGCCACAACTTTAATAAGTCAATTCCATACGAATATAAGAGGAGTTATATAAATAAACTTCAATGTATTTCGTCCACGGACACATGTAATTTGGGATTGCCAACGGCTAATTTGCGTCGGCGTAGCCGAAAAATAGGAATCTGTAGACCAACTTACCCTCCGCCCACATATCAAGCGTGCTGTTTGGAGCAACACAAGACAATGTCATCTGTTTCTGAGTTTCCTGATCAGTGCTCTCACTCATATTCCAATATATACAACTCAGAACAATTTAGAGAACACAAAATAATTGAGACAATCCTGAACCTGCCTTACTCGCTATTACACCCCCGTGGAACAAGTCTCTGGATCCTGTTCTCTCTTGAGTAATTATGTTGTCGTTGAGGCCAGATGCTCTTATTCTTTCTTCGGTTGTCAAGCATCGTTTACGGCGTGAAATGACGTTTACCAATTGTCAATTGTCGAAAACTAAACATCAACCTCAGTCATACTTGTCAATATTTTAGTTCCACTTACATGAGTGGTCGTGTCATATTGTTTTGTTTTATTTAAGACGGATAATGAGATTTCAATTATATAACACAAACCTTTTTTTATCTGTGTTCTTTTGAGCGTCTATGCAAACCATAGTTAAAACGTATGTCGAAATGTCGCCATCCCTAAGTTATTTTAACTTGAACTTAAACGAGAAGGCATTAAGACAGACAGATGCCGTGTTAAAGGAGCAGTTCAAAAGCTCGATGTGGATAAGAAAATAATTCCTTAAGTTTTAGGACTAACCCCAAAGATGTCTAGAAAGAGAAACCACTGCATGCACGTTATAAAAAAATGCGCACCAACACCAACACCGGAACACCAAGAAGATTTTAAATATTTTATAAACTTTTTTATTTCAGTTCTTGATAATTAAAGACAACCTCCATTAGGAATTTGTTGTCTGCACTATTCGAGGACATCAGATGTGAAGCTCAGGCGCCCTGTTGGCTAAAATAGATTCATTGAAATAGATCGCGAAAAAAAACCCATCACAGCCCAGAGTGTCAATACGAAAATACTTCCAGACACCAATCAGTGTAAGAGAGCTTCACTGCAACGCATGACATATTCATTAGGCTCTCGATAGGGAACGAGAGCGTTAGGGAATGAGGATATACCTGTTAGACCAGTTTCATCGTGCTAGCCCGCTGAGATACCATGCCGCAATTTAACATGGATACCCACTCAGAGCCATTCTTCAAACTCCAGGCCGACCAGTGTTTAGTTTATCTTCTCAATGCCAGTCACTAGGTAGAGTAGCAGGAAGTACTATCTTTTAACGCGGCCAGCTGGTCGAACCAGCGACCTTCAGACTCCGGGCAGACAAGACCACGGATGCGTATCGGTGATACCCCATTTGTCAGATACCCCAGTCGTTAGACAGTGGAGTAGAGGTGACTTATCACTGCATGGGAGATTTACGTGTTGTGACAGGAATATTAAGTTTTTTACATGATTTTACTAAATTGTGCATATATTGTCAGGGATAATTGAATTTGTCACAAACATGGCAGGTTTGCAGACACTTAACTTTGTTACATCACAGAGAGGTACGCCCTAGGTACACTTTCAGGAATCACTTGTAAAGCAAGAACAAGATTGGGTGATTCTACCTAAAGTGGCAATATTGAGATATGCCTTCATCACAAATGGAGTAAATAAACTTAGGTGTTGGTTTAACGCAATAAAAATAAAGAGATCGACTTCAAAAGCCATAACGGAATACATCTAAATAAGTTATAACAAATCTCAGAATGTAGTTCTGCTGTCAGTTGCCGTCTGTTTATAGTTTGCTAATACAGAGCTTTATTATAAACTCAATACCAAAGGGCACACCACTGAATTTTAAACTCACAACATCCAAAATAAAAAGCAAAATGAACTTGATAAAAATTAGTTTTAATAATTTAATATATCCTATTGATATTGTTGAAACACAGAAGTAAACATTTCGTCATAAAAACCAGAGAATAGCATGTTTTTAGTAAGTGACAAGTCGTATATTTTCGTTAGGTGTCTGACATATTGCGTATGAATATATCCATTTTACCTCTTGGTAACAAGCATTGGATAGTGGGAGACCTCCACCGTGGACGTTGTAATTTTTAAGTATCTGACAAATGGGGTGATACCAGCGGGTCACATGAAAAATAATAGATAGAATAAGATGTATCTGTTTTTTACATCGTTGTTGTAGAAATACATACGTACTACGCATACGACATTTTATTTCATCCATATTCAGTGAAGAATACCAGCTGCCACATTTAATTAATTTTATTCACATGTGCATGTTTCATAATTTGAAAACTGCAAATGGTGTTTTTAGTTCGATCCTATATATTGAAAGAAGACATTATTTGACAAGGATGACACACACACACACACATCTGCTGGAACAGTTGGCTATTTTTTGCTGTCGTTAAATGTTAAAATCGATGCAATGTTTTAAACCATCGGTATATTATGTGAATAATATATTAAACGCAAGGGTCTGATAGAGCTTTGCATTTAATAAGTAGTGCACTTTGTACCTTGTACCGGTCTAGGGGTTTGTACCAACTGTATATTATTATATGTAGTTATGTTTAAATATATTATTAGTCATATCATTATTACACGCCTGTGGTTGAGATAATTCATTCGCATTCTTGTGTTACAGTAAACTACGTTTATAAGGAACACGCTTATAACGAACTGACGGATATAACGAACTTACCTTTTTTGCCCCGACTATTTGCTGCAGCTGTATATATGCATATAACGAACTACGGCTAGAACGAACTAAAAGTGGTGGTCCCTTTGAGATCGTTATAACCGTAGTTTACTGTATTTAGCAGTTCAGCAGTTTTCAAGGCCACTGAACATGCGTTATGTTGCTGGCAGAGGTTCCTAGGGTCGTTCCAATAAAGTTCAAAACGTCAACGCCAGAGAATAGTCAGTGTCGAATATCTGCCCAAACAGACTCCATTGCGTGAAGATCCGGGGTCTTCACCAACCCATGCTTGCCGTAAAAGGCGACTATGCTTGTCGTAAGAGGCGACTAACGGGATCGGGTGGTCAGGCTCGCTGACTTGTTTGATACATGTCATCGTATCCCAATTGCGTAGATCGATGCTCTTGATGTCAATCACTGGATTGTCTGGTCCAGACTCGATTATTTACAGACCGCCGTAATATAGCTGGAATATTGCTGTTGCTAAACAGCAAACAAACAAGATTCCATTGGGCGCAAAAGTCAAAATAGTGCTGCAAATTATATGAAGATTCTATTGGGCGCAACAGTCAAAATAGTGCTGCAAATTATATGAAGATTCTATTGGGCGCAACAGTCAAAATAGTGCTGCAAATTATATGAAGATTCTATTGGGCGCAACAGTCAAAATAGTGCTGCAAATTATATGAAGATTCTATTGGGCGCAAAAGTCAAAATAGTGCTGCAAATTATATGAAGATGACATTGGGCACAAAAGTCAAAATAGTGCTGCAAATTATATGAAGATTCCACTGGGCGCAAAAGTCAAAATAGTGCTGCAAATTATATGAAGGTGCTATTGGGCGCAAAAGTCCAAATAGTGCTGCAAATTATATGAAGATGACATTGGGCACAAAAGTCAAAATAGTGCTGCAAATTATATGAAGATTCCATTGGGCGCAAAAGTCAAAATAGTGCTGCAAATTATATGAAGGTGCTATTGGGCGCAAAAGTCAAAATAGTGCTGCAAATTATATGAAGATGCTATTGGGCGCAACAGTCAAAATAGTGCTGCAAATTATATGAAGATTCTATTGGGCGCAAAAGTCAAAATAGTGCTGCAAATTATATGAAGATTCTATTGGGCGCAACAGTCAAAATAGTGCTGCAAATTATATGAAGATTCTATTGGGCGCAACAGTCAAATTAGTGCTGCAAATTATATGAAGATTCTATTGGGCGCAACAGTCAAAATAGTGCTGCAAATTATATGAAGATTCTATTGGGCGCAAAAGTCAAAATAGTGCTGCAAATTATATGAAGATGACATTGGGCACAAAAGTCAAAATAGTGCTGCAAATTATATGAAGATTCCATTGGGCGCAAAAGTCAAAATAGTGCTGCAAATTATATGAAGGTGCTATTGGGCGCAAAAGTCAAAATAGTGCTGCAAATTATATGAAGATGCTATTGGGCGCAAAAGTCAAAATAGTGCTGCAAATTATATGAAGATTCTATTGGGCGCAAAAGTCCAAATAGTGCTGCAAATTATATGAAGATTCCATTGGGCGCAAAAGTCAAAATAGTGCTGCAAATTATATGAAGATGCTATTGGGCGCAAAAGTCAAAATAGTGCTGCAAATTATATGAAGATTCTATTGGGCGCAAAAGTCCAAATAGTGCTGCAAATTATATGAAGATTCCATTGGGCGCAAAAGTCAAAATAGTGCTGCAAATTATATGAAGATTCTATTGGGCGCAAAAGTCAAAATAGTGCTGCAAATAATATGAAGATTCCATCAGGCACAAAAGTCCAAATAGTGCTGCAAATTATATGGGGCGCAAAAGTCCAAATAGTGCTGCAAATTCTATGAAGTTGCCTTTGGGCGCAAAAGTCAAAATAGTGCTGCAAATTATATGAAGATTCCATTGGGCGCAAAAGTCAAAATAGTGCTGCAAATTATATGAAGATTCTATTGGGCGCAAAAGTCAAAATAGTGCTGCAAATTATATGGGGCGCAAAAGTCAAAATAGTGCTGCAAATTATATGATGATGCTTTTGGGCGCAAAAGTCCAAATAGTGCTGCAAATTATATGAAGATTCCATTGGGCGCAAAAGTCAAAATAGTGCTTCAAGTTATATAAAGATTCAATTGGGCGCAAAAGTCAAAATAGTGCTGCAAATTATATGAATGGATCACTGAAAATGAGTGATGACACCAGGCGTTTGCAAAAAGGGACAATTTATATGACCCTTCCTTCTTGACGTGCAATATGTAAGGTCAGTTTAGAGTCATGAAATAGGTCGAAACCGTCGCTGCTTTTCTCTTGTGTAGTACAAAAGGCCAATCTATAAAACAATTGATTTAATTTTTCTGAACAAAATAATCTTGTTTTGGAAAGTAAAGGTCATATTTGTTTATAACAATTTTATATATTATTCTACTTAATTTGGCACATGTGATGCATATAACTTCTATTGTCCGTGATATGTTGGTTCATATATCGTTGGAAATTGTTGTGGGAGTAACACCGTCCCTCTCTCTCTCCTTTTTTGTATGTCCTGATCATGTCTGTAGGATAACTAATACATTCAGTGCGTGCCTGAATGTTGCTTTATGCCGCGGTGTCAGTAATCTCTCTCTCTCTCTCTCTCTCTCTCTCTCTCTCTCTCTCTCTCTCTCTCTCTCTCTCTCTATATATATATATATATATATATATATATATATATTCACGTCACAGGAATTAATAACTTGTTTTGGCCTGAACAGACTCATACGTGTTACGAGGTGATGAAAGCACTAGCTATTAAATTATAACTATAACTATGCTATATAATTATATAACTATATATATATATATACACCTAAAATATATGTTTTCATGTGTGTTCAATATCCCTCGACGCTTCGTTGGCGTTTATCATTTATATATATATATATAGACGGTACACCTGAAATAAATGTTACTCCCAATTTCCAATGATTGTTTTCTTCCATTCAGACATACCCATTCCAAATGTCTATACCTTCTGTTGTCATCAGACAGCAACATGATTAATGATGCATATCTTGACTTGGTTGGTGCTTGGTATTAACATCTCTGGTCTACAAACGTTGCCGTTTAGACATAATTAGACCAGAGCTGAGGAAAGGAACCCCCGAGTGTCGTTGGCAGGTCCTTTGTGCAATAAACGAAATTGATCTTGGAAGGGATCTATTTGAAATAGCGTCATCAGCAGATGTGCATCTTGAAATCGATAAGAGGGGTGATTAATGAATTGGTTAACCCGTTGAACACGGAACAACACGAGACGCACGGTAAACGCCCACGATGCGTGGGGGGATATTGAACACACGCCAAAAGAATCTGCTTCAAGGTAACGCAATTGAGACATAAGCAATAACTTGATTGTCTTATGACACGAAATACTTCTGAGAGAAGAAATAAAACAAACTTTATTTATATATATCACTGTTTCTTTGTAAATGATAGCAAATGTATTTCGCCAGGAGATTAAAACAGGGTGCGATTAATAGTGCTATTTATATGATTATATTTATTTGCTGTTTAACACCGCACTCAGCAATATTCCAGCTATATGACGGCAGGCCGGTGAAGATCCGGGATAGAATAGGTCTTCAGCAACCCATGCTTGCCGTATAAGGCGACTATGCTTGTCGTAAAAGGCAACTAACGGGATCGGGTGGTCAGGCTCGCTGATTTGGCTGATGCGTGTCATCGCATCCCAATTTCGTGGATCGATGCTTATGATGTCAATCACTGGATTGTCTGGTCCAGAGTTGATTATTTACAGACGATTACCGGTGCTTACTATGCTGATTTGCGTCATCGCTTGAGAGGCTCTATCAAAGAAATGCTGGCTGCTGGAGTTCTGGACTTCATGACAATGCCTCTCCTCACACCTCTCAACTTGCAAAGGCTGCAGTGAACAAAGTTTCCTAAACTGAAAGAACACCTTCATGTGAAGCGCTATGACGACAACATCGACCTCCAACCTGTCGCGAATGGGTTTTTCAGGATCAGTTCACTTCTTCCTGACTGGAATTGAAAAGCTACACTATCGATATGAGAAGTGTATTGAAAAACAGGGAGATTATAATGAAAAATAAAATTGAAAACAATTTCACGGCTGTTGGTTTTGTTTGTTAGGCTTAGAACGTTTTGACCAGCCGTCGTACGCATCCTTAGCAATATTGCCGCCACATCCAGACAGGGGACGTACATTGTACTCATGTTGAGTACCGAACCAGGAACTCCGGGTGGTAAGCAAGCGCTTTAACCACCATAGTATAATAATGTCTCACAAAGCAGACAGCTATATCCTTATGATTGGCACGATTGGCCAAGTCGTCTAAGGCAAAAATCCCTTGGGCACACCAGAAACCTATGATTGGGCGTTCGGAATCCCGGTTCGCCCCAAATATTGTTCTACGTTTGTCAGGATCATACCCGTGTTCCTGGATTTCACCAAAGTGGTAAACGCCTAAGACCTGCATCACTTCGGGTTTTCCTCCCACATTAAACTGACACACTGTGAGATAAAACGGCGTTCAACCAAATTCCCCTTACTCCCATAATATATATAATGTTATCCTTATGTGAATACGTGGATATTTGAGACATTGCTTAGTGTTTGTTGATCCTGTGTAATTCAATCATCAAGTTTATATTCATCCAAAGAGAAGCATTTCCCATTCTGCGGATCATAAAAGAGATGACGTAAATCGTTACAACCAGCAACGTTAAATTTTGGAGCATTGTGTTCGAAAACGTCAAACTGTTAAACACGCACATGTTGCGTCATACTGAAACCATGACGTCATTCGTGTGTAGACTGCTGTCCAATAGAGCATTTGAATAATAACAACCAGTTGCTGTGCTGGAAACTCGGTCACAGCCTCAATACGTGTGCAAGTACAAGCACCACACCGGCTTCATCGTCAATATGCATATCTATTCCCCCTGTATTTAGACTCCTAGCTCCGGGTCGTAATGTGTTTAGTCCATTAAGATGTTTTTGTTTACATGACACGTTCCTTGTAAATCGTGATACACAAACATTATTTTTTAAAGTGCAAAGATAACGCATTAAATACTTGGCCGCAGTCCCATGCTCGGCATTCTGTTTGTGCACAGGTTTCTGCAGATGGTGTTTACATTTTGATAATATCTTATTGAATAGACGCATTCACTGTATTGCAAATTAATTGCTTTGTCGACACCATACGGCATCAATACACAATTCAAAAGAAGCAAGTGAATGTTTCGACCCAAGTCTTCGTGTGCGTTCACGCCCTTGGTGCACACTGAACAGGCTGTAATAATACTAATCGATGTCTGCATCATAAACAGTTGGTTACAATAACATGTTTACCTGTGGCTGATACAAACATCTCAACAACAATTATCATGCAGTTGAACTATATGACGTAGTGTGTACGTTAATTTGACGTTATGGGGTGGGGCGGGGTGGGGTTACATCAACATTATGAATTGATGTAGGTTATACAAATAGTTTGCATTATCTTCGAGAAGTTGTAAAATATTGAAGATCATTAGGGCAATCTGACATCATCTATCAATGAGCTCTATGGTAACACTGAATGGAAACATGCTCCCAGCATCCCAAACATACTCCCTGCTCTATATATCAATATGTTCTCTGTAAATGCAATCCTGACTTGATCGATTTGGGTGTGAATTCATATCGCATACGTCAGCATTTTTTAAGTTAAAGGCCGTTGTAATTATCTAGGGCATTATTTGGTGATAGATTGATATTTATACCAGGCGTTTTATGTATATAGATATATAATAAAGTGTCACTAGTTATTGATAAGCACCAATAGTGACAATAGATTTGTTGTTTTTTGGAATAATTTATGATGTCAGTATGCCTACGATTTTCAGTCAGCTGGATGCTACATCTCAAAGGAATTCCAGAAGTTTAATACCACAAGACTTTCTGTTGTAATACCCGACTCGACAAATCTTAGTTATAATCATTACGTTTATGAATTTTTATCTATCATTTTGAAATTGTTATTTGGGTAAAAATAAGTTCATAAATCACAACTAACTGAATAGCTCATATATGAATCCTTGTGTAATTTTCCACAGAACGAATGTTTATCGATGAAAGCTTCAGCTTTCCTTCTATTATTCATAATTATTGGGTACCGTGAAGATCCGGGTAATAATTGGTCTTTAGCAACCCATGCTTGTCGTACAATGCGACTATCCTTGTCTAAGAGGCGAATAACGGGATCGGGTTGTCAGGCTCGCTGACTTGTTGATGCATGTCATCGTATCCCAACTATGCAGATCGATGCTCCTGATGTCGATTACTGGATTGTCTTGACCAGACTCGATTATTTACAGACCGCCGTCATAAAGCTAGAATATTGCTGAGTACGGCGTTAAACAACAGACAAACAAAATCGTAATAACGGTTTTTTGAAAGTGACTGCATTCTAAAGTCAGCATATCCACATGTTACAAAACACTATATATGTGTTAAATGATAGAATGTAACAGTACAGATTCTAAACATTTAAAAAAAATCACACAGATCGTCGTAAAGAAGAAGAGAATAATAGTATATTCGTTAACGACTCGAGTATCAGCCCTGTGTGTTTGTCTATCATTTACAACACGGGACTTCGAGCGCCAGATTTTATTACCGTCGCTTTTAAAAATGCTAAGATGCAAACCTGTTTTCGTATGTAAAGCACGGGAATTGCCTAGAATGATTTCAAGCGAAATATCTTGAGTGTTATACATACATGTTTGAAGTAATTACATTCAGTCAATAATTAGAGACTTAATCCACATCGTCTTCTGTTCATATGAGCTGAGTCTTCTGCCCGTGTCCTTAATCGCAGCAAGCATGGGATTGGTCTAGTCACTGTATTGATGGCTCCACGCTGATTGGCTAAGACGTCAACACGCGGGTATAAATGCTAGTAAGCACTGGGTCTTGTAAAGTGATTATGAATCTGTTCAAGTAAAGATAGCTCGAAGAAAACACCACAATGGCCATAACATTTATATTGTGTTCTGTCGCTGCCGTGCTCTGTGCCATGTTTTACTGGTGAGTCATCGATTACTGTAACCCATGTGGTCATTTTTTTGCTGAGATAAAGCATGTTAAAAATAATCTTAAAAGTTATAATTCATAAGCCGTCTGCCCTTCACGAATAGTAGCTATACAATTAAACCGGTCGCTAGCCTTTCACTTAATCGTCCGAATTGACAAGTGTCCGGATTAATGAATCATGGGTACTCCTGTACCACCGTTGTTGGCTTTGAATATATTAATGGATCTGAATCGGGTACGGATTATTGTGACTATTCAAAAGGTAAGTACTGTTTCCGGATTAACAGGTATCCGGATTTTCGGAGTTCCAGTGCATGTTAGCCATAACAATTTACAACTTTATGTTGAAAAAATCTCATTGAACTTTATCTTACAGCATCCGACGACAGCAGATGAGGGTGTTTAAAGACATGGGAATCCCCGGGCCGGAGCCTAATTTCCTGTTTGGGAATTTACTATCACTGAAAACAAAGGTATGTTTTGTTACCTAATATACAGAACGCTGAACACCAACTGTATACAACGTATGCCTTCTTTGAAATAGTGTACGATTAACACTACGCTTTATTATGGCATGTCAAAGTTGATACATATATCACACCGAAGGCACAGAAAGTACATTCTATAGCTCCGAGCTCCGATTGATAAGCCAACAGCGTGGATTGTGTGGTGTATCAGTTGTAAGCCCTTATCGGTATCCACCTACCTGAGGTGCACCTTTGAGTGGAGACATGCGGGTCGACAATCTCGCCTTATATAAACATGACCCGTCGTTCGTCCCCGGTGTGACATAACGTACACGACGTAGCCTTGCACTGTAACGCGGACGGAGTCCCGACACACGTGTCTACTCCTTGTGTGAACGAGGGGCTGAATAGCATTGCAGGTTGATGTAGATTGTATATAGTGTGTCACTTAATGGATTGTGGATATATATGTATAGATATAGACTTCGAGAGTTTTGCCTGTGAGTTGAATGTTATGAATGATATGAATGATATCATTTTCTTTAATTTGGGCGTAGAATAGTAATTAAACGTTAAAGCGCGTGGGCGGTAGAGTCTTTGCAACATTGGGTGTGTCCTCATAATAATCTATAAACACAGCAACTAGAGCATACACACGCTCAGCCGTGTGGGTGAGTGGCTTATTTTCAGACATAACACACAACGTACATTTAAGCTATCACACTTTTCCGCTGTTGTATGAGATGTGTGTCACGAAAATGTTATTTTGGACGAATGCTATACACGGCTTTCTCAAGCTTTATGTCAACACGAGTATGACCACAGATTGGGATGAAAATAGATATGTCGGAGAAAAAACACGATGACGTGATCAAACATGTGAAGCGAAGCCGGTGTTTCTGCTATGCTAACCCGTTACATGTCATTTCAAAACGATGAATTCAATAAAACTGCCGCAGTTACACACATAAGAGCACAACAAACATAACTATTGATAATGTGACTGTGAAAATTTCACCTTCCACACGTCTTGCCATTGTTGATTTGATATATGAAGGTCGTCGGATATACTGTAATCAGTGTATCCCTGCCGCAACTGTGCAAGTCATTGTTTATAACCTGTCATCGATGCACTTTCGTGGCAACCATTCAGTAACGATGCCCGCCACACGACAAAGCTATGATTACATGTATATAAATTAATTAATTCGTTATTTTTCAGAGTTTTCATGAAATATACCAAGAGTGGACAAAAACATATGGATCAACTTACGGGTACTAAATTAATTTCGTTGTAAATATGCAGGTTAAAATTGATCGTCATTATATAACTTAAGACGCCGGTACATTGATAATTGTTAAGGTAACAAAATCAATATTTTTCGATTCACCATATAACAATTCTCTGATTACCAGGTATCGATTATTGCAAATTTGACACTGACGTATTCAAAACTGCTAGTGATTAATAAAAACTGATATCAAAGACGCCCAAGAAAGAGGCGTCCTACAAGATCATTAATTACCTTATCGATCACTATATGTCTTGCAGGTATTTTGAAGGACCCACACCTGTCCTGGTTACATCAAGCACAGACATTCTTCACCAGGTGTTCATCAAACAGTTCAGCAAGTTCCATGCACGAAAGGTGAAAACATTTAGAAATATCGTTTTCTGCAGTGGCCTGGGGGGCACAGTCGTCTCAGGCGCCGCGATTAGCTGTGCAGAGTTGCGTCCCTTGGACACGCCAGAAACCTATGATCGTGGGTTCAAATCCCGGTTCGCCCCGATTATGTTTCTAGGTTTGTCAGCACCATACCCGTGCTCGTGGGCTTCATCGAAGTGGTAAACGTCTGAGACCTGCATCACCTCGGGCTTTCCTCCAACATTAAGCTGACACGCTGTGATATAACTGGAATACTGTTAAAAGCGGCGTTAAACCCAACTCACTCACTCACTGAAGTGGCCTGCCGATGGAAGAAAACTATTCAGACGATTTCTTGTCAAGGAACAAGATAATACATGTATCAAAGTACATAATTGTCCTTATATGTTCATATTTCAGAAATTTCATTTATAAAAAAATAGTTTTGGTTCATGGATAAATTACAGCCGTTATCTTCATTTCACCTGTAGAATGTCGTCTCCAGTCTATATATCATCTGTGACAAGTGATTATCATCAATCTCTTGCAACACCTGCAATCAACTGTCGGTACGTTTATGTTTCAGGTGTTTCCGGTGCAGGTTGACCCTGATAAGGATGAAGATGTCCACATGTTCTTTGCTCGAGGAGAACGCTGGAAGAGGCTTAGGTCCATCGTTAATCCTGCTTTCAGCTCTGCTAAAATGAGAATGGTGGGTACCCTGCCTTCATTGTGATTACATACATGTGATAGCTATCATATTGATACTTGGCGACAAGTCCATCTTGCTTTTCTGTTTGAATGAAATATATATTGTTCCACGAATATTCATTCATCCATAACCGCAGTTGACTTTATAGATCGTTTGAATAGGCACTTAGAGTTTTGACGATCATACCCTTCGAAATCGTCTCTTTAGAACTACATGCTTATTACAAGGTCATATGCACAAATCGATTTTTGGTATCATGTAGCTTATCTTACTTACGTAATCCCACCAACAACACATAGTTCACAAATAAGAACTGGAACTTAATAAAGTAGACAAATACGTTATGGATAACAACTTTATTTATGTTGCATTAAGAAGTTGTTGTCCATAAATTGTTTGTCTACTTTGTCATCCGTTAACTTCTAAGAAATGTCTATGTATAGAGTTTATTTCCTCCAAGTTTCAGGCCATAGGCCCATAGAACATACATGATATCAATAAAGTGTATGCATAAATACATGAAAAGAATATAATACATAAATAATACATCAGTGAATTGTGGGTGACTCGCGTAATCTAAAAGCGTGGTAGATATATTTAGCAAGTTGTGTAATAGTGTATTTACATTTAGAAGACATAAGATTTACACATTTTTCATAGGATGGATTAGTGTGAAAATATGTATCAATAAAATGTAAACGTAATGTTGAATTATGAATAACAAATAAGAAGGAAATGATATTCATTTTCAATGTAGTTGAAGTCCAATTTTTGACATTGTGGGCAAAATCTTTTGTTTTCTCTTGTATTGGTATGACGTCCAGTTTCGATCATAAATTTATGGCAGCTGCATCGGAATCTTGTCAGGGTTAGAAATGTCTATCAAACTATTGAATTTAATACAATAATCTGTTCCCACACGTTTGCATCATATTTCTGTCAATCAAACGCAGCTGTACGACAGGCATCCGTTCCAGGTCCTTGGCACTTCCCCTTCTCCCAATCGCCCACTTCTTCTCGAGTAAACAACTTGACAAATCTTAAAGAAGTAGACCTAAATCGTGACTTACATGAGTCTTAGGTTACAAACAATTGCGACATGAAACAATGAGGATCAGATACGCCAAGGCTTCCTTTCCGCCCTTTGGGGATTCCGGTTAGAATAGGTCCCCTAACAACCTATGCTAGTCGTAAGACGCAACAAAATATATAGATGGGTGGTCAGGCTCGGTGACTTGATTTGCGTGTCGTGGTATCCCGACTTTGAACGTTGCTCGCAATATCAATCACTGGATTGTCTGGTCCAGACTTGATTATGTAGAGGCCGACGTCATATTGCTGGAATATTGCTGAGTTTGAAAGAATATGCAGAATTCAGTTCAGTGTCATTGTATTCAATGTACATGTGTAAAGGCAGTTAGTTCATTGTCGGGTTTCAGATGTCCCCAGTCATCAACAAATGCGTCGATAACCTCGTCGACAATGTGGGAGGGGAATGCGACAGAAACGCCGCCTTCAATATTCACGAGTAAGTGGATGTTTTTCTCCTGCTACCTCAAACGTGAATTAACCTTAGGCATCATTTTTCGGGAACGTTAAGTGTATATCGAACATTGTATTGTTAAGCTAGCTATGCAAACAGTGTCGCATCTTTCAACGTATGTTCTTTTACTACCTAGCACCACTGGGGGTGAGGTGATGTGTGTGGGTGGGGGAGTCGTCTAGGGCTCTGACTGAGTTGCGTTCCTGAGGCGTACCAGAAATCTCGGTTTGTCAGCACCTTTCACCAAAGTGATAAACGTCTACCACAAACGCAATCCCTGTTGACTCACTACCCGTTCGCCCGTGAAGATCCGGGTCAGAATATGCCTTCAGCAACCAATGCTTGCCGTAAGAGGCAAATATGCTTGTCGTAAGTGGCGACTAACGGGATCGGGTGGTCAGACTCGCTAATTCTAATTGCCTAGATCGATGCTCATGACATCAATCACTCCATTATCTGGTCCACACTCGTATATTTACTGACCGCTGTCATATAGCTGAGTGCGGCGTTAAACAACAAACAAACAAACAAAAAATCCTCATTCACACACAACCATCACATCTACATTGCCAGGAAGCATATTCACGATGATCAGGGGCGGTCGGGTAGCCTAGTGGTTAAAGCGTTCGCTCGTCACGCCGAAGACCCGGGTTCGATTCCCGACATGGGTACAATGTGTGAAGCCCATTTCTGGTGTCCCCCGCCGTGATATTGCTGGAATATTGCTAAAAGCGGCGTAAAACCATACACACTCACACTCACGATGATCATGCTATTCTGAAGGAGAGAGTCAGTGTACAAAAGGTGTTCTCTTCCAACAGGCAGTTTCAGCGTCTCACCCTTGACACCATCCTCCACTGTGCCTTCAACCTGAAGTCACGGGCTCTGCAGGACCCCAACGACCCCTTCTTGAAACACTGCCATGGAGTGATAACAGACACCACCAAGCGCCCTCTACTCTTTTTGCTAGGATGTACGTATACATACCCACCATCCCCAACAAGCTCTATAAACACTTTAGGAGCACCTTTGACGAACAGCTGGCGTCATCAATGATTTTCAGTGATGCATTCATATAATTTTCACTGCCATTTTTCCTTTACCCCCAATGGAATCTCTTTCGTCGGATGATCAAGACAGGTATATATTAACATTAAAATCGTGGGTTGTTGGTCTCATGTGTTCGAGGGGGTGGTAGCCAAATGGCTATTTTAAAACATTTGCCTGGGTTCAATTGCACACATGGGTACACTGTATTTATATATTGCTAAAGAATGCGTAAACCACAGTCTCTTTGTTTATTTATTTGATGTTTTTTATGTTATCCCAGCTTTACCATGGCGCCCTGTACATAATCGAATAGGTACAAATTGTGATTGATATTATGAACATCGTCCCACGCCGGTGGGTGCGATGACACGCCATCAACCTAGTTTGTTTGTTTGTTGTTTAACGCCACACTCAGCAATATTTCAGCTTTATGACGGTGGTCGGTAAATAATCTAGCCTGGACCAGACAATCCAGTGATTGACATCGATCCACACAATTGGGATACGATGACATGCATCAACTAAGTCAGCGAGCCTGACCACCCGATCCCGTTAGTCGCCTCTTACGACAAGCGTAGTCGCCTTTTACGGCAAGCATGGGTTGCTGAAGACCTATTCTACCCCGGATCTTCACGGGTCCCATTTACCAAGTCACAACTCTGACAACCCTATCTATTTAGCCTCCTCGTTCAACACCAGATTACTAGAGACCTACTAGAGTCCATAGTTACTGGTCACTCTTGCCAGAGCCCAATTCCATAAGATTATGTTATTTTTTTCTTCCAGTTCTGTTTCCCGCCCTCCACGCTCTGTGGATCTTCATATACTACTTCCTTAGGAACATCCAGTTCAATCCGTTCTTCTGGCTGGAGGAGAAGATCAATGCTGTCATTGAAGAGAGGAAGTCAACTAACTTTGTAAGTTCACCTATGCTTATATACAGTGGCTGTTGGATAGCGTAGTTGATGGTGTTTATTCCGTAATAAGGACACCGGCCCATTATACAAGTATATACTCACACACATATATATTTGACAGAGAATGTTTGCCTTGTGATGTACAATAGTGGACAGTATTGCTACTTAGGATAATTAATGACCTCTTTAAAATATCTTTTGCGTTACATAAGTGCTAAGAAAATATATTTCCCTAGACTGTTAAGTAAAGGCGGATTCGAGCTTGAGAATAGCATTTTAAGTTTTTGCTGGTTTGGATGGACACAATAATACTTTGGTAAAATGTCTCTTAAATCTGCATAGAATGAACATTGGAGGCCATATTCGCCCTTGGGAAAATCACCCATTTAGGAACATATTCAATTCACCAGTAATCATTTTCTTATAATTTGAATATTCCAATTTGGCTTTGCAGCCTTGACAGTTCTTTTCCGTTTTGTGGACAGAATGACTTACAGTTTATGTAGAGAGTAGGTGACTTTGATTCATCGCTGCTTTGAACAGTATTATGACGGCTTGTCAGCTTGATGTAAGAGGAAAGCCCCAAATGATGCAGGTCTTAGATGTATACCACTTTGGTGAAACCCTCGAGCCAGGCCATGGTACTGACAAACCTAGAAACATAATTAGAGCGCACTAGGATTCGAACCCACGATCTGGCAGGACTAAGGGAATTCTAGCGTCTCTGACGACTGGGCACCCGTGCTCCATACAGTTAATGTAATATTTGTGACTGCATCTGGTCTTTGATTCTTACAGGACGGGAAGGACATGCTCCAGCTTATGATGAAGGCGAGATTCAAGGGAAGATGCTTTCCCTACGAGAAAGAGACTGAAAAAGGATTTGAAATGAGTCAAAACAACGCAAATCAAAATATCGCTAAAACTCTCTCGAACAAGGTAAACAAAGAAAACAGCTTTGATATGTGGAAACATATTTCTGTCAGGCTATCAAATCTACCTGTTTATTATCAGACCCGTGAAGATCCGGGGTAGAATAGGTCTTCAACGACGTAAGAAGCGACTAAGAGGATCGGGTGGTCAGACTCGCTGACTTGGTTGATGCATGTCATTGTATCCAAATTGCGTGGGTCGATGCTCATGATGTCAATCACTGGATTGTCTGGTTCAGACTAGATTATTTGCAGACCGCTGTCATTTGGCTGGAATATTGCTGAATGCGGCGTTAAACAACAAACAAACAAACTAATGTTAATTATCAATTAATTTAGGAAATATTTCCCAGTAATAATATGAACGTGTTTTGAACAAACGGATACGCAGTTATCTTATGCAATCTTTTAATCGGAATGGGGGCACGACTGGTCCAGTTGTCTAAGGCCATGCAAATCGCTGTGCAGAACCGCATCCCTTAGTCACGCAAAAATATGATCGTGGGTTCGAATCCAAGATTCGCACTAATCATGGTTCTAGGTTTGTCAGCACCAGGCCCGTGATCGTGGGTTGCACCAGTGTCGTAAAGGGCTGATACCTGCTTCGTTTCCTCCCATTGGAACTGACATGCCGTGATGTAACTAAAATACTGTTCAAAGCAGCGTTACACGGAAGCGACTCACTCATTCAATCGGTAAATAATTCCCCATTTGCAGGAGATTGTGTCCCAGGCCCTCCTGTTTACCCTGGCGGGCTATGAAACCACAAGCACCAGCTTAGCCTACATATTCTATGAACTGGCGCGCAATCCGCACATACAAGAAAATATTTGGGAGGAAATCCAACAACACTATCCGAATAAGGTAAGCAGAACCAACCAAATCTGACTTAAGAAAATTATGATGTATTGATGATGCTTTTGTTTGTTGTTTAACGTCGCCATCAGCAATATTCCTAGCTATATGGCGGCGGTCTGTAAACAGCGCGTTTGGACCAGACCATCCAGTGATTGACATCATGAGCATCGATCTACGCAAATGGGATACGATGACATGCATCAACCAAATCAGTGAGCCAGGACGACCGATCCCGTTAGTCGCCAAGCATAGTCGCTTTACGACAGGCACGGGTCTTAAGATCAATTCTACCCCGGATCTTCACGGGTGTATTGATAATGCACCCCTAAGCTAATCATAATAGCTATGATTTAGATAGTTATATCCAAAGTTCACGTATTTCCGGTGGGGTGTTATTGAATTTTTTTATCGCGCTAAAGATTATTTCACTTTTATCTCGACGTACATGCACGTGTGTGTGTGGTTGCCTGGACTAGTCCTGACTTATGCCTGTTTTATGGTGCTAACCCACTGAGATACCATCTGGCAGTTTAACGTGAATACCTCACTCAGACAAGCTCACTAATCTCGAGCCGACCAGTCCTTTAATGCAGAGGCAGGGTATTAACAAGTACCATCGTTTTGGTATGAAGGCCTGTGATCGAACCATACCCCTTCTGCTCTCCTTGGCGACGCTCTACCCACTACACCGCGGAGGCGGTCTTCCATGTATTGTATTGTTGTGTACTTATGTCACGGAGTCTGTGCATGTTTATATATATGACGGATGTCTTCATATTTCTTTTACAGAATGACGTTCCCAACTATGACAACGTTCGCGGTTTAACGTACCTAGAGCAGGTTATTAAGGAGACTCTCAGAAAATATGTTGTTGCAAGCAAGTAAGTCCAACTTTTACATACATTCCCCGACCTGGGAGAATCATTTGTTTGTTTGTTGTTTAACGCCGCCCTCAACAATATTCCAGCTGTATGACGGCGGTCTGTAAATAATCAAGTCTGGACGAGACAATCCAGTGACTGACATCATGACCATCGATCTACGCAATTATTCGATGACATGCATCAACCACGTCAGTGAGCCTGACCACCCGATCCCCTTAGTTTCTGTTACGACAAGTCTGGACGCCTGTTACGGCAAGCATGGGTTGCTGAAGACCTATTCTGACCCGGATGTTCACGGGTGCCGGGAGATTCAGGGGAGGGTCACCAAAACCTCATGGCGGGTTCAGAGGGGGGTCGTCAATGCACTTGTAGGAGGGTCATGAAAAAGGTTTATGAAAACCTTTAAGGAAAAGTTTAGAAAAGGCCGAAAGAAACTGATAAACAATCTTCAACTGTATTAACATGAATTATCCGTGGTTAGTGTGTAGAATGTGCAATATTATTTTACTTTTACTATTACAAATGTTATTTTCGACCATAAGGTCCTTTAATATGAAATAGGGGCGGTCGGGTAGCCTAGTGGTTAAAGCGTTCGCTCGTCACGCCGAAGACACGGGTTCAATTCCCGACATGGGTACAATGTGTGAAGCCCATTTCTGGTGACCCCCGCCGTGATATTGCTGCAATATTGCTAAAAGCGGCGTAAAACCATACTCACTCACTCACTTAATATGAAATACAAAATTGTTGAAAGATTTTTGCTAAGGGCACAAATTAAGTGTTGGTGTTTGTTTTCAGTGTGATTGCCCGGCAGTGTCGGGAGACGGCGGTCGTGGAGGGCATCACGATACCCAAGGGGATGCTGGTACAGGCCGATGTCTGGAGCCTGCACAGGAGGGAGGACCTGTGGGGACCTGACGCAGAGGAGTTCCAACCCCAAAGGTCAGTCCACAACCCTACCCACTGTACCTTTCTGTATTTTGTCGTCAGGGAACCAAACGAATTTCCATAACTATTCCTGGGCCCACTTGCACGAAGCGATCTTAGCACTACGACTATCTTAAGTCTATGTTAGAACATGGGCATAACGACCATAGCGCTGAGATCGCTTAATGCAAGAGGGCCCTGATCGTTTTTTTAATGTTTTTTTTGTGTAAATTTGGCAGTTGAGCCAATAGGGCACGGGGCGCCCAGCAGTCTGAGACGCAATTCACTATGCTGAGTTGCATCCCATAGTCGTGACAGGATCCGCTGATCTCGGAGTCGAGACCCAGATCCCGATTAGCAATATAGATCTTTGGTATGTCAGTAGTATATTCGCCACCCTCACTCTCAATGACTTTGATCCTGTCTTTTCACGGGAATATGGTGTCAATGCCCCGTTGCTTACCTCACATGCCGTAGATTCACGACTGAAAGTCCCTCATTTACGAAACCCATTGAAAACAGAGTCACAACGTTTACTTTGCCGCCATTACCGCGGGGCCTAACCAAGCACTTTTGCTATTAATAAAACCACTTATATATTTGACATGATTAATGGCATTGCTATAAATGCCGACAAAGACATTATTGTCGCGATCTGGCAAATTGTCAACTGTGTCTTACGTGACTTTTCAATACGACTGGAGGGATGAACGAGTTGGCTAGGAATTCATTGCCTCAGATGTTAAATACGGTGTGGCTTTGGGCAGTTCGTATCAGAATTGTCGGAAACGTTTCCTGCTTACATGATGTATATTACAACATAAGAATGATCACCGTGGCGCCACAGTTAATGTTATAATCCTTGTGCAGGCAAACAAAACAATTAAACGTCTATAGCAACTGTAGTGATATAGCCCCAGTCAGTTTAGATGGGTTTGAGTGAATTCTGTTGTACGCCGTAGACGCCAGCTGTGTCATGAATGCCTGAAATATTAGAAATTTGGGGAAACGGATCAATGGTTGATAAGAAGAGTACTATCTACGCCATCTGGGCACGGATGATATACTCTCTCATCCCGCTCACTCCACCCTCATTGCAGTTGCCTACTCTTTGAAATAGAGGGCTAGGGGTTGGGGCAAGAGACAGAACACTTTTTCAGTCTTTGAATCAAGACAGGATTTACAGGAGATGCGGTGAAAAAGTATGTTTGTCTTATCGTGTTAACGTTTGGAAAAAGCTATACCTTTCAAACAAACCCAACACCCCTTCCCCCAAAACACCAAATCAAAAAACAAAGGCTATCCCCATGGGTAGTTCAGACGGTACTACTCAAAAGAAGTTAAGAACACCCGATTCTATCATATTTACTATAATAGTTGATCTGTCATTCCATGAGAAGAATCCGTTGTTCTCTAACTTCTTTTGAGTCGTATATATAATTGCTTGAAGATCTTTTGAGTCGTATATATAATTGCTTGAAGATCTTTTTATAATTTTCTTTTGAGTCGTATATATTGTTGCTTGAAGACAGCAATGTTATAAACACATGCTCTTGCTTACAGATTTGCACCTGAAAAACAAAGAGCTCGTCACCCCATGGCGTGGATGCCATTCGGCGGGGGACCACGGATGTGTGCTGGGCTCAGGTTTGCCATCCTTCAAGCAAAGACGGCAACGGTGGAGCTGATTAGAAACTTTCAATTTGCTTTATCTAAAGACATGACGACGCCATTGCAGCTCATTGAGGGCGCAACCGTGTGCCCCAAGGATGGCATTCACCTGACAGCCAAGAGACGTAGCTGAAGCTTTCCACTGCCCAGGGGAACTTTGACCTATTATGCAAGTCCATCCCGGACGAATGACCTCGGGCCTCGAACTTTCTGATAGTTCACATAATCGTCGACTGCAATTGTTTGAGAGAGTCAACGTGCTTCGAGTGAAGGACACTAAGCCTTTGTGAGCTGTTGCAGCTGATTCTGCAGAATTTCATGGACGCAACTTTTGTGAACATGCACTCACGTGTGCATCGTGGGATAAGCTGAGAACTCATGTGTTGATACTCTGTGCCAAACGGTTCAGTGGTGCTGGGGCAGGCCCCTCCTGTTTCATTGTTACATTCTGGTGTCCGTCATCATGAGTTGTCGTCCTTATGTGTGTGTGTGTGTGTGTGTGTGTGTGATATGTCCGACACTATAGCAGCATCATTCATCACTTTTACACAGATCATCTTCTAGTCATCCTCATCTGTTACACTATTGCATTTGTTGAAATATATTATATGAATAAAAGACGACGGAGCATTATAACCAATCTTTGTTATATATTTATAGTGAAAGTAATGCATTACAACAGACAGCGGGTTCAGCCCTAACATAGAGTATTACACTACAGTTATGGGGCGAGGCGGTAGCTTGGTCGTTAAATAATTTTCTCGTCACGCTGTGACCCGAGTTTGAATCCAACATGGGTGAAATATCTGAAGCTAAGATTTGGTGTCCCCTGCCGTGATGTTGCTAAAGGTGATGTAAAACCATGCTCACTCACTCACTCACTCACTCACTCACTCACTCACACACTCTCTTATGTCAACCGAGGACACATTTGGAGGGTGATGAAAAGAACGCCTCCAACTGATCTGCATGAATAAGGAACAGTGTAAAACGCAGTCAGCAAGAGGGCTGTCAATAATCGAGTCTGGACAAGAAATACAAACGGTTGATAAACTTTGAGGTCGTGATACGACCACAGACTATCTTCCAGGTCACACTGATAAAGCAAGTCACTATACTATCTGCTCTTACTACAAACACAGCGTGGTGGGAAATATCTGCCACGTGGTACCTCAGGGCTTGCGAAAAGTAAACACAGAATTTCATTCTGTATGGTTGTTTGTTATTTAACGCCGCATTCAATAATAGTACAGATGTTTGACTGCAGATTATCCAGTCTGGATCAGACAATCCAGTGGTCGATATTATGAGTCCATGCTACCGGTCTACGATACACACAAGCAACCAAGTACTAGCAATTAAGTCTGAGCTCCCGACCCATTTAGCCTCCTTAATAGGCACATGTTGCTGGGAACCTGTCCTAACCCACAATCGTTATTCAGTTGTACCTGACAATATAGGCTTAACGTCAAAGGATTGGGGTGACTTGGCTGCACGGTCTGATGCCCGATGTCAGTCGAGTCTAGACGTTGTTGTATGTAGCGCTCTGTGAATTTGGGACAGTGCAATCAGAGACACTGACATCTCCATGTACACAGGGTAACTCTCCATGTATACAGTGTAACTCTCCATGTACACAGTGTAACTCTCCATGTACACAGGGTAACTCTCCATGTACACAGTGTAACTCTCCATGTACACAGTGTAACTCTCCATGTACACAGTGTAACTCTCCATGTACACAGGGTAACTCTCCATGTACACAGTGTAACTCTCCATGTACACAGTGTAACTCTCCATGTACACAGTGTAACTCTCCATGTATACAGTGTAACTCTCCATGTACACAGGGTAACTCTCCATGTACACAGTGTAACTCTCCATGTACACAGGGTAACTCTCCATGTATACAGTGTAACTCTCCATGTATACAGTGTAACTCTCCATGTATACAGTGTAACTCTCCATGTATACAGTGTAACTCTCCATGTATACAGTGTAACTCTCCATGTATACAGTGTAACTCTCCATGTATACAGTGTAACTCTCCATGTATACAGTGTAACTCTCCATGTACACAGTGTAACTCTCCATGTACACAGGGTAACTCTCCATGTATACAGTGTAACTCTCCATGTATACAGTGTAACTCTCCATGTATACAGTGTAACTCTCCATGTACACAGGGTAACTCTCCATGTATACAGGGTAACTCTCCATGTACACAGGGTAACTCTCCATGTACACAGTGTAACTCTCCATGTACACAGGGTAACTCTCCATGTACACAGTGTAACTCTCCATGTATACAGTGTAACTCTCCATGTACACAGTGTAACTCTCCATGTATACAGTGTAACTCTCCATGTATACAGTGTAACTCTCCATGTATACAGGGTAACTCTCCATGTACACAGGGTAACTCTCCATGTACACAGTGTAACTCTCCATGTATACAGTGTAACTCTCCATGTATACAGGGTAACTCTCCATGTATACAGGGTAACTCTCCATGTATACAGGGTAACTCTCCATGTACACAGGGTAACTCTCCATGTACACAGTGTAACTCTCCATGTACACAGGGTAACTCTCCATGTACACAGTGTAACTCTCCATGTATACAGTGTAACTCTCCATGTACACAGTGTAACTCTCCATGTATACAGTGTAACTCTCCATGTATACAGTGTAACTCTCCATGTACACAGTGTAACTCTCCATGTACACAGGGTAACTCTCCATGTACACAGTGTAACTCTCCATGTATACAGGGTAACTCTCCATGTACACAGTGTAACTCTCCATGTATACAGTGTAACTCTCCATGTACACAGGGTAACTCTCCATGTACACAGGGTAACTCTCCATGTACACAGTGTAACTCTCCATGTATACAGGGTAACTCTCCATGTATACAGTGTAACTCTCCATGTACACAGGGTAACTCTCCATGTACACAGTGTAACTCTCCATGTATACAGTGTAACTCTCCATGTATACAGTGTAACTCTCCATGTATACAGTGTAACTCTCCATGTACACAGTGTAACTCTCCATGTATACAGTGTAACTCTCCATGTACACAGTGTAACTCTCCATGTACACAGGGTAACTCTCCATGTACACAGGGTAACTCTCCATGTACACAGGGTAACTCTCCATGTACACAGTGTAACTCTCCATGTATACAGTGTAACTCTCCATATATACAGTGTAACTCTCCATGTACACAGGGTAACTCTCCATGTATACAGTGTAACTCTCCATGTACACAGGGTAACTCTCCATGTACACAGTGTAACTCTCCATGTATACAGTGTAACTCTCCATGTATACAGTGTAACTCTCCATGTATACAGTGTAACTCTCCATGTACACAGTGTAACTCTCCATGTACACAGGGTAACTCTCCATGTATACAGTGTAACTCTCCATGTACACAGTGTAACTCTCCATGTATACAGTGTAACTCTCCATGTACACAGTGTAACTCTCCATGTATACAGTGTAACTCTCCATGTACACAGTGTAACTCTCCATGTACACAGGGTAACTCTCCATGTATACAGTGTAACTCTCCATGTACACAGTGTAACTCTCCATGTATACAGTGTAACTCTCCATGTATACAGTGTAACTCTCCATGTATACAGTGTAACTCTCCATGTATACAGGGTAACTCTCCATGTACACAGTGTAACTCTCCATGTACACAGTGTAACTCTCCATGTATACAGTGTAACTCTCCATGTATACAGTGTAACTCTCCATGTATACAGTGTAACTCTCCATGTATACAGTGTAACTCTCCATGTATACAGGGTAACTCTCCATGTATACAGTGTAACTCTCCATGTATACAGGGTAACTCTCCATGTATACAGTGTAACTCTCCATGTATACAGTGTAACTCTCCATGTACACAGTGTAACTCTCCATGTACACAGGGTAACTCTCCATGTATACAGTGTAACTCTCCATGTACACAGTGTAACTCTCCATGTATACAGTGTAACTCTCCATGTACACAGGGTAACTCTCCATGTACACAGTGTAACTCTCCATGTACACAGTGTAACTCTCCATGTATACAGTGTAACTCTCCATGTACACAGTGTAACTCTCCATGTATACAGTGTAACTCTCCATGTACACAGTGTAACTCTCCATGTACACAGTGTAACTCTCCATGTATACAGTGTAACTCTCCATGTACACAGTGTAACTCTCCATGTATACAGTGTAACTCTCCATGTACACAGGGTAACTCTCCATGTACACAGTGTAACTCTCCATGTACACAGTGTAACTCTCCATGTATACAGTGTAACTCTCCATGTATACAGTGTAACTCTCCATGTATACAGTGTAACTCTCCATGTATACAGTGTAACTCTCCATGTATACAGGGTAACTCTCCATGTACACAGGGTAACTCTCCATGTACACAGGGTAACTCTCCATGTACACAGTGTAACTCTCCATGTATACAGGGTAACTCTCCATGTATACAGTGTAACTCTCCATGTATACAGGGTAACTCTCCATGTACACAGTGTAACTCTCCATGTATACAGTGTAACTCTCCATGTATACAGGGTAACTCTCCATGTATACAGTGTAACTCTCCGTGTATACAGTGTAACTCTCCATGTATACAGGGTAACTCTCCATGTATACAGTGTAACTCTCCATGTATACAGGGTAACTCTCCATGTATACAGTGTAACTCTCCATGTATACAGGGTAACTCTCCATGTACACAGTGTAACTCTCCATGTATACAGTGTAACTCTCCATGTATACAGTGTAACTCTCCATGTATACAGTGTAACTCTCCATGTACACAGGGTAACTCTCCATGTACACAGTGTAACTCTCCATGTACACAGTGTAACTCTCCATGTACACAGTGTAACTCTCCATGTACACAGGGTAACTCTCCATGTACACAGGGTAACTCTCCATGTATACAGTGTAACTCTCCATGTACACAGGGTAACTCTCCATGTACACAGGGTAACTCTCCATGTACACAGGGTAACTCTCCATGTACACAGTGTAACTCTCCATGTATACAGTGTAACTCTCCATGTACACAGGGTAACTCTCCATGTACACAGGGTAACTCTCCATGTATACAGTGTAACTCTCCATGTACACAGGGTAACTCTCCATGTACACAGGGTAACTCTCCATGTATACAGTGTAACTCTCCATGTACACAGTGTAACTCTCCATGTACACAGGGTAACTCTCCATGTACACAGGGTAACTCTCCATGTATACAGTGTAACTCTCCATGTACACAGGGTAACTCTCCATGTACACAGGGTAACTCTCCATGTATACAGTGTAACTCTCCATGTACACAGGGTAACTCTCCATGTATACAGTGTAACTCTCCATGTACACAGGGTAACTCTTCATGTACACAGGGTAACTCTCCATGTATACAGGGTAACTCTCCAACACTCCGGTCCGTAATGAATCCAGTCTGGACAGACAATCCACCCTGAGCATCTGTCCACGCTGGGACAATGGGGCACGATGACATATGCTAGATTTGTTTCGTTTGTTTGTTGTTTAAAGCCGCACTCATCAATAATCCATCTATATCATCTATATCTATCTGTAATTAATCGAGTCTGGACCAGACAATCCAGTGATTATAATCATGAGCATAGATCCACGCAATTGGGATGCGATGAGCTGCATCAACCAAGTCAGCGATGCTGACCATCCGATTCCGTTAGTCGCCTCTTACGACAAGCAATGTCGCCTTTTACAGCAAGCATGGGTTGCTGAAGACCCATTCTACCCCCGGATCTTCACGGTCCATGAGACATGAACGATGACATGCAATGTACATGTATTTGACCACCCGATTCATTTAGTCGCCACTTGCTTGGGATCTATATTCTTACAACTAATTCCAACGGGCCGAGCAAACTTGCTGAAACTGTTTGGGTTCCTGTGCCTACTCTCTAAGTACAGGATAAGGTGCAAGGTAGAGGTCTTGGTGCAAGGGTAAAGGCCTCGGGGTTAGAAAGTCAATCTATACAAAGCTCCTGTCAGACCATTTCCTTTATCTTGCTCTACAGATTATGAGTGAGTGAGTAAGGTTTTACACCGCTTGTCGCAATATTCCAGCAATATCAGGGGGTGGGATGGGGTGGGTGGGGGGGTGGGGTGTGGGGGTGGGGTGGGGGGGTGGGGGGGGGGGGGGGATGTGTGTACACAAGAAACGGGCTTCACACATTGTACCCATGTATCGAGGGGAATCGAACCCCAGGCCTTCGGCGTAACGAGCGAACGCGTGCGTTAACCACTAGGCTACCCCACCTCCTCTCGTGATTAGGAAAGATAATGGCTGATGTTATCCAGCTCTTGCTGTCTTTTGCGGAGTTCGGGCTTACATGAACGAACGTCAGTTGTATTTACCAGTGGTGTTTTCCCACAGGCCAAAGATGCAGCTGATGCAGCTATGAAGGGGTTCTCAAGCTCCCGAAAACCCGAAGAACCCGTCACAAATGACGAAGAAAAATATTGTGGGAATTGCAAGAAACAGTTCTTCAGCTGAATTACAGAAAACGATGGTCAATCTAAACGACTCTATTTTGCCCTTCGCGGTGGTGGAGAACTAATGGGTCTTCGCTTCCTTGAATACCCTAAGATAACTGGACTTTGTCACAAAGAAGCGTTTGCAATACAATGTAGATGTTTCAAAACAAATGCGGGGTTGCTAAAATATAAACTACCATTCTATAAAGGAAACTTCGAGAGTCAGGAACCATCTCGTCTCTTAATTTAACTTTGATTTGAACAGGGGATGTGTACAGGCTGCTAGAGCTGAGAATAGGATGAGTACAGGCTGCTAGAGCTGAGAATAGGATGAGTACTGGCTGCTAGAGCTGAGTATAGAATGAGTATATCCTGCTAGAGCTTAGAATAGGATGAGTATATGCTGCTAGAGCTGAGAAGGCGATGACGATGAAATGCTTGAGCTGAAAAGGAAACGGATGTAGGCTGCTTGAGCTGAAAAAAGGAACATTGTAGGCTGCAAGAGCTGAAAAAGGGGACGGATGTAGGCTGCTTGAGCTGAAAAGGGGACGGATGTAGGCTGCAAGAGCTGAAAAGGGGGCGGATGTAGGCTGCTAGAGCTGTAAAAGGGGATGGATGTAGGCTGCTTGAGCTGAAAAGGGGACGGATGTAGGCTGCAAGAGGTGAAAAGGGGACGGATGTAGGCTGCAAGAGGTGAAAAGGGGACGGATGTAGGCTGCTAGAGCTGAAAAGGGGACGGATGTAGGCATACTTGATTATCCAGTGTATAATACCTCCATTTCACTTCATGAATATACAGTATTCTATGTACTATCATGGCTTCGTTTCGAACTCGATCAGAAACATTGCCGTCCAATCAAATTACCCCCATGAGCGAGAGAAGTGCTGTTCTAAGTTAGAGGAACGATGTCAGCGGTGACGTCATTTCCGAATGCGCTGCAGTGGCTAATGGCTCCAGGGTAATGATCATAATAGAATGTAAATATAACACACTCGATAATCGGGGATGGAAAAGAATTTGTAAGAAAAGGCGACCATATAATGTAACATGACAGACAGTTATTACGTACATGTATATATTTTTAGTACGTGTTCTTTTAAGAACTTATGTCACGTTTCAGGAGCGGGACAAAACCCCTGAAATAAATGTCCTTAACAAATACATTGAATGATAAAGTGGATATGCATTAAACACAGCTGCGTCATCTGGCCCAGAATAGACCCTTATTATGTACCTGGCATGTGCCCCCAGGAAGACCTACGGGGCCTGATGTTTCAACATGCGACATGCCAGCACATTTCCAAACTGCAGACTATCAAGCCACCGCAGGTGTTTCTCCCTTTTATTAACATAATCCAATAAACGTGTTTTCATTTGTCTGGGTGTTTCGCTTACATATGCCTTGGTCGAATTTACATTACGAGAGACGCCTTTAGCAAGATTCGAGACGAGAATCAGGCTCTGAGCACATTATATTAATGCATGTGGATATCACTGTGTCTCAGTCACACAAACAAAGCGTAAAATGTAAACGGAGGCTACAATTAGTATGTTTCCGATTACAAATACTTTGCATTGTTTCAACAATTCGTTTGATACGTTATAACTTTTGAATTGATTCAGAAGACACTCTACGATTTCATTTTCAGGACTGAAGTGGCTTTTAAGTGTCTCTCTGTCAATATTGGCGTCCAGCTCTGGATATTCTCAATAGCTATCCTGAATATGTAGTCATCTGTTTAAAATGTGAAACTATTAATATACTTTCTGCATCAATACTAAGAACAAACATGCAATCCCATTTTAATTTGAACCAAAACGATGTCACCATAAGAAGATATAACGTCACCGCCCGAGGATAACCTTCCTCGATTAATACCCGCTAGAGCTGGCCATTTCATAGGAGAAGTTACAGAGCCAATTATGCATTTTGAGAGAATTTATTGGGAGACTAAATTCATTGGTCTGCTCTACATTTCCAGGCTAGGTCTAAAGGTTGTAATTGGTGCCAGATGTGAAACTGAGACATTAACTGCTGAGTTCTGAGTTCTGACAAAGTGGCTTTTAATGACTTGACCCAAAGCTGCTAGGCCTGTCAACTGACTGTTAACCGCCTTTAAGAGCATTGTGAAGACACAAAGGTCAAAACAGGGTCAGAATTTAATTGCATATGTGTTGATTTCGACTACTAACTAAATATACCAAATTTCATTCCATTTTTACTAAAAATGTCTGTTTTATAAATAATTATATCAATTGATTTACTTTATATTGGATTTGGTATTTCCGCTAGTCCAAGTGTGTTATGTCCCAGAAAAATAGTTATGATGTAACTATATGAGCTGAGGGTAAAAAGAAAGTTTACCGAATATGTTTTTTATGTAATTAAAAATTCAAAGAACTGTTGTCAAATTTGATTATGTCTATCTAAGCTTCACTCATTCCTGCAACAGTTTGTAAAAAGTACTCCGTACTGGGCAATTTTGTATAAAAATAAATTCAATAAACACGAGGGTCAGAATTGAATTGGCAACCACATTCCCCCTACCGTGTTTGAAATGTAATTGTTTTGCAATGAAACCATGTGTAAGATACCCGTCAGCAGTTGTGTATTATGCGAACAAAAATATTTAACTTTTTAAAGTCTAAAATCAAACAATATATTAAAAAAAGAAACATGTAAAAGTATTCTCTGAGTGTTCACTTTTGTTTCTTTTGCTCCTCAGTATAATTACCAAATAAGAAGTTTAATCTAAATATAGACCAGAACAAGGCTTACTTTCAGGAAATTTCTCAGGCAATCCAGACTTGCCAAATCATTCTAGACTTGAGTTGGATTCAATTATAATTTTTTCTCAATGACTGGGAGACTAGTTCTACTGCACAGACCCCTCACATCGAATATGTTGATTGTTGCATTTTAATTAGGTTATCTGCAATGCCGTGCATATTGAACTGTGCATGCATGAACTTTATAAGGCTAGAATAACGTGAGATTAAAACTTTCGATTTACTTTGAAGATTCACCATATTAAATATGTACATATCTGATATGTGTCATTCTGATAAGTCTTGCTTACTACATGTAGTTTATTGTCGTTTGTTTGTTTGTTGGTTGGTTAACGCCGCACTCAGCAATATTCCAGCTTTATGACGGCGGTCTGTAAATAATCGAGTCTGGACCAGACAATCCAGTGGTTGATATCATGAGCATCGATCCACGCAATTGGTATACGATGACATGCATCAACTAAGTCAGCGAGCCTGACCACCCAAACCCGTTAGTCATCTCTTACGACAAGCATGGGTTGCTAAAGATCAGTTCTATCCCGCATCTTCACGGGTACGCTTCTGTGTATCATATAGAGATGACGGCATTTCCCAAACGAGTTTGTGGTCCCAATGGGTATAAGGTATTTATGATATCAATAACTGGATTGTCTGGTCCAGACTCGATTTGCAGACCGCCGTCATATAGCTGGAATATTCCAGAATGTGACTTTTGACAAGAAACACATAAAAGCATATCTATTCGCTTTTTCACCCCAACAGTTAAACTAAGTATGTAAGGGCGTTTCCTTGTTACTGAATAAATTGTGTCTCATTGGCTTGCCAAACCCTGATTAAAAGGAAACACGCCTGTTCTAGCGATTGAGCGCAGTTGTATAACGCTATCGGCAAACAGAAGTCAAGCATGTATTTGCATTTAGATTATCACATATAAGTTTCTTTTCAAAACCAAAACTTGACGATGTCTATACCCATTACATTCAACCATGTATTGCCATAACGCCCTTGCGATAAGACGATGAGAGCTACCTGGCTTGACGAGTGCCGCCCTTTGTTAAAACACAGGAAGGCGGAACGGGTTTGTAAGGAGGGTGGCGCAGGGGTGTGGTGGGTGTGTCGTGGAATTTTAAGGGCGTGTTTAATGTGTATTATCATTTTGAAAATGAGCTCACAAATCGTGGGATAACCCTTCAATGATTATAACTTCAACAATAAGTTTTGTAAGGATAATATAGTATACATGTCATTATTTTTCAGTTTACTTTGACATTGTTATTCCTTTGAAATAGTTACATACTTGTGTTAACTCTATAGCAAGGTAAATCGGGTTTAAACTTAACGTTTGATATTAATAGTATACATAGGTCTTGTTAATACACTGCCGGGCAAAAGAAAGTATACACCCATGTTGACTGTAACTAATATGTGACAAACGAGAAGTGCTTTTTATGATGATGTTTTTTATACGGGTTTCATAGGCGATATTACATGCTTCATATCAATGTGTATCTCACAGCAGGTGACGTGCACGTGACGTCTCAATGAGTGACAGAGTGAGTGAGTGTGTTGGATTTAACGCCGCTTTTAAGAGTATTACAGTTATATCGCGGCGTGTCAGCTTAATGTGGGAGAAAAAGCCCGAAGTGATGAAGGTCTCAGCCGTTTACCACTTCGGTGAAACCCACGAGTACGGGTATGGTGCTGACAAACCTAGAAACATAATCGGGGCGAACCGGGATTCGAACCTACAATCATAGGTTTCTGGCGTATCCAAGGGACGCAACTCTCGCAGCGAATCGCGGCGCCTTAGACGACTGGGCCACCCGTGTCCCCACGTCTCAATGAACGCGGAAGCGCAATCTTCACAGTAATGAGGGAAGTGTAAACTTTCAAGTGTATACTTTTTTTTAAAGTTCATATGCATTTTAAAACTTTTTAAACATGCAATCATTCTTTGTGTCCACACTACTATCGTGTTCGTCATCATTCGTCAAATATCGTCACGTAAATAGTGAGGTGTCTTTGTCCGTTCAGCTCTTCCCAAATTGAATATTGTCAAAGGCACAGTCCTCTTACAAATTCATTATTTAAAGTTTATTTATTATCAGATTCTCAAGGTTTCCAACATCACGTGTGACTATAACATGAACATGATAACGTGGATACAGTTTAAACAGTTTTTTATTCAACTTAACTTGAAAGGGATTGGTAAACAGGCCGAACTGGCTTATGTAAATACCGCTCCGTGTTACATAATTACATTTGAGTTTGTTAGTGACATCAAAACGCTAAAGTCAAGAAACAATACAACAGTACATAAAGTCATGGACAGAGATACACATGTTGTGGTTGACATTTCCTGTTCAATTCCCTTTGATGTGTAACCGATCATGCTCTTTCTATGAGTGAGTGAGTGAGTATGGCTTTACGCCTCTTTTAACAATATTCCAGCAACATCACGACGGGGGACACCAGAAATGGGCTTCACACATTGTACCCATGTCGGGAATTGAACCCGAATCGGGTAGCCTAGTGGATAAGCGTTCGCTCGTCACGCCGAAGACCCGGGTTCGATTCCCGACATGGGTACAGTGTGTGTAGCACATTTCTGGTGTCCCCCGCCCTAATATTGCTAGAATATTGCTAAAAGCGGCGTTAAACAACACTCTCTCACTCACTCAATCTGTGGCTAGGAAAACGGTTTTGCCGCTTTTATTATTTATCGTCTCTGGTGACGCGGTTGGTGACGTATCGTGGACCTATGTATACTTTTCAAAACAAGTTAAGCAACACCCCCAATTAGAAGGCTGTGTGGTGCAATAAACACCAGCCATAACACATTAACTATAGTCATTTGAAAAGATATATCTTCACCTGAGTAGTATATATGACGGAACAGTCAAATTGTGTACGGGGCAGGCGAACTCGTTGTAAACCTGACATTTGCTTGTCACCAATTGTGCATAGCCAACTATGTCATACTAGTATGTAGTTCTATAATAATGTTGTTTACATGCTCGAGTTCAAAAAAGTAAAAAAATAAAAATATTATACACCTCGGATGCAAGTCCCTTTTCGCTATAACCTATTTCATATGGCCAATGTCACCACTGAATCAAAACATGACCCAGTTTATTATGGAAGAGAATCTGTGCCAAATTAACACTATGCTACATGTTACTTTCATAATTCCATATTGCGTTTTGTTTTATGCACAACATAGTAACATAGTAGTTTACATATTGCATTTAAAAGGCGACTATGCTTGTCGTAAAAGGTGACTATGCTTGTCGTAAAAGGTGACTATGCTTGTCGTAAAAGGTAACTATGCTTGTCGTAAAAGGCGACTATGCTTGTCGTAAAAGGTGACTATGCTTGTCGTAAAAAGCGACTATGCTTGTCGTAAAAGGCGACTATGCTTGTCGTAAAAGGCGACTATGCTTGTCGTAAGAGGCGACTAATTGGATCGGTTGGCCAGGCTCGCTGACTTGGTTAATGCATGTCATCGTATCCAAATTTCGTGGATCAATTCTCATGATGTCAATCACTAGATTGTCTCGTCCAGACCGCCGTCATATAGCTGGAATATTGTTGAGTGCGGCGTTAAACAACAAGCAAAAAACATGTTGCATTAACCAACATTCAATACTGCAGCCTCCTTCATGACAAAAGAGATTGTGGTGAATGTTGTTTTACGCCGCTTTTAGCAATATTCCAGCAATATACAGGCGGGGGACACCAGAAATGGGCACAACGCATTGTACTCATGTGGGGATTCAAACCGTGGTCTTCGGCGTGACGAGCGAACGCTTTAACCATGAGACAACCACACAACCCAAACTGCGATTATGCCTTTCCACACGTAGGGCCTGGTGCAAAAAAATTATTCTTCAAGTACTTCCATTTTGCCTCAATGAAGGTGGTATTATGAGTGATGCAAAATGTTTATATTGTCACATTCGTTATTCAAGTACCCCTTCTGATTTATCCATCTTTTTATCTCATATTTTGTTGTTGTGTACGCGTGTGCTTGAAACATGATACACCTGCCATTACGCTTGTAGTGAGTGAGTGAGTGAGGTGAGTTTAACCCCGCTTTGTGCAATGTTCCAGTTATATCGCGGCGTGTCAGCTCAATGTGGGAGGAAAGCCCGAAGTGATGCAGGTTTCAGACGTTTACCACTTACGGGTAGGGTGCTGACATAACGAGAAACATTATTGGGGCGAACCGGGATTCGAACCAAGATCTAGACTTTCGGCATGCCCAAGCTACGCACAGCGAATTGCTGCGCCTTAGACGGCTGGGCCACTCGTGAGACTTATTCAGATTGTAGGCATTGATTGACTTCAAAACTTTCAGCGAATAGCTCTTCGTGTCTATATGGGATACCAGTCAATACTTGACCAGCGCCTAAACGGACCAAATTAGTTGAATGGTTCGAATCCAACTTTCTGACAGCTGACTTACCCTAGCTACCTTTAAGATAACCAACTACTATATATATTCAGAAGCCCCACTCGAGGTCCAACAGAGCAGCTTCAGATGACGGTATAATAAACTGTAGGTCAAAAGAAAGTACACAAAATTGGAATTGACAACAGAATTACAAACGTTATCAAAACCTTACTAGGCTGAAAACAGTCACCGAAACACTGCAAACTTAAGGCCCAAAGCCAAACTACATACAGTAAAGTACGGTTATAACGAACTCAAAGGGACTACTAATTTTAGTTCGTTATAACCGTAGTTCGTTATAAGCATATATACAGCATAACTACAGCAAATAGTCGGGACCAAAAAAGTAAGTTCGTTATATCCGTCAGTTCGTTATAAGCGTGTTCGCTTTAACCGTAGTTTACTGTATAACCAATTTCTAATAAAACATTGTACATACTTTTCCCCGGAAGTTAATTGTAAATTCAGCAAAAGACACACACGATAGTATTTTGATAGTTTTGTGGGTAGCGCCTTATAATGTATATTCGGGTGGTTTTAATTTCAATCAATTTTATTTTTGGACATAGTTTGATACGGTAAATAACAAGCTCTAAATGATCAGTGAAGTTTTTGTTAAAATTTATTTAAAGGTGGACTTTGCACCACGGTATGATGTTTAGACATTTGAATAAGTGTCTTGTTTAAAATTTGATTGCTGGTTAACGTTAATACTGCACCTGCCTTCTCTACAAAATCTGGTCCTGTTTGACGAGAGTGTTTGACGAGAGTGTTTGACCTGAGCGTTTGACCAGAGAAATTCTGCGTTTTGACTATTCTCGCTGGTCCCGCTTCGCACTGCTCCAACAGACCGGTGTGCCACCAGAACACTCAGAGCTATCTGCCAAGTCTCGTAAGAATTATGCAAACACGCAGAATACGAAGCTGTCATTATTTGGCTGTGCTTCGTTTCCGCGGTCAGTATGCGTGCAGACGAAACGAATATCACGGACATATACGTGCAATATGAGGAAGGAAAATGGAAGTGCGTGATTTGCAGCAAAAAGAATACTGTTTTTCACCAAGCATTCTCAAGGAGGTCGTGGTTTCGAATGTTGGTCAATGCAATATGTAATATACTATGTTCCATAAAGCAAATGCTATGTTGAATTATTATGAAAGTAGCACGTGGCATAATGTAATTCTGGTACTGATCCTCTTCCATAGTTAATACGCGCTGTCGTGTACGCTCTTGCTCTTCCCTATGACGTCATATGACGTCGCATTGACGTCAATGGAAGGCTCGTGACGACGTTATCGCACGTTATCTCGGTTTAGCAGTGAGATAACGTTGATACCGCCGATGCGATAACAATGGCGATTGTTCATAGTATCACTACAATTCATTGTGTGTAATTCATGTTCCAAGCGAGTCGAGTCGTGTGAATAGTTGATGTATTATCTTACAGGTGCTACAAACATCTGTGACCCGTGAAGATACGGGGTAGAATTGGTCTTCAACCCATTCTTGCCGTGAAAGTCGACTTTGCTATCGGGATAGGGTGGTCAGGCTTGCTGACCTGGTTGATGCATGTCATTGTATCCCAATTGCGTGGATCGATGCTCATGATGTCAATCACTGGATTGTCTGGTCCAGACTCGATTATTTACAGACCGCCGTCATATAGCTGGAATATTCCTGAATGAGGCTTTTGCCAACAAACACATAAAAGGATATCTATTCACTTTTCACCCCGTCAGCCGTTATATAGCTGGAATATTGCTGAGTGCGTCGTTAAACAACAAACAATCAAACAAACAAAATCAAACATCTGGACAATGTACAGTTACACTTTATACCATGTTGTTATTTGCATACTTTGGTTTGTTGTTGGACTCCGCACTCAGCAGCATTCCATCTATTTGCAGGAGGACTATTCCAGCACGGTCACGCCGATCTGTAAATAATTTAGTCTGGACCAGACAATCCTGTGTTTGATATCGTGAGTAACGATCTGTCGGGTCCGATGACACTAGTCACCCAATTCACCAATGCACGTATATGCATATTTGAGTGAGTGGGTATGGTATTACGCCGCTTTTAGCACTAATTAAGCACTATTACGGCGGGGGACACCAGAAATGGGCTTCACACATTGTACCCATGTGGGAAATGAAACCCGGGTCGCTGGTGTTATTAGCGAACGCTTAAACCACTGGGCTACCAAACCGCACCTATGCATAGTTGAAGATAAATATTTACATATGAGGTAGAAATGTCATTTTTTAACAATATGTATGGAAACCTATTTGTTAACCTCATGCATCGAAACATCATTACGGCAGACAGAAGTATAAATAGTTTATTTAAGTGTCACATTACAGGCAATAATAATAAAACATTTTCATACAAAAAAAGACCTATCGTCCAGCCTTAATAGGCGCATGAGCCACATTACGTCAATACACATCAATGCAACTCACTGAAGACAAGACAACATGTCATCGATCACAATTGAATGGAAATATACAACACAGATTGATCGAGGATGAAGAAAATATTGCTACAGGCACAATGCAGTATTAAATTTAGCAATCAATTTTTTGAAGAAATGTTTTCCACGTGACACAACGTTTTGGCGGCATAAAATCCGAAAATAGTATTATTAGAAAATAATAATTATATTTGGCTGGCGTTAAGTTAAACTTTATTGCATGGATGAATACAATTAACGTCAACAGCATATGTCTGCTCATGCCTTTAAAAAACTCACAATCATGGAATGTGTCTGCCCAGGTGGCGAGAAATGTGGGTATATTGCATCACAGCTATCCGCATAAATCAATACAGCTGGAAAACGTCAGGACACCTGCAAACCTAATCATACATCAAGGTCTATTACAAGTCATACTCTCGTTAATTTCACATAACCCTGCGTTACAGGTGCATATTATTTCATTTATTTATATACCTGGCCTTTGGTGTCTGGTGCAGTTCTCTACTTTGACTTGTAACATATATGCCCGTGTTTTCCAGGTGAAGAATTGACTTGCATTTGCATGTGTTTTTGACGCTCTCTTTTCCGCGAACACCTGGGCCCACTGACACTGTTCGCGCTAAGACTATTGTAAGTGTTATATGGTCTATGGGAGATACAATAGTCTCAGAGCTAAGATCGCTTTGTGCAAGTGGGCCCCGGTATCGTCACTGTTTGATGGGGATATCATAAACACATGCTCATGTTATAGTCGGAATCGTACAATGGACTGCTTTTAGCGGAAATTTGTTACGTATATGGATAACGTTGTCGCTTTTATTTCGATGACACCAAATCCCTGATGCAAGTCGTAATGAAAATGAGTGTACACAATATGGCTGTGATTAAACAAAGCGACAAGGCTCTATCCATTTCCAATAGAAATATCTGCATAAAGAGAGTCGGTAGTACGATTCCGACTATATCATGTATCCTGCCCCCATCGGTGGCACCCGACACAAACACATGCAAAGGCAAGTCAATTATTCACCAGAAAAACACGGGAACATGGTAAAGTGAGTGAGTGAGTGAGTGAGTATGGTTTTACACCGCTTTTAGCAATATTCCAGCAATATCACGGCGGGGGACACCAGAAATGGGCTTCACACATTGTACCCATGTCGGGAATCGAACCCGGGTCTTCGGCGTGACGAGCGAACGCTTTAACCACCAGGCTACCCGACCGCCGATGTTCGATGTATCGATGTTCGTTGGGTGTGTCGACATTGGGGTCTTCCGTCCTGGGTCTGTCCAGTGTCTGTCGGTATCATGACAGCAGCCTGGTGATTGTTGAACGAGTCCTCTGCTGGTAAACGTGTCATGTCGGTGTTCATTACTGGACTCCGTAAACATTGACGAATATGGTGAGATGTGATCACGTTGAACATGCATTTCCAATTTAGCGAAAAAAAACCAATTTAACGGAATTCAGTGAACTAAAGCAAGATTTGTAGCTATGATATTAAAATTAAATATATAGACTTTATTAGGTACAATAAATTTACTAAAAAACTACCTGTGCGTTTCTTTTCTTTTTATTTGAAGAGCGTAGGTCTTCGCAACCCGTGCTTGTCGTAAGAGGCGGCTAACGGGTTCGGGTGGTCAGGCTCGCTGACTTGGTTGATGTACGTCATGGTATTCCAAATGCATGGATCGATTCTCATGATATCAATCACTGGATTGTCTTTATCCAGACTCGATTATTTACAGACACCGTCACATGGCTGGAATATTGCTGAGTGCGGCGTTAAACAAGAAACAAACAAACAATATCGCAGCGATGTATTTGGGGGTTAGTGGATGTGGGTATATTACCAGACTAGGGCGGGATGCACATGGTCATATCTTTCAAGAGATGAATTCAAAAGAAACTGTCTAACCAAACCCATTATTGTGACCAGCCATGAGATAAGGGGCCTTATGGGTGACAAATCATTATTTTTTATAACTACAGAATCTTCAGCACACAAAAATACAATTCATGAACTCAATTCATATATTACAGAGATACATGACATCAAACAGTGGACTCATTTTCGGATTCTTCACATCTAGATAAACATATGTCACGGAATGGTAAATGGTGAAATACTATTTCGGGCGCGATGACACCCGATATTCCCGCCCGCGCACCCGATTCAAATAGTCCACCCCTAACTTGGCACATGTTGCTGGGAACCTGTCCTAACCCACAATCGTTATTCAGTTGTACATGACAATATAGGCTTAACGTCAAAGGGTTGGGGTGACTTGGCTGCACGGTCTGATGCCCGATGTCAGTCGAGTCTAGACGTTGTCGTTGTATGTAGCGCTCTGTGAATGTGGGACACTGGATTCAGAGACACTGACATCTCCATGTTTACTGTTAGATTGATAAAGAATTCAGTTAGATTTGTTTTGTTTGTTGTTAACAACACACTCTGTAATTAAACGAGTCTGGACCAGGCGATCCATCCTGATCATCTATCCATGTAACTGGGACACTATAACATATACTACTCCAAAGAGGTTAAGGATCTGAGACAGTGAGTAATCAGATACACTGTCATCCCCGTGTACAAAGGGTAACATGAACTGTTACATTGACATCCAAAAATCAGTTTGTTTTGTTGGTTTATTGTTTAACATTGCATGGACAATAATCCATTTGTATGAAGTCGGTCTTTAACTATGAACATCTAGCCCCGTAATTTGGGACACGATGAGTGAGTGAGTGAGTGAGTATGGTTTTACGCCGCTTTTAGCAATATTCCAGCAATATCACGGCGGGGGACACCAGAAATGGGCTTCACACATTGTACCCATGACGGGAATCGAACCCGGGTCTTCGGCGTGACGAGCGAACGCTTTAACCACTAGGCTACCCGACCGCCCGAGACACGATGACATATGCTACTCAGAAAGAGTTAATGAACACCGAATGACGAACTACAGATTATCTGTCACGGATGGTGGGTATTGCAACACAGCCTTCCATTTGTAGGTGTGCCTTAACTTCTTTTGAGTAGTATATAATCAACCAAGTCAGCGAGCCTGGGGGCTGAGCTGAAGTATTGTTTTAAGAAAAGCTTCTTGGCACAATGTATTTTTTTGTGGCAGACAATCTCTTTTTACAGTTTCAAGATTCAACACTTTCAAGCATAAATATTTTTCCGAGCATTTTAGGCGACAGATTACCCCTAATAACATGAACGAATGGGGCTTCTTTTAGCTTTTTTGAGAAGTTTTTAATTAAATATTCAAAATTAATTGCCGTATGTATTTTCAGAATCTGGTTTCTATATTCTCTCGTGGTCCACAATATGCCATCTCTCGTGGTCCACATGATGCGATCTCTCGTGGTCCACAATATGCCGTCTATCGAGGTCCACAGGATGCCATCTCTCGTGGTCCACAGGATGCCATCTCTCGTGGTCCACAGGATGCGATCTCTCGTGGTCCACAGGATGCCATCTCTCGTGGTCCACAGGATGCCATCTCTCGTGGTCCACAGGATGCCATCTCTCGTGGTCCACATGATGCCATCTCTCGTGGTCCACAATATGCCATCTCTCGAGGTCCACATGATGCCATCTCTCGTGGTCCACAGGATGCCATCTCTCGTGGTCCACAGGATGCCATCTCTCGTGGTCCACAGGATGCCATCTCTCGTGGTCCACAATATGCCATCACTCGAGGTCCACAGGATGCCATCTCTCGTGGTCCACAGGATGCCATCTCTCGAGGTCCACAGGATGCCATCTCTCGTGGTCCACAGGATGCCATCTCTCGTGATCCACAGGATGCGATCTCTCGAGGTCCACAGGATGCCATCCATCGGAGTCCACAGGATGCCATCTCTCGAGGTCCACAGGATGCCATCTCTCGAGGTCCACAGGATGCCATCTCTCGTGGTCCACAGGATGCCATCTCTCGAGGTCCACAGGATGCCATCTCTCGTGGTCCACAGGATTCCATCTCTCGTGATCCACAGGATGCGATCTCTCGAGGTCCACAGGATGCCATCCATCGGAGTCCACAGGATGCCATCTCTCGAGGTCCACAGGATGCCATCTCTCGAGGTCCACAGGATGCCATCTCTCGTGGTCCACAGGATGCAATCTCTCGTGGTCCACAGGATGCCATCTCTCGTGGTCCACAGGATGCCATCTCTCGTGGTCCACAGGATGCCATCTCTCGTGGTCCACAGGATGCCATCTCTCGTGGTCCACAGGATGCCATCTCTCGTGGTCCACAGCATGCCATCTCTCGTGGTCCACAGGATGCCATCTCTCGTGGTCCACAGCATGCCATCTCTCGTGGTCCACAGGATGCCATCTCTCGAGGTCCACAGGATGCCATCCATCGGAGTCCACAGGATGCCATCTCTCGAGGTCCACAGGATGCCATCTCTCGAGGTCCACAGGATGCCATCTCTCGTGGTCCACAGGATGCCATCTCTCGTGGTCCACAGGATGCCATCTCTCGTGGTCCACAGGATGCCATCTCTCCCGGTGTCCACAGGATGCCATCTCTCGTGGTCCACAGGATGCCATCTCTCCCGGTGTCCACAGGGTGCCATCTCTCGTGGTCCACAGGATGCCAGTCCCATCCTTGATAACTGAAGTGGCTCCTCACACTGAGAGATCAAATTTAAATCAACCGGGAAAGCATCCCATGAGACGTTTGCTGCAGCCTCTGTATCCAATACACGTGAACATCGATCTGAACAACTCTGATCTTATCTTCTGAATATAAATTTATAGGTAACAATTGTCATTAATGCATTCGAAATAGACTTTTTGTCAACTAAAAATATTGACAAAACCATGTAGGGAGTCCGGGTTAGAATAGGTCCCTGGGGACCGTTCCAGGTCGTATGAGGCAACTTAATGGATTGGGTGGCCAGGCGCGGTGAAATGGTTGATCTAACATCGTACCCCGACGTTGCTCATAATATCAATCACTGGATTGCCTGGTCCAGACTCGAGTATTTACAGACCGATGTTTATTTCTTTTGATGAAACTTCTAATTACAAATTAGTGTCTATTTATGGCATGATTGTCTCATATGTCAGGACAAGCCAGACACTGGCGGACACTGACCCCATCACATCTACAGGAAGACGTTATTAATGAAACCATGTTTAAAAATGTGTATAATCGTTCTCGTTGTCAAGCAATATTCAAACGTCGCTATAATAGTAGATCAAAGAAGTTGTTATCAATAGGCCCTGAAGGGCCGGGTTAGAATAGTTCTTCAGCAACCCATGCTTGCTGTAGCTTGTCGTAAAAGGCGACTAACGGGATCGGGTGGTCAGGCTCGCTGACTTGGTTGAAGCATGTCATCGATCCTAATTGCGTGGATCGATGCTCATGATGTCAATCACTGGATTGTCTGGACCAGACTCGATTATTTACAGACCGCCGTCATATAGCTGGAATATTGCTGAGTGCGGCGTTAACCAACAAAGAAAGAAACAAACAAACAAACAAACGACAATAAACTACATGTACATCTGTAGTATGCAAGACTAAGCAGTTTGATACATATCAGATATGTACATATTTAATATGGTGAATTATCAAAGTAAATCGAAAGTTTTAATCTCATGTGATTCTAGCCTCGTGTGGCGTAAAACAGCAAACCAACCAAATGCTATCCATAAATTGTGTCTACTTTGTCATCCGTCAACTGCAAAATATATAATGACAATGCAGGAGTGAGTGAGTATGGTTTTACGCCGCTTTAACAAAATTCCAGCAACATCACAGTTGGTGGGACACCAGAAATGGGCTTATCCATTGCACCCATGTTGGGAATCGAACCCGAGTCTTCGGCGTGACGAGCGGACGCTTCAACCACTAAGCTACCCCACCGCCAGTGAATAACCAGTCTTGAATATCCGCCGAAACAGATTCCATTTGGCGTAAATGGCAAAATAGCTGTGAATAGACCACTGGCAATCAGTTATGACACCAGGTGTTCTTAATTCCTAAGAAATGCCTATCAGGTAATTACCTAATAAACAATACGATAAACACGCTCAAATGCTTTTTGGTTTTAGAACACTTTTACGTTGTTTATAAAGTGTAACAATTTGAGTGTTTAATAGGTGATCAGTACCTTAACATGTGTATAGGTTTACAGTATACAGACGTCGACCCCCCCCCCCCCCAAAAAAAAAAAAGAAAAAAAAGAAAAGAAAGGGAATTGAGCACTTATAATAAAGTATGTGTGAATTATTCACAACAGAGAACATATACCGATATGGGGTATCTAATCACGTTACACGCGAAGGTGCAATTGACAGGCATTGATGGCTAAAGGCTGGCCGTTGTGCAATATTTTATGGGTGTTTCTGTCAATTCTTTCACAATGTGACAATGCACTGCCGGGATCATAAACTCACACTTGTCACGGCATATGCTTGTGCAGTACACTATCACTATGAGATCGATTTATGTAATTGGTATACGATGACATTCATCAACCGAGGCACCGAGCCAAATCACCCGATCCCGTTCTCTTATGAGTGGGTGTGTGAGTATGGTTTTACAGCGCTTTTTTGCAATATTCCAGCAATATCACGGTGGGGGACACCAGAAATGGCTTCACGTATTGTACCCATGTCGGGAATCGAACCCGGGTCTTCGGCGTGACGAGCGAACGCTTTAACCACGAGGCTACCCAACCGCCCCGTCGTGTCTTATGACAAGAGTGGGTTGCGGATCAAGCCTAACCCGCGTCTTCACGGGTCGCTTTACAAGCGATACGTGGGACATGTGTGTTTGGGGGAAACGGAGAGTCTTTGCAAGTCTCTATGTCAAGCAGAGCTGTCGTAAAGCCAAGTACTGTGTGTGTTCACCATTGGCTGGAATGACTGCATGACAACACCTGCCCATGGACCCTAGAACACTGCGGTGACACCTTGTGGAATGGCAGCCCATTCCTGCTGAACTGCTGATATTGCTTCAGTTTATGTGGCCTTGGTTGACGTTGACGTAATCGTTTGTCAGCCCACAGGTAGGGGCACGGGTGGCCCAGTCGTCGATGGCGCCGCGATTCGCTGTGCAGAGTTGCGTCCCTTTAGCACGCCAGAAACCTATGATTGTGGTTTCGAATCACGGTTTGCCCCGATTATGTGTTTCTAGGTTTGTCAGCACTACACCCGTGCTCATGGGTTTCACGGAAGTGGCAAACGTCTGACACCTGCACCCCTACGGGCTTTCCTCCCACATTAAGCTGACACGCCGAGATTTAACTGTAATACTGTTAAAAGCGGTGTTAAACCCAACTCACTCACTCATCTCACAGATACACCAGTGAGGTGAGTACAAACGCGCTATGTGGGAACGAGCATTGTCATGGAAAGAAAATGGCCGAACCGTAAGGACGTACAATCTCGATAACGCACCCATGGATATTAAGAATATCTGTTCTTCGACCATAGGGAGCACGGGTGTCCCAGTCGGCGCCGACATTCGCTGTGCAGAGTTGCGTCCCTTGGGTACGCCAGAAACCTATGATTGTAGGTTCGAATCCCGGTTCGGCCCGATTATGTTTCTAGGTTTGTCATCTCTACCCGTGCTCGTGGGTTTTACCGAAGTGGTAAGGGTCTGAGACCTGCATCACTTCGGGCTTTCCTCACACATTAAGCTGACACGCTGTGATATAACTGTAATACTGTTAAAAGCTGCGTTAAACACAACTCATTCACTCTTCGACCATAAGATGGCTCCCCACATCATGACGCTCGAATCTGTTGACTTCTTTAACGCAAATTCTGTTAACGCGAATTCTTACTCCATACACACGGCTCCGCGCATATCCCCTTTAAAGAAGGAAACGGGATTCGTCACTAAAGCAGATTCAACGTACGCCATCGTTGGAGAAGCCACTCATGACGTAATCGACGAACACCACTGCAACCGCTTAAGTCGATTTCACTGAGGGAAAATAACACCAACTAAAGGCCCTCTTCTTCGGGAGAGGTGAAATGGGGTTTAATGTCGGCCCAAGTGTATTGCACTTATACAGTGACGTGCATGCATGTATGTGCGGCTGCTTGTACCAGTCCGACAGATGCCGATTTATAGTGCTAGCCCACGGAGATACCATGCTGTGGTTTAGCATGAATACTATAACCAGGGTATTTTAGAAAAAAAGGTTTAAATGTTAATGTATTATGTCGTTTATGAAATTATATAAAGTTATAGGTTAAAGTATGAAATGGACATGGGACGGGTGAATGTATTGGGAGGAGGCCTCGACCTACCAGGCCAAAAAGGTTATTGATTCTATTTCTCTTGGTGACAACTTCTCATCAGCTAAAGGGAATTAGCAGGATCTGGTCTTGTAATATAAGTACAAGAGAACAAATGAAAAGATGTTACAGATAATCAGTCTTGTAGTGACTAAATATTGTATGAACTGCTTGACTGTATGAATTGTTGCTTGATCGGAATCTGATTTAGGATCTCTTGGTAAATGCCATTTTGACATAGTATCTGGGTTTCATCCTAGGTTCATGAACTACCGTATTCGACGTAATAAGCGCCCCGCTCTAATAAGCGCCCACGGCGATAATTGCTCATATATTGGCTAGTGAACAATTCCAATTAGCACCCCTTCCGATTGATCAATGTACACAAGACTTATTTATTCGCTTAAAATACGCACTCGTGTGTTATATGCACCCTTAATTATGGGCAATTAATTTCTGAAAAAATATATCTGTCGTGTATAAACATTTCAGGCTGTCAACATCAACCATGAAATGTATCTTTCAACTCTGTTTTTTCCACCAAAATAATATTCTGATAAGAGCCCCCTATTTCTAATTTTGAGAGCGCCCTGTGCGCTTATTACGTCGAATACGGTATGTTTGCTTGACTGATGAATTTAGATAGTTAACTGAGTTATTTTAGACAAGAAGAGTTTGATAGCAAAAACTGAATTTGCCATTTGGGGATTGGAAATTAGCTTCTATTAAAATAAGTGTACGAGTCATTTCGGTATGACTTTAAACATTAATTCGGTGGGAGGAGCTAAAATTATCATCAATATTATTTTGTTAGTTGTCCGGGAGAGGTGCGGGGATTCGGAAACTCACAGCTGAACAGAGAGGTTTTCTCTGTATATTGGAAATTCGGATCAGAAAAAGTATTAGAGTTAAGAGTGGATCAGAAATACTATCAGGCTCTTCGATACATACATTAGGTATGTGTTGTAAATAAGTAAGTAAGGCTACAAGAAACTATCTGAGGATCTTGTGTGTATATTTATGAAAACCTCCATCATAAATAAATTGAGCAACCAAGCTGACTTGTACTTTGGAGCTACATCACCCCGGAACCAAGGAGTGGTTGATCAGAACAAGTGACCAAGGGAGAAGGGCATTGTACCCGACTCTTAAGGTTACAATACCCCACTCAGACACAGTCTACTGCCTCCGAGCCGACCAGTCCTTGTTTTAGCCCCTTAATGCCGAGCGCTAGACAGGGTAACAACCATCTTTTAACGTCTTTTGGTATGGCGGGGGCAGAGATCGAACTCCCGACCTTCTGCTCTCCGGGCGGACGCTCTACCACTAGACCACGGAGCGGTCTCAAACTTTTTCAGGTCAAACTGAGATTCGAACCACTGGGGGATCAAAGGTTTCTGGAACGTGTGAGGGATGCACTAATTGTGGCGTTTAGACGACTGGGCAACCCATGTCACCTGACAAGATAATAACTGTTTAGACTCAGTCTAACAGTGTGCAAGATGGGCTGATGTATACTACTCAAAGTCTAACAGCGTGCAAGATGGGCTGATGTATACTACTCAAAGTCTAACAGTGTGCAAGATGGGCTGATGTATACTACTCAAAGTCTAACAGTGTGCAAGATGGGCTGATGTATACTACTCAAAGTCTAACAGTGTGCAAGATGGGCTGATGTATACTACTCAAAGTCTAACAGTGTGCAAGATGGGCTGATGTATACTACTCAAAGTCTAACAGCGTGCAAGATGGGCTGATGTATACTGATGGGTACTGATGGGTACTGATGGGTACTCAAAGTTTAACAGGGATAATCAGCTATGTCAGATAAATGTACATGTATACTTGACATATGAGAATAAATACTGTGTATCATGGAAGATAAAAATATCCCTATAAACAGTAGAGTGGTATATTTCTCTTAAATCACTCTGGTCCATGTACCGGAAAACTTGATCTGTGAGGAAAGTCCTATGTGCTGAAATTATGTATCACTATCCCACACTATCAACCCAAACCTGTTGCAGTGTTCGAACTTGAGCATCACAGTCAAGTGGTCCTGTTATAACCCTTATATTAAAAGTATTAAAGTACCAATATTAAATCCCTTACATAACATACTATAAAAGTACACACTGCGATTAAACAAAATCAGAATGCAGAACAATAATTCTTTATCGATCAAGTCAATTACAAATCTCTTGTCTTAATATAAGCACAATCACTGTTAAGTAGCCCATGAATGATTGGGTCAACAAAACACACAAAACATCAACACACTTACAGAATCACAATGTATATGATCATTTATTTGTATATCATTAACATAATTTGATGCAATTGTACATCTAATCAAAATGCAATAAAATCAATGCTATTTTTAAACTTCTCTTCAGTTAACAATTTTTACAATAACATTTTTAGTGCCAATTAGAATAGTATCGAACAATGTGACCACAGACGATTGCCTCAGAATGAGTGACTTGGGTTCAATGCCGCTTTTAACAGTATTCCAGTCATATCGCGGCGTTAATAACCTCAGAATGAGTGAGTTGGGTTTAAGACCGTATGACAGTATTCCGGTTATATCATGGTGTGAGGCAAGCCGAAGTGATGCATGCTGGAAATGTTTACCACTTTGGTGAAACCCATGATCATACGTTTCTGGGGCGTCCAAGGGAGACAACACTGCGCAGCAAATTGTGTTACAACCGTGTTACCCATGCTCCCCACTCTTACCCCCAATCACTTCTGACGCATACAAAGCATAGTATGAATAATTGAATATTAATCTATTGGCTTTCACATCTCTCCCTTTGCTACGTAGCAAGTTCTGGGATTCACAAAAAAACTATTTTCAGGAAGTCAACAGGGGATATTGCTACAGCATGATAAACATGATGAGAAGAATTACTGTCTCACAAGAACAGTGTTTTACAAAAGCAAATCACGCCTTCCAAACAGGTTTCTATACCATAATATTGCAAACACCCGCTTCCCATACTTTCTTTCAGTCGACTGCAAAAAGATGGACATTTCATCAAATGTACTAGTATTTTCTAGTACTAGTCAGTATGACTTGCTCAAAGGTAAACTTTGTTGGTCCTGATTAATGTTTACAAGAGATTTGTCAAGTGATATTTCAACCCTGGTTCACCCCCGGCTTGTAGACACTGACATAAGCATGGAGCTTGCCTTAATTCACTTTTTTCCATTTTGAAATTTGAAAGGAAACTAGACTTCCTGTAATCATTCAAGTGCTAAATGTTTCAGTTTCCACGTACACAAACTTGCTGGTTATATCTGACTTAGTTTTTCCAAACACTTCGTTGCATCTTTAAGCTTTCCTACTAAGTCCTGCAGTTGTTCAAGAGAGCAGGAAAACTGGACTTCTTGTAATTCACTGTCCCCAGGTTGTTCAGTTTTTAAGCTGATGAGGTACACTGGCTCATTCACCTTGTCAAGATGATTGTTCTTGATGTAGTAGTCCAACCTCCAGTCAATATCAACGATGTGAGGATGGGAATTTCCTACACTTCCAAGTAAGATTTGAAGCGAAGGTTTCTGTGCAAGGAATGTAGTATTGAAGCTGTTTATTCTCTCTGTTGAAAATTTACAATCTTCAAGTATAGAACCAATTGTCTCACTCTCGGAGTCTTGCTTTGCTGCCTCAATTATGAGAGTCACGAGGCCCGAGTAGGCGGCTTTTAATGAAGTCTTGTCCACGTCTTTCATATCAGGGTGACCAGAGATAGCATCCCTCAGTCTTTGGTCAAGAACACCTTGACACGCTTTGCTTACAAGTGTTTTGAAACATTTGTCTGGGATTCGGGCACTATCGCCAGCAAGAGAAAGGTTCTCCACGACACTTGGAGCAAGTTCCATTGTAAAATCTAAGTTTCAATGAGATCATGTGACACGCCCACTGACCTGAATTTCAATGTCTGTTAATGTTTCGCCTCGAACTACCCACACGGTGGCTACTTTTGTGCGTATTTGTGATCATACGAATACGTGGTATCGCATAACTATACGCAGATAAATACCTTCACGTTCATTTAGAACTTATCCAGGAAATTTAAACATAACCAACAGCAATGAACCTCTGTGTCGGTCTCTCATGGGAAGGTCAAGGATGTCGAAAGCTCTGTAGCGCTGCATTTGTTGACCCACGTGCTCTCAGCGAAGCCTAAGAACAATGTATGGAGGATTGGAAATTCCTGTCTCACCGGTGAAAACTACTTCCGGCTTTGCAAGGCGTCAGGCATGTGCTTTGTTATTTATAATCGCAACTACTTTAATTGCATATAGAATTCATTAAGTTTGCGACAGGTAGGCTAATGTCTACGAAACCAAGTTTCACTCCAAACAAGATTTAATGTCTGTCAAGCAGTGATTTAATAATTGGAAACGGAACTGAGTAGATCGACATTTTCTCCGTTGACTTGTCGCTCAGCGCTCAGTCGTATCCTGCTTTGACAGGTCAGAGGTCACACTCGCTATGTCAGACCAACATGATCTTTCATCCTGCCAGATAAATAATACATAGTAAACCAACCTGTTGCTTGAAGCGAGTGAATTCACAAGTAGCCGTTGACATAATCAGCTTGCATAAATATGCAGTGTGCATTACGCAACAGTTGAAAAACCTACAAGCTTAAAAAATAGCTAGTATTTTATTGATAGTTGAAAAGGTTATTTTTGACGAATTATTATCACATCCCTGAACAGCTGCTGTAGTGTTCATGCATAAGTTGAGGCCATTGTTAATAACACTATTATTGTCATTTCTTTGCAGGGACTGAACTGTATCGTCCTTCATCATGACTGTTAAAACTACAACAGCAATTTTGTCAAAGCTTCGAGCTTTGATGAAGAACATAAGTTATGTGAATGAACCCATTCATGCATACATTATACCTACTGGTGATGCTCATCAGGTGTGTAAATATCTGGTGGTGAAATGATGCTCACATTGGTAAAAGTTTTGTTATTAAGTTTACTGTTGATTTGATGGAAAATACTGGCCAATATGTGACATACCCTCAAACATGTGAATGTAATAATCGTTAAACTTCATAAAAGAATGATCATGATGGTGGAGTATTCATTGGAATAGATCGTGATAAGATTGTGTCAATTTATAATATTTACTGAAATAGTCAACGTTTCTTGCAGAGGGACAGTGCTTTTGTAGACTAAAAGTTCATTTCACAAGCTGCTTGTTTGAATTATACTGCTCTAATGTAACCACTATTGGAAGAATCCTACTTTATGTTAACAGAGTGAGTATGTTGCTGACTGTGACACAAGGCGGGCCTATATTTCTGGTTTTACAGGATCTGCAGGTACGTTATTCATGTATATGTACATCATGATAGACATGTGGAATTTGGAAGTCCTGACAAAACTACATTTATGTGATGATTCTACATACTGGGCGCTTACTTTCTTACTTGCTTGTAGGATTTTATTTTGGGTTCCATGCTAAGTGCCTTTGGCAGGCAATTTTGAAAAATAAAATTATTTGTTCAAAAGCTACTTTCTTAATTTAAGATGTGTGTTAATCATTGCATTCTTTGCAATAATGTAAAACTAAGACTTAAAATGCCTTTTCTGGTCCTATTATCACCACTACACAGCCATAACATTTAAAGATATATATTATGTGATATAATTTATATTTTGTTTTTATGATGATGTAATGTTTACTGATATTTGCTACAGATTGGCTAAACCTCTACCTCTTAGATGTCCTAAATAAATCTTGTCTTATTTTTATCTTTCCCTGTGATACAGAAAGGCATATCAATACTACAGGATTTTGACTGCTATGAAAGGGAACCAAAGCCTTCCAAACTAAGTGCCCTTGGCAGGCAGTTTTGAAAACAAATCTTTATTTTGCTCAAACTGCTCAGTGAAATACAACTCACTTCTACAAAGTCATGACATTAGTTAATAATATATGACATGAATTGGAGAATTTGTAATTCCAATTTGGGAATTTGTCCTGATATTTGCTGCGGACATAGGGCTGAAAATCGGCCCCTGAGCAGGTCTGCAAATGCTTATTACACTAATAGTGCTGTTTTACAATTTAATGTCAAGTAGTGATGAAGTGAATTCTAAGTTCTTTGATGTCTTTTTAAAATCTGTATCACATCATGTATATCATGCTGTATTTTGACTTGCCGTGAGATCTGCTAATATCACATCATGTTTATGACTAAATAATAGGTGCCATGCTCAGTTACTTCATAATATTTTATGGTGATTTATTCATTTAAAATATTTTGGCATCAGTTTTTTTTTTAGTTTTTTTTTATATTATTATTATTATTATTGTTTTTATTGTTATTATCATCATTCATTGATGTATCATCATGATCATCATGATCATGATATTTGCCAATACCAGTATAAAGATTAAAAAAAGGCAGTGCAGGAATATAATATTGTTTCACCAGTATTTTGCATGTTTTAACATGTTTAAGGAAGTCAGGTGATAACTGCATATGGAGTTGGATCCACAGATTAATACGAGGTTGCAAATGAAACTCTATGATCACTATTTAGGAACTTGTGACAAGGACACATTTCTGTTGTGCACAGGCACTGCGATAGTAACCGAGTCAAAGGCAGCTCTGTGGACTGATGGCCGGTATTTCCTCCAGGCCGAGAAACAGCTGGACAGTAACTGGACACTCATGAAAACAGGTGACCGATACATGGTGCACACACAAGTCTCTGTTGCACTCGTGTAGGGCCAGGGTGGTGCTGCGGGCTAAGGTGTTGCCTATGGAGATTTAGTGCATGGGTTTGAATCCTAGATTCATCTTGATTAGGATCCTCAGCACCAGACCCTGGTTGTTGTTTTCACCATATTTGTAAACATGTGTGGTTTGTAACTGTTTGGTGGCAACTGGCATTCTAAAAGTTGGTGAGTAAGTAACGTACAACTTAATGGATAACAACTTCTGGTTTATTGCATATAGCGATGTTTTGATGTAGATTCTTACACCGTTATCCAGCATGATAACGGTGTAAGAATCTACATTGAAATGCACTATATCCATAAGTTGTTCTCATAAAGTTGTATGTTTTCTCATGTATGGTTTGTGTAAGCGATCACACATAACCGTTGTGTTAGGCATTAACGGTCTTGAGTGACGTAATCCAGCTGACCTCGTACTACACAGACCTAGTGTCACCTTCCACCACAAACAAGGTTCATCCACATCTGTGGAATATCAAGGCGATGATAATAATGCAAACAAGACAAGATAAAGAATCTTTATTGACCATTCTAAAAACATAAAGTTTCTACACAGACATCGGTGAATTTAACTGAAGGGATATGACATGTGTTGTATGGTATGAGTTATAAGGGAATGGCATGTGTTGTATGGTATGAGTTATAAGGGATATGGCAGGTGTTGTATGGTATGAGTTATAAGGGAATGGCATGTGTTGTATGGTATGAGTTATAAGGGATATGGCATGTGTTGTATGGTATGAGTTATAAGGGATATGGCATGTGTTTTATGGTATGAGTTATAAGGGATATGGCATGTGTTGTATGGTAAGAGTTATAAGGGATATGGCACGTGTTGTATGGTAAGAGTTATAAGGGATATGGCATGTGTTGTATGGTAAGAGTTATAAGGGATATGGCATGTGTTGTATGGTATGAGTTATAAGGGATATGGCATGTGTTGTATGGTATGAGTTATAAGGGATATGGCATGTGTTGTATGGTATGAGTTATAAGGGATATGGCATGTGTTGTATGGTATGAGTTATAAGGGATATGGCACGTGTTGTATGGTATGAGTTATAAGGGATATGGCATGTGTTGTATGGTATGAGTTATAAGGGATATGGCATGTGTTGTATGGTATGAGTTATAAGGGATATGGCATGTGTTGTATGGTATGCGTTATAAGGGATATGGCATGTGTTGTATGGTATGAGTTATAAGGGATATGGCATGTGTTGTATGGTATGAGTTATAAGGGATATGGCATGTGTTGTATGGTATGAGTTATAAGGGATATGGCATGTGTTGTATGGTATGCGTTATAAGGGATATGGCATGTGTTGTATGGTATGAGTTATAAGGGATATGGCATGTGTTGTATGGTATGAGTTATAAGGGATATGGCATGTGTTGTATGGTATGAGTTATAAGGGATATGGCATGTGTTGTATGGTATGAGTTATAAGGGATATGGCATGTGTTGTATGGTATGAGTTATAAGGGATATGGCAGGTGTTGTATGGTATGAGTTATAAGGGATATGGCATGTGTTGTATGGTAAGAGTTATAAGGGATATGACATGTGTTGTATGGTATGAGTTATAAGGGATATGGCATGTGTTGTATGGTATGAGTTATAAGGGATATGGCACGTGTTGTATGGTATGAGTTATAAGGGATATGGCATGTGTTGTATGGTATGAGTTATAAGGGATATGGCATGTGTTGTATGGTATGAGTTATAAGGGATATGGCATGTGTTGTATGGTATGAGTTATAAGGGATATGGCATGTGTTGTATGGTATAAGTTATAAGGGATTTGGCATGTGTTGTTTGGTATCAGTTATAAGGGCTATGATATGATCAATATGGTAAATGGTATGTGATGATTTAAATGTATCTAATATCAAAATCCCTGTTTTGTTTCAATAGGTTTGAAGGACACACCCACTCAAGCAGAATGGTTAGTTAAGGTAAAGACATCAATAGATGAAAGGATGAAGTTACCCTTCTTATGATTATTATGCTATATAAAATGGATCTGTTTGTTTGTTGTTTAACGCTGCACTCAGCAATATTCCAACTATATGACAGCAGTCTGTAAATAATCGAGTGTGGACCAGAGAATCCAGTGATTGGCATCATGAGCATTGATCCACGCAATTGGGCTACGATGACATGCATCAACCAAGTCAGTGAGTCTGACCACCCGATCCCGTTAGTCGCCTTTTATGGCAATGTCAAACTCCACGATGACAGTTACATCATGATCATTTGCAATCACACTTTCTTGTATAAGTATCGTGGTATTTTTGAGTCCTGTAAAGCTCTCGAACCCACACGACACCAGTTTGTAGGGACTAGATGAATAGTGTTTTTAAATATTTAACTTAAATACCCACATGTGTAAAAACTAGTGGGTAACAGAAATTTGAATACCCAGATAGAATTAGTGATACCCAATGATTTTAAAACGCATGGGTAAAATACCCACAACACCAAAAGCTTATCTGGAGCTCTGCATTTACATGTTATCTTGGTAATGTGTAATCTATAACATTATCAGATATTATCAAGTTTTGTGATATAAATCATCATGAGGGTGCAGCCATGGAGACGCTAAGATGCCGAAGCTAAGATGCCACTTGTGTGAACCATAAACATTGTGTGTTCTTGATAAGACGCACTCATCTGAAAAAACAAATAAGGTTTATCAACATTTTTTATATTCTTTGTACTTTTCCATGGCACTGTCTTTCACTAATGGGGGCACGGGTGGCCCAGTCATCTAAGGCGCCGCGATTCACTGTGCAGAGTTGCATGCCAGGCACCTATGATTGTGGGTTCGAATCCCGGTTCGCCCCGATTATGTTTCTAGGTTTGTCAGCACCATACCCATGCTTGTGGGTTTCACCGAAGTGGTAAACATCTGAGACCTGCATCACTTCGGGCTTTCCTCCCACATTAAGCTGACACGCCGCGATTTAACTGATAATACTCTTAAAAGCGGTGTTAAACCCAAGTCACTCACTCTTTCTCAAACAGCTGCAGACATCAATGAAATACTATGATGTCATGGAACAATTAATGATGGCAAATATTTCAATGATAATTGAATCTGCAAAGCAAATTCTCACTCATTTAACTTGTGCTGCATCATCCATTCTCGTTCAGGAGCTGCCGACTGAAGGGAGAGTTGGTGTCGACCCCTTTCTGTTTTCTGTAGGTAAGTATTTACAGTGTGTGGCTGGTCACCTGTGTACTGCCTCCGTGGCCTAGTGGATAGAGTGTTTGCCTGGAAAGCTGACGGTTGGGAGTTCGAACCCTGGCCAACTGATACCAAGAGACGTTAAAAGATGGCACTTGTTGTTACCCTGCCTGGCGCTCGGCATTAAGGGAATAAAACAAAGACTGGTTTGCTCAGAGTCAGTATACTGTGTCTGAGTGGGGTATTCATTTTAAACTGTGACATGGTATCTAGGGCTGCGAAGATACTCCAACCGTGCTATCTGATACATATCATGATTGCTTGCACACGATCCGATACCTATCATGTGCTCTTATCAGTGGTACGAAAGCCATCTTTTTCATAGACAGGATGGTCAAATACCTGGCACACTAACAATTTATAGTATGCAGTGTCAAGTATGGCACAGTGGATGAAAATATTTATGTTTTCACTACTCATTTTCACTAATAATTAGTGTTTGGTGTAACATTTATTAAAGAATACATTTAAGGTAAGAATTGACACACATACACATCGCTATATAAATGCAATAATCTTGAATGCAACACTAAACCTCTCCTCACCTCACCTCTTGTGAAACTCTGAATTAAAGCAAGTATTATCCTTTGGTATTTGACTGTTGAATCCTACTTTCTTGGACTGTCAACTTCCCAAGGGTAATGCTCCTTCAGAGAGTGGCATATTCCTGAAGTGCAAACATGATCTGGAAATGTCACTTGTCTTGTGTTATTTCAGAGCAGTGGAAGCCATTGGCAAAAGAGTTGAAGTCTAATGGTCACAGCCTGGTGCAGGTGTCACAGAACTTGGTGGACATGGTGTGGGAAGATAGACCCCCACCCCCCAACAACCCCCTCCTGGTGCTGGCGCAGGAATATACAGGTAACTGTTGTATAGAGACCCCCACCCCCCAACAACCCCCTCCTGGTGCTGGCGCAGGAATATACAGGTAACTGTAGTATAGAGACCCCCCACCCCCACCCCAACACCGTATAGAGACCCCAACCACCAACCCCCCCCAACAACCCCCTCCTGGTGCTGGCTCAGGAATATACAGGAAGCTGTTGTATAGAGACCCCACCCTCACCCCCAACAACCCCCTCCTGGTGCTGGCTCAGGAATATACAGGTAACTGTTGTATAGAGACCCCAACCCCCCCAACAACCCCCTCCTGATGCTGGCTCAGGAATATACAGGAAGCTGTTGTATAGAGACCCCACCCTCACCCCCAACAACCCCCTCCTGGTGCTGGCTCAGGAATATACAGAAAGCTGTTGTAGAGACCCCATCCCCCACACCCACCCCCAAACAACCCTCTCCTGGTGCTGGCGCAGGAATATACAGGTAACTGTTGTATAGCGACCCCCACCCCCTGCCCCAACACCGTATAGAGGCCCCAACCCCCAACCCCTACACCCAACAACCCTCTCCTGGTGCTGGCTCAGGAATATACAGGTAAATGTTATATAGGGACCCCACAAACCCACCCCCAACCCCAAACAACCCCCTTCTGGTGCTCGCTCAGGAATATACAAGAAGCTGTTGTTTAGAGACTACACTGAGTGTTAACGTTAACGCTGTTGCAGGTCAGACGTGGCAGGAGAAGGTGAAGCGGGTGAGGGAGAAGCTCCACAGCAAGCAGGCCACCGCCATCGCAATCACAGCCCTCGACGAGATCGCATGTGGGTACCACCATCTTGTCTCCTATTTGGGTCAATATGTTCTGAATTTTAGTCTCTTTCCTTGTATAAAATAACTTGCAGGTTTCCAAGTCAGAATATGTCCTTAGTACCACATGCTTATCGAATGAGTCTATTGAAGTGGAGGTGGGTGGGCATGTTTCGTGAGCTGAGGCGTGTTCAGGAGGGCGAGGGACCGCACGAGAGTACAGTGAGGCAGTATCACGCCTTTCTGAACGGGAGGTGCGTACTCGCTCTGATGGCACAGCATCCAAAATGGCGTCGTCGGGGATCCAAACAGCCCTGTCCTCAAGTGTCATAGGTTCACACATTTAATTTCATCACAAGTTTGATAGGTTCATACTTTGATGTTCATGATAACAAAGTGTTTATTTTTATTATTAGTTACATGTCCCTGTGCTGGACCAGACAATCCAGCAATCGACATGAGCATCGGTCTGTGAAATGGGGATACGATGACATGCATGACCCAAGTCAGCGAGTCTTATCACTCGATCCTTACGGCAAACATATGGGTTGCGGAAGACCTATTGTCTTCCCTGATCATCACGGGTCAATATATTGAAAATGCAAAAATAACTTTTTGATGGTAGATGTAGTCTTAGAGATTGTTCTATTGACATCGGTTCCATTCTCGTCAAAGGCAAACATTTGTTCAATGTGCAACGCCATCTTGGATTACGAGGCGAACTACCTCTCAGGCTCGATGGCGAGTGCATGCGTGCGCTCGCGTAGTTAGCTGTGTTTAACAGCGCGCGCTCGCGTAATATCCCGAGCACCCGACCTCCTGAACACGCCTCTGGATGATAGCATGTCATCGTACCCTAATGGCGTAGATCCATGCTCATGCTTTCAGTCACTGGTTGGGCTTGTCCAGATTCAATGATTTACAGGCTTGAAGAGTGCAGACTGCAGCGTTAAACTACATTTGCTCACTCAGCATTATGTATATTATAATGAGAAATGGGTGTCATGCTTTTTATGAATGTACCATGTACCTTGTATATGACTATAACACATGATTGTACATGATAAAGAGTTTTTGCAGCACATCATAAGTGATGATTTGAGGTTTTTTTAGATATATATGTGACTGTAGCCTGAGGTGGTTCTTCTCCATCAGCTGCTAGTACACCATCCTCCCGTATCCAGGGTATTATCTCCCCATCTCTATATATCACAACACGGCGGTCATTCCTTTTGATTCGGATCAAGTAACCGTATCAAACCAATTAATCTGGCTTGAATGAGTATCTTATATTTGTATGAATGTGTTTGAATGCGGATAGTGCTGGTCAAAACTCTTGTTTTCCGTATTTTAAGCAACATGACCAATCAATGCCACTGAAACACTCTGTACTTGTGTAATGAATGGTGATTGGCTCTTCACTCGTAGCGTCTGTTACTACCATTATCGATCGATATTTTCATGTAAGTAGACTACATTCACATTGAATGTGACAGTTAAGGCTTGTAAATAATAACAAACAGCAAAAACATAATGGATTTATATTTTTACACTATGAACGGTAAACAACTTGTATCATTGCAATGTGCGAGACAAGGCGAAGATCGTGAGATTGGCCGAGCGCGCTCCCCCACCTCGGCCTCAGTTAAACGGCTCATCGTCTATAATGCCCACCAATTATTTGGACCCCATTGGTAGCTTTGTAGCGAGGGACCACTGTATCTCTATATCTCTATTATGATAATATCCTGGATCCATTTCCCATTATACTTTGTTTGGAGTTTGGATCGAATGACTTGATACTAACAATAGCTGTCCACTCAAATCTCATGAAGAGAGTGCGCCTTTTGTGCCATATCTCACAACTAGAACTGGAAAGTCTTGCACCATGAGGACTCGCCCCAGCTATGATCCAGGGTTGATCAACGCCATGCTCATGGGTGGTACCAAAGGGGGGAATGTGTACGACATGCACTACCTTAGGATTTCACCCCCATCAAGCTGACACATTGTCATTAAAGCATCATGAAACCCAAATCACTCACTCGGTCTTGGAGAAATGCTTTCTGATACAACTACTGCGTCAGTAGTCTTCCCCCGGTGTTTCACACTCATGTTATATCTCAACAGGGCTGTTCAACCTCCGAGGATCCGACATCCAGTACAACCCAGTGTTCTTCTCCTACTCAGTCATAACCTTCGATGGAGTGTAGTAAGTTCACAGATTGTTTACTGATTTAAGGACTAGCACTAGGATATAAGGGGATTTACCTCTTGGAGTGATTTTAGCACTAAAATTTATAGGTGTTTTTAGCACTAGGATATAAGGTGGTTATAGCACTAGGATATAAAGTGGTTTTAGCACTAAAATTTAACGTGTTTTAGCACTAGGATATAAGGAGGTTATAGCACTAGGATATAAGGTGTTTTAGTACTTGGATATTTGGTGGTTTTAGCACTTTAATTTAAGGTGTTTTAGCACAAGGATATAAGGTGTTTAAGCACTAGGATATAAGGTGTTTTAGCACAAGGATATATGGTGGTTTTAGCACCAGGATATATGGTGGTTTTAGCACTATAATTTAAGGTGTTTTAGCACTAGGATATAAGGTGTTTTAGCGCTAAGATATATGGTGGTTTTAGCACTAGAATATAAGGTGTTTTAGCACTAGGATATAAGGTGTTTTAGCAATAAGATATATGATGGTTTTAGGACTAGGATATATGGTGTTTTAGCACTAGGATATAAGGTGTTTTACCACTAAGATATATGGTGGTTTTAGCACTAGCATATATGATGTTTTAGCACTTGGATATTTTGTTGTTTTAGCACTATAATTTAAGGTGTTTTAGCACTAGGATATCAGGTGTTTTAGCACAAGGATATATGGTGGTTTTAGCACTAGGATATATGGTGGTTTTAGCACTATAATTTAAGGTGTTTTAGCACTAGGATATAAGGTGTTTTAGCACTAAGATATATGGTGGTTTTAGCACTAGGATATAAGGTGTTTTAGCACTATAATTTAAGGTATTTTAGCACTAGGATAATGGTGGTTTTAGCACTAGGATATATGGTGTTTTAGCACTAGGATATAAGTTGTTTTAGCACTAAGATATATGGTGGTTTTAGCACTAGGATATATGGTGTTTTAGCACTTGGATATTTGGTGGTTTTAGCACTAATATTTAAGGTGTTTTAGCACTAGGATATTAGGTGTTTTAGCACTAGGCTTATAAGATGTTTTAGCACTTGGATGTATGGTGGTTTTAGCACTAGGTCATAAATTGGTTTTCGCACTATGATATAGAAGGTGTTTCAGCACCAGGATTTAAGGAGATTTAGGTGCTTTTTGCATGAGGGTATCTGGTTATTTAGCGCTAGCATATAAGATGTTTTTGCACCTGCATATGTGGTGATTCTGTAGGAACTAAGATGTTTTAGCACTAGGATATAAGGTGTTTAAGAAAGTGTGATCACTGCTTTGAAAAAGCATTAAAAGGTCTTATTTTGCCTCAAGTTGTGTATGAACCATGTGAAATCTTTTCACACAATATCCCTTGTCTCTCCTGCCTGCAGTTTATTTATTGACGAGAGCAAGGTGGACAAAGCAGTCACTCAGCACCTGGAGCTGAAGGGGGCGGTCAACTCAGATGGGAGTCTCAGCGTCGAGATACACCCGTATGAAGATATGAAGAGTTTTGTTGCCTGTCTGGCTGAGACTTGTGATGGAAAAATATGGGTAAGCATTTGAAAAATATGGGTAAGCATATGAAAAATATTGGTATTCATTGGAAAAATGTGGGTGAGCATAAGATAATATGGGTAAGCATTTGAAAAATATTGATATTCATTAAAAAATATGGGTAAGCATTTGAAAATATGGGTAAGCATTTAAAAAATATTGATATTCATTGGGAAAATATGGGTGAGCATAAGCTATATATGGGTAGGTATTTGAAAAATATTGGTATAATTTGAAAAATATGGGTACGCATTTGAAAAATATGGGTAAGCATTTGAAAAATATTGGTATTCATTGGAAAAATATTGGAAAGCATTGGAAAGGTTTTCGGAACAGACTCCATACACCACTGTATACGGTTTGTTTCTGGGTGTAACTGTTGACAATGTGTGAATATTTGATTGTAGATCAGTGAAAAGTCAAGTTATGCCTTGGTCAGTCTTATTCCTAAGGTAAGAATTACCATACGTTTCTGTTTGATGTTCGTTGCTTGTATAATCACAGTAATAGTGTCTCTAAATGTTCTGATCTGAATTGGCAACTGTTATTTTGGCCAAATTCAGTTCACTGGTACTATTATGTAACATATTTTCTTGGGTATGGTGTGCACTTGAGAATACAGAGCACACACACAAACCCTCTACCTCTACAGTCTATTATGATATATACCCACCACCCATATTTTAATAGTTTTGCAACCCGTGAAGATCTGGGTTAGGATCGGTCTTCAGCAACCCCTGCTTGTTATAAAAGGCGACTAACGGGATCGGGTGGTCAGGCTCGCTGACTTGGTTGATGCATGTCATCGTATCCCGATTGCTAGGATTGGTGCTCATGATATCAATCACTGGATTGTCTCGTCCAGACTCGATTACTGTTATTTACAGATCTCCGTCATGTAGCTGGAATATTGCTGAGTACGACGTTAAACAAATATTATAAACATAAGCTTTGTAAGGAAATGGGATGTCACCAGCTCCAAGTCTCTTATCGCCAACTTACCTCGGAAATCCTCTCCCTCATGAGCTTGGAATCAGCAGCCAATCATAATGCCTACTCTGAAGGCAAGTTCAGCACATGTCTACGTTCAAAACCACAGCTTAATGTGAACTAACCCTAAGAATATGTAATCAAATCTGAAGACTGTCATCAATGAATCTTCAGCTGGAAAAGATGTTTTTCCAACATAGGGGATGGAAGTCCTGCAAGAAGGCGTTGTGGGGTGTTGTATTTGACAAAGTTGGGTTGAGTACAGGTTATAGTACAGCTTGTTCGATCATGAATGTTTGTATAGTAGGTTGATTTTTAGCATGTCATTTGGAGGGAGGTTTAATACAATGGATAATCGAGAATGCAGAGCCTCATGGCTTTATTACTTCTATTGACACCGTATCTCTTATTCACCATGGTTGAATGACAGTGGTCTTCAACCTGTTCAATTTGGGCTTATCTCCCCTTTAAACTAGCCAAGCTCCTTACAGTGATAGCCAATTTGTGGAGCTCTGTGTACTATCACAACTCTGCGCTGTGCCAGATGCTTTCCAACCAGGCATGGAGTTGAACTCTCAATTGACTCACAACAGGGACCAGTATGTTTACACACGAGCTATGACTGTCATGACGCCAAGTCTCTAGTCTGTGAACCTCCTGTTGCAGCTGAACCGCCTTACGTCCCCCTCACCGGTCGCTGCCTTCAAAGCTGTCAAGAATGACGTGGAGATACAGGGCATGAGGAGGGCACATGTAAGTACTGCCCAAGTTATTATTATTGAAGTCTATCATTCTGTCATAATCAAAATATTATAAATATTGGGTTTATTGGAGGAAAAAGGAAGCAGATGGTCTGGATCTACAGATCATGAAATTGTACCCCTCCAACTGTTGCAGTTTTTAACAAAAATTCAACCCACACTATGGTTTTGCGTGTTTGATGCTTACTGACCAATATTTGTGTGTGGAATTGATGCATATGATGTTGTGTGGAAATTATTGATATATTAAAGATTTGGTTTTACATTTTGACTTATTTTGAACTAACAAACTAGACCAACATGACACATTTACTGCTTTTCAATCTCATCTAACCCAATAAAGAAATGAAATGTTTGAAAATGATGAAGCTCCAGATTTGTGAGATATTAGGGCAAGATGGGTGTATTCAAGCTTTACCTTTTGGTGACAAAACAATTTAAAGATCTGAAAGTTTATATTCCATTGTGTTCACGACACATAGAGGATATTATATGAGTCTTCATGTCATACTATGTTTTCGACACGAGTGTCTAATTTCTGTTATTTCTCGAGTGATAGCCGGAATTTAGGCATGAGTGTCTTAAACATAGTATGACATGAACACGACTATAATGTTCTATTTATTACCGCAGAAGACGTCTACATACAGAGACAAATTTTAGTGTTTACCTATAAGGACAGCAAGTCGCAACAGCAGCGGAACCACAATTTGTTGAATGACATCAACAATCTTCAGCTGTGACGTCGTTTCTAGTTTGACATCATTCCGACCTCGCCGCACAATAAAATTCGAATGACGTCAACAATGCAGTCTGGATGACGGATACAATACACTGTTGTCTCGTTACGTGATATGTCCCTAGGGCACATATGATTTTTATGAACTCCGATGTGTTTGCCCTCGTAGGTAATAAATTTAAACTATGTATCACTGAACTGTAAACTGTTTGTGATAAGGTGAAGGAACCAATAAATGCAGATACTGTTTACAGTGGAGGATCAATGGATGCAATTTAATACTTCTGTGAAGGTTTGGGTCTCTTTGTAAGAGGTTTCATGATTAAAAAAAGGAAATACTGTATTCGACGTAATAAGCGCCCCGCTCTAATAAGCGTCCATGACGATATTTGCTAATATGTTGGGGGGAGAAGTTGGATGGGGACGGTGTAGGGCAGCTTGACTCGTGACAGTTTCTAGGGCCCCACACTAGAAGTACATGTAGCACATGTGGTGTCTTCTTTGGGAAATGACTTTGTTTGAAATCTTACTCTGTGCAACCCTATGTTTTTAACATTTGTTAAAATTAATTGAAAGGTTCAGTTCTATTTATATATATATTTCGATCTCTGGCCATGCAGAACCAAATCAACTAATTGAATAAGGCTTAAGCTGAGTCAAACCTTGTCAACGTCCAAGCTCAATGTCAGGTGCCCTGTATTACAAACATGGCCTCGACTAGGATCGTGTAGGATCTGGAAAACTCACAGTGTGTTTCGTCATGTTAATTCTGAGATTACAATCAAAAAGGTTTGATTGTATCAGAATGTTATATACTGTTGGTTGTAGATCAAGGATGCTGTAGCAGTCTGTGAATTCTTCCACTGGCTTGAGAAAGATGTGAGTATAAGATAATCTTCATACTGAAACACGATATGATCACGCTGGATATGGCCACAATAAAATTACTTATTTCATTTTCAATCCATAGTTAAATAAATGTTGGGTGGGAGACTTATTATTTTTTATGTATATAAACACTCATATCAAGTTTAGACCCCCACTTCAGCAATGCTGTGCAGAGTTGCTTCCCTTGTTGGATCAAGGATCCACTAATCAATTTCGAAGGTTGCATGAGCATAAGTATTTGTAATAGAAGGGAGATATAATACACTGGGTAATTGAGGATGTTGTCTGTTGTATTTTCCTTACCCAGGATTATAGTAGATCAACAACTGTGACACCTTATACTAACCTACATCGTTTCAGGTCTCCCACGGTACAGTCACAGAGGTTTCAGCGGCCGATAAGTTGGAGGGATTCAGAAGGTAAATTCTTAATGCTGGAAAAGTGGTGGCATGTGGCCCCATGCACAGCGCACAGGTCATAAATCAGGTAAATCACAAGTTAAGCAAAGTCGGTTACGGAGGGTCCTTGGATGGGTGACCGTGTTCGGCAGCTTTGTTCCTGAGAGTTTCTAGGGCTTCGGTCCTGCCCCACACTGAAGCACATGTACCACATGGTGACTCCTTGCACGATTCACTATGAAATGTTCACCCAGCAGTGAATGGGTACCTGGTAGGATGAGATGGCAATGTGGTTGTTAACCTTCTTGCGCCTAACAGGCAGCTTGGGTTGTATACTCCCCAGGGAGCTGAGATTGATTGTTGAGTGCACACTGATCCAATGACTGGGGTAATAATGTCTAAGCGCTTAGAGCATGCTTATGCATGGAGTACAGACCAATATAAATGGACTATTATTATTATTACTTATTAAAAGTAATACAGTTGAAATAATTTAGATAACTTCAAACAAACAACTACCTTCTTTTCGGAGCACACCTTTTTTCACAAATTGTATAAGGAATCAACTTAAAACAACAAGGTATTTCTAAATGTTCCTATCATGGCATTATAATCATGAAAATCCATCAAAATGTTTTTTTCAACAACAACTACGAACTGGACAAAGTTATAGATCTTATTGTTATTGTGATCTGTCAGTGCAGTACAGTTAGGGCAGTTTTATTATCTTCCTTTACCATGTTACTGTTTTCAGAAGTATTGACAAAGTTAAGTGAGGACAAATACGCCTCAGCCTCAGTAAATATGTTTAATGTTAAGAAATGCCAATGCTTGTATCCTTTTACAGTGCACTTCACCAACAGATATACCAAATAACTCACACCAACAATGTTATCCATAACGGTTACACAGAATCAATTGTTTTCCCATAGGCTTCTATAGAAACGTTGTAACTTTTTAAAAATAACTTAGCATTCAACAGCTATGACCTGTATATGTGTGCACAGTTTGGCCTTAGGGCAGCAGTAAAAACAAAATAAATGACTAGCTTAGCCAGCTACTTTTCCGTGTACAGGAAGCTAAACACACCACCCTCAGTTCTGCACCAAATCATTTGCTTGAAAATATCTGTGGTCCCATTCAGCATACGTCATCATGTTGAAAAAGTCAGCACTAAATATAGAAAGACATGTACATTTCAAAGAAATAATATTCTTACACAAAATCATCTAATCACAGCTGCGAGATGATTCAGTGTGCACTGAAGGCTCTCTACGAAAACTCCTTGTCGAACGACTGATTCTGATTTGGTGCAGTAAAACCTAAACAAACTTAAGCACTGAAAAAACATACCTTGAATCCATGAAAAATCACTCAAGGGGGATAACTCCATTCACTCGCCTAACTACTATTTTTTATTTTATTCCAGGCAGCAGGAGGACTTCGTCAGTCTCAGTTTTGATACAATATCCAGTATAGGAGCCGATGCAGCTATCATACACTACAAGTAAGTTGGAGGGACTGACGCAGCTATCATACACTACAAGTAAGTTGGAGGGACTGACGCAGCTATCATACACTTCAAGTAAGTTGGAGGGACTGACGCAGCTATCATACACTACAAGTAAGTTGGACTGATGCAGCTATCATACACTACAAGTAAGTTGGAGGGACTGCCGCAGCTATCATACACTACAAGTAAGTTGGAGGGACTGACACAGCTATCATACACTACAAGTAAGTTGGAGGGACTGATGCAGCTATCATACACTACAAGTAAGTTGGAGGGACTGATGCAGCTATTATACACTACAAGGAAGTTGGAGGGACTGACGCAGCTATCATACACTACAAGGAAGTTGGAGGGACTAACACAGCTATCATACACTACAAGTAAGTTGGAGCGACTGATGCAGCTATCATACACTAAAAGTAAGTTGGAGGGACTGACGCAGCTATCATACACTACAAGTAAGTTGGAGGGACTGACGCAGCTATCATACACTACAAGTAAGTTGGAGGGACTGATGCAGCTATCATACACTACAAGTAAGTTGGAGGGACTGACGCAGCTATCATACACTACAAGTAAGTTGGAGCGACTGATGCAGCTATCATACACTACAAGTAAGTTGGAGGGACTGACGCAGCTATCATACACTACAAGTAAGTTGGAGGGGCTGACGCAGCTATCATACACTACAAGTAAGTTGGAGGGACTGATGCAGCTATCATACACTACAAGTAAGTTGGAGGGACTGACACAGCTATCATACACTACAAGTAAGTTGGAGGGACTGACACAGCTATCATACACTACAAGTAAGTTGGAGGGACTGATGCAGCTATCATACACTACAAGTAAGTTGGAGGGACTGACGCAGCTATCATACACTACAAGTAAGTTGGAGGGACTGACGCAGCTATCATACACTACAAGTAAGTTGGAGGGACTGATGCAGCTATCATACACTACAAGTAAGTTGGAGGGACTGACGCAGCTATTATACACTACAAGTAAGTTGGAGGGACTGACGCAGCTATCATACACTACAAGTAAGTTGGAGGGACTGATGCAGCTATCATACACTACAAGTAAGTTGGAGGGACTAACACAGCTATCATACACTACAAGTAAGTTGGAGGGACTGACGCAGCTATCATACACTACAAGTAAGTTGGAGGGACTGACGCAGCTATCATACACTACAAGTAAGTTGGAGGGACTGATGCAGCTATCATACACTACAAGTAAGTTGGAGGGACTGACGCAGCTATCATACACTACAAGTAAGTTGGAGGGACTGATGCAACTATCATACACTACAAGTAAGTTGGAGGGACTGACGCAGCTATCATACACTACAAGTAAGTTGGAGGGACTGACGCAGCTATCATACACTACAAGTAAGTTGGAGGGACTGACGCAGCTATCATACACTACAAGTAAGTTGGAGGGACTGATGCAGCTATCATACACTACAAGTAAGTTGGAGGGACTGACGCAGCTATCATACACTACAAGTAAGTTGGAGGGACTGACGCAGCTATCATACACTACAAGTAAGTTGGAGGGACTGACACAGCTATCATACACTACAAGTAAGTTGGAGGGACTGACACATCTATCATACACTACAAGTAAGTTGGAGGGACTAACACAGCTATCATACACTACAAGTAAGTTGGAGGGACTAACACAGCTATCATACACTACAAGTAAGTTGGAGGGACTGACGCAGCTATCATACACTACAAGTAAGTTGGAGGGACTGATGCAACTATCATACACTACAAGTAAGTTGGAGGGACTGACGCAGCTATCATACACTACAAGTAAGTTGGAGGGATTGATGCAGCTATCATACACTACAAATAAGTTGGAGGGACTGATGCAGCTATCATACACTACAAGTAAGTTAGAGGGACTGACGCAACTATCATACACTACAAGTAAGTTGGAGGGACTGACGCAGCTATCATACACTACAAGTAAGTTGGACTGATGCAGCTATCATACACTACAAGTAAGTTGGACTGATGCAGCTATTATACACTACAAGTATGTTGGAGGGACTGATGCAGCTATCATACACTACAAGTAAGTTGGAGGGACTGACGCAGCTATCATACACTACAAGTAAGTTGGAGGGACTGATGCAGCTATCATACACTACAAGTAAGTTGGAGGGACTGACGCAGCTATCATACACTACAAGTAAGTTGGAGGGACTGACGCAGCTATCATACACTACAAGTAAGTTGGAGGGACTGATGCAGCTATCATACACTACAAGTAAGTTGGAGGGACTGACGCAGCTATCATACACTACAAGTAAGTTGGAGGGACTGACGCAGCTATCATACACTACAAGTAAGTTGGAGGGACTGACACATCTATCATACACTACAAGTAAGTTGGAGGGACTGACGCAGCTATCATACACTACAAGTAAATTGGAGGGACTGATGCAGCTATCATACACTACAAGTAAGTTGGAGGGACTGACGCAGCTATCATACACTACAAGTAAGTTGGAGGGACTGACACATCTATCATACACTACAAGTAAGTTGGAGGGACTGATGCAGCTATCATACACTACAAGTAAGTTGGAGGGACTGATGCAGCTATCATACACTACAAGTAAGTTGGAGGGACTGATGCAACTATCATACACTACAAGTAAGTTGGAGGGACTGACGCAGCTATCATACACTACAAGTAAGTTGGAGGGACTGACGCAGCTATCATACACTACAAGTAAGTTGTAGGGACTGATGCAACTATCATACACTACAAGTAAGTTGAAGGGACTGACGCAGCTATCATACACTACAAGTAAGTTGGAGGGACTGACACAGCTATCATACACTACAAGTAAGTTGGAGGGACTGACACATCTATCATACACTACAAGTAAGTTGGAGGGACTGATGCAGCTATCATACACTACAAGTAAGTTGGAGGGACTGATGCAGCTATCATGCACTACAAGTAAGTTGGAGGGACTGACGCAGCTATCATACACTACAAGTAAGTTGGAGGGACTGACGCAGCTATCATACACTACAAGTAAGTTGGAGGGACTGACGCAGCTATCATACACTACAAGTAAGTTGGAGGGACTGATGCAGCTATCATGCACTACAAGTAAGTTGGAGGGACTGACGCAGCTATCATACACTACAAGTAAGTTGGAGGGACTGACGCAGCTATCATACACTACAAGTAAGTTGGAGGGACTGACGCAGCTATCATACACTACAAGTAAGTTGGAGGGACTGACGCAGCTATTATACACTACAAGGAAGTTGGAGGGACTGACGCAGCTATCATACACTACAAGTAAGTTGGAGGGACTGACACAGCTATCATACACTACAAGTAAGTTGGAGGGACTGACGCAGCTATCATACACTACAAGTAAGTTGGAGGGACTGATGCAGCTATCATACACTACAAGTAAGTTGGAGGGACTGACGCAGCTATCATACACTACAAGTAAGTTGGAGGGACTGACGCAGCTATCATACACTACAAGTAAGTTGGAGGGACTGACGCAGCTATCATACACTACAAGTAAGTTGGAGGGACTGACGCAGCTATTATACACTACAAGGAAGTTGGAGGGACTGACGCAGCTATCATACACTACAAGTAAGTTGGAGGGACTGACACAGCTATCATACACTACAAGTAAGTTGGAGGGACTGACGCAGCTATCATACACTACAAGTAAGTTGGAGGGACTGATGCAGCTATCATACACTACAAGTAAGTTGGAGGGACTGACACAGCTATCATACACTACAAGTAAGTTGGAGGGACTGACGCAGCTATCATACACTACAAGTAAGTTGGAGGGACTGACACATCTATCATACACTACAAGTAAGTTGGAGGGACTGATGCAGCTATCATACACTACAAGGAAGTTGGAGGGACTGATGCAGCTATCATACACTACAAGTAAGTTGGAGGGACTGACGCAGCTATCATACACTACAAGTAAGTTGGACTGACGCAGCTATCATACACTACAAGTAAGTTGGAAGATTGACCTGTGTTTACAACAGGGTTACTTCTAGGTGGAGACTTGTAGGTATTGTAGGTATTGTCTGCGTGGTTGGACATGGAGGGTCCAGTGCTGAATGTAAGAATGCACTAAGATTAAATACCTGTTACATTTCAGACCTTCAGCAGAGAGTAACAAGCCGATCACCTCTGACCAAATATACCTGTGTGACTCCGGGGCACAATACAGGTGAGTACATGAGGTATGAGGTACATGAGTATGGAGGGGGAGAGTAGAGGGAGTGTAGGAGGAGCGTGGAGGGAGTGTAGGAGGAGGAGCAGGGAGGGGGAGTGTAGGAGGAGAGTGGAGGGAGTGTAGGAGGAGCGTGGAGGGAGTGTAGGAGGAGCGTGGAGGGAGTGTAGGAGGAGGAGCAGGGAGGGGGAGTGTAGGAGGAGAGTGGAGGGAGTGTAGGAGGAGCGTGGAGGGAGTGTAGGAGGAGCGTGGAGGGAGTGTAGGAGGAGGAGCAGGGAGGGGGAGCGTAGGAGGAGAGTGGAGGGAGTGTAGGAGGAGCGTGGAGGGAGTGTAGGAGGAGAGTGGAGGGAGTGTAGGAGGAGAGTGGAGGGAGTGTAGGAGGAGAGTGGAGGGAGTGTAGGAGGAGAGTGGAGGGAGTGTAGGAGGAGGAGCAGGGAGGGGGAGTGTAGGAGGAGAGTGGAGGGACCGTAGAGAAGGTGTACACGGAGTGTGGAGGGAGTGTAGGAGGAGGAGCAGGGAGGGGGAGTGTAGGAGGAGAGTGGAGGGAGTGTAGAGAAGGTGTACACGGAGAGTGGAGGGAGTGTAGGAGCAGGGAGGGGGAGTGTAGGAGGAGAGTGGAGGGAGTGTAGGAGGAGAGTGGAGGGAGTGTAGAGAAGGTGTACACGGAGAGTGGAGGGAGTGTAGGAGGAGAGTGGAGGGAGTGTAGAGAAGGTGTACACGGAGAGTGGAGGGAGTGTAGGAGGAGAGTGGAGGGAGTGTAGAGAAGGTGTACACGGAGAGTGGAGGGAGTGTAGGAGGAGAGTGGAGGGAGTGTAGAGAAGGTGTACACGGAGAGTGGAGGGAGTGTAGGAGGAGAGTGGAGGGAGTGTAGAGAAGGTGTACACGGAGTGTGGAGGGAGTGTAGGAGGAGAGTGGAGGGAGTGTAGAGAAGGTGTACACGGAGAGTGGAGGGAGTGTAGGAGGAGAGTGGAGGGAGTGTAGAGAAGGTGTACACGGAGAGTGGAGGGAGTGTAGGAGGAGAGTGGAGGGAGTGTAGAGAAGGTGTACACGGAGAGTGGAGGGAGTGTAGGAGGAGAGTGGAGGGAGTGTAGAGAAGGTGTACACGGAGAGTGGAGGGAGTGTAGGAGGAGAGTGGAGGGAGTGTAGAGAAGGTGTACACGGAGAGTGGAGGGAGTGTAGGAGGAGAGTGGAGGGAGTGTAGGAGGAGAGTGGAGGGAGTGTAGGAGGAGGAGCAGGGAGGGGGAGTGTAGGAGGAGAGTGGAGGGAGTGTAGAGAAGGTGTACACGGAGTCCGGAGGGAGTGTAGGAGGAGAGTGGAGGGAGTGTAGGAGGAGGAGCAGGGAGGGGGAGTGTAGGAGGAGAGTGGAGGGAGTGTAGAGAAGGTGTACACGGAGTCCGGAGGGAGTGTAGGAGGAGAGTGGAGGGAGTGTAGGAGGAGGAGCAGGGAGGGGGAGTGTAGGAGGAGAGTGGAGGGAGTGTAGAGAAGGTGTACATGGAGTGTGGAGAAGGTGTACATGGAGTGTGGAGGGAGTAGTCTCGCTGTCATTATGGAGAGGAATGTGAATATGCTTCACACATGTTTCTCCAGTTGGGTATTGTGAAAGATGGGTCCTCTGTACTACTAGTCTATGATGAAGAGTTTTCTTTGTCATGAACGTCGCTATATAAGTGCAATAATCTTGGACGCGACGTTAAACCCCATTTCACTTCACCTCACCTTTGTCATGAGGAGTCTTCTGTATCATGTGGAGTCTTGCGGAGTGCGGCCTTAAACAACAAACAAGCAAACAAAACGAATTGCACATGAGTGTAATATGATTTGATGACTATTTTTAGTATTGAATCCTTGGAAATCCTTCAGAAATGAAGCTATTGCAATGAATGGTTCCAGGATATTCATCATAAAAGAACGATATTCAGTTGGGCTAGGATGATACACCAACTGTGCGATCTGATACGTATCTGATATGTATCACTATACTTGTAAGTGCTCTTATCTGTGGTGTGTAAGCCATCTTTTTCATAGACAGGATAGTCAAATACCTGGCACACCAACGATTTACAGTTTGCAGTGTCAAGTATGACGCAACAGATGAAAATATTTACTTTTTCACTACCATTTTTCACTACTAATTAGTGTTTGGTGTAACAGCCATTTAAGTAAACATTTTAGGTTAGAATCGATATTTTGTACTTAGTGTGCGACTAAGATCGATACTTGTATCGGGAAGTAAAATATCGCGATCCACCGATGCATCAGTGCATTGTCCCACCACTGATATTCAGTATGACTGGCCAGATAAGAATAATTAAGCACAATGTTTTTTCCCTTTAGGCAATTCCTGGGCAGAACATGGACCCTTTTCCCATGTTTGTGTTAAAAGGTGATTAATTTGGGCTTGGTTGTTTCCATGGTTACAATATGTGATCTGACTGATTGTGTGTCATCACACTATCGACCACTGGTTGGTGTGACCCTGGCTCCATTGATGTGAACTTGCTGACAGTGTTGTGTAAACAATATTTACTCTTGTCTGCAATTCTCCCTTCCTCTTCTATTTTGAATAAAAGGGAAATACCCAAAAATGTTGAAAATTCGTGTTTCCTAAATAAGATCAAAGATATTGTTATTCTTCTTTCAGAGACGGAACCACAGATATTACAAGAACAGTTCACTTTGGAAGTCCCACTAAATATGAACAGGTTAGTTTTAAAATATTCATATGTATTCTGTTCACTTGTTGATTCAGGAATCTATTCCCTGACTGACTCACACACTCACGCACTCACTCACTGACTCACTCACTCACTGACTCACTCCCTCTCCCCATCCTCTCCCACTCTCTCACTGAATCACACACTGAATCACACACTGAATCACACACTGAATCACACACTGAATCACACACTGACTGACCGACCGACCGACCGACCGACCGACCGACCGACCGTAAGACTCACTTACTTACTTACTAACTCACTCACTCACTCACTCACTCACTCACTCACTCGCTCGCTCGCTCGAGGTGACCAAATGATCGGGTATTCAGATTTGGTGACTTGGTTGGCTGTGTGCTCCAACAGTGTGGATCGGTGCTCATACTATCAATCACTGGATTGTCAAGACTTCATTATTTACAGGCAGACGTCATATACCAGTAGTTGGAGTATTTCTGACAGTGGCATCAAACAACACACACACATACAAATAATGTCTACTAATCTCATGTTACAGGAGTGTTTCACAAGAGTTTTAAAGGGACATATCAATCTATCGAGGACAGTGTTTCCCAATGATGTGAAAGGTAACATGATATGAAAAATAAAACACATAAAGATGCCAACTTAAAAAAAAATCATGGCAGTTTTTTGTTTTGACTGTAAGAATATGTGCATGTACATTGTCTTGTGTTGTCTGTTTCTCATGACGTATTAAACATGCCTACGGCAATATCTGAGGTCTGATTTTAATGAGATTACACTTTCGCTCTCCTCCCGCTGTCAGAGGATATGCAGTGAGACATTCTTTGCCATAAATGTCAAGTAACTGTGTAGCTTCTATGTTCTTTCTATCTCACTTGAAGGGGCGGTCGGGTAGCCTAGTGGTTAAAGCGTTCGCTCGTCATGCCGAAGACCAGGGTTCGATTCCCGACATGGGTACAATGTGTGAAACCCATTTCTGGTGTTCCCCGCCGTGATATTGCTGGGATATTGCTAAAAGCGGCGTAAAACCATACTCACTCACTCACTCACTATATCTCACTTGACCTACTCCCATGTTTCCATGTGCCAGGACACAATCTGGACACGCTGGCGCGGTTGTCGCTGTGGGAAGCTGGGCTCGACTACCTGCACGGCACGGGACACGGCGTTGGGGCTTTCCTTAATGTGCATGAGGGTGAGTAGGTTCTGTAACGTAAACATCATCATCATAATGGTAACGCTGGAAAATAATAATATTTCATGTAAACATCATTTCATGATAAAAATCAGTTTGTATCACATCTGTAGCTAGATGTCAAGAAAACGTTTTATTAGAAAGATATGTTTTTATCTTCCTACACACCGTTTTTTAGGTAATATGTTACCAAAAACACAATTATTATTTCATCCATTACATGATAGTGAAATGTTGCACTGATTTTTTTACCAAATTCTTTAATATTGGTTCCAAACATATGAGAGAAAATCCTTTTGTGTTTTTAGAGGGGGGTCTTTAGTAAATTTCAAGAACACATCTTTGGAGAAAACTTTGGTATTGTTGGAGTGTGATTCTTGTTTTATTTGTCTACTTATTTCAACATGTGTAACAGTCATCTATTGTGCTTCATTTTGCTATGCAGAGTTACATCCCTTAGTCATGCCAGGATCTGATGATCATGAGTTGTATCCCTGTTTTTGTTTCTAGGTCTGTCAGAACCTTATCTGGGCTCTTTTTGTTTCATTAAAGTGGAAAACATCTAAGACCTGCATCACTGCAGGCTGTGCTTTGACATTAAGCTGATTTAAGAGCAGCATTAAACTAACTCCCTACATATGTCTGCATCTGTTCCAGGTCCGTGTGGTATCAGCCCCAGAGTCTCCCTGTCAGAAATCCCCCTTGAAGAAGGCATGATCCTGTCTGATGGTGAGATATAACCCTTTATTAAGTGGACCTCCTCCGTGGTCTAGAGAAATCCCCCTTGAAGAAGGCATGATCCTGTCTGATGGTGAGATATAACCCTTTATTTAGTGGACCGCCTCCGTGGTCTAGAGAAATCCCCCTAGAAGAAGGCATGATTCTCTCTGATGGTGAGATATAACCCTTTTATTTAGTGGACCGCCTCCGTGGTCTAGAGAAATCCCCCTAGAAGAAGGCATGATTCTCTCTGATGGTGAGATATAACCCCTTTATTTAGTGGACCGCCTCCGTGGTCTAGAGAAATCCCCCTAGAAGAAGGCATGATCCTGTCTGATGGTGAGATATAACCCTTTATTAAGTGGACCGCCTCCGTGGTCTAGAGAAATCCCCCTAGAAGAAGGCATAATTCTGCCTTAATGACAAGCACAACCCAGGTAACATCAAATACCATCTTTTAGTTCTAGTTTGATATGACACAGTCACGAATGTTCTGTACTCTGGGAAGGCCCTCTATCCACTAGTCCACAGAGGCAGTTATTGTTAAGTATGAAGTGATGGCCGCCCAATGGTGTCAGGTAAAAGTTAGTTTATCATGGCCTTATTGCATCAGAAGATTCCGGGGTAGAATAGGTCTTCAGCAACCTATGCTTGCCGTGAAAGGTGATTATGCTTGTCGTAAAAGGCAACTAATGGGATTCGGGTGGTCAGGCTCGCTGACTTGGTTGATACATGTCATCGATCCCAATTGCGTGGATCAATGCTCATGATATTAATCACTGGATTGTCTGGTCCAGACTCGATTATTTACAGACCGCCGTCATATAGCTGGAATGTTTCTGAAATGGCGTTAAACAACAAACAAAAACCTTATCGCATCTCGGGTTCAATAACATAACTGATCAAGTAGCAACCTATGCTTGGCAAAAGTGGGAACTTGGATCAGGTGGTCAGACTTGGCAACATGGTTGATAGCCTGTCATCGTACCCCCGCAGAATGAATTGTTGTTCAAGATATCAATCACTTGATTGTCTGGTCCAGACTCGATTGTCTTTAGACCATTGTACATGTCATGACTGTAATATTGTTGAGTGTGACGTCAAACACACACAAACACACACAATATATATCTGTAACTACCAACATGAATATCCTGCTAAGGCAGTGAGGCTGTTGCTATCATGAGGATTCCATGTTTTCAGAACCTGGCTACTATGAAGATGGTAAATTCGGAGTGAGAATCGAGAGCCTGGTGCTTGTGGTGAAGGCAGACACTCAGGTAATACGAGCACATTGTTCCTCTATCTCCATAGGTTGCTGGAAATCTGCATTCTAACCTGGTATCCCTACGATGCCATGGTAATATATATTATTATTATGCCAAAGTGAGATTGACCAATCAGAGAGCAGAACTACTGACCCCACATGAGACTCTATACTGTCAGTAAAAATCCAAGATGGTTGTTACTGACCTAACATATACGTATACCGTCAGTAACAGCCATCTTGAATTTTGCAACACCCACCTCACATATTCACATAGAAATGCTTACACCGAAATTCGTTTTTTGACACTGTTTTATGTTTTACTATCATTAATTGTGATGTGCAAGGACATTAATCGTTTTTTTAGATCACGTTCGTGACTTTATTGATAAAGATTATAGTTACAAAATTTCAACAAGGTTTGGCCCGTAAGGTTTGAAGAGTGGTCTCCCTTTGACATCAGCAATGGCTGTCAAACCCTTTCCTGGTAGCACCGATGAGGAAATCTCTGATAAAAGGCAAAATTTGCGATATGGATACCAAATAGTGTAAACTTTTCAGCATAATAGTTCGTTATGGTGTCTTTAGTTGCCGTATATGGTGGCATTTATATTAGGTTAGCAGAAAAATATTGGGCTCGGCTGACACCTCTATAATATAACACCGTATATGGCAACTAAAGACACTATAACTAATAACATGAGCATGGCATTGTATTTTCAATGACTTGTGCATGTACAGTCAACTACGTTTATGATGAACACGCTTTTAACAAACTGATGGATATAACAAACTTATGTTTTGGTCCTGGCCATTTGCTGCATATATTCTTCTAAGATACAACGGTTATAATGAAGTGAAGTTAGCGGTCACCCTAGTTTATAGTAATTATAGAAATGTGTACCCTGGGGGGCTCTGGGTTGGAATAGTTCCCCTGCAACCCATGCTTGTCGTAAGAGGGGTTTTAGTGGACCAGGTGGTCCTTCGCGGGGACTTGGTTGGAATAGTTCCCCTTGAACCCATGCTTGTCGTAAGAGGGGTTTTAGTGGACCAGGTGGTCCGGTGCGGGGACTTGGTTGGAATAGTTCCCCTTGAACCCATGCTTGTCGTAAGAGGGGTTTTAGTGGACCAGGTGGTCAGGTGTGGGGACTTGGTTGATTGCGTGTCTTTGACCCCGACAGCGTGGTGTTGCTCATAATATCAGTCAATGAATTGTCTGGTCCATGGGTCACATAGTGTCAAAAGAGCAAAGTTTATTCTCATTGACCATATTTAAGTGACTGTGGACTTTAACAATGATTTCTAAAGCTGTTCCTAATTTCTCAATGTCTACAGATCTTGTTCTTTTGGGGCATCACATACTTACATAATATTTTGAAATAAATGTATTTTGAAGTCCGTCCACAAGCGGGCAAGCATTAGTTTCATCTCAAGCAGTATATTTAACCATTACATGTCCAGATTAGTTTCATCTCAAGCAGTATATTTAACCAATACATGTCCAGATTAGTTTCATCTCAAGCAGTATATTTAACCAATACATGTCCAGATTAGTTTCATCTCAAGCAGTATATTTAACCAATACATGTCCAGATTAGTTTCATCTCAAGCAGTATATTTAACCAATACATGTTAAGATTAGTTTCATCTCAAGCAGTATATTTAACCAATACATGTCCAGATTATCTCAAGTAGTATATTTTACCAATACATGTCTAGATTAGTTTCATCTCAAGCAGTATATTTAACCAATACATGTCCAGATTAGTTTCATCTCAAGCAGTATATTTAACCAATACATGTCCAGATTAGTTTCATCTCAAGCAGTATATTTAACCAATACATGTCCAGATTAGTTTCATCTCAAGCAGTATATTTAACCAATACATGTCCAGATTAGTTTCATCTCAAGCAGTATATTTAACCAATACATGTCCAGATTAGTTTCATCTCAAGCAGTATATTTAACCAATACATGTTAAGATTAGTTTCATCTCAAGCAGTATATTTAACCAATACATGTCCAGATTATCTCAAGTAGTATATTTTACCAATACATGTCTAGATTATTTAACCAATACATGTCCAGATTAGTTTCATCTCAAGCAGTATATTTAACCAATACATGTCAAGATTAGTTTCATCTCAAGCAGTATATTTAACCAATACATGTCTGGATTATCTCAAGCGGTATATTTGATAATACATGTTTACATTTCCAGTACAATTTCCGGAAGAAAGGTTACCTGACCTTTGAGCCCATTACACTAGTCCCAATCCAGACCAAGTTGATTGACCCGTCACTGCTGACAGAACAAGAGGCAAGTAAAATACAACCTGATTGACATAGTTGGGATTTGTATATAAGTTATTCATTTGATTACCTGATCGCTGTATTAAGCACATGTTCAAATTAAAGCGCCTGGCCAATTTGTCCAACAAATGCTGCAGGGTGCTTGTCATAATTCAGTGGGTAGTAAAGATTTTGGGAATTATGGGAATCAGATTTGTTCATGGTGTTAAATATGAAAAAGATCTATATTTTTATGAAAGTGAAAAGCAATCCTTAAAATTAATAAATATGGAACAAAAGTATGATTTGTAATGTCACAGTGGCTTTTAGATTTGTTCATATCAGTAAAAGAAAGAAAATATAAAACACTTAATATAAATGTGAAAATATATAATAAGATCTCGAGGATATCATGCAAAAAAACAAAAACATAATGGGACTTGTTCATGGCATGGAATTGACAAATTTAATAATCTTTGTAATATTGAATATAAATTCTTTAGTTGTCCCTGGTTGGGTGAACTCCGGGACAGACAATGTTGTACCCTGACGACAGTGGTGAAGTTGCTGGCTCTATTGACCACTTGTTTGTGTGGTCTATGTTTCATCAAATAGCTGGTCTTTTTCTGGCTCCTCTGTAGTTGTGGACAGTGACCTTTAATCTATTTATTATCATTTGTTCAGGAATTATTTCTGATCCGGGGTAGAATAGGTCTTCAGCATCCCATGCTTGTCGTCAAAGGTGACCCTGATTGTCGTAAGAGGCAACTAACGGGATCGGGTGGTCAGGCTTGCTGACTTGGTTGATGCATGTCATCAATCCCAATTACGTGGATTGATGCTCATGATGTCAATCACTGGATTGTCTGATCCAGACTTGAATATTTACAGTCCGCCTTCATATAGCTGGAATATTGCTGAGTGCGACGTTAAACAACAAACAAACAAAACTTTGGTATTTCCAATATATACATATCATTATTGAGGGCTCAGCAGATGATAAGAGATAAAAGTATTGAAAAAACTGATCACTTGCTCCTGGAATGAACCAGTTTTTTACCCACATTGCTGTTACTTGTCGTGTAGTGCATGTGCATCATGTGTGCATGGGCTAAACCCCTGGTTGCATTCATGCGTTGGTTTTGGGGAGCTCTTTCCATCACCTTCAATCTTGTACTTTTCATTATTTTTAAATGTCGTCCATTTTTCCAATTTCATAAAAGCTTCCAATCCATGACATAGCCGTAAACATGTGCTTCAACTGTTAATGACAATGTCAACATACTCAGACCTATTGACACTTGTTGACATATGTTCATGTTTGACACCCAACATACCTAGGTGACCCTTCAATGATGAGGCTGAATATATATTTAAGCTGTCAAATGGTTGAATAAAAACTGTTACCGTATTTGACGTTGGTGAAGAAACAAAACAGAGTTGAAAGACCGTAAATTTCTTTGTTTATGCTGACAGCCTGAAATGTTTATATACGACAGATATATTTTTCCAGGATTTAATTGGCCATAATTAAGAGACATATAACACACGAGTGCGTATTATACACGAATAAATAAGTCGTGTGTACATTGATCAATCGGAAGGGGTGCTAATTGGGATTGTTCATTAGCCAATATATTAGCAAATATGGCCGTGGGTGCTTATTAGAGCGGGGCGCTTATTACGTTGAATACGGTATATCTTTTAGGAGGGTAATAGTTTAGAACCATCCAGAGATGGGCGACACAAGATATACTGATGGACAAATAATGATTCATGACAAGACTCTTTCTCCTGTTTAGATCGACTGGTTAAACGAGTACCACACGCGGTGCCGAGAGGTGATTGGAGCCGAGCTGAAGAAACAAGGGAAGCTGAAAGTTCTCGACTGGCTGATCCGGGAAACGGAACAGCTGGGCTAGACTTGACCTTCACCTTTATAATAACCTGGTTGTAGATTTGAAGAAAGAATCACGAACAGCTCGGTCTTGTTGATGGAGTTACATAACTAGATTTCATGTGTTAACGCCATGAAACCACACAGACAAGAAAATGAATTTGAATGAAATTCCATATTTTCATCCAGCAAGCTTATGAATTGAAATCCTTGATGGACATATTCTTTGCTATCTAAAGTTTTGTCACATTAGTATCCAGACCATGTAAATGTCAATTTGTTATGATTTCATGCATATGTTTTCTTGTATACAAAAATTTCTAATCATTTTCTGTACAATGTTTCACATGCAACATTGACTGTCGCATGAATTTTATGAAAATGGAGTTTTTGTTTTGTAACAAAATGTAGATCTATCTCCATGGAGACTGAATAGTGATGTAGTCTGCATTTTGTTTTCATACAAATAAAAACAATTAAAATTGAGGATAATGCACAATATTCACTCACTTAACCCTCAAACCGATGATCATGTTGATCTTGTTAGTGATTACATTTATACAACTTTTGATTTTTTTAATGTTTTTTGAGGGTCCCAAGTATAAATATGGCATATTTTTTAAGTCACCACAAAAATGAAATGAGTGAAAATATTAATGATGTAACAAACTAGCGTGTACACGATGAATTCACATAAATCAGAAAATTATGACATTATTTTACCTTCCTTACAATCAAACACCAATTGCCACTATTGTCTCTGGGGACAGGGTTGGTCTAGTCATCTGAGGCGCCGCAATTGGCTGTCCTGAGTTGCATCCCATGGGCAAGAAACCTACGATTTCTGTGATTCCAGTCGACCCACCGTTTCAGTTTCAGCAGAAATTTCAATCAAATCGCTGACAGCCTGCTAAGAAAAAATCATCCCAAGAAAAGTTGCACCATTAAATATAATATAATTTTACCTACCAACATATATCCGGTATCTGTCTGTCTGTCATTTTTCTTCGGGGTCATTTTAAGATTGTGCACACGTATCTGACGTATTTACAGTTCATACTTATTTAAGACTATATTATTGTTTTGCATTTATTGCAATGTGAACGTATAAACAGGTAAACCTGTGTTTTGTTTATACTTCATATATGCAAAATAATATTGAAGTCATTTCTGATAAATAAGTCAACAAGAATAACTTCACAAACTGCTTACCGGTATGTGATTTTAACCAAAAAAACATGGACAACGATACGAAATCATTGACATCGATCTGCGCAATAACAAACTCTAAATCCACCGACACTATTATCAGCCAATGAAGAAACAGAAGTCTGTTTGTGGACTTATTAGCCTTATTTTTTTTCAGGTTTCTGGAAAAACAAATTTGACTGGTGAATCAAATACCATGGTATCACTTGCAAATTATTAACCATAAACCTAATTTATTTTGAGGGATGGACATGTATTTAACTTTGACCATTACAATTCTAGTCCCCAGACAGGACATACACACCCTGAATCCATTTATCTTTTAGAATGAACTACATATAAATCTTGTAAAGATCAGGTCTTTAATGATATCACTCTGTGTCCAGATCAGAGGACAGCTCCATAGGTCAGCAAATCACATGACCGCCAAATCAAAATGAACACTGCGCGCGTTCTTGAACCAATCAGACGTCATCTTACTGAAACAATTCTGCTTCATTTCTTCACGCCTTGATTTCTTGATCTCCGCCAAAAAAAAGCATCACAGAACACAAATATACCCTCTAGTACAAAAGACAGGTTGTAGAAAATGTCTGCAACAATGTAATAGCTAAACAATTCCATTTTTCTCATTCGGATTACATCAATTATATTCTTTTTCGAGATACAGAAAATAGATATATGCTATTCTGAATGCTTCGCTCACTCATACCGAGATGCTAGATGCCTCAACACTTACTTTATACTTCTTGGTTGAATAGAAAGACCACCTGATACGACCTTCTGTGGAGGTGTCCTCAGATCTTCAGTCATGGAGACATCGTATCCGCATAAGAAATCTGATTTTAATGTCATTGGCCATGATGAAACTGTCCCGTGTTAGTTTTCCTGTATGTGATCTGATATGTTTGAAGTTGACACAACAGAACTTCAGGTACAAAGCAAGACTTCTCATTTCATGATCTGTCAATCGCCATTGAAATGTACAAGTCCAACATAATATTTTCTTGTACTTAACATGCAAGCCATGAAAGTCTGCAGAACAATAAATTTGTTTTGTGAAATTGTAGGCATTTGTTTTGTTGTTTTTGCCATGTAGTGTCAATAGTATGTCTTGACCATTCTGAGGTGGTTGGGTAGCCTACTGGTTAAAGTGGCGGCTCGTCCTGCCAAACCCAAGTTTGACTGCACACAAGGGTGCTATGTGTGATGCCCATTCTTCTTGTCCCCTGCTATGATATTGTTGGAATTGGGCTAAAAGGTGATATTTTAGCAATTCTCACTGCTGATTGGTCAGTTGAAGCCACATGACACACAGTGCTTTATTGTTGAGAAAATAATGAGATGTCATCCATTGGTCATGAAGTCATCTGAACAATAGGCTGTCTTCTACACTGAAGTCTCTCTCTTAAAATGACAGTGAGTAGCATATAGAATTACGGATTATATGTCCCTCATGAATGAATGCAGTAAGTCCCCTGACAAAGCATCACTTCAGGCTTTCCTCCCACATTAAGCTGACACGCAGCAACTGGAATACTGTTATAGGTGGCATTAAACCCAACTCACTCACTCACTCACTCACTCACTCCCCTTGACAAAGGCTAAGGATTAACACCATTCATTGACTCCCCACATAATCCGCCATTCTCATATCTCAATGGTTATTCTCTAAATACTGCTGTGAAAGGTCTGTCCTATTGCTGTGAAAGGTCTGTCCTATTGCTGTGAAAGGTCTGTCCTATTGCTGTGAAAGGTCTGTCCTATTGCTGTGAAAGGTCTGTCCTATTGCTGTGATATTGCTGTAACAGTTTCAGTTTCCGAACATAACTCATAAACTGTCCTATATTTCTTCGTGCAACTTTGCAACACACCAGGAGAGTGCTGAACTGATTTCTTTTGTTGCATAAATCATTCAATATGTCTTGATGAAACTTTGTATACGTACATTACTCAGTCGGGATTACGGCCATGGACTGAAAGACTCAAAACAAAAATCACTTTACACAAGTAAAAGTATTTATTCAGATTAACAACAAACAACAAACTGTATAACCATGAAACATGAAGATAATACTTACCAACCATAAGAAAACTTTGGAAAAATTGTAATGCTGTTAGGAAGGTAAATGTATGTAATACTGATGTAAGTGTCTGATGCATTGTCCTCATCATTGGGGCTAAGTTGATTTTGTTTTGTTTGTTTGTTGCTTAATGCCTCACTCAGCAATATTCCAGCTATATGACAGCGGTCTGTGAATAATCGAGTCTGGACCAGACAATCCAGGGATTGACATCATGAGCATCGATCCATGCAATTGGGATACGATGGATGCTAAGTTGAAGTCTTCATAAAATTTTCATAACTGTTTTAAGAATTGCCTTCCTTTTTTAGTGTTCAATGTGTTTTCACTTCCAATAATATGAAGCAATTCATATTAATAACTTAAATATATTTTAATGTGTAATCACCGGGGTTGTCAGGATACACCTCCATCACATACAGATACACTCGTATCTTGAGACATGACATCATACACATTGTGATACTATTTGTTCTTGTTGATATCAACAACTTTGTGTTTACACTCCTGACTAGCTCCTTTAGTCTTGTTCTAAAAGTGGCTGAGGGAGTGAGTGAGTTGGGTTTAACGCCGCTTTGAACACTTCAAGATACATCACGGCAGGGAGGAATGTGGGAGGAAAGCCCGAAGTGATGCAGGTCTTAGACGTTTACCACTTTGGTGAAACCCACGAGCAGGGATATGGTGCTGACAAACCTGGAAACATTATCGGGACGAACCGGGATTCGAACCCAAGGTGTCTTTCCTGCACAGCGAATTGCGGCAACTTAGACGATTGGGTCACCTGTGCCCCTGTTGTAAAGGTATCATGCAATCAGATTCAGCTTAAAGTTTCATGAAAGGGATAAGGTAATGCTTGACTGAGAAGTTACGTTATTGCCAAACTATTACTTCTTGAAAACCGAAAACATTAATCCATACGTTGATTAACAAATCATGTCTTGTATCGTCAGGTGTAAATTGTGATGCATCTGTGAAAAGACTCTCTGCTAATCACACCACATTTCATTTTGAAACCTACAATTCCATTCTTGTCTAAACTAACAACATTGACTTCATTCAATGTTAACAGAATACAATTGATAGTAACCATATAGAAAAACAGCAAGAACCTGAACAACATTTTTTGTGTTTCCAAATGAAAAATAAATTTCCTTTTTGTAGTTCTGGAAAGGTCATTTGAGCCCTTGGCCTTTTCCTCACGCTCGGCCTTTTCCCTCACTTTCGGCCTTTTCCCTCACTCTCAGCCTTTTCCCCCCACTCACGGCCTTTTCCCTCACTCTCGGCCTTTTCCCCCACTCTCGGCCTTTTTCCCCCACTCTCGGCCTTTTCCCTCACTCTCGGCCTTTTCCCTCACTCTCGGCCTTTTCCCTCACTCTCAGCCTTTTCCCCCCACTCACGGCCTTTTCCCTCACTCTCGGCCTTTTCCCCCACTCTCGGCCTTTTTCCCCCACTCTCGGCCTTTTCCCTCACTCTCGGCCTTTTCCCTCACTCTCGGCCTTTTCCCCCACTCTCCGCCTATTCCCCCGGCCTTTTCCCCCACTCTCGGCCTTTTCCCTCACTCTCGGCCTTTTCCCTCACTCTTGGTTTCACATTTTCACCCAAATCCAAGTAGGATTGATGTAATGCTCTGTCAGTTTTGGCACTTTTAAAGTGAGCAAATATTCAGCATTGGAACACTTCTATACATGTATAACCAAGCACATACATGAAACTTTACAGCAATGGAAAGTGGTCACCGAGTCTGACTGAGAAAGGAGGAGATGAAAATATTTAAAGGCATCCTTGACAGTCAATTGCATTTCTCAATTACAAAAGTCCATTTGTTCATCTCTAAAAAAGCAGATATTTTTATATTTAAATGTGAGTTTGGATAACACTGTTTTCAATAATATTTGAGCGATATTGGTGTCAAGTGAGAAGGGCTTTGTATAGGCAAACAAATGTGTGGCAGTACAGGTATCTGCATTGCAATATATTGGGAGCTAAAACGTTTGACATCTACTGGTCATATAACATACATACTCATTAACGCTGGTCATTTAACATACATCTTTATATTCATGGAGCACATCCACCCCTACCATGTCAAACAGTGTCGCCAATTTCAAAACTTGTACATTTCATCTATCCTTCATTATTGTGTAGATCTTCATCACTTGGGTCAATTTTCCACCCTGACAGCGCCTCATACGGTTCCCCCTTAGCTCCCCCCATCTCTCCATCACTTTCCTCACTCGCTCCATCCAAGATGTGCTGCAGTTGTGTATAAGGTGAAGGGTCAGGGTCATCCTTGTCAGAAGGTCGGGCAGCTGAGCCTCCAACAAGAATGTATTCCAATCCCTGAAATGTACAACAAAAAGATCACTCATCAGCTGAAGTAGTCGCCATCGGTCATAGCCAACATGTCTGCTGCGTATTTCTCACCAGTGGCTGGTGTAGATTAACTACATTCTGGGAGAAAACCACTAGTCCATGTAAATTTTCACTTGTCTGAGACTAATGAACAAGAGGCCATGTTCCTTCCGGATCAGCTGTTTATAAGGTAAAACAAGGAAGACACCATGTATGGATAACAACTTCTTTAATTACTGTTAAGGCGATGTTCTGGTATAGATCTACACTGTTGTCATGCAAGACTGCTTGTTGTTATACCCGTCTTTCTTGACAATGGTACAAGGATCTATACTGAAAGAAGTTGTTATCCATAAAATTGTGTGTACTTTGTCATCCGTCAACTTCTAAGGAATGCCTATCAAACAATTCATGTTCTATTTAGGATTAATGTAATCCAGTCCGTTTTTCGAATAAAACAAAAATATATATCTAAGTTTAGGCTGATTTTTTTTTATTTTATGCCTTGGTTTACAGTTATATTTTGAAAAAACCCTGGTCAGTTGCTGGGAAAAAAATAAACAAATAATGACATTTAGCTTTTCTCTACTAGTTATTTGAGGCATATGAATATGAATATAAGTGAGTGAGTGAGTTGGGTTTAACGCCGCATTGTTCAGTATTCCAGTTATATCACAGCGTGTCAGCTTTATGTGGGAAGAAAGCCCAAAGTGATGCAGGTCTCAGATGTTTACCACTTTCACAATCTCATTAAAATCAGATCTTAGTTCTCGCTACCGCTAATCAAAGATCTGAGGACATCCCATTACGGGTCACGTCAGGCCGACCTTGCGCGAACTTTGATCGACCAATGGAATGACCAATCATAAAAGAAGCTTTCTCGTGCTTTACGGCACTAATTTCAAATTGGCGACTACGCTTCGAAACATATTTTGACAAATTCTCAAATACAAATTTGAAACCTAAACAAAAGAACATTCTGTAACGGCTAATAGATGGTCTAGATTGTAAGGATTCAGTCGTTAAACCCGTAACTATCGTTCGGAATACCCCGTGTTAAAGTTTTTGAAATTGCATGAGTAGAAATCACATTCCGACTGTCACTTTCATAATCTGGTAAGTGACGCTCTGATTGGTCAGATGAAGGGTCGTTCCGACATGACCCCTAATGGGATGTCTTCAGATCTTTGTTTAGCGGTAGCGAGAAGTAAGGTCTGATTTTAATGAGATTGACCACTTTCATGAAACCGACGAGCACGGGTACGGTGCTGAGGGAAACAAAATCGGGACAAACCAGGCTTGGAACCTATGATCATAGGTTTGTGTATGCCCAAGGGACACAACTCTGGACAGGAGATTGCAGCGCCTGGGACGACTGGGCCACTAGTGTCCCTTCAGTTTCAATGTTTGTGAAGCCTGTCATAAAGTTGAGGATCTTGTACACACAGAGCTCCAGATAAGCTTTTGGTGTTGTGGGTATTTTACCCATGCATTTTAAAATCATTGGGTATCAGTAATTCTATCTGGGTATTCAAATTTCTGTTACCCACTAGTTTTTACACATGTGGGTATTTAAGTTAAATATTTAAAAACACTATTCATCTAGTCCCTGCAAACTGGTGTCGTGTGGGTTCAAGAGCTTTATAGGACTCAAAAATACCACGATACTTCAACAAGAAAGTGTGATGGCAAATGATTATGATGTAACTGTCATCGTGGAGTTTGGCAAGGTTGACGTTTATAATTTCAAAATAAGTTGCTGATTTGCTTATCGAAATATGCAGGGTTACTTCACAATATTTTGATGATACGCACAAGTTTTATTTTTGTAGCGTATCTGTAATGTTCGTTGCGTACTTGATAGGCGTATTTCTGCATTTCTGATGCGTATTTTACGCAGATACGCAGCTTATCTGGAGCTCTGACACCAATTATTTTGTTTGTTTACCACGGTGTATCTTAAAAAAGACCTGATCCAAATCGGGTTTTTTATTATTAAAAAATCAGTTCAATATCTTTCAGATATTTCACAAATGAACCCCCCCCCCCCCCCCCCCCCTTGATCCGCCTATGTGAAGGCATCATTTCCATCAAAAAGATTTTTTAGGGGTTTTAATCTGCATGAAAGTCAGTCTTTCAATTTTGAATTTCACGCAAACTCGTTCATATTCAATGGAGCAGACCGCCATGTTGTTGATATCACCAACCCAACATTGAGGCTGGTTTGTAACTTGCATTCTGATTGGTCCGTTAGACCTAGTATCAAGGGGAGGTAATTTAAGACTTTGTGAGATCCACGGGAATGGATCCAGGGGTTATTGTAGGTTTACCGAAATGCGAGCCCTGGATGATGAGACCCCTAAGGGACACAACTCTGTCCTGCAAAATTCTAAGACGACTGGACCAATTTGGCCTACCAATATCCATCTGCATCTTCAGACATGAGGCCAAATCCCAAGTCTAGCAAAGTTTTGTTCGGTCTAGTATGCCTTGTAATAGTCCATATAGCAACAATAAAATCTAAGAATATGATGCCAATAGACAATTTTGAGCTCAAAGATGTTTTCGGCACAGATTGCAAACATGTTGAAACTTTCCATTTTTCGCATGTTTATAGATGCAAATAATGGAGAAAATAACGGTTCAGCTCAATCATTATTTTCAATTGTTTTTGTGAAAATATGAAATTGAAATATTTTAATTTGGACACGCAGCGTTAAACACACATACCTTCCAGTGACTTGGCTTTACACACAACTCATTGTCCCTCAAATCTAGCTTGGTGAGGTCCGAGAGGGAAAGAATGGTGTCATCTGAGACAGATTTGATTCGATTTCCTTTCATGTGTAGGCTAGCAAGAACTGACAACTTTAGCACACAATCTGGGATAGCATCAAACTTGTTGTGATTCAAGTCTAAGTGAGACAACATCTTCAACTCCTCGATCCCATCTGGAAGATCTCGAAGATGATTCTCGGCCACACACAGCCACACAAGTTTCCTCAGGTTTGTGACTTCTGCAGGAAGACCAGATAAATTATTGCCTCTTACACTAAACTTTTCCAAGTGTCTCAATCTGCCGATTTCTGGTGGCAGATTCATGAGCTGACACTCGACAGCCCACAGCTGGGTGAGGGACGACATGTGTCCAATGTCTGAAGGAAGAGCACCGAGTGGATTGAAGCAGACACTGAGATACTTCAGGTTTGTCAGGTTACCGATTCCGGTTGGCAGCATGGTGAGTTTATTGTTGTCCAAGACTAGTTCTTCAAGTCGGAGTAATGTTGTGATTTCTGAAGGGGGCATCAGGAGATTGTTGTCATTGAGGGAAAGTTTTTGGACATTCAGTAGTTTTTGGATGCTGCTTGATACAACTGTTAATCCTCGATGACTGAGATTGACTATTTTGTCTCCTCGTTTGGCAGCTATGTCAATGATCTTTTCTATTTCTATAAGATCCATGCTGAGATGGCTAAGTGAGGGTCCTCAGGTTATGGGATTTTACATTTTGGCACAAGGATGAGAAATTCTGAAAGAAAAAAACAATTTAATAAATGTGAATCAATGGGGATATTTTTTATTTGTTTTTAAACTTTCTATTGTGTCAAAGAGCTGGTATCGTGTCTATCATGGTGTTGTGTGGGAAAGACTTCCGCCCGTATCCCCTCTCCAAAAGTTGTATATGTATGCATTGCCGCTCAATCCCTTAGTTAAATCGATTTTTGAGGGGGGATACGGGGGGCAGTCTTACCAATTAAGCCCAGCAACACGTTAGCAACTTCGGATTTATTTGTTCGACTCTTCAATGTTCAGTTGAAGAAACAACACTTTATCGTGTTAGCTGTCAGTATACTGTATATCTACATCATTACACCAATAAACTGTGGCACATCAAAGTTATCTGCATCTGTTTGAAATAAACAACGCTAACCTTCATAGTAGTGGATTTCCATCGTCTGTCGCTAAAGCGTCATTAGCAGCGGAAGTAAAACGAGAGTTGTCTGCCCTCAATAAAATACGGACAGTAATTGTAGGTGAGATGGGGTTTTCGTCGTTTTCAAGATTATTGTATTTATACATCGACGTTTGTGTGTGTGCGTGCGTGCGTTCGTGCGTGTGTGCGTGAGTGTGTGCGCGCGCATGTGTGTACAGGTCCGGACTTTTGCCGGTTTCATTGTGAAAACAATTGTGAGAACAATGTATATCTATGTAACAACGTGATTATTTAACGTATAATTGCTTAGGAATATTGTATCAACCAAATCAACATGTTATCATGGTAGGCAAAACGCAGACAAAATGTCCTTAATGTAAAGATATGGGGATGGCCATTATTCATTGTTCACATTCACAACAGTAGACTTCGTGTATGTGGTGCTTTTTTCGAGCAATAAGCACCCAGAACTCAATTAGGTAATGATAGAACAGAGGTTATTTCGAAAAACCTCCCCATCGGGCCAATAGTGCAGATTATGGGATACTCTTTGGCATATTGTGAAAGAATGCTTCAATTGATATTGGTTTTGGAATTTCTAAGTTTAAACATTTGTTCAAGATAAAGAGCTAGCTTGAATAAAATGCTGTTGTCATTTGTTGTGAGTAGCGATACAAACTTGTGCATGGTAGGGTACTTAATAATACAGAGGAAAATATCTTGACCGTAAGTTGGTAATTTCGTACGTTGTTGTACGATTGTATTTTCCCAAATCAACCTTTCATCCGTATTTGTATGTTCCAGAATTATTGGGTAATTATTGTTTACTAGCGATTTATACTTTACAGATACGCAGCTTATCTGGAGCACCATATAAAGGAAAGATCAGTTTTCCAGTCGTGTCCCTTATCTGCTGCTGCAGTTTCGACAGGGAGTTTAATAGAATGGGAGGCCCGAAACATTAAAACAATTAGTTTTGTTGCACATTATTAATGCGATACAGAAACATAATATTTGCTATCTATTTTACGAGCGCATCGATCACTTGAAACGCGTTTCCCTTTTTGTGACGATGCCAACGAATCACCATTCAAAGAGATAAATATATTTTGGAAGGGTTTTGTGCATTGTGGACGGTGTACTACGTGGTTTGGCCGTGTTACCATATTTAGAATATGATCAACACTGTTAGAAGGTAAACCATGCATGTAAACAAGCGCGCCCGGGGCAGCTGGAACTGGGAGCTGAGCACTGAGCCCCTCGTGAAGAGCCAACAATGAAACGTTGTGAACCTGCAGACGGACACGTGTTGTGAATTGAAGATGAATAAATTTATAATAGAAGAAAACCGATATTCTACGGCGGATACATTGTATATTTCAAATCCATAAAACGCAATTCACTTTCACACCACACCCCAACGGAATGAGTGAGGTTAACGGTCGCTTTGAACAAGTGAAGCATACGTGAGAGGCGACTAACGGGATCGGGTGGTCAGGCTCGCTGACTTGGTTGATGCATGTCATCGTTCATCTTCCCGAGGCAAGGGAGTTATCTGACTATAAAAGTCCAGTTTCCAACCTTGCCGAACTAGGCTGAAATTTCTGGGCTCGATCGTAGCGCCACCAGTGGCTATTACGAGCAATGTCCCTTCTGTGTCCCTCCTATTGACCAGTCAGACTCCACGTCTCATATCACTTGCATTTGCTTCAAGCCAAATTATCTGACCGATAGGTTAGATCACTAAAACGGGTCCTACCTTGCGAAGTGCGTTAGATCGCTCCAGCACCTTGATTAAAAACATGAAATGATTAGGAACATATCTGTTGACGCCGAGTTGACCGTACACATGCTTTGCAAATTCCGCAATCGACCGAAATCTGTACGGCTGTTTACAAACCGGATGTCGATTTCGTTACGCAATTTTGATTGGATATGCATAGACTCGTTAGTCCAGCCAAATATAACTCCATAATTCCAGCCTAGTTCGGCAAGGGTGGAAACTGTATAGTCAGTTAACTCCCTTGCTTGGTCATCGTTTCCCAGTCGCTTAGATCGAGTTTACGATGTGAATCACTGGATCGTCTAGTCCAGATTCATTGCTCATAATGTCAACCACTGGACGTCGCCAATAATGTCAGCCATTGGTTCGTCTGGTTTAGATCATTTATAGGCCGCCGTCATATAGCTAGAATATTGAATATAGTAAAACACCATACATCCAACATTCAGCTCCCGTTGAATGTACCCAGTAAGCAACAGTAAGCTTTTTCACTTTGTTGTACAACAAAGGTTGATCGCAATAATATTTTGAAAAGTTTTACTTTAAAAATAAATGTTTCACATAACTTAACGTCCACAGCTGAATAGGTTACATTTACAGACGTAATGTTAACTTTTCAGATGTTGGAAACTTATAACACTTCAAATATTGTATAATTCAAATATTGTTTTTTGTCCGGCCGTGTTGCTTTAAAATAATTATTGTCTTTTTATACAAATGTCATACATTTACTGTACTACTATCACTATTAAGATATTGCCATGTCGTGTAAATAATACAAATTATCGTTTATTGTTTCTGTCATAATGATCAGTGGTTATTTCGTAAACACCAACAGTTCATTGCCTGGCCCGTTAACACAAATGGGAGCGCTGATAAAAATACAAAGGGACATTACTCTGTACGTACCCTTCATTCAATAAGGAAATTTGTGCGTCCGGATAATATCACTTGGCAATGATACCGTGCGGATAAACGGGGTCATATATATCTAAAACATGAGAACTATAAACCGTTTTCCCATAATCCTTAAAGAGGCAGTACATAATCAACACATATCACCAAGAAATATAAGAATTCACTAATTAATGATTCAGGTTTTACCCGGTTCCGCCCCCCCGCGAAGTCTCATCACCCAATCACAATCTTGACAGAGGATATGGCGACGAAGCTCGTGCAGACAATGCGAGTCCACACACACAGGGCTCGGCGGGCAGGTGTCATCCGTAAGATATGAAATGTACACGTCAATTTCAAATGTAAATGTCAATGTTAAGATGTACATACACTTTTATTGTGACCTGTGTCACGGAAACGACTGCTACTGTCATTGAATAATTGATTGTTTGTGTGAGATTATATCAGTTTAGATTAGTTCTCTATATTAACATGGAATGTAAACATGTTCCTCATCGTTCAAAGTAATTGGCTATATGTACACGGGTATGTTTCTAGTGATGTAGGTTTGTATGTAGGACATGTATACATTCTCTTTGTGCCTGTGTGGCCTAGTTTCAAAACGAAAGTAGAAACTTGGAATGTACACTATTGTGTATTGCTATGTGTAATAATATAATATAATATAATATAATATAATATAATATAATATAATATAATATAATATAATATAATATAATATAATATAATATAATATAATATCACTTGGAATGTACACTATTGTGTATTTCAATGTGTAATAATGATATGATATGATATGATATGATATGATATGATATGATATGATTAATATAATATAATGTTGTTTGATTTTTTAAATATTATTTTCTATTATTATCAGTCGGTGTACATGTAATATATAATAAAATAATAAAGTCCACGTTGGAAACTGATATAATGGAGATGTTGGCTTAACGTGGACTATATAATTTTTATGTGTGTGTGTGGGGGGGGGGGGGGGGGGGGGGGGGGTGTATTATAAGATAATAATTGTCAAGTTCGTCAAGTTCATATAACGTCAATGTACAGTGTACGCGAAAAAATAACAAAAACATCGAATACAAGTACAACTATACCATATGGTAAAATAAAACAATATTTTTAAGAAATGGAAATTAAAATCCAGATGCACAGGCATTGGAAAAACTCTCAGCGATGCAATAAATCAGCTTAATAAACTTCGTAACACGATCCAATAAATATGCAAATGAGGTCATCAAACATGATGTATGTTTGATAGGCTCCATATATCGATACTATTTCTACAAAACTGTATTGACCTGTATTGTTTCCAAACTGTTTACATGTAGGTTTCCGATGTGTGGGTGCTTACATACAAACTACAATTCATCATAATGCAGTTAGTGGGACTGTACACATAGGTGTTCTTTTCATGCAATTATGTCATGTTGTTGTTGTGAATGAGAATATGTCAATTGTCTTAAGAATGACAATACCTGGTAAAGAGCTTTTCACCCTCGTGTGATTCCGTATCGTAAATATTACATGTTAGGAATAAGAAATGGTATTCTGCTCGTCAGAACGCCATGAATAATAGGTTTGTATTCCTGACATGATATTTGAGATAAAAAGTTTCGCCCAATGCTGATGCTTGGGATCAATTTTCATTTTTAGCTTAAAATAATTAATTAAATTTTGTTTCGTCACATTTCTTTAACAAAGCTACCTTCAGCAATCTATTCGACATGCATGTCTTTGTGAAATGACATGGTTCAGATAGTAGCTTTATATAATTAATAAATAAACTATTCAATTGTATAAAGGAGGCACGGGTGTTCCAGTCGCCTAAGTGAGCCGTAATTCGCAGTCCACAGTTGCCTCCCTTATGCCTGCCAGTAACATATGGTTATGGGTTCGGATCCCAGATTAGTCCTGAGTATAATACTTTCTTTTGTCAGCGCAATACCCGTGTTGTGTGTTACACCAAAGTGGTAAACGTCAAAGACCTGCATCACTTCGCGCTTTCCCCCACAGTACATCTTCCCGAGGCAAGTGAGTTAACTGACTGTAAAAGTTCAGTTTCCACCCTTCCCGAACTGTGTTGGTATTTCTGGGCTCGATCGTAGCGCCACCAATGGCTATTACGAGTAATGTTCCTTCTATGTCCCCCCTATTGACCAATCAGATTCCACCTCCCATATCACTTAAAAATAAAACGGCGTCGCCCAGTGTTGACGATCTGATCGATAGCCAAAATCTATTTTTTAATAAAACAGGTCTTACTTCGCCAAGTGCATCAACTCACGTGAGCACCTTGATTAAAAATATGAAAAGATTTGGAAAATATCTGTTGACGCTAAGTTGTCGGTACACATGCTTTGCAATCGAACGAAATCTGCACGGCAGTTTACGAACCGGATGTTGATTTCGTAACGCGATTTTGATTGGACCATGCATAGACACGTTAGTCCGGCCAAAATATAACTCCAGCCTAGTTCGGTGAGGGTGGAAACTGGTCTTTCATAGTCAGTAAACTCCCTTGCCTGGGGAAGATGCCCACAGTAAGGTGATTGGAATGTTGATCAAGAGGCGTTGCACTCACCCACCCACCCACCCACCCACCCACTCACTCACTCACTCACTCACCCACCCACCCACCCACTCACTCACTCACTCACTCACTCACTCACTCACTCACCCACCCACCCACCCACTCACTCACTCACTCACTCACTCAGATAGCTGACAGATAACTTAAGTTGTGTTTCTGGACACACACTGTGGCATACACAGCAGGGCAGATTATTTACAATGTGCAACAATTTACATTAAAACAGGCTTAATGTTGTTATTACCCAGAAGACTTGTATGTTTGCATTATGATTGAACCAAACGTAGATAATTTGTTTAACACACTATTTTTTACACTATCAAACAGATTTTGGAATCTTATTGTGATAAAATCCAGGTAACAAATCAATTTATAGCTTTTAAAATAATTACAATTGAAGAATGTGAGTGAGTGAGTTAAAATTTATCGTCGCATCGGCATTATCTCAGCCATATAGCGACTGAAATTCACCTCCAACATCGCTGCTGTCAATAAATGATACTTGCTCCAGCGACCCACTGTGACTGGAAGCCTGTGACGTGATGTTTCGAACTTAGTTAGTGAGAACCACTGTTTTCAACATTATTTATCAAAATATTGTTCAGCTACAAGTTCGGATTTAATTATTCTGTACGTTACAGCTTTTGACGATTCAAACATTTCAGATGACCATATTTGTAAATACCGATCTTGTAATCTATTTGACACAATACATTTTAGTGAATGGAGAGAGTCAAAATAATGTGAATGCCATATATTTTTCAATCCAATCTTAATAAAGATGGGTTCAAATGACAATAACCATTTATTCGTTTTACCTTTAGCACGATTATCTTCTAATACCAGTGTGTACAATATATTAGAGATTTTAGTTGCTTTTCCTGACACGATACGTGGCCAAATATGACACCATACGTGCATATATTTGGATATAAAGGGGTTTTCTACCAAGTTCACCGTATATGATTGGGTGCTCTTTTTCAATTGACGAAGTTTCAGTAAAATATCTAATTGGACAGTCCATATCAATGCATTCACAGTCTTCAAATCCCTATATTTCGCATCCACATTGTAAGATCCGCACAACCATCGCATCAAACAATTTTAATTGGCATATAATTTAGTCATTTTCCCTGCTTTTCTTAACAATATAAGAAATGGCTTTTGTTGCCTGATTTTGATGTGATGAATTTATTTAATTTATGAAAAAGATACCAAGATGCCTACTTTCTTCCGTATTCCCGAGGCAAGGGAGTTACCTGACTATAAAAGACCTTTACAGTCAGTTGAGTTAACGTGCCTCGGGAAGATGGTGTTCTTCTTCTACCTCTAACGTTTCACCATCTACTAGCAAAGATATTTCTTTGTCCTTTTTCTTTCACCCAAATATAATCAATTCCGTACAAATAAGACTATTAGTACAAGAAAATCTGTTACATTATCCATTCATTTGCACTTAGTTCTATTCCCTTGCAACCGTCTGTAAATATGAATAGCTCCAGATCATTCAAAAATAGACTAAATAAAATTGGAGAAAGGGTTTCCCCTTGTCTTACTCCTGTATTACACGTGGAAAACTATTTGCGTGAGTAACTATTTGCGCTCTTAACACAATGTTTTTCTACCTTGATACATATTATATATAAAGCGAAAGAAATTTCCATTTACTCCAAATTTCAATAAATTAATCCATAATCCTAATCTCCATACATTATCAAATACTTTCTTTAAATCTTTAAATATACAATAAAAAGTTTCCTTTCCTGATTTAAAAAAAAATCAATTATACTGTAAAGTGAGAATATATGATCTGCAGTACCAAAACATTTTCTAAAATCAGCCTGGGCTTTAGTTAGATCAATATTCTTTTAACAAAAGTCTGACAAATTCAAGCTTAAAAGAGCCGTGAACAGCACAACTTATCAGGGTTACTCCCTATAGTTTCCAAACGTTTGTACAGCCACCTTCATTTTTATATACTGGGCAAATTCTATCCTAACTCCAGCTGTCGGAAACGGGCCGGTTTCTAAGATAGGTTAAATAATAAGACATATAAATCAACCATTTTGCCTAAGGAATGGTTGATATATTCATTGATAACTCCATCAATAACACGGGCTTTATTATTCTCAAGACTCTTTATTACTGAATGAATTTCATCTTTACTTAAAGGCGTGTTTAAATCAGTACCTCCCTCGATAGTGTAAGCCACATGTATAAAATCAAATTTATTTTTTAAGTCAGCATCGTAACCTCCATTTAAAATATATAGAGAGTTATAGTTACAGGTGTTTAATAGTCTATTCCAATGATTATTTGGATGACTTTCGTCTGATGATTTCCTGAATACACATACACTGTGTGCGAATAGATTGTAGCAATCATCCAATTCTTCATGTAACTGTTTGCTTTATACAAACCCATTTGCAAGATTATTCACATCAATTCGAACAGTGTCAGGTAAATCTCTAGTTTTGCTATTAAAACCGCCAATCAACACCAACAACAACAAAACATATATTTCTAAATATCACTGCCAAGTTCATCATTATGTTACGATGATAGTAATGAAAACCCTCTTGTGGTATTTAAACTGCACCTAGTGCTAGTGGGGAAGATAGTTTAATCCACAGTACATAGTCACATGTACTCTGTAGTACTTGTAAATACCTGCACATTTTATCTCTCACTGCTATCATAATCCGACCCGACCCTAAGCAACTTGCAGAACTTCTGTTTTTAACACACCCTTTCCCTCAATTCCTCATAGCCATTGTCATGGGGTTCACCATAATGGTACACGTCAAATCGTAAGTTTTGGTTTTGACACAAAGTAATATAACTGAACTACTTTTCAAAGCCAAACCCATTCACTCACTTACTGATTTGTATAATATTAGGCTATTCTCTTGTTGACAAAATATCCAGTAATTAGATAATCAATATAACTATTAAATTCGCAGCAAAGTGCCTCTCAATATTGCGTTTATTTTAAGGCTCGGCACTGTAAATGTCACCAGAAAAAGACGTGATATTCATGTTACAATGACCACTGACATATCAGTGCTGGACATGGGGAAGACACTTGGCAACACGATTGGCAACAAACAGCTGGACATCAGCTGTAACGACAAACAGCTGGACATCAGCTGTAACGACAAACAGGACCAGGCGCAGGAGGGACCAGACGGGGTGAGTCAAGGTCATGTATTGTCCGACTGCTGACTTGGTTGATGCATGTCATCGTATCCCAATTGCGTGGATCGATGCTCATGATGTCAATTATTGGATTGTCTGGTCCAGACTCGATTATTTACAGACCGCCGTCACATAGCTGGAATATTGCTGAGTGCGGCGTTAAACAACAAACAATACAATACATATATTGTCCGACTGCTGACTTGGTTGATGCACGTCATCGTATCCCAATTGCGTGGATCGATGCTCATGATGTCAATTATTGGATTGTCTGGTCCAGACTCGATTATTTACAGACCGCCGTCACATAGCTAGAATATTGCTGAGTGCGGCGTTAAACAACAAACAATACAATACATATATTGTCCGACTGCTGACTTGGTTGATGCATGTCATCGTATCCCAATTGCGTGGATCGATGCTCATGATGTCAATTATTGGATTGTCTGGTCCAGACTCGATTATTTACAGACCGCCGTCACATAGCTGGAATATTGCTGAGTGCGGCGTTAAACAACAAACAATACAATACATATATTGTCCGACTATCTCTTCAACGTTAATTGTACACACGCCCTTTTTGTGTTTCTGTGATGTTATTTTGTTAACACCAAGCTTGAATTCGATGAAAATACGGATGTTCTGACATATTCTTACACAGGACAGTGGAATACAGACCCTTTCCTCAGCAAGTACTCTCACAAAGGTAAGTGATCGACCATATTCATATTCTAAGGTGGAGGTGTGGAGGGGGTGTTAAAAAGGTTATACAGGTATAACAAAATGATTCAGGGTTAACAAAAGGTTCGCTGGATATGTTGGATGTCCTTGAAAAAATATATACATCATGATCATCAATGTACATCATGATCATCAACACATTTCTCGTGGAAGAATGCTAGGGTGACTCACACAGTATAAATACTACACAAAGTTCAGTTAAGTTTAAGTTCCTGAAGGTGTGTTTCACGTTCGTGAAAGTAAGATCGTATTTTAAGTTCGTGAAAGTAAGATCGTATTCGTGAAAGTATGGAGGTGTTTTAAGTTCGGGGAAGTAGGGATTTGTTTCAAGTTCGGGAAAGTAGGGGTGTGTTTCAAGTTCCGGGGAAGTAGGGGTGTGTTTTAAGTTCGGGAAAGTAGGGATGTGTTTCAAGTTCGGGAAAGTAGGGGTGTGTTTCAAGTTCGGGGAAGTAGGGGTGTGTTTTAAGTTCCGGGAAAGTAGGGGTGTGTTTTAAGTTCGGGGAAGTAGGGATGTGTTTTAAGTTTGGGAAAGTAGCGATGTGTTTTAAGTTCGGGAAAGTAGGGGTGTGTTTCAAGTTCGGGAAAGTAGGGGTGTGTTTCAAGTTCGGGAAAGTAGGGATGTGTTTCAAGTTCCGGGAAAGTAGGGGTGTGTTTCAAGTTTGGGAAAGTGGGGGTGTGTTTCAAGTTCGGGGAAGTAGGGGTGTGTTTCAAGTTCCGGGAAAGTAGGGGTGTGTTTTAAGTTCGGGAAAGTAGGGGTGTGTTTTAAGTTCGGGGAAGTAGGGATGTGTTTCAAGTTCGGGAAAGTAGGGGTGTGTTTCAAGTTCGGGAAAGTAGGGGTGTGTTTTAAGTTCGGGGAAGTAGGGATTTGTTTCAAGTTACGGAAAGTAGGGATGTGTTTCAAGTTCGGGGAAGTAGGGGTGTTTTAAGTTCGGGAAAGTAGGGATGTGTTTCAAGTTCGGGTAAGTAGGGATGTGTTTCAAGTTTGGGAAAGTAGGGGTGTGTTTTAAGTTTGGGAAAGTAGGGGTGTGTTTTAAGTTTGGGAAAGTAGGGATGTGTTTCAAGTTTGGGAAAGTAGGGGTGTGTTTTAAGTTCGGGAAAGTAGGGATGTGTTTCAAGTTCGGGAAAGTAGGGATGTGTTTCAAGTTCGGGGAAGTAGGGATGTGTTTTAAGTTTGGGAAAGTAGGGATGTGTTTTAAGTTTGGGAAAGTAGGGGTGTGTTTTAAGTTTGGGAAAGTAGGGATGTGTTTCAAGTTCCGGGAAAGTAGGGGTGTGTTTTAAGTTTGGGGAAGTAGGGATGTGTTTTAAGTTTGGGAAAGTAGGGATGTGTTTCAAGTTCGGGAAAGTAGGGATGTGTTTCAAGTTTGGGAAAGTAGGGATGTGTTTCAAGTTCGGGAAAGTAGGGGTGTGTTTTAAGTTCGGGAAAGTAGGGATGTGTTTTAAGTTCGGGGAAGTAGGGATGTGTTTCAAGTTCGGGGAAGTAGGGGTGTGTTTCAAGTTCCGGGAAAGTAGCGATGTGTTTCAAGTTCCGGGAAAGTAGCGATGTGTTTCAAGTTTGGGAAAGTAGGGGTGTGTTTTAAGTTCGGGGAAGTAGGGATGTGTTTCAAGTTCGGGGAAGTAGGGGTGTGTTTCAAGTTCCGGGCAAGTAGGGGTGTGTTTCAAGTTTGGGAAAGTAGCGATGTGTTTCAAGTTCGGGGAAGTAGGGGTGTGTTTCAAGTTCCGGGAAAGTAGGGGTGTGTTTTAAGTTCGGGAAAGTAGGGGTGTGTTTTAAGTTCGGGGAAGTAGGGGTATGTTTCAAGTTCGGGAAAGTAGGGATGTGTTTCAAGTTCGGGTAAGTAGGGATGTGTTTCAAGTTCGGGGAAGTAGGGGTATGTTTCAAGTTCGGGTAAGTAGGGATGTGTTTCAAGTTCGGGAAAGTAGGGATGTGTTTCAAGTTCGGGAAAGTAGGGATGTGTTTCAAGTTCGGGAAAGTAGGGATGTGTTTCAAGTTCGGGAAAGTAGGGATGTGTTTCAAGTTCGGGAAAGTAGGGATGTGTTTCAAGTTTGGGAAAGTAGGGGTGTGTTTCAAGTTCGGGAAAGTAGGGATGTGTTTCAAGTTTGGGAAAGTAGGGGTGTGTTTCAAGTTCGGGAAAGTAGGGGTGTGTTTCAAGTTCGGGAAAGTAGGGGTGTGTTTCAAGTTCGGGAAAGTAGGGATGTGTTTCAAGTTCGGGTAAGTAGGGATGTGTTTCAAGTTCGGGAAAGTAGGGATGTGTTTCAAGTTCGGGAAAGTAGGGATGTGTTTCAAGTTTGGGAAAGTAGGGGTGTGTTTCAAGTTCGGGAAAGTAGGGATGTGTTTCAAGTTTGGGAAAGTAGGGGTGTGTTTCAAGTTCGGGAAAGTAGGGGTGTGTTTCAAGTTCGGGAAAGTAGGGATGTGTTTCAAGTTCGGGTAAGTAGGGATGTGTTTCAAGTTTGGGAAAGTAGGGGTGTGTTTCAAGTTCTGGGAAAGTAGGGGTGTGTTTTAAGTTCTGGGAAAGTAGGGGTGTGTTTTAAGTTCGGGAAAGTAGGGATGTGTTTCAAGTTCGGGGAAGTAGGGGTGTGTTTCAAGTTCCGGGAAAGAAGGGGTGTGTTTCAAGTTCGGGAAAGTAGGGATGTGTTTCAAGTTCGGGTAAGTAGGGATGTGTTTCAAGTTCGGGGAAGTAGGGGTATGTTTCAAGTTCGGGAAAGTAGGGATGTGTTTCAAGTTCGGGGAAGTAGGGACGTGTTTCAAGTTCTGGGAAAGTAGGGGTGTGTTTTAAGTTCGGGGAAGTAGGGGTGTGTTTTAAGTTCGGGGAAGTAGGGATGTGTTTCAAGTTCGGGAAAGTAGGGGTGTGTTTCAAGTTCGGGGAAGTAGGGGTGTGTTTCAAGTTCGGGAAAGTAGGGGTGTGTTTTAAGTTTGGGAAAGTAGGGATGTGTTTTAAGTTCCGGGAAAGTAGGGGTGTGTTTTAAGTTTGGGAAAGTAGGGATGTGTTTCAAGTTTGGGAAGGTAGGGGTGTGTTTTAAGTTCGGGGAAGTAGGGATGTGTTTCAAGTTCGGGAAAGTAGGGGTGTGTTTCAAGTTCGGGGAAGTAGGGGTGTGTTTCAAGTTCCGGGAAAGTAGGGGTGTGTTTTAAGTTCGGGGAAGTAGGGGTGAGTTTTAAGTTCGGGGAAGTAGGGGTGTGTTTCAAGTTCCAGGAAAGTAGGGGTGTGTTTTAAGTTCGGGAAAGTAGGGATGTATTTCAAGTTTGGGAAAGTAGGGGTGTGTTTTAAGTTTGGGAAAGTAGGGATGTGTTTCAAGTTCGGGAAAGTAGGGATGTGTTTTAAGTTCGGGAAAGTAGGGGTGTGTTTTAAGTTTGGGAAAGTAGGGATGTGTTTTAAGTTCGGGAAAGTAGGGATGTGTTTCAAGTTACGGAAAAGTAGTGGTGTGTTTTAAGTTTGGGAAAGTAGGGATATGTTTCAAGTTCCGGGAAAGTAGGGATGTGTTTCAAGTTCCGGGAAAGTAGGGATGTGTTTTAAGTTTGGGAAAGTAGGGATGTGTTTCAAGTTCCGGGAAAGTAGGGGTGTGTTTTAAGTTCGGGAAAGTAGGAATGTGTTTTAAATTCGGGAAAGTAGGAATGTGTTTTAAGTTCGGGAAAGTAGGAATGTGTTTTAAGTTCGGGAAAGTTTGGGCGTGTTTTAGGTTTGGGAAAGCAGCTTTCTCGAGCTTTACGGCACTCGTTTTAACCTGGCGTCTTCCATTTCAGACTACGCTTGAAAAATACGTTTATAAGTTTGTAAACTGAACAAACGAACATTCCGGAATGTCAAATATATAATATATAATTAATCCCACGGAAGCGAGAGACAGACGATAATTTTGACGGAATCCGAGGTTGCATGATTAGAAAACACATTCATGATTTGGTTAGCGACGCTTTGATTGGTCGGATGAAAGGTAGTTCTGACGTGACCCATAATGGGATGTCCTCTGATCTTTGTTTAGCGATAGCGAGAACTGAGATCTGATTTTAATGAGATTGTTTATGAAGTATTCGGGGGGTCACCTCGGTTATGGAATGCCAGATTGCAACGAGCAGTTTAACTTTGCACTGAAGGTTCAGAAACTTAAAACGAAAATAACACTCATGTAAGTGAAAGTAGTCCTTACAAAGATCCCCCTTCACATGTGAACCAATCAAATACCGGGCAGCCAATCAGAACTGTGCGGCTTTTAACAAAAAATATTTAGCAGGCCAGCATTCTATTCTACTGCAGTTCGACGTTTGTTCATGTTTTTGGAAACAGTTTCCCTCGATTTGTCTTCAATATATATATGCACGTACATCCCAGCATCTTTCCTCTGTACTATGTAACAGAGACCATATGGTCTCTGTATGTAATAACATGAGCAGCATGAAGATTCGAGTTAGAATTAGCCTTCAGAAAGAGACGTAGGAGGCGTCTAACAAATCAGGTGGTCGGGCTCACTGACTTGGTTGATGCATGTCATCGTATCTCAATTGCTTATGATCTGAATCGCTGGATTGTCTGGTCCAGACTCGGTTGTTAGACTGACGTCATACAGCTGGAATATTGCTGAGTGTGACGAGAAGCAGAGTGAATAACAGTGCCAAAATAATGAATAAGTAATCACATCAAACTGTTTTTTCCAGGATCCATATTTTTTTTTTGTTCAACAGGAACCTACCTACCCCGTCGTGAATGACATAAACCGCCGCAGCACGTTCAAACAACATGGTTAGATCTTCTTCTTGTAACAAAAACACACGGCTCATTTCATCTAAATAACGATTTGCAAAATACTGAATATGTCACTAAGGACAAATAAGCATCGTATGAAAACGACATTAGGGAAGAGAATATAATTATGGATGTCAACTTCTTTATTATGAGGAACACAACGTTTCGGAGTACATACTTACTCCTTCATCAGTTGACATCCATATATTCTCTTCCTTATGTGTATCACTTCTAAGTGCCCTTCAAAGACCTGATACCAAGATTGTTCCAATGTTTCTGTTCGCTGTGCTGACCTTTTAGTGTTGTTGGTATTGAAGGGAATCTCTGTACAGTAATATATTGGATGAAGCAGTGGCACGTTTACTTTTTTTTCTTATAAAGTCATCGTCTGTTCTGGAAGTGGTTCATTGGAAGCTGAAGCTATTCAAAGTAGTCTGAATGTCGATACTGGTCCCGTGTCTATCACTGTTTGCAATGGTAAGTGGTGACATTACTCACTTTTGAACAGAACCAGGGGCGGTGGGGTAGAGTCGTGGTTAAAGTGTTCGCTCGTCACACCAAAGACCCGGGTTCGATTTCCGACATGGGTACAATGTGTGAAGTCCATTTCTGGTGTTTGTCAACACGTTTTATACATAATCGCAAAACAGTCAAGGTTGTATTGTAGTATTTACCAAAATGTAAATGGTGTGGACCCAAAAAATAGAAAATGTTATTTTTATAACATTTTGAATACAACGACCTATGCACATCTTGGTGTCAGTACACTGCAGTCATCGCAGAATTTGTTCTGAAGATTATTATTCTTATACAACACATATGGAGGGAAATATACTTCCCTTATATTTTCGTATCGTGTACATACCATCAGCACATGATACTCATTTTCTACATGTACAGTCGAAAATCTGATGAGAGGTATTTTTCAACATTTTGTAGTCATTTACAGTGCTAAAAGTATTTTAAAATATTGTTACGTGTCAATTCCCAAATTGAAACAATATGTTAACCCAGAAATCTGTAGGTTAAAGAACTTAGTGTGAAACCAACAAACAATCAACACATGGTTATCAATTAACAATTGTATTACAAAATAAATTAGGTTTGCCAATCAATACAAGTTACTGCACAGCAATTCACATTACAATGGCAATACACAATAGAGTGGCAGTATACTATTCAATGGCAATATATAATATGATGGCAGTGCTCAGTATCAAGTACAAAAATACAGTGGTGATAGTAAAAGTCAGTAATAATAATATATATTCACCAAGCGGCAACAGTGGTCAAGCTTCCGTGATTGGCAAGGCAGGGAATCGGGGATGATGAGTGATCCTCACATGAAAGCTGGTTCCATAGGATGAAATTCGTAAACACCATCTTGTCACCTTATGTAGTCTTACCAGCTACAGGAAATCTCCTCCTAGTGCTCTCACAACATAGAACATTCTCCATGTTTCTATAACATACTATCACCGTCCGCGGTATACCGGACCGGAAATTTACACACCACACTAGCATGTAAATATAGTAACTTCCTGACGACTGATCACTGTCCAAACACAATGCAGTGAGCGTCTACCTAATCTCAACAGAAACAATGTAACACTCCCACAATCATTGCTGAACAATAAAATACACTGCCATATAACAATATCAGCTGTTGTTATTTTCGTTGTTTTGCAGATACAGCTGGGTTCTTTAACAACATTTCTCCCTCGGCCTCTGACACAGCTTTGTATATCGTGGTTGATTCACCCATGTGTGACATATTGATGAAAGGACGCAGGCTGCCCGACGCTGTTTATGACTTCTTCGAAGGTGATCAGCTTACGATACTGAGACACTTTGAAAACCCTTATTCGAATTCTTGTAATATTTGCCGCTATTTGGCCGAAATAATAAAATTAAGTTGTTTTGTGAATTTAGGCGTGAGATAATCAAACAGAACAGTACCTTTGTGCGGTTTCAAATCTGTCGATGTGTTTGGAGACTTTAGCACTAAAACACATCTTGTAGGATGCTTGAAATGATGATGCAGTCGTCATTATATAGAGCAACTAGCTTGCATGATAACGGTATTAGAGCCTACACCGAGTCTTCCAGTACAATATACAAGCCAGTACAATATTCTCTTGAATGTTTCAGAATTTGCACAGTCGTCGAAGGTCTATTTGAAGAACATACTCCCCCAGCCGGAACACTGGAGATACGACGGCCTGAGGTGTCAGCTGCCTCAAGACTGTGTGCGTGAATACAAGGAGATCCACATCTCTTGTGGACAGACACCCGTGACAGAGGGGGATCGTGTCACAGTTGAATCAGAGTCGGGTGCTGGGTCTATGGAATCAACTGATAATGTTGATGATGACGACATTGATATTGATGAGGATGGTGGCGATGATGACGCTGATGCAGAGGAATATTCTTCGATGGAAGAATCAGGTAATCATTATTAGAGTGAATGTTGTTTGTTGTTGGAATCGTACAATCGCTCTGATTCAATCTTATTAAAATCAGATCTAAATTCTCGCTGCCGCTAAACAAAGATCTTAGGACATCCCGTTACGGTTGACGTCAGAACGACCTTTCGCGAACTCTGACCGACCACTGAAATGACTTACAAGAAGTCGACATCAGCCAATTAGAAAGCAGCTTGCACTCGTTTTAACCTGGCGACTTTCAGACTACGTTTGAAAAATATGTTGACACTGTTTTGTAAACTTAACAAACGAACATTCCGGAATGTCTAATATATGGTTGAGATTGTATGGCAGTGCTTCCTACGTACTGTGCAACGCCACGTCCGTTCAAATGTTTGTCCCACTGAAGCGAGAGATAGACGATAATTTTGACGGAATCAGCCGTAACTGTCATTCGGAATACCCCGTATTAACGTTTTCGGGGTTGCATGATTAGAAAACACATACTGAATGTAACTTTCATGATCTGGTAAGCGACGCTTTGATTGGTCGGATAAAAGGTCGTTCTGACGTGACCCGTAATGGGATGTCCTCAGATCTTTGTTCAGCTATAGCGAGAACTAAGATCTGATTTCAATGAGATTGGCTCTGATTTTAAAAGAAATTTCTTATGATTATGGGAATGGTTTTGTGTTTTTATTAATGGCGATTCAGCAACTCCACAGCTTTGCAAAAATCAGGACACTCTAGATATTGTATAAACTATGTTTCAGGAGTTGTCTCGCCCACCGAACATATTCAAATTGGCTCCAACTGTACAATGAACATCACACGGCAGCCCACGGGAGAACTGTTGATGAGGCAAGATGGTACTCAAAATACCATGAACGTTCAGATAGGTATATTGCTCTCGTGTATATTCCAATGTACATGTAATATTGTTCTAGATACATATTCTGCTGTCTATTTTGACGACACGTACACATGTACACATATGCATATGCATTCTATTGTCTGGGTTCGTCATCCCGTTGATGCCCGATATCTCGTGCCCTGACGCGAATAACATGGGTATTGGATGGCCGGTCAGGTTCTGTGACGGGTCTGATTTCTTGTCATCACCACTCGATAGCATGGATTGTTGGACCAGATTTCAGTCACATGTGTAAGCATGGTGTCGAGATGGTAGGGAATTTGAAAAGTATTGAACCATATCAGATTTTCTGAAACTTATGTTAAACTTAGGTCAAACTCATTACTGTGATCATAAATGCAGTGAAAATTATTATTGATGATGATGTTGATAGATGATGATTGATGTTGAAGATGATGATTGATAATTATGACGATGATTGACGATGTTGATTGATGATGATGATTAATGGTGATGTTGAAGATGATGTTGATTGATGATGGTGATTGATAATTATGACGATGATGATTGACGATGATTGATGATGTTGATTGATGATGATGATGATTAATGGTGATGTTGAAGATGATGTTGATTGATGATGGTGATTGATCATTATGACGATGATGATTGACGATGATTGATGATATTGATTGATGTTGATTGATGATGATGTGGAAGATGATGATGTTGATTGATGATGATTGATGATGTTGATTGATGATGATGTTGATTAATGATGATGATGATTGACGATTATGATGGTGATTAATGGTGATGTTGAAGATGATGTTGAAGATGATGATGTTGATTGATGATGATGATGATGATGATGATCGCTTCTGGAATAAATAAGAACATGCCATTAAGGACATCCCTATGTTTTACCAGTTCCTAGAGAAAGTACATCAAAGGTAGTTGTGGTGATCACCCCCGTACCTACAGACCCCGAACTTGACAGGATCCTTCTACGTCAAATGGATGGTCAGAAGGACGTCATCAACATCAACCTCCAGTCACAAAATGCTCAGGTTGTCCGGTTTAGTCCAGGCTCGGTCATCGTGGAAATTGATCTTCAACCTGGACAGAAAGTCGGACCAGAATGGATTAAGAGCTTGCTGGGGAAGCTGTTCAATCAGAAAGTGAAGTCATGCATTCCTCAAGGCACACGTCTGAAAGTAGACATTAAAAGCAATGTCTGCCTTCCTGGAGATCATTTGGATCAGTCCCGTAAGAAGCTTCATTTATTTCATGAAATGTACATTTTTATTAACTGAGGGGCAAAATAAAGTGTACCGAGTCTGTCATTTATGTAATGGAAAATTTAAAGAACTCGGTTTATCTCTGTTGAAACAAAACTAAACTGAAACAAACTGTAAATTACGACTATTATATAATATTGCCATCTGAAGGTTGAATATGTATTTTGATATGTACTTGATCTAAAGGGAATTCTTTTTATAGTATCAAAGATGTCATCAGATATTCACACGGGTTGTGTGGCCAGAGAGAAGGTAATTGATCTTTGTTTACGATGTGTGATCCGTTTCTGGTATATACAGGTTCTTGTGTACCTCTGATGTGCTTATGTCATTAACAACTCTAGTTTTAGAAGAAATCCTTTTTTTAAAATGCAGTATCTAATTGTGACATATACAATGAACCTATTTCCATAATCAAATAGACACGTAAAGATCCGGGGTAGAATAGGTCTTCAGCAACCGATGCTTGCCGTAAAAGGCGACTATGCTTGTCGTAAGAGGCGACTAACGGGATCGGGTGGTCAGGCTCGCTGACTTGGTTGATGAATGTCATCGATCCCAATTGTGTGGATCGATGCTCATGATATTAATCAGTCGATGGTCCAGACTCGATTATTACAGACCGCCGTCATATAGCTTGAATATTACTGAGTGCGGCGGTAAACAACAAACAAACAAACAAACCATAATTGAATATAAAACTAAATATTCTCGCTTTATTTGCGGGCTTATATTGTAACAGGAACAACAAAATCAGATCTATTTCATTATGGTTGATGTCGAGAATGTGTTTCCTTTTACTTTATGTGGTACTGATAGGGTTTCTGTTTGCAGTATGATGAACTGGCCAAAGAACTGGATGAACTTAGGAGGTCAAATACTTGTAAGTTCATAGGTCCACACAATCCACATTTAGACAGACTCACGATTAGCTGAGTGGTCAAAGGCGCCGCAATTCGCTGTGCAGAGTTGCGTCCCTTAGACACCTACGATTGTGAATTCGAATCCCAGTTCGCCCTTTTTATGTTTTTTGGTTTCTCAGCACCATACCTGTGCTCGTGGGTTTCACCGAAGCGGAAGACGTCTAAGACATGCATTACTTCGGGCTTTCCTCCAAAATTAAGCTGACACGCCGTGATAAAACTGGAACACTGTTCAAAGCGGTGTTAAACCCTACTCACTCACTACCCATATTCAAATGTTCAATGGAAATTTGTAAAAATATAAAAGATTAAAAAATTGCATACTCTGAGAAGTCTGTATGCCTCCACCATAATATTTCCATTCTAGAAAAATAACAATAAACATTCGGATGTTTTCAATGAACCAACCTACTTGGTTTAACACGTTTCTGCTTTCAACAGCTCAGAGGCTGTCAGTACGACTCGTATCGGGAGACATCAAAGCTGAGAAGGTAGGCCAATACTTAGTAGTGCCTTGGTGAACGGCGGTATTTGGAACTTCGAAAACCTACCGTACTTTCGCCAAACTTCTGGATAATACTTAACTTATATCTCTCTCAAACTGTAAAGAACAGCGACAAAACCATTTCCATATTCCTCAATCGTACGATTCCGACTGTGTTATGAGCAAGTGTTTATGAACGACTATCAAATAGTTATGATACGAGGTGTTCGCGAAAAGGTGAGCATATCCTGCCCCAAGTTTTGGCAACCGGCTCCAAAACAAGTCAATTATTTGCCTGAAGAAATGACATCATTTTGGTCACTGATACGTCAAATTTGAAAATGTCTACGCATTCCATTGTATTACTACATATTTAAATACGAAGTGTTACAATTTCTTCACTTAGACCGACGTGATTGTCAACTCAACAAACACCAATCTTAAAATGCTAGAAGGGGACATTTCAAAGAGTATCCTGACTGCTGCCGGGTCATCAGTACAGAAGGAGTGCAGTCACAAGTACCCATCTGGACTAGAGATAGGTGTTGTGGCCAAAACAGACGGTGGTTCCCTTGCCTGCCATAACATCTACCACGTCGTCCTTCCTAACATATGGAACTCCCACCCAAAGGTTGCACAGGAGGTATGTGTACATGTAGTTAGAGCATATGCATGTGTACTTTGTATATGTATGTTACTATAGTATATGTATTTATCAGAAGCATTTCCCCTCTTTCCTCAGTGTGTAGACAACTTATGATTCAAACAAGTAAATTCAATGCTTCCGATAATATTTGGACACTATAGAAATCTATGAACTAAATTGTTTACAAAACCAAACTAGAAGGCAAAATTATTTTGTTTATAAGTTTGTTATTCGTCACCACAGTCAGCTTTATTCCAGCTGTATGGCGTTTTTTTTGTAATTAATCGAGTCTGAACCAGACACTGTCGTGATTGCTATTATGAACATCGATTTTCGTAATGTTGGAGACGGTGACGTACAAAAAGTGAATGTTACCGAGCCTGACCACATGATTCATTTAATCGCCTCTTTCAAAGAAAACGTGCTTCGAGAACAACCATAATGAACAAGAACGCCTTTAAATAGAACCTGTGTAACATTAAATCTTTGGCTTTACTCTGCAGTGTTTCAGGAGTATCCTTGGCAAGATCCTGCAGCAGGCGGACAACGATGGCCACCGCTGTATCAGCATCCCGCCCCTAGGCACGGGACATCTCCGCTACACGCCAAACATTGTGGCCAAGCTTATGTTCGAGGTGTGCCGCAGCTTCAGGTCAAAGTTCCTGATGGAAGTTCGATTGGTTGTGCTTCCCAAATTTGCTGATGTACATAAGGTGAGACGGGCTTACGACTTGACCAAATAGTTTCTGTTCTCTGTGCATGCCGAAGATGAGCGTGTGACAGGGCATGAATTTATGGATATTTTGTTAGGGTCATTGCCACATTCAGATGATGATAGTAAGTGACACCTCCCTCTCTGCATCATGATGGCAGTAGGGGTGGAGCAGTAACGTTAGCCAGCCGTCCACTAATACCTGGTGCCATCACTATTTGATCGTCATTTATTAACACATGCATATAATAAAGTCGGAATGGTTCAATGGACTCTGATTTTGGACATGTTTTGTATCACTTTTATTTAATACTTGTCGTGGGAATGAAATTATTAGTGACCTCTGATTTTGTATATGCTGTGCAAGGTACGAAAACGTGAAAATGATAATTAAGGTGGACATGGCATGGTTTTAATCCCACAAACACACATCGAGTTGAGGGAACTAATCGCCAAGCAATCACCAAGAGAGATTTGCAATGGTCTTTGAAATGTTTGGGTTCAACTGAAATCTTGATGGCAAATTAAATACATTGAACCGGAGCTATGAATCCCATGTTGTCATAGATGTGCACTTTACATCACACGAACATTCATGATCTCATTAACATGAATTGATATATAAAGACAATGTCCACACTTTTCCTTTGATTGTTGCAAGGCATTCACGGATGTGTATAAAGAATGTGAACATGAAGAACTATATGCTGAAAAGGCACCAATGGCATCTGAAATATGTCCATCAACATCCAAGGCTTCTGAAGAGGCATGCAAACAGAAAGGTAAAAGTTCGCAGTTTCTCTGCCACTAGGTGTAATAATATGAATCAACGATTGTTATAATAATTGTGTTGTCTTACAATATTATATTTGATTCTGAGGAGACGGATATTTATCTTATTTGGACAGCATACGGTCACACATTTGGCATACACACATTTGGCTTTTACCAGACAGACAGACAGACAAACAGACAGACAGACAGATAATCAGCTGATCTGAGATATTTTCCTTCCAGAGATCAAGAAGAGTGCGATCGAGATCTCGTGGATCAGCGGAGACATGGCTGACCAAGAGGTTGGTGTCTGGAATATTTTTGAATGTATACTGCATCAACTGAATCCGACAATGAGTTGATATTCGTATTCTGTCTCAATAAAAAAAGAATTAAAGGAAGACAGTTCAAACAAATGGAAGCAACAAATTCAAATACCCTCACTCACAAAACTGTTTCTGTAATGCCACCAGGTTTACGCTATGATGTAAGTGTATTGTTTTACAAGGTTTGTCGCGAATATACACGTGAATATTTTATTTCAAATGAATTCCACCAGTTGTTAAAACGAGTTCATATGTGTCTTCAGGTTGATGCTGTTGTGTGTTCCACGAATCCTAATCTGAATCTGAAGAATGGTGTCTTGTCCGTGTCCATCTTAAAGAAAGCAAAGGGGGACATTGAAGAAGAGCTTAACGCCAACTACCCCCAAGGAATAGGGGCATGGGAGGTGGCCTTCACGGGTGGAGGACAAAGCCCATGGAAGCAGATCTACTTCACAACACTGAAGAATTGGGACACTTCAGAAGAACTAAAGAACGTATGTTTCATGGCGACTTTGCGAACATGTGTCGTTGTAACCCAAACACTAGCAACATTGAGGACCCTTAGTGTAGGTCCAGTGGGTTACGTGTGGTGTCTCTCTGGCAAGATACTTTGTTTGAAACATTCCTTTGTTATAGGTATACGTATAGGTATGATTATTCACGAAGTGAGTTACCTAGGGCCACAATAATGATTCGGCGGAGATAGTCTCACGTTAAATTGTTAATTGCAACTGATGTCAGTTTTCGTGAGAGAAAGGGTATTTCGATTTTTGTAACAAATTAAAAAGTAAAAATAATATATAAATCAATTGTCAAAAGTACCGTGGCGGGAAGGTTCAACCAAAAATTGATCAACATGACATCAACCAGATATTCGTAGTTGACGAAACAGTAGTTTGATTGCATCGACGTCAAGTTCCTATATTCCACATAGTGAACGAATTGATCTGTTTCAGTAAGTGTATGTGTTCTTTTGAATAGGTAAACATACGAAAATACATACGGTAATATAACAGAACTATATTTATCCGCTATGCATCAACATGACACGTTCAAATTTTGTTATTACTTGTGAATAAAAGCGACAGAACCCTTTCCATGATCAGACGAAATCTCTGGTAAAAGCAGAGGCCACTGTAAGATTCCGACTGCGTCATAAGCACTTGTGTACGAATCACTGGGAAATGGAAATGATTCTTGCCTCAAAGGCCTCAATATCATTATCGCACACATGGCATTATAATAAACCGGGGAACAAAAGAAACTATACCTGTAGGTATCATGTGTTTGATTTTCAGTTGAAAATGTCTTAAGCTAGCGATATTATATCCCTAAATGTGAACTCTACTGGCGCTTAGTCAGCACTTACAGAATACTTCTACATGGTTTTATCTTTCAAATATAATTTGATTTAAAAATGATTTACTTTATTTAAATCGCATAATACATCACTGCTGATCTTACGTTCATCTCGTTTATTTGACGTAATTTGTCTTTTCGGTACAAACTTACATTTCAAACATGGAAGACGGTCTTGTGGCTGCAAGTTCATTTCTTACCCCAGTCTTCACTGAACCAAATGATTTTCCACACGATTACCTTAGCCACAGATTACTTTTTACAAACTGCTGCAGGAATGAGTTTTTAGGCACACGACATGTATCACTATAGTTGATATATTAATCACATGCCACACATGGTGATATATTGGTTTTTGCTGGACTACAATCCCCCAAATAAAGTTATGTATCAGGATAAATAGAAATAAATAAATAAAGGAACCCTCAAGTATTAAGAAACCCTTACGCCTCTTACCTTCAGCAAGAGCTTAAAAGTGGATGAGTATAGGCTGCTGGAGCTGAGAAGGGATGAGTATAGGCTGCTGGAGCTGAGAAGGGATGAGTATAGACTGCTGGAGCTGAGAAGGGATGAGTATAGGCTGGTTGAGCTGGGAAGGGGATGAGTATAGACTGCTGGAGCTGGGAAGGGGATGAGTATAGACTGCTAGAGCTGGAATGGGATGAGTATAGGCTGCTGGAGCTGGGATGGGGATGAGTATAGGCTGCTGGAGCTGAGAAGGGATGAGTATAGGCTGGTTGAGCTGGGAAGGGGATGAGTATAGGCTGCTGGAGCTGAGAAGGGGATGAGTATAGACTGCTAGAGCTGAGAAGGGGATGAGTATAGGCTGCTGGAGCTGATAACGGAATGAGTATAGGCTGGTTGAGCTGGGAAGGGGATGAGAAAAGGCCGCTAGAGCTGAGAAGGGATGAGTATAGGCTGCTGGAGCTGGGAAGGAGATGAGTATAGGCTGCTGGAGCTGGGAAGGAGATGAGTATAAGCTGCTGGAGCTGGGATGGGGATGAGTATAGGCTGCTGGAGCTGGGAAGGGGATGAGTTTAGACTGCTAGAGCTTAAAAGTGGATGAGTATAGGCTGCTGGAGCTGATAAGGGGATGAGTATAGGCTGGTTGAGCTGGGAAGAAGATGAGTATAGGCTGCTGGAGCTGATAGGGGATAAGTATAGGCTGCTGGAGCTGGGAAGGGGATGAGTATAGACTGCTAGAGCTGAGAAGGGGATGAGTATAGACTGCTAGAGCTGGGAAGGGGATGAGTATAGGCTGGTTGAGCTGGGAAGGGGATAAGTATAGGCTGCTGGAGCTGGGAAGGGGATAAGTATAGGCTGCTGGAGCTGGGATGGGGATGAGTATAGGCTGGTTGAGCTGGGAAGGGGATGAGTATAGGCTGCTGGAGCTGGGAAGGAGATGAGTATAGGCTGGTTGAGCTGGGAAGGGGATAAGTATAGGCTGCTGGAGCTGGGATGGGGATGAGTATAGGCTGGTTGAGCTGGGAAGGGGATAAGTATAGGCTGCTGGAGCTGAAAAGGGAATGAGTGTAGGCTGCTGGAGCTGGGAAGGGGATGAGTTTAGACTGCTAGAGCTGAGAAGGGGATGAGTATAGGCTGCTGGAGCTGGGAAGGGGATGAGTATAGGCTGCTGGAGCTGGGAAGGGGATGAGTATAAACTGCTAGAGCTGAGAAGGGATGAGTATAGGCTGCTGGAGCTGAGAAGGGGATGAGTATAAACTGCTAGAGCTGAGAAGGGATGAGTATAGGCTGCTGGAGCTGAGAAGGGGATGAGTATAGGCTGCTGGAGCTGGGAAGGGGATACGTATAAGCTGCTGGAGCTGAGAAGGGGATGAGTATAGGCTTCTGGAGCTGAGAAGGGGGTAAGTATAAGCTGCTGGAGCAGGGAAGGGGATAGCCTTGGTAATTGCCTTGTTAAATATATAAAACACATGTATGCTCGGGGTACTGTAGGGGAGATTAGGTTTTAGTCCACACACACAAAATAACAACATTTCCTTCAATTTCCAATTACATAAAACAGGAAAACTTTCTGTTTCCTCCTTTTTCTTTTGCCCAACAGGTTTTGTGATTGCGATTTAGAAATAAACAAACAGAATCTTTTTCAGCTTCAACGTGCGTCATACTAGGGTCTCCATATAAATAGGAAACATTATTTGTTTCAGTCATTTGTCCGAATGATCACAAAGTGTCTGCAATTGGCCAGTGAGTCTCAACTTTCCTCCATTGCCTTCCCGCTGCTGGGAACGAAGAGACAGCGATACCCTTGTGACCTGGTGTCAGAGTGGCTTAATCAAGCAATACTGCTCTATGCAACAGCGAATCCGGAGACCTCTTTGGTTGAAGCAATGATCGTAGTTCGACCAGAAGACCAGACCAATCCCAAATGTTAATTTGCATATCACCTGAACGGACTTTTCTCTTGTTTGTAAGGCAGCTCTTCTGACTCAGTGGAAACTGCGTGAGTAGGGTTTCTGGGGCAGGGCATGCTAATCCCTGTCTTCAACACCCTGTGTCCTCACTGATTTTCAGTGATCCATTGATTTACGTTTCATCAATATGTTTGCCGTTTACGCCCAATGAAATCTGTTTTAGAAGATATTCGAGATATATAGTTCTCTGGCGTTGACGTCTAAATTCAGTGTGACTTGCAGATTGTTTTGTACAACTGCGACAGTGAGGCGATTTGGCCATATACATATCAAAGTGGTCATATTGCCAGCTATGAAAAGGGTTCGATGCCTGCAAGTGGTACCGTTAGGATAAACACCCAACAGAAATAGTTTTTTCACGTCTTATGACATTTTCTCAAGGAAGGTTATCTTCATTTAATTTTATCTAAATGTGTAGATTTTCAATAAATGAAATAGATGATAAACATGTGTAATTTCTTGAATATCCTCTGTCAATTATTTAGTAGCACTGGAACTGTTCTTTGCGAAGATATATGTAACATTTTACGAGACAAAATCTAATTGAGATGGATTTTATTTTATGTAGCTGACATACTGAAGATAGTGATGCTCTTAAAGCAGGTCTGTTGTGCGTACGAACGAGGACTAAACTTTGTGTAATATATCAAAATTATATTTCTCATTATAACTTAAATGAAAATATGTAATTCGTTGTCATATATTTAAGGGATTTTTAGTTGTAACAACATTGTATCTGATATGTTGTATAAACTTTTTATCCAGTTCAGATTTTTACACATACATGTATACTTAATAGATAATAAACTGATGTATGTCCACTGTCCTGTGACACCTCGTCAGTCCGGACCCCGGTGGTCCGAATCCCCTTCTTTCTGTTAGCAGATGATACATGCGAAGGCATTACAAAGGATCTCCAGGATGAATTAGGTTGAAGTGTTGCCGCCCGGATTAACAGGGTTTCACCGTGTATGTCAACGTGTCTATGAATCCTTTTTGCTTTGTAATAATGCCATAAGAATATTGCATGTTTGTGTGTTTGTGTGTGTGTGTGTGTGTGTGTAGCCGTGTGTGTGTGTGTGTGGCCGTGTGTGTGTGTGGCCGTGTGTGTGTGGCCGTGTGTGTGGCCGTGTGTGTGTGTGTGTGTGTGTGTGTGGCCGTGTGTGTGGCCGTGTGTGTGTGTGTGTGTGTGTGGCCGTGTGTGTGTGTGTGGCCGTGTGTGTGTGTGGCCGTGTGTGTGTGTGTGTGTGTGTGTGTGTGTGGCCGTGTGTGGCTTCTTTTACTAGTTCGGACCAACGCCGTTGCAATAGGGATAGCCCTCTGAAACTCATGCCTCAGTTAAACATGAATACCCCACACAGACACATTACACTTGTCCTGTGACGGAGCTGTGCTCCAGAGATCTGGCTGTCATTACACAAGAATAAAGTAATAATAGTTTGCTATTATCAGCTTGTTGGAAGTATAGGTGACAATAAAAAGGATTAAAAAAACTGACAACGAACACTGATTAATTAAACCAGAAAACATATTCAAGCTGATTAACTCAGCAACTGTATAACAATAATACAAATAGAATAGCTAAATCAACACTTTGACAAGATAGTGACAAGATGCATAGACAGCAAATTAAGTCGACTGCGAGCAATTAACACACGAGAGTTAATTAACTCAACACTCTAATGAGTGAATAACCTCCCCTGGGTTAAATAGCGGAAAATAAACACTGAGGGCCTATCCCTAATAAAATGTATCTTGGACAAGAAAATAGACGAAAAACGCCTGAATAGGAAACTGGTCTTATAGACTTAAGACTCAGTCACTTTACTGGGCTAGGATATTCTAAACTTAACCAAAATACAAGGTTGATCTAAGGATTGTCTAGACTCACAATCATTAAAACGGGTACTTGACCAATAGAGTAACTTGATCTAAACTAGACAATCGCGGGAAAGTTGGTAATCCACGAAAAATAAGTGTTAGATCAATGGTTATTGGACTGTTTTCTTTCTAGTACTGACTTACTCTAGTCAGTACCAGAAAGAAAACTGTCCAATAACCACTTACTAACGAAACCTAGTTTCGATCAGACCAAACCAGAACCAAGATGACCTGTAAACGGTCTTGCGGTACCTGGAGGTGAAGACACATGATTTCGCCAAGGGTCATATACGTCTGAGCGGACCTCGGAGAGAACAACCTGCTCATCCATGGGGATACAACAGCCTGGTGGAAATGTCAAGATGTTTATGCCATTATTACTCCAAAGAGCTAAAGATTGTTTTCAGCAAATGTGGATAGAAAAACTAAGAAATAGCAAATGTACATATACCTATTCTCTCTTCAAACAACAATTTATACTCGAAGAATATCTAATATATGTTACAATAAAAAAAACAGGATATTATGATTTAAAGATCTATAAAGGTATATTTAAAAAGTCTAACAATATCTGTACATCTTGTACCCTTAATGTGGTAGAAAATGAGTATCATTTTATGCTTGTGTGTAAACTCTATCTTCAATTAAGAAACAAGAATATTCCAAAGAAGTTTATGACTTACCCAAATATTAATTTGTTTTGCATACTCATGTCAACCTCAAATATTACTTTATTACAAAATATTGCATTGTACATACATCATGCATTGTCAGTTAGAAGAAACACCAATACCTTGTAAATACGTTGAACTATGGGCCTATGGCCTTTCAGTTTGCAATGAATAAAACCATTTTTTTGGAAAAATAGCCTGGTGAGGTGACCAAAGTCTTTTTAAACATTATGAAAACACGAATGGCAAACTAACTTCTAAACCAATGTGGGAGATGTAGATACGGAAATACCGGTACCAACGGTACCACTAAAGATTTACAACCAGACAATTATTGAGGTGGCAAAAATGACCATAAATTACAAGAGAAATATCTACAAGTACTAGATAATCCCGCTACTAAGATCAATGTTACTGAAACACTTTCCTTACTTGAATAAGGTAGAAAACATACATGAGCTAGAGAATAAAATTTACGGGTCACCTATTCTCTACCATTGAACGTACAGACACCGGAGTATGACGACCGCCGGACCTTGCCGAACGGCGACGACGCTGGGCAGTTATGTGTTTGTGTGATGTTTAATGCCGCATTCAGCAATATGCTATATGACGACGGTCTGTAAATAATCGAGTGTGGACCAGACAATCCAGTGATTGACATCATGAGCATCTATCCATGGGATCGATGACATGCATCAACCAAGGCAGCGAGCCTGACCACCCGATCCCGTTAGTCGCCCCTAACAAGTATAGTCACCTTTTACGGCAAGCATGGGTTGCTGAAGACCTATCCACCCCGGATTTTCACGTGTCCTCTGGGAATTAAGGGAGAGGGACGAGGAACGGTCACTAGACCGTGACTAGACTGGTTTTACGACCCGGTGACATACACACACCGACTCCGAGCAGGCTGGTGTACATTACCTCGGCTACACACTTTCACGGATGTTCAGTGCGACTGGTTGCCTATTATACTGCATTGTAAGGTTATCTCGACTGACGTCACAAAACCCTTTTCAACTGTTTATGAACAACATGTTTTTCGCGTGTACGACAGACACACTCACGTATTATCTCTAATTCTGGGTTAGAACTGGTCCCGCGCACACAATGTCTGTGACAGCACGTTAGTGGCAGCGCCATTATGATTTATTGATTCACAGCATGTGCTTCAGACGAACGTATACAACTGACATTCAGATCAATAAATTTGTATCTCAGATAACTAGTACAACTGTTTTCTGTGGAATACATGACAAGAAATACAACACAGACGTTAAATTGAGTGGTATTTCAATCATTTTAAGGAAGTACATTGAAATTCACCTTAACTCCAACCTATATTTAAGGTTAAACCACGTGATGCGTCCACTGCCTTCGATACATACATTGTGACTCCAGTTCATGTCAGCCGTCGTTTGATTGGTTGGAATAGGTTACGTCACACAGCCTTACACAACAATACATAGAATGTGTTCGTGTCTCTGTCTCAGTATTAGTGATAATAACACAAATACGGAATATGTGAATATTTTCTTTGGCAAACTGCATTATTTATCAGGTAAGACTTGTCACAAATGTCTCCCATTAGCCACCACAGCATAGTAGCGTTTAGGGTTACTGAATATCGCCACTTAGCGCAGAGACTTTCACGGGAAGTGACATATCACCAGTTAACACAGTAACGTTTAGGGGTAGGTCAGTGTGTCCCTACCCACACCACAAGTATAATGTAAAACTAAAGAAAAAAATGGAAAAGGTCTAATTAGATCTACACGCCCTTTAATAGGAATACTACAAAGTAATTAACATCCATAGATAGGTTTACATTCACACTGAGACCCCGTTAATCTGGACGGTAGCGTTCCACACACCACAAGTATAATGGATGAGTGAAGCGTGTACTGTGTATAGGATGAGAATGTGTGTATAATACTGTATACACCGCTAGGCCAGTGAATGTGTAAGAAGAAAGTGTGACACAACAATACACACGAGAGACCGAGTCCGAATCGAAAGGAGAACAAGGAAGTGATACGTCATTGGCGTGGGTAGTGGTCCATAATCCCAGCAATGACACATGTTATCGTAGTTATATGATCATGTTAATTTGAAGTACTTTATTAATTTAATATTTTGGTTTTGGTTCCCCCTTGTATGTTTTATTTTGAACTATGCCAGAAATGTATTTCCTGACAAAACGAGTGTAAAGGGAGGCAACTGCTGTTTAGTCTCAAAACGAAACTTGGCTCCGTGTGCAGTGTCATCCGGTCACAGTGAACCGGTGAAGGAAACGGTGATATCATGTTACTATGACAACCCGACCCCGTTACTCGGCTCTTTCGACAAGCTTAGTAGCCTTTTACGGCAATCATGGGTTGCTGAAGACCAATTCTAACCCGGGTCTTCACGGGTGCCACATCATACTGGGAATCTTACTATCTGTTATTGTGACATTATAACTGTGAATTATGTTGCCGAGAAATTCGTGTTAAGCCCCAAAACATGTACTGGTAGATACCGAAGGGGGGAGGGGAGGTCTGAGGGGGATATATGTACAATATGTAAATGTATTGACATTAGCGCTAATTAGCATATGTGAAACTAAAACAAAAGTCTTATGACGCTTTTAGAATCTTGGTAGAAAGAGCATGCTCGATTGTATCTCAAAAGTGGCGAAATGGGGACACCAAAGGCTGGAGCTGCTGGAATATTGCTCGACATAAATGGAAAGTTGACTTGGACAATTGAAGTCATCCCTCTTGTCATACAGCTCTGATTTTTTTTCACTCTGAATTTTGTGCATAGATCTGAATATGAAACAGAGGAAGCAGTTTAACTTGTCTTTTATATTTTTAACTCAGGTGGGTAAATCAGTGGAAGGGAATTGGCTACTTCACCACTATTGATCGATATCAGATCATCGATATATCTGAAGTTAAAATTGAACTTCTTGGCTACATTCCCGTGTTTGGCTTTTGCCAATTCCAGCAGAAGTTCCGAGTCATATGCACAAATAAACAGATCAGAAGAAAGGGGAGAACAAGTGCCAAACTATAGCATCCCCAAACTCCACATAGATGTCATCAGGGAGGAAGTCCAGCATTCTACGTATTGTTTTCTCAGTAAACTTCAGTTGGTTGGCTGGTTTGTTTGTTGTTTAACGCCGCACTCAGCAATATTCCAGCTATATGACGGCGGTCAATAAATAATCGAGTCTGGACCAGACAATCCAGTGATTGATATCATGAGCATCGATCCACGCAATTGGGATCGATGACATGCATCAACCAAGTCAGCGAGCCAGACCACCCGATCCCGTTAGTCGCCTTTTACGACAAGCATAGTCACATTTTACGGCAAGCATGGGTTGCTGAAGACCCGGAATCTTCATGACATTTGCTTTCATTATTGCACCGCTGCATGAAATGTCTTGAACGTGTCTTTCTGTAACGACAGGCAACGGTAGTGTCTTTCTGTGACGACAGGCAATGGTAGTGTCTTTCTGTAACGACAGGCAATGGTAGTGTCTTTCTGTGACGACAGGCAATGGTAGTGTCTTTCTGTAACGACAGGCAACGGTAGTGTCTTTCTGTAACGACAGGCAATGGTAGTGTCTTTCTGTAACGACAGGCAATGGTAGTGTCTTTCTGTAACGACAGGCAATGGTAGTGTCTTTCTGTGACGACAGGCAACGGTAGTGTCTTTCTATGACGACAGGCAATGGTAGTGTCTTTCTGTAACGACAGGCAATGGTAGTGTCTTTCTGTAACGACAGGCAATGGTAGTGTCTTTCTGTAACGACAGGCAATGGTAGTGTCTTTCTGTAAGGACAGGCAATGGTAGTGTCTTTCTGTGACGACAGGCAACGGTAGTGTCTTTCTATGACGACAGGCAATGGTAGTGTCTGTAACGACAGGCAATGGTAGTGTCTTTCTGTAACGACAGGCAATGGTAGTGTCTGCATGCATGATTAATTTGACCTTGCGTGAGTTATCAGCTTACGAAAATAGACACGTGTACACCACATAGCGGTCGTATGCATTGGCGGATCATGGAAATACTTAGTATATACAAATCCGCGAAGTATTGTCTATGATACATACATGTAATGTCCACATGATTTTTCTATCATGCATCACGTCAACATTCCAGGTGGAGAAAATGCCCAAGTATGACGTGAGCTGTGGATGTTTATGTAATTGTTGTCGTGGTTAGCATACACTTGCAATTAATTCCAATGCATTTTGTTATTCAGGATGAGGGCTTATGAGATCCATTGATGGCAAGAGACAAACAGACACTACCCCCATGGATATCATGAGTACAAGCTCAAAGTTGGGTCTGTTTTCATTTGGGGAGTTTATCATGAAAAACAGCAAGGTAAACCCATTCTTCGTAACAATGGTATACGTAATTGTGTTATTTGAGATCGCTTCCTAGTCTAGTGGACAGAGCGTATTCCTAGAGGAAGGAATGTCGGTGGTGTAGCCTCGTCATACCAGACGTTAACAGGTGGTACATGTTGTTACCCTGCCTGGCGTTCTGCAATAAGGGGGTAAAACAAGGACTGTCAGTTCAATATGACTGAGTGGGGTATTCATGTTAAACTGCGGCATGGTATCTCGGTGGGTTGGCACTATGAAAGCGGCATCATCCCGGAGAAGTACAAGCAGCCACACACGCACACACGTGCATGCACCTCGTAATACGAGTGGAATTATCTTAAACACGACGTTTTGCGCGTTTCACCTAACCTCACAAAAAATGTTATAGTTTTAGTAACAAGCCAAATATTGTTTTGTATTAACAACGGAAAAAATAATTCTTGTTCATGTATTCAACACTATATCACCCGAATATCGAACCTTACATTATGAATATTTGAAAATAATAATAAACAGTTGTAGGAATGTTCTAGCTATGCCACGGCTCCCTGTAAGTGAGTGAGTATGGTTTTACGCCGCCTTTAACAATATTCCAGCAATATCACGGCGGGGGACACCAGAAATGGGCTTCACACATTCTATCCATGTCGGGAATCGAACCCGGGTCTTCGGCGTGACGAGCGTACACTTTAACCACTAGGCTACCCGACCTCCCCACACGACTGCCTGTCAATAATCTAGTCAGGGACAGATAAACCAGTGGTTGATATAATGAGCAACATTCAACGCCCCTAGGCAGGGTGATGCACAATCAACATCGATAAGTTAAATTATTTAACCGTAGCTGCCCATATCTCTATAAGTCAAGGATAAAACATATTTGCTCAAATGTCATGCGCTTGCTTCATATTTATTTTCACTAAATTACAGAGAGCGACAGAAAAGCACAATGGCAAAGAATGCAAACGAAATGGTAAGTTGACAAACTCAAACTGAAAAGTGTGTGAATTTTGGTTTGTGACTGAAATATGTTTCTTACACACCTGCATGGGTCCTAATGTTGTGAAAACTGTTTCAGTTATCATATGCTCGGAAGAGAAAGTGTTGGCAGCCGAGGATTTGTCAAAGAGGGTTGGCCAGAAAGAAGGACAGCATGACATTATCAAATGCAAAGGTAACGCATTCCAGTGCAGATCTATGCATGATTAAAAATGACTTAATCCTGGTTAATGTGCAAAGGTTGTTACCCCTGGTTGTTTTTTACGCCCGGATTATATTGAACATTTGGAGCTCAATTCTTTGAAAGGTTGTTGGTTGGTTTGTTGTTTAACGCCGCACTCACCAATATTCCAGCTATATGACGGCGGTCTGTAAATAATCGAGTCTGGACCAGACAATCCAGTGATTGACATCATGAACATCGATCCACGCAATTGGGATACGATGACATGCATCAACCAAGTCAGCGAACCTGACCACCCGATCCCGTTAGTCGCCTCTTACGACAAGCTTATTCGCTTTTTACGGCAAGCATGGGTTGCTGAAGACCTAATCTAACCCGGATCTTCACGGGTAGTATTATTAAAGAAATGCCCTATCCTACACGTCTAAGGATGTAGAGAAGTATTCTAAAAATACACCAACAACACAGTCCCACCATTTTAATATTCAAATTACTTTTAGAGTCCGAAGCATAGTACCTTACAAGTTTAATCAACTTTTCCTAAAGGATAAGATGTATTGTCCGCTAATGGCTAATAACACAAAATGATCTTGAACAAAGCTTCTGTTTTGGATGGGTTAATTGAAAAAAGGATTAACTTTTCTTTTTTGTTCTTTTCAGATAGAGAAATGTTTGACCCCGAGAGGTTACCCTTTGCAAGTTTTTCAACCATGTATCTGTTAGTTGACACAGGTGTAGCTTCCCTAATTCTAAGAAAGGGAAGGCTACACAATTCTGTGTATGACTACTTTGAAGGTAAATATCCTGTCGGAAGAAAAGCTGACAAATGTTCTGTTAAATGTATTTATATAAATGCACCATTTATCAGACACCTAAGAACACTGTACTCACAAGTTAGTTGATGCAGGCAACTGTGAGTGCAATTTTAATAACATTGTTTATTTAAAAATGAAAGGGACGTTCTTCAATTCGTTTTCAAGTTTTTAGACTTTTCAAAGCGTATACATATTTCTCTTGATAAGTGTGGTATTTTCTCGCAACCACAAACTTAGAAAACGTGCCATTGGCTTGACGAAATGGCCACCACTTTAATTAAGTATGTTGTTTGATCAATAATTATCAGGACAACTTCTATTCCACTCGACCGCCTCCGTGGTCTAATGGTAGAGCGTCCGCCCGGAGAGCGGAAGGTCAGGCGTTCGATCCCCAGCCGCGTCATACAAAAAGACGTTAAAAGATGGTACTTGTTGTTCGGCATTAAGGGGCTAAAACAAGGACTGGTCGGCTCGGAGTCAGTATACTATGTCTAAGTGGGGTATTCATGTTAAACTACGGCATAGTATCTCAGTGTGCTTGCACTATAAATCGGCATCAGTCCGGACCAGTACTAGCAGCCCCACACACATATACACGTGCATGCACGTCGCTATATAAGTGCAATAATCTTGGACGCGACGTTATATCCCATTTCACCTCACCTCTATTCCACTCAGTTGTATTTTGCCCTGTTGTGAGTTAATTTATCACGGGCGTGTGTGAGAGAAACTGCTTCAGAAAATCACTGGTAACCCTTGTCGATTACAATGTCAATAAACATTATGTGTTTTAAGATTTGCGGGTGTTATTGAGTATTCGATGACCTGAAACTGTAACATTTGAAACTTCAGACTGTTCCATTGAATGCTTTCAGTATTTGCGTTTTCTCATGCATTAAATACCTCATTCTTTGTTCTAACTGAAGGGCTGGAGGCTAGTGGGAAAAGGGTCTTTGTCGTCAACAAATTTGAAGAAAAGAATCGCATGTTTAATGAAGTGTTGTATCAGCTCCCGGGCGACTGCACCAAGGAAATGAAAGACTTAACCATAACCTGTGTCCCAAGACATAAGCCTCAACTGTCACAGTCGGAATCCGAGCCAAGTTGGGATTCTGATGACGACATGCAGACAGAGGGTGAACTGCCAAGTGAATCCCTTGGGAAAGCAACAACAGAAGGTACAGAGGATGCCTATCAACTTAACCCTGATGCTTTATTGAACGAAGGGAGTGTACCAGGTAAAGCTAAGGTTGGGTCATACTTCAGTGCCCGTCACGTGTCAGTGAAATCTGCTGATGTACTAGTATTGAATATTTTAAGGACTAGTTAACACATTGCAGTTCGGATACCAACATTGTCATCCCAAAGGTGATAAACTTATAGTATTATGTAATCCAGCATGAATAATATTATATATATTCACATGTAATATAAACTGAATGTCATTTATATGAAACGGGAAAGCTTATAAAATACATCACCGTTGAAGAACCATTTCGCGTTTGATTCATTTCTAGACACAATGGATAATGGGTGTATACTTTCTTTTGCGTGACAATATATATTGATGTAATAGAAATAGTTTTGATCGGCATGAAATGTGGGTCATGATAATATTTTCTCCTTGTTGTCGGCGAAATGTTGAATGTTGATATTCTAATACCTCAGAAGTTTGCTAACTGGGAGTTACTCCCGATTTCGGTGTTCTTATCAACATGCTCTTTCATACATATATATATATTATAACAATAATGCTGAAATCGGAATCGATATGGTACATCTATGTATTTCTTTCAGATCATGAAGATTTGAACTGTCAAATTGGAAGTCACTGCACAATGAACATAAAGAAGTCATCTAATCAGATCGTCATAGCAAAACAGGACGGAACTGAAAACACAATCAATGTCAACGTTGGTATGTAAATATTCTCCATATATTTCCTGTAAGCGGATACAGTAAGGCGCGTTACGTTTGAGCACACAAAAAACAATATTATCATATGAACGTACATCTAAATAACAGTCTTCATAAGAAATCTCTGCTAAAAGCAGAGTCAATTGTACTATTCCGATTGTATCATGAGCATGTGTTTATTAACCACTATCAAATAGTGATGATACCAGGTGCTCGCATATAGGTGAGCGTGTCCTGTGGCAACCGCCTAAAACACATGCAAAGGCAAGTCAATTGTTCACATGAACCCATATTTTGATATTAGTTCCTGGGCCATCAGCGTCCAAGACTCTGCTCGTCATCACCACAGACCCCCACAATCCCGAGCTGGAGAAGCTGCTCGTCCATGAGATTGATGCCAAGAAAGACGTAATCAACATCCGACTCAGGTCCAGTGATGCTCAGATTGTCACTGTACGGGCGGGGTCTGTTGTCATCGAAATTGACGTCGATCCTGGTAGGGCCTTGGGACACGAATGGCTAGAGTCGGTCGTGAAGGACGTCTTCGATGGAGATCTCAAATCGCTTATTCCGGAAGGAACAACGCTGAACATGGACGTGCAGTCCAGTCTGGTCGTGCCAATAAAAAGCCTTGGGAAACTTGGCGACTTTGGTAAGTGAAAGGCTAAGTTCAACCACTGAAATCATCGAGTCTGCTCAATCTTGGAAAAGAACGAAAAGTAAATTCGTTTTGATAAAGTGTTATTTGTAAACTAGTTTGAATATTATGACAACAATTGTGTATAAACGTTATTGATTAAGATTAAGGGAATATTTATGGATTATGAGAATAAAAACATAATGATAGATATATATTGTGTTAACAATCGCCCGTGAAGATTCGGGGTAGATCAGGTCTTCAGCAACCCATGCTTGTCGTAAAAGGCGACTAACGGTTGAGGCGACTTGGTTGATACATGTCATCGAATCCCTTTTAAGTGGATCGATGCTCATGATGTCAATCACTGGATTGTCTGGTCCAGACTCGATTATTTACAGACCGCCGTCATATAGCTGGAATATTTATGAGTGCGGCGTAAACAACAAACAAACTTATAAACAAAATAATTCCAATATGCATTAAAATCAGGAACTCCATTATTCTATTTACAGTTCTCGCCAATCCAGAGAATCTTCACAAAAACTGTGTGCCCTCACGGAAGGTATTTACCCCTAAATACATTATTTGCATAAACAAATATATTTTTCCCCACAGCATCATTTGTGTGTGTTTAAAGGTTTATAGTCAACAGTTCAACAGACATTATATACACTCATTGTTTTGCATTTTGATACTGTATTCGTTTAATCTGTTTGACAATATCTTTTCGGTTATGACGTACACCAACCCCTAATTTGTTTAATAAGTCTTGGACATTCAATATGTTTATTGCCATTTAATCACATTTCAGTATGAAGAAAAAGTAAAAGAAGTTGAATCCCTTAACAAAGCACGTGAGTGTGGCCAAGTTGGAATGAAGCACGCATTCCTCGTTAGGAATCCTAGAAATATTTTTCACAAATCTCCACATCTTTGGTTGTTCGTTTGTTGTTAAACGCCGCACTCAGCAATTTTCCAGCTATATGACGGCGGTCTGTAAAAAACTCGAATCTGGACCTGACAATCCAGTGATTGACATCACACGCAATTGGACTACGATGACATGCATCAACCAAGTCAGAGAGTCTGACCACCCTATCCCGTTGGGCGCTTCTTACGACAAGCATAGTCGCCATTTACGGCAAGCATGGGTTGCTGAAGACCTATTCCACCCCGGATCTTCACATCTTTGGTATCAGCATTCGGACGTATTTCACCTTAATGGTTTGGTGATACTGATGCTGAGTGCTGAAGCCTGTCTGGGTGTATGACACCTGTATTGATCTCGTGATGAATTGACGTACCTTCTTCAAAATACCCTAACTGTAATTACATAAACAAAAGCGACAAAACCCTTTCCATATTCATAAGAAATCTCTTCTAAATGCAATATCAAGTGTACGTTCCCGACTATATAATGAGAACGTGTTTATGAATCAGTTATGATGCCAGTCGTACATATATCTACGTGGTTCATGTTAATACACATACGTACACCCACTAATTTTAATCCATTGCATTAATGATTGGTTCTAGTTTTGGAAACGAAAACATCGAAGAAAACACCAGTGCCATTCCAAGACATGAAAACCACCATATCAGCTGGTATGCTGGAGACGGTTCTTGAGGCTTCTATTAACACTGGGGTCAAGTCAGACTCAGGTACAGTACCACCAAGTAATGAAGGGAATTTTGTTGATTGTTATTATCTGACTGTTTCTACTGGACCTCTATTTCGATTTAACTTACTTCTGGAAATTAGAACAGGTACAACGACAGCTGATTTTAAAAATATTATTTGCTAAATTCTCATTATGATCAGTTGGTTGGTTGGCTGGTTATTTAACGCCGCACTCAGCAATACTCCAGCTATATGACGGCGGTCTGTAAATAATCGAGTATGGACCAGACAATCCAGTGATTAATATGATGAGCATCGATCCACGCAATTGGGATCGATGACATGCATCAACCAAGTCAGCGAGCCTGATCACCCGATCTCGTTAGTCGCCTTCTACGACAAGCATAGTCGTCTTTTACGGCACGCATGGGTTGCTGAAGACTGAAATATATGAAATCATTTGCTTCAGGAAAGTTTGACCCTATCGACATTGCCGTGAGTTGTGTAGAGCTGATCGGACAGCTGTCTGGCCAGGAGCTCTGGGACTATGTCATCATGCACCCACTCTATTTTGCTGCTGACGGTCCTTTCTACAATCAAATGAAACGCGATGTTGGCTTGGAACACGATAAACACTGCAGACTACCGTCGTTTCCAGACAAGGTTAAGACCTCAAGCGTTTGCAAATTTATGACAAACAACTTTCAAATATCATCGTATTACTCAATTCGATTTTTAACTTGCCATTTTGAATATTTCTAAAGTAGTCAAAGAGTGTTAACCTCTATATATTTGTTAATGAATTGAGAAAAAGGAATTCAATCGTTATTGTCTTGGCTAACAATGAAGACAGTTTTTCCTTATCTTTGATAATATCATATTTATGATAAATGTTTACCGTTAATTTCATCTTGAAAATGGTATAATATTTGGTTTAGTAGTTTCAATTTAATTAAATTTAAATTTTCAACAAATTTAAGTTCATGCCTTAAAACGAAGACGATAACGGTATATTTCGCTTTGGTATTTGGTTTCACGTTAGTTTTTGGGAATAAATTTGTGTCAAACATAGAAACGTGTTAACATCCAGTTTCTATTTCAGACATTCTTCTACAATGCGAAATGTGATTGTCTAGAACTATGCATCGACCCACATGGCCACTTTTCAATTGGTCCAGATATTGCACAAAGGGTTAACATGGACAAAATCACTACTGCTGAAGAAAAGCTCAACGTGGGCAAAATGGACGTTAAAGCAATGGACGTCAGGCCCAAAGTGTACAGAACAAAACGGGAAACATATGGAACTCGTGGAAAATCAACATCAAAAACAGGAAAGGGTCCGGTCGTTGCTTGACCCTACATGTGGCACAAGAGACAGACACTTACTGAACATTGTCTAGTGCATAGATATTGACGTTGTTGTTGTTGTTGTTGAAGATTGTTGTTGATTTGTATTCTATTGCAACAATGCTGAATGGGTCCATTTATTGAACACCACCCTTTGTGGCCCAGGATAAATTGTGCTCCCAGAGAGCATGCGAAACCCAGTCAGGGTTGCATTTAGTCAACGTTCTAATATTCAACTTGCCCTTCATGTCGAAGCTCCAGCTTTTGGTGTCTACATATCACACCTTTTGGGATATAATCGAGCATGCTCTTTCCAGGAAGATTTCAAAGAGCGTCATGCGACTCTTGCTCAAAAGTTGTTTGATCAAGGTTACAGCATTCAAGGGCTCACTTATTCTTTCAAAACGCTTTATGGTAGACACATTGAGAACATATTCAAATTTGACGCATCAGTCCAAAAGTAATGTCCAATGCAATTCCCTATTTTGACATGTACATTATGTTCCCGTGTTTTTTCAGTGAACAATTTACTTACCTTTGCATGTGTTTGTGACAGGTTCCACGCTCACCTTTTCGCGAACACCTAGCATCATCACTATTTAAAAGTGACTCATAAACACATGCTCATGATGTAGTCGGAATCGAACACAGACTCTTTCAGTAGAGATTGCTTACGACTGGGGAAAGGGTTTTGTTGCGTTTATTTACATGGAGAAATATGCATACTATGGACTACGATTTATCGTCATCACCAATTTCACCTTGATACAATATTACAGTAGGCATTTCAAACCAACTATTAAAATTTAAACTCGAGGTCTAATGCAAAGGAGGTGGGACACCCAGGTAGGAAGCAATAAACTTCACGAAATAAAACAAACAATAGGTCAAACCTACTTGGGTTGTCAGTCAAGACATGGCGAGGTCGTTTTACGACGATGTCGTATTGGCCACAGTTGAATTACCTGCTTAAGACAGATGAAGACGAACCTCCTAAGTGTATCCCTTGTGATGAAAGGTTCACCGTCAAGCAAGGACTTTGCAATCAAAGCGTAAATCTGAAAGATCTCTTTTCCCTTGTCAGCGGGCATCTTATTATCAGCTATTTGAAAGAAATTGGTCTGTATAATAAATTTTAAATATGTATGTGAATAATTAAATGCTTGTTTTTAAATTAGGTGTGATGCAATGATCAACTGACATTATTGAAGGCTCTGTCAAGGGGGTTAAAGTGTCGTAAAATTATAGTCCCCCTGTGTGACACATACTCCTATCATAATCGATGTAACTATCATCAACCAGTGTTTTTAAGCCAACTCATTGCTAAGTATTTTTTAATATCGGCTAGTATTGTGTACAACCACCAGTACCTAAAGTGATGACGTAAATCCTGCTGGGGTATCATGCAAGGAGCAGAGGTACTGTAAGTCCCCATGATCCCCAGCGAGGTGGCCTAGCTTGTTTCTGGTGGCGTATAGCCCGTGTTTTAAAACTGTATACATGATATTGTCATGCTCAAATATGTTTCATAAATTGTTTCTGAATATAGTATGCTCAAATATGTTTCACAACTTGTTTTTGAATAAAACTTTGCATAAAAAACTAAATTGTAAATTTATTAACTTGGTCTCGTCGTTACGAGGGATGGTCAATAAGTTCATAGAACATGGTATCCAAATGAACCCAGCAGAAGATTTGATGATTGTATCGTATTCTAGCATCTTTCATACCCGTGTCTACAAGAGTATAGGTGGTTACACCCATCAGTAATGTTACAGTACTTATTTGATGTGAGGTACCCTTGTTAAAATATGGATAGCTCCAAAACTGAGTATATGGCTGTGATCAAATTTCTTACCAAAGAAGGAGTAAATGCTCGCCCAATTCACGAGCGCATGGTTAATGTCTACAGTGAGGATGCTCCTCAATATTCCACCGTAGCAAAATGGGCTACTGCGTTTAAGCGCGGACGTACATCACTTGAAGATGACCCACGGTCTGGCAGACCAGCAGATGTCATCACAGATGAAATTGTGGCCAAAGTTCAAAATATTATTATGACTGATCGCCGCATCAAGGTGGATGAAATTGCCTCAGAGTGTGGTATTTCTCATGGAAGTGTTTGCAATATCATCCATGAACGTTTGCATATATGTCTAAAGTGTCTGCCCGATGGGTACACCGAAATCTGAATGCGCAAGATCGTCACCAACGAGTGGAGAGCTCTTGGACATTTATAGGGCAGATCCAGAGAATTTTCATGTTCGCCTTGTGACTCGAGATGAAACCTGGATTCATCATTGGGATCCAGAAACCAAAAAGGATTCTAAGCAGTGGAAGCACAAGACATCTCCGCCGCCAAAGAAGTTTAAGACTCAGCCATCTGCTGGAAAGATCATGGCCACCGTTTTCTGGGATTCGAAGGGCGTCTTAATGATAGATTATAATTTTTTAAGCCACCAAAGAAGACAATCACTGGTGCTTACTATGCAGATCTAATTAAGAAATTGCGAAACGCAATCAAAGAGAAACGGCGCGGGATGTTAACTGCTGGTGTTTTGCTACTTCACGACAATGCACCTGTCCACAAGAATAGAGTTGCGCAAGCCGCCATTCGTGAATGCAAGTTTGAACAATTGAATCATGCCCCATATAGTCCAGACCTGGCACCAAGTGACTATTTATAGAATAACCCACGAGGTACGAGTGATTACGGAAAATATGTCACGAGTGAAATTAATGTTTTAAGTTCCGAGCTTTAGCGAGGAACTTAAAACATCAATTTCACGAGTGACATATTTAACGTAATCACTCGTACCGAGTGGGTCATTCTATTTATTACCCATATTCATATTAAAGACATGTTTCAAGAAAAAAACAATCAACTGTCGCCGATTAAGAATCAGCTGTTTTGTATCAATCCGCGTGTGAAAATACACTGTCCACTCATTCCAACCGCATTACTCTATTCACGTGTTGTTACGCGTGAAAAATATAGTTCTGTTAAACAATTGTAAAGATCACATTATTACAGCTATATTTCTGTCCGATTTACACAGCGTACACTATCTAGCATTGATAAAGAAGACAGGTTTTCAAAAAGGTTCATCAGGGTTTTTAATCAAAGCTTGATCTCGTCACTGACAGACAGCCCCCGTCGTGCATCGGCAGATACATGCATTTCACATTGAGAAGAGGAAACACGGAAAACCTGTCAAATTTTTTATGTGTCATTTGACAAAAATGCCAAAACCTATAACAACAACATAGACGGAATGTACAGAAGTTTTGTTTGTCAGAGAAAAGTTACGAGAAGAAGGTAAACTTTGAAAAGTACGATTGCTGTCACAGTGTCGGAATGAATGACCCGACTTGACCCAGATATGAGACAGCCGAAACCAGGAATGACAAGAGAACCGGCGTTACAGTTTAATCCGGGCAACAAGTTTAATGAACATCGTGTGTGATTTGAGACAAGTGTCACTGATGGGAAACATGTGCATGTGGGATTTCAGGAGGATTTGTCAAACGCGGAGTGGACACAGTCAGATGACGGGAGCTTGTTGATATTTTGATGTGATTCATAATGGTCGAATACCTGTTGATAGACAAACACGGTATCTGCATGGAGACTTGGTGCTAAACTGTCCGCATTCACAGAGTTCAATTAGTTCAAAATCGGAAACAGGATCTGCTCGCTTGGGTAAGTATTCTTTTCCTTGTATTTTTAATTATTTTTGTTTTGATTTCAAAACCTCTCCGAGTTAAGCAAAGTGCATCGATTTCGCAACCAGATGCTGGTAATCATGTCGCTAAGGTAACACTCTAGGCTACCCTTGATCTTCTTCAAAGTAGACAGTTCGAATTCCGAAATGATAAATTTGCAAATAATATCTGTTTCGAAATCTCAAGTCACACCTGCGTGGAACGAGATTCACCAATGATGACGATCTCATACCTGCTGCAGAAGCTTGGTTTTGGGGGCAAGCAGAAGACTTCTATTTTGCAGGGAATTAATTGAGAGTCTACATCATAAATGGGGAAAGTGTATTCAAGTGCAGGGTGATTATTTTGAAAAATAAAAACATGAAACTCTACTTACACCTTGTTTTTATATTGAGTTCTATGAACCTTTTGACCATCGTATATGGCTGAAATAATGCCTCGGACGTTAAGTTTTAACACACTCACTCACTTACAGTAGGCAAATGCAATTATGATAAAAGTACAAATATATGGAACCTATTTTGGCGACAGGCTAGTTCCAGTCAAACCGAACGGGATCGGGTGGTTAGGATCGCTGACTTGGTTCTAGCATGTCATCGATCCCAATTGCGTGGATCGATGCTCCTGAGATCAATCACTGGATTGTCTGGTCCAGACTCGATTATTGACAGACCACCGTCATATAGCCTGAGTGGGGCGTAACACAACAAACAAACAAACAAACCAAGTCAGCGAGCCTGACCACCCGATATCGTTAGTCGCCTCTTACGACAAGCATAGTCAGCCAGCTTTTACAGCCAGCATGGGTTGCTGAAGACCTGTTCTACCCCGGATCTTCACGGATCTAAAATACCTTGGTATTCTTACATTTAGCCAAAACGAATCTTGGAAGTAAAACTTTGTTTGCCTTGACTTTATCCTATTATTGAAATTTGGCGGGAAATCCTGCTGTGATCCGTGTGTTTACATGTCATATTCACCTGTGACCCTTTGCGTTAACAACTCAATTCAATTGACAGCTTTCATCACGTGACACCGCGGTGCGCCGGTGGAGGACTTATTGCAGGTATGTTGTTGTTGTTTATGTTTACATGACCTGATAAACACATCTGTGAATTTCACATGTACATTTCTCAGGAAGGTGTTGTCATGATGTTTATTTCAAGTAGTTGTCACATACCGGAGTGTTTGTCTTTAATCAGCATGTTGTGATTCGTTGTTGACATACCTGATGTTAAATACTACAATAGTCAACAATAACAAGTCAACTGACTCGTAACGTAAGTCCTATAATGACATCAATACTGATTTTAACGCAGTAAAATATTGATCTGCATGCGTGATGATGATAATCCAGGTAGAAAGGTTATCTGCATGCTTCACGGTCATAGTATTGTGCTGAACTTGATTCAAAAGGGAAGCTGTTTGATACCGAAAGTAGAAATGAACAAGGAAGAAGATAAGGTCGTTGTGACCTTATAGCAAGGTAAGGATTATTTGTATCGCTACATTGCACCACCTGTTGTTCAGAGGGAAAATTCGTCACGATATGGTTGTAATATTGTCGATGTGACGTTACATTTTAACTCACTCACTCAATTAGAGAGAAAATAGTCCTAGAGAATGCTTATTAAAATGAATGCTTCAGACTGTTGAAATAACATTGTCAGCCCCAAAAAGAAGATTTTTGCAAGATTTACAAAAATAACATTATTTAGGCTCATAGGTTTAATTACAAAAAACATCTGGTTTTGCAGCTGTGGGTAAAAAATACCCAGTCAATCAATCCATCAGTTTATTCAGTACTTAAAAGGCCACGGGCCTATAGTACAATGCGTATTTACATGTAGGTGATGTGGTTGTTAACTAATAATTCTGTTTCTATGTGACATAGCGCGATAAACATATGTAAATTAACATAGTATCATTAGATGAAGTTACAAGATCTACAAATTTATGGACATTCGGGTGTACAGAGTAGAAAGATGGCAAATATTTATCACGTAAATGTTTGTAAGCTTGACATACCAGGAGAAAGTGAAACTCATCTTCAATTGAATTTGTGTTACACAATGTGCATATTCTGTCTCTTCTATCAGTGTGATTATATCTACCAGTCTCTATATACAGGTTGTGAGCGGAACATCTAAATCGTTTTAGTGCAATTCTAAAAAAAATAAACTCAAGTTTACAGAGGTACGCCTCAATTTCAATATAACATTTCATGATTCTATAATATAAACATTTATTTGATTTGGACATTAATTCTAACCATTTCTGCAAATACATATCTTTTAGTCTCTGGGTGAAGGACATTAAAAAGAGCGGTTCTGATTCTACACACTGATTATACCACACATAATTAAAACCCGAAATAAATAATAATTCTTTTACGTTTGTTACCCTATTTCGTTTTCCAGTACTTTCGCAGAGTTTTAACATATCATAGCACTTCCTAGGGTTTCTATCATTAATTATGTTTATCAAGCGAAGCCAGTATTTAATAACTTTTAGGCAGGATTGAATATACAGCGGATATCGTCCCGTTTCTCCATATACCATTATGCTGGACGTACTATTTTTAACTCCTAAATATTTTTTGCAAACAAACAAATGTACTTTTTCAATTTGATCATGAGTTTTTATACCCCAGATTTCAGCACCATAGTGTAGTATTGGAATTATCTTTGTATCAAAAATGTTGAAATATGATCTAAATGAGATGTCTCTTAGAAAGGGAAACTGTCTAAATATACCAGTCCAAACCCTTTTAGCTTGTATAGCAGCTTGATTGATGTGAAAATGCCATGAAAGTTGATTTGTGAAATAAACACCAAGATATTCATAGGAAGATGTGGTTTCCAAAATTTCTCCATTGTGAAACCATTTTTCAGTTGATGCTAGTTTTCCCCCATTACTAAAGACTATAACTTTTGTTTTTTCTCTATTTACAACTAAGTTTGATTCTTTACAGAATTTTTCAAGTTCATTAATTTGTCTTTGCAAACCAATCACTGTCGTGGAGAAATGTGTGACATCATCTGCGAACAGCAACAGAAATAATTCCGTAAGATCTGGATGTGACTGTATACCATGGGAGCAATTTTCTTGTATTTGAGTAGCTTATTCATTAATGAAAAAATAAAATAGAAACGGACTCATTATACAGCCTTGTCTAACACCTAAATCAATAGTAAAACTTTCTGACAGTCGTTATTTTTTCTCACGCAGGCTTTGACATTGGTGTATATACTTCTCAAAAGATTACTCATTTTCAAGCTAATTCCGTGCGATTCTAACAGCATATACCCAGTCAAGATCCCTAAATACTGAGTCAAGATCTCCAGACAAAATCCCAGGCTCCCCAAAATATCAGTGGTCGGTCCTTTATGTATTGAGAACTGTATGTAAGTCTATTTTTCCAAAAGTGTGAGAGAAATTGAGCTGACACAAATTACATGTCAAATACAAATATATATTTCATCAACAACGCTAGATGCAAATATTTTGTTGAAAACTATGCATGGTAACACTATAAAACTATTCAGGCCACTTTTGTATGGCCGGAGTACCGGTGTGGGGGGTACACAACGAAACAAAGACTTCTATTTTTTCCACAAATTGTTTTTGTTTTTTTGTTTAACGCAGCACTCAGCAATATTCCAGCTATATGACGGCTGTAAATAATCGAGTCTGGACCAGACAATCCAGTAATTGACATCATGAGCATCGATCCACGCAATTGGGATCGATGACATGCATCAACCAAGTCAATCAATCAATCAATCTTTATTGTATGAAAGGCCATTGATAAACAATATCATTTACAGCTGTATAGCGCATTATAAAATTATTGGATAACTAATATGATGCTTGACATGTAATAGAGGTATTGTTATAACAGAGGTAATAACCACAGTGGCAGAAGTAGTGGTATAAAATACAAAAGGAATACAAAAGGAAAGGAATGGAAATATGAAGTTTTACGTCGCAAAGGCTTTCCACTATAGCGCGACTTTCAATACAAAAGGATCTATCAGAAATATACTCATCATGTCAAGACAATTTGACAATTTAAATGTATATGCATTTCTAGTAGAAACAAACAGACAAAAATGAAATGTAGATACTACTGATCTAGATGCGAAAGTTTCAAAACAACTAACTTTTTCTGGACATATCGGATTTACTAAGTAATTTACTACGCACTCGTAGAGTTTGATATATGTATTGTAATATCTTAGTTAATTTTTGACTATGGATACCATTAAAAGATAATATTTTGTTCATGGAATAGTCAGCGAGCCTGACCACCCGATCCCGTTAGTCGCTCTTACGACAAGCATAAATCGCTTTTTACGGCAAGCATGGGTTGCTGAAGATCTATTCTACCCCGGATCTTCACGGGTCCTGCAAGTTGTGTGAGTTGCGGTGAGGTTGGGGCAGGACATGCTTACCATTGAGTGTACAAGGCGAGGTTTTAGATTACGCGAGTTACTGTGAGTCATTTCTCCGCCTTTGTATAATCGGTTTACTCTCACTTTGCCAGCAGGCTGGGGAGATTAACTTGTACGGTCCAGTGACTTGCCAGCTATAGCCTGTTCTGATTAAATAACGGGTATATACACTGTATATATATGGATTTGCCATTTGAGAATTTATTGCAAAATGGCAAATGCACAGGTAAACCTTAAGTTCATCCCTAATTCGCGAGATGGACAGAGTTTAGTGTATGGTGGACATAAGTTCAGAGTCAAGGCAAGAAGACGAGACACAGTGCACTGGAGGCGTTGTAAGGCTGGATGTCCTGCAACCACCAACACTGCCAACAATCTCATCACCACCTACAGGAACATCCATAACCATCTTCCCGATGAAGCCAAGTTGAAAGTCGACGTCTTCCTTGCCTCCATGATAGATACAGTTCAAGTTGACCCTAGGCCGGTGCCTGGTATCTATCAAGAAGAGCTGAACAGTAAGTGTAACAAATGACATTTTCAGTCATTTTCAGTTTCGACTGTAACCATCTGGTGATATCTTTGTATTTTGTTTGTGTTGTAGCTTCCATTAAATGTTTAATTAATAATTAATAAAAACCTATACTACTACATACATTTTTTGTGTTATATCTACCTAGACAGGCTGTAGTCTGGCTATAGTCAGTCAGTGAAGGTGAAACAGTCTATAGTGTTAATCCCCATTGTTGTAGGGATTATCACGGGCTACTGATTTTTAAACTAGAACAATAGCTGCTGGCAAAGTGAGAACACCCCGTATAATCAGCCTGTGCCGCCGTTGTGTATTCCATTTAGATACTACACAATGACAAAACTGTCACACAACACTATCGGGGATAATGTTCTGGCTGACGTCGCCTTCCATTGTATACCGTATCATAATGTAACATTATATAGCATGTAGGCGTGACGTGTTCCCCAACAATGACTAAGTATCTTTGGCACGCTACACTGCAATGGGTCAGTGGTAAATGCTTCTCTGGTTAGTATAAGTGGGATTATGCAATGGTAGGTGCCAAAGTGAAGTGCTCGTCTAGTTCGTCACAAACTTACAAGTACACGCAAATGCACCCTACTTTCCTATATGACAAGTAACAACTGTATTTGGTAATGGTATAACCAAATATGACCTGGAAGAATACTTGGTTCAATGGGGTAACCAAGTGTGTTTAATGGTTAAATATGTTAAATTAACTGTCAACTAAATTGACGTCCACATGCTCAATATTCGTAGGTTTGAAAGTGTATTTATGCACTTGAAAACTGTCATATCAGAATTACACGTTCCTGGATCCCAAATTTTTCAATTTAATATCGCCACTTAATTTTCCAACATTTTTATCCAGCCTTGAATGTGGTAACCCTGATCAAACACGACATTATAATTGCAGTATAACATGGTCATTTCCAGTATGAAATGAGCTCAAGCGAAGATCTGCTGAATGCGATGGAACGACTTGGTGTCAACGTTAATAGTAAAATAATGGCTGGTTTTCCCAACGAGAACGAAGAATTTGACTACAACGAAAATCAGCTTGTGGTAATCTGAATTTATCAGCTTCTGAAGTATTGAAGATACATTTTTGTCTCAAACTAAGATTCTATAAACTACTAAGATCATTTTCTCTGCAATGAGTTGAGTTACAGATTTGTTACTTTTGGAAACTTTGGGTGATGTAATCAATCAAACGATATTGTTTTTAGCTTTGTGTTCATAAAGACATAGGGTTGTTAGGATGATAAATAAATTTAAAATCTGCATTTTCATTTGGCTTTGTGACAGGAATGTTGTCAAGTTACTACGGAGTAACGCTATCGCTATTAATAACACTAGACATGGCGACAAGGTGACACTTTGAGCATAATTCAGTTGTCTGGGCCAACAGGAAAATAGTTTTACTCGTGTGATTATCTAATTCGGCGGTAATAAAAGGGTTTAAGCGGGGCTTGTCAGTTTTTTCATTTCCTGGTTTTTAGGGTCTTCACTATCGTAAACCAAGTAATAAAGTTCAGACACCTTAAAATGGCACATTTCATTTGGATCCAATATCCATACCAGCAGTTCGAGTCTAAATTAAAATTAAGATAATTCTGATGTTCTCGTATTATTTTCTTGAAATAACGACATCTTCCGAGTTATGTCCCTTACTATGTCCCTTCTATTGACCAATCAGATTCAACCTCTCCTTTCACTTGCATTACCTTCAAACAAAATGCCGCGTCCAGTCAAGACGATCTGATAGATTAACAGATCTTTATAGATCTTTATTGTAATAAAATATGCCTCGTGAAGTACATCAAATCACTTGAGCTCCTTTGAAAAATATCTGTCGACGCCCAGTTGACAGTACACATGCTCTGCAAATCCTGCAATCCAACGAAATTGCACAACAGTCGCTATGTTACTTTAATATGAACCCAATGTCGCTTTCGTTCCGCGATTTAGGTTAGACTATGTATAGACTCGTTAGTCCAGCCAAGATACAACTCAATAATTCCCGCCTAGTTCAGTTAGGGTGGAAACTGGACTTTTAAAGTCAGTTAACTCCCTTGCCTCGGGAAGATGCACTTTCCATGCTTCGCTGTGCACAATCGATTGTATGAATACAACTTTTTTATGTCAGACAAAAATCAGAGCTACCTCCCCTACCCCTCAAGGCCTTCCCAAGCAATCTGCAGAATCAGGAAGTGTTTGGCTTTGCCATCGCGGCGTATAATGCATGGAAATCTACGTTGCATGACGTTATCAAGCTGCCGCAATGCTATTGCAATAGTTGCACTTACTCTGCAATGGTGTTTTTGACTATCGCAATACTATTGCAGTGGTTTGTTTGTTGTTTAACGCCACGATCAGCAATATTCCAGCCATATGACGGCGGTCTGTAAATATTAGACAATCCAGTGATTGACATCATGAGCATCAATCTACGCAATGTGGGGGGGGGGGGGGGGGGGGGGGGGACACGATGCGATGTCATGCATCAACCAAGTCAGCGGGCCTGGCCACCCGATCTCAATTGTCGCCTCACAGTCACCGATAAATACAACCTATTATTATATCAGTCGTCGAAATAATATGTTTGACAGACCGTAATCCTGCTACGTATTCCAGTAAAATGTTTCATGTTGGAAGAAGTTATTGTTTATTAGCTATGTTTGACCTATAAACATTTGAAGTCATTTTTCTACTTTTTAAAATTTCTTTGAATGAAATAATGATCATACCGAACAATTGGAACACTCTAAGTTTACATTTTCAGACCTAAATATGTCAATGCACCATTTTCATTATGTTATTTCTCAAATACATTTGTCCTATAAGAGTATTTTACTGTTGATTCGTTCAGATGGACAGTGGAATAGAATCGCCATCAAATCTTGACACATTGAGATTTCAAGAAAGTGTAAGTAGTCCTTTACTTGATTGACTGATTACGTGCTTGCTTGCTTGTTTCACGCCGCATATTCCAGCTATATGTAAATAATCAAGTCTGGACCAGACAATGCAGTGATTGACATGAGCGTTGGTTGGTTGGTTGGTTTGTTGTTTAACGCCGCACTCAGCAATATTCCAGCTATATGACGGCGTTCTGTAAATAATCGAGTCTGGACCAGACAGTCAAGTGATTGACATCATGAGCATCGATCCACGCAATTGGGATAGATGACATGCATCAACCATGTCAGCGAGCCTGACCATCCGATCCCGTTAGTCGCCTTTTACGACAAGCATAGTCGCCTCTTACGGCAAGCATTGGTTGCTGAAGACCTATTCTACCCCGGATCTTCACGGACATGATCGAGTGCGTGAGTGGATAGGTTAATATCACGACGATGGTCCCCAGGAAAATTGGCTTTAGATATTGAACCCATGTTGGAAGTCGAACTTTGACATGCCCATGCTACCCCACCACCCTGTAAGGAGAACCGACATAAAGGTCATCAGACATGATTTTCTTCAGAAATGGATTAGACATCCTGCTATTTCAACTTCTTTTTCTTCAAGTTACCACCATTTCGTCTTTTGAAAATGAAATTTAAATGCTTATGCCATATGTATTTCTCAAAAACTCCCCTTATTCTTCCAGGTGTCTGTGTATGCAGAGGGACAAGTGACGAACTCCTGGAAACGTCCCTATGGTAAAGTGATAGTAAATCCTCAACTCAAAGAACACATGTATTGAGGGATCTAAAGAAGTGTCCTAAGTTGGATAACTTGTTCATAATCCATTTGTGTATAAAATATGTTTAAACTAAACTAAAACTAAAAGATCTAAAGGAGATGTGTGATTCTACCAAGTAGTAAGAGTGATAAAATAAATACATGCTTTCTGGACGCGGAGACAAATCCATTATTGAAAGTTTAATTCGGTCATCGTAATAATTATTATATAACCCTAGTTTATTATCGATTCTAGTTATCGTATGTTCTGACAAGGCCAAGGAGGAAGCAAGCAATCTCCGTAGACAGCACCAAAACCAGCAAAGAATTTATTCTATCCATGTTTGCAAAGGTAATTTATCGGTAGACCATGCAACCTATTTTTGCACGCCATGATCTCGCCCAAGGGATATTTCCTGTGGACGAAAAAAACAGAACATCTTAACATGTTCTTATGCTTATTTATTTTATTAGGTTACAACAATAAAGTAAATCTTTCAAAACTTTTTATGGAAGACACGTGAAGGACATTTGACGCCTGAGTGACTACATGATGTCCGATGCATGTCCCTATTGTGACTTGTACTATACGTTTGTTCAGGTGAACAATTGACTTGCCTTTGCACGTGTTTACAACGAGCGCCACCGGTGGGGCAGGATACTCTCACCTTTTCGCGAACACCTGGTATCATTCTAATTTGATAGTGATTCATAAATACATGCTGATGATATAGTCCGAAGGACTTTGCTTTTTGATATTTTTAATGATTAAAGAATTAGTTCTGTCGCTGTTATCGTAATACAAATATAATAGATGACTGGTACGATGCTGTTGGTATGCTTAATTTTTCGTTTCTATTTGTTCTTACAGGAAGAGCTGACTTGACCTCATTATCAAGTGGAACAACATCTTACACGGTGATGTGGATCATCGTTGATTCACAGATATGTGATCTATTCATGCGAAAACGAAGCTTTCATACATCTGTTGAGGATTTCTTTGAAAGTAGGTACCTGGACATGTACTACAACTATCCGCCACTCAGTGCTATGTTTTATTCTGCCGAGTTTACGTCCTGTCAGACTTATCCATTCCAACAGCCAATCTTAGTCGACCAATTCAGTCTCCCTGTCTCTGTTCCAGCTCAGCATTGCAATGTAGTTTGTACATTTAATCTAACTGCAGTAATGGCCCATGGTCTTTCCCATTTTAATCTAACTGCAGTAATGGCCCATGGTCTTTCTCCTTTTAATCTAACCGCAGTAAGGATCCATGGTCTTTCATCTTATAATCTAACTGCAATAATGGTCCATGGCCTTTCTCCTTTTAATCTAACTGCAGTAATGTCCCATGGTCTTTCTCCTTTTAATCTAACTGCAGTAATGGTCCATGGTCTTTCTCCTTTTAATCTAACTGCAGTAATGTTCCATGGTCTTTCTCCTTTTAATCTAACTGCAGTAATGGTCCATGGTCTTTCTCCTTTTAATCTAACTGCAGTAAGGATCCATGGTCTTTCAACTTATAATCTAACTGCAGTAATGGTCCATGGTCTTTCTCCTTTTAATCTAACTGCAGTAATGGTCCATGATCTTTTTCCTTTTAATCTAACTGCAGTAATGGTCCATGGTCTTTCTCCTTTTAATCTAACTGCAGTAATATTCCATGGTCTTTCCCATTTTAATCTAGCTGCAGTAATGGTCCATGGTCTTTCTCCTTTTAATCTAGCTGCAGTAATGGTCCATGGTCTTTCTCCTTTTAATCTAACTGCAGTAATGTTCCATGGTCTTTCCCATTTTAATCTAACTGCAGCAATAGTACATGGTCTCTCTCCTTTTAATCTAACTGCAGTAATGTTCCATGGTCTTTCCCCTTTTAATCTAACTGCAGCAATAGTCCATGGTCTCTCTCCTTTTAATCTAACTGCAGTAATGGTCCATGGCCTTTCTCCTTTCAATCTAACTGCAGTAATGGTCCATGGCCTTTCTCCTTTTAATCTAACTGCAGTAATGTCCCATGGTCTTTCTCCTTTTAATCTAACTACAGTAATGGTCCATGGTCTTTCTCCTTTTAATCTAACTGCAGTAAGGATCCATGGTCTTTCAACTTATAATCTAACTGCAGTAATGTTCCATGGTCTTTCTCCTTTTAATCTAACTGCAGTAATGTCCCATGGTCTTTCTCCTTTTAATCTAACTGCAGTAATGGTCCATGGTCTTTCTCCTTTTAATCTAACTGCAGTAATATTCCATGGTCTTTCCCATTTTAATCTAACTGCAGCAATAGTCCATGGTCTTTCTCCTTTTAATCTAGCTGCAGTAATGGTCCATGGTCTTTCTCCTTTTAATCTAACTGCAGTAATGTTCAATGGTCTTTCCCATTTTAATCTAACTGCAGCAATAGTCCATGGTCTTTCTCCTTTTAATCTAACTGCAGTAATGGTCCATGGTCTTTCTCCTTTTAATCTAACTGCAGTAATGTTCCATGGTTTTTCCCCTTTTAATCTAACTGCAGCAATAGTCCATGGTCTCTCTCCTTTTAATCTAACTGCAGTAATGGTCCATGGCCTTTCTCCTTTTAATCTAACTGTAGTAATGGTCCATGGCCTTTCTCCTTTTAATCTAACTGCAGTAATGTCCCATGGTCTTTCTCCTTTTAATCTAACTACAGTAATGGTCCATGGTCTTTCTCCTTTTAATCTAACTGCAGTAAGGATCCATGGTCTTTCCCATTTTAATCTAACTGCAGCAATAGTCCATGGTCTTTCTCCTTTTAATCTAGCTGCAGTAATGGTCCATGGTCTTTCTCCTTTTAATCTAACTGCAGTAATGTTCCATGGTCTTTCCCATTTTAATCTAACTGCAGCAATAGTACATGGTCTCTCTCCTTTTAATCTAACTGCAGTAATGTTCCATGGTCTTTCCCCTTTTAATCTAACTGCAGCAATAGTCCATGGTCTCTCTCCTTTTAATCTAACTGCAGTAATGGTCCATGGCCTTTCTCCTTTCAATCTAACTGCAGTAATGGTCCATGGCCTTTCTCCTTTTAATCTAACTGCAGTAATGTCCCATGGTCTTTCTCCTTTTAATCTAACTACAGTAATGGTCCATGGTCTTTCTCCTTTTAATCTAACTGCAGTAAGGATCCATGGTCTTTCAACTTATAATCTAACTGCAGTAATGTTCCATGGTCTTTCTCCTTTTAATCTAACTGCAGTAATGTCCCATGGTCTTTCTCCTTTTAATCTAACTGCAGTAATGGTCCATGGTCTTTCTCCTTTTAATCTAACTGCAGTAATATTCCATGGTCTTTCCCATTTTAATCTAACTGCAGCAATAGTCCATGGTCTTTCTCCTTTTAATCTAGCTGCAGTAATGGTCCATGGTCTTTCTCCTTTTAATCTAACTGCAGTAATGTTCAATGGTCTTTCCCATTTTAATCTAACTGCAGCAATAGTCCATGGTCTTTCTCCTTTTAATCTAACTGCAGTAATGGTCCATGGTCTTTCTCCTTTTAATCTAACTGCAGTAATGTTCCATGGTTTTTCCCCTTTTAATCTAACTGCAGCAATAGTCCATGGTCTCTCTCCTTTTAATCTAACTGCAGTAATGGTCCATGGCCTTTCTCCTTTTAATCTAACTGCAGTAATGGTCCATGGCCTTTCTCCTTTTAATCTAACTGCAGTAATGTCCCATGGTCTTTCTCCTTTTAATCTAACTACAGTAATGGTCCATGGTCTTTCTCCTTTTAATCTAACTGCAGTAAGGATCCATGGTCTTTCAACTTATAATCTAACTGCAGTAATGTTCCATGGTCTTTCTCCTTTTAATCTAACTGCAGTAATGTCCCATGGTCTTTCTCCTTTTAATCTAACTGCAGTAATGGTCCATGGCCTTTCTCCTTTTAATCTAACTGCAGTAATGGTCCATGGCCTTTCTCCTTTTAATCTAACTGCAGTAATGGTCCATGGCCTTTCTCCTTTTAATCTAACTGCAGTAATGGTCCATGGCCTTTCTCCTTTTAATCTAACTGCAGTAATGTCCCATGGTCTTTCTCCTTTTAATCTAACTACAGTAATGGTCCATGGTCTTTCTCCTTTTAATCTAACTGCAGTAAGGATCCATGGTCTTTCTCCTTTTAATCTAACTGCAGTAATGGTCCATGGCCTTTCTCCTTTTAATCTAACTGCAGTAATGGTCCATGGTCTTTCTCCTTTTAATCTAACTGCAGTAATGTTCCATGGTCTTTCCCCTTTTAATCTAACTGCAGTAATGTTCCATGGTCTTTCCCCTTTTAATCTAACTGCAGTAATGTTCCATGGTCTTTCCCCTTTTAATCTAACTGCAGTAATGGTCCATGGTCTTTCAACTTATAATCTAACTGCAGTAATGATCCATGGTCTTTCTCCTTTTAATCTAACTGCAGTAATGGTCTATGGTCTTTCTCCTTTTAATCTAACTGCAGCAATAGTCCATGGTCTTTCCCCTTTTAATCTAACTGCAGTAATGTTCCATGGTCTTTCCCCTTTTAATCTAACTGCAGTAATGTTCCATGGTCTTTCCCCTTTTAATCTAACTGCAGTAATGTTCCATGGTCTTTCCCATGCTCCTCATTAGTCAACATTTCCGTAATGGAGTATGTCCATGTTGTGTGTATCTGCCGGTTTAGGTATCATTAAGACAAAAGTATATTCCTGTAAGATTTTATAACAAGCCAGGTGTTAATACTTTTAGCATTCTCTTAAATGACTGTACCCGAGAAATGTAGCTCGTATGTGAAGGAAGGTCTATTACTACGTACAAAGACCAAATATTATACATTTAGTATTGTTTTCAATGTATATTGTCTCATTTGTGTGTTACTATACAAACTGAAATGTACAAGGGTCTATGTCCTCCCATATATGAATAAAACATATTTCAAAATTATAGAGTAACTATCCATCAATCATAATGCGGTTTACGTCTGCGAAATCACTCGTTGAATGAACAATAACTTGATAAATCCTGACTGAGTTGACTCATTTTGACAAACTTTCAGACCCCTACCCATAGTTATGTTTATTAAAACCTCACCTCAAATTAACAGAACATAGAAGTGAAGTAATATATACATGTGCTGTAATTGGCATTTCTTTAAGAAATTCTTTGACGATTTTCTCTTCAGACTTCGCTAAACAGTCCAAGGTCCTCTTAATTAACAGACTTCCTGATACAGATGACTCCCGATTTCAATGTTTCCGATGGCAACTCCCAGAAGAATGTCTTATAGAATACAGAGAGGTAGAAATCTCGTCAGGTTTACTGAGTGAAGAAGAACTTATGATGACCAGAGGTGATTCACAATATCAGAAAGATCTTGCTGAAGGTGGTGAACCTGGGCCTCAAGATGCAGCGGACAGTGAGTCCGAACATGATGTCCACGACATGACTGAAGGCGACTATGAACTGTCTCCGAGAGATGAAAATGGTAATTTTAAATTCGTATCACACCCTACACCATTATCTGAATAGTTAATGATTCGTAGTTTTAGGAATATTTATCAATTCTAAATTGTAATTTTTTTAGTTCACTACATAACATAATAAATAATAGACATGCCTTTCCGAATCTTTGGGTATCTCCTTCCATATAAAAATATCTTCATCAGGCAGTTCTTAAAATCCCATTTGGGCTTTCTTTGACGTTTTCGCCAGTTTGCAGGAAAGAGACAGAGTCCATTATTAACAAACGAGAGGGCAAATATCCGTTCCAGAAGAGACCCGTGAAGATCCGAGGTAGAATAGGTCTTCAGCAACCCATGCTTGTCGTAAAAGGCGACTAACGGGATCGTGTCTCATGCTTTCAGTCCTTCTCCGTGAAGATCCGTGGTAGAACAGGTCTTCAGCAACCCATGCTTGCCGTAAAAGGCGACTATGCTTGTCGTAAGAGGCGACTTACGGGATCGGGTGGTCAGGCTCGCTGACTTGGTTGATGCATGTCATCGATCCCAATTGCGTGGATCGATGCTCATGATGTCAATCACTGGATTGTCTGGTCCAGACTCGATTATTTACAGACCGCCATCATATAGCTGGAATATTACTGAGTGCGGTGTTAAACAACAAACCAAACAAAAACCGTTCCAGAAGCATCTTCCCGAGGCAAGGGAGTTAACTGACGAGAAACCTCCCTTGCCTCGGGCACATGTTGCAGCAGTCAATCTTAGATTACTCTTATCAATTAAACACCTAAGGTCCATTTGCAAGTGTGTTAAAGTTTGACTTAAAACAGTAGTCCGTGGAAACATCCCATGACAAGTTAACAAACACGAACACTAACTGAATTTGTTTCAGAAACTGTCGAGGGGAACACCTATGTCCAAGTTGGCTCCAAGTGCAAGATGTACATAGAAAACTCAAGCCAGAAGTGGACGATAATGAGACAGGATGGAACACAGAACACAATCGTTCTCCAGATAGGTATTCACCGATCCTGTATATATTTGTATCATAATTGAATATGTGTTTTTATGATGGTTGTGGGAATATATTATTTTAATTTCCACTCACATACCCAATCCAAGGGCGTCATCCCAGTATCTAATCATAAATGATGTAGTTGGTGTTAATATGTCATCGGACAACAGTTGCTATGATATTGAACTGTGTATATGACAGAGAGAAAGGGGATATCTTCAAAGACATGAATACACTCGGAATATTGCGAGGCAGGATGTCGCAGTGGCTATACAGAGTTGTGTCCCTTTAGCTACTATATTTTATCATACCCTTGCTCCCATGTTTCATCATTGTGTAATCCCACTGCCATATGCTGTCACGTATGGCTTCTGCATTAAAACAAAGGACATAGTAGGATAATGAAGCCGTTGGGTCCTCTGGAAATGTCTGATGTTAACGTTATGGAATACTTAATAACGTTACGAAATAAAGATATGACAACTAGTCCGTTTTCTTTCGTACATTTGCTGTCGAATGAGGCCATTAAATTGATGGGTGTTCAGGCGCGGTGACTTGGTTGATTGAATGTCATTGTACCCAACAATCAGACGGCTTGGGTCGTTGCTCATGATATCAATCAATGGATTGTCTGGTCCAAACTCAATTATTTTAGGCCGTCGTCATACAGCTGGACTATTGCTAAATTCGCCGGTAAACATAAAAAAGTAGTGAAAATAATAAATAAAATAAATTAATACACAGACAAACGAACAATTTTCAGTTGCTGGAGCAGACACATCAAAGGTTATTGTGAAGATAACAACCGACCCACGGGACCAAGGTCTGGAAGAGCGACTTGAGTATACAATAAATCAAGAGACTGAAGTTATTAACATAAAACTGAAAGATGCGGCTATCGTAGCTGTAAAAAGGGGCTCAGTCATCATAGAAATTCAGGTACAACCTGGACAAAACATTGGATCAGTCTGGCTACAAGCTGTGGTTGAGAGCATACTCACGGAGAAGGTGAAAGCATGTTTACCCAGTGGCAATCGTCTGACATTGGACATTGAGAGCAACGTCATTGTTCCCTTGGCAGATTTGGGAAGATATCGTAAGAAATTTAGCTTTTATTCAGCTGATCATACCAGGTTTGATGGGTATTCTTTAAATTTCATTTACTTGTGAACATTCATTAAATTGGCTTTGGACTAAATATGTTTATGCTATGATTATTAACTGTAATCAAATCTCTGGTCTTTTCATAAGAGTAAGGTGTGTAAAACAAATGAAAACGTAGTATCCCAAGAAATGTAATAAGTAGCATATGGTTAATACTTTACAGTTGAAACATTTATGAAACTTTACAAAGTCATAGTGGTAATAATCATTTGACATTATACATTAAAAGGTTATTTTAGTTTCAGTAAATCAGGAAGAGTTTCACAAGAACTGTGTCAGCAAAGAAAAGGTGAAATTGCAATATAATCGATGATGATATATTTTTTTCATAAAATAATCATGCTTACATCAATCAACATGGATAAACATTGTTTATAGCTATCATAACATGAACTTGAAAATCAAAGTGTTAGTGTATCACGCTTTTAAAGGAACAAAACGTCAAATTAAATCGTCCATTAACTGTTTATAGTATGAGCAAAAAGTCAGAGAAGTAGAGAAGCTGAAAAGGTCACTCAACCGTAAGTACACATCAAACGTTGCCTTTTGCAATGTATCAACATCTGACATCATTAAACCTGAATATTATACTGAGTCTCAATATTGATCACAATAGAAAATCACTCATTACTTAAAATTCCACCAAAAATGACACTGGAATGCAGAATAACTATTAAGATCAGTGTCAGAAAGTAACACACCACAGAATCTTTTGTTTTCATAACAAGCAGATTAAATTAGATGATACAAAGTGCGTTCTGTTGTATATTAAACAGTTATACAACACGATATCTTTGATGGTGTAATAGATGTTTCTGATTTCATATCAGCCTTGGCGCCAGTTGTCAAGTCAGTATCAGGCGATATCGCACGAGAAAAGGTACATCATTATTTATATTTTACACTTACCATTGCACTTAAATTTAACATTTTGCATTGTTTTATGTACATTCTAAAAAAACCCGTGTGTACATAAAAGCACGTTAGTGTGGCTTCTATTATTGTTTATAAAAACATACAATCGGCAACATCACTTCTGTAAATGCAAGAACTATAATCAAATGTAACATGTGCTAGTGCTGAGTTAGCAAATGTCCTATCATGATACACGACCCGTGAAGATCCGGGGTAGAATAGGTCTTCAGCAACCCATGCTTGCCGTAAAAGGCGACTATGCTTGTCGTAAGAGGCGACTAACGGTATCGGGTGGTCAGGTTCGCTCACTTGGTTTGATGCATGTCATCGTATCCCAATTGCGTAGATCGATGCTCATGATGTCAATCACAGGATTGGCTGGCCCAGACTCGATTATTTACAGACCGCCGTCATAAAGCTGGAGTATTACTGAGTGCGGCGTTAAACAACAAAAAACAAAAATATTACACATGACATTATTGTCCATGCTACAAAACTATAATGACAATAATTACGAGGACTTCGTTTAGGATGGTTATCAATGGTAAGTTGGCCTGTTATTGTTTGTCTTTCAGACTGATGCAATCGTCAACTCAACAAACATGATCCTGAAACTGGATGAGGGAGATATTTCAAAGTGCATCCTCGATGCAGCAGGGCCAGTGATCCAGGACGAATGCCGAGCGAAGTATCCAGCTGGTTTGGAGAAGGGAATTATTGCGAAAACAGGAGGTGGAAATCTTGCCTGTCGACACATCTATCATGTTTTTCTACCCGACACATGGGATACCGACCAATTGAACACAGAACAGGTAGGAAAAACAAATTAAAAAAGTAGTAATACAAAGTGCGCGGCTGTTACCATCCTAGACCATCCTCAAGACACCAAAAAATATTTTTTTTATATCAGACACTTCTTTAGATATACAAGAGAGTTGCTTAAAAGCTTAACATGAATCAAGACCTCAGCAAGTTTCAAAAATGGTTACATAACCCTTTCCGTAATCATAGGAAGTCTCAGATAAAGATTATATACTCAACAACAAAAGTTCCTGTGACACCAATATTTTAGTGTATTTTTCAAAAAAGTAAAGTTTGGTTTTCAATATTGTAGTACATGTATGGAATCAAGTCACAAAAACGCAGCTGCTACAGAAAAGCATGCATTCTATGCAAAAGTTGACTTTTACGCAAGCCCCATGCATTTCACTACCAAAGAATCGGTATAAAAACATGTGCGTTAAAGGGATTCCATATGCATTGTTTAGCATCGTGCTGACAACAACCACTAAGAAAAACAACAAAATTACGCAATTATTTAACATTACGAAATGCCACGTCTGTCCGAAAATGAGCGTCTGCGAGCCATGGATATGCTTGAAGCAGGGTCGAGTCAACGTCCTGTTGCAAGACAATTTAACGTCCACAGACGTTATGGCAACGTTGGCAACAGACGAATGCAGTCAGAGACCATCCTCGGAGTGGCAGGCCACGCATAACCAAAACTCGACAAGACAACTGGATTCGAACAACACACCTACGAAATCGATTCCAGTCAGCAACAGTGACTGCAAGAAGCATCTCTGGCCTTCGACGAATATCTTCACAAACCTTACGTGGTCGTCGCCTCATATGCGCAGGGATTGTCGCCAGAAGACCCGCTAGACGTGCCATTTTGACAGGAAACCACCGTTAAGCACGTCTACAGTGGTGCAGACAGCGTCTACGCTGGACGGCCATGCAATGGGGACAAGTTCTATTCACTGACGAGTCTTGTTTTCACCTCAGCCACAGCGATGGACGGATTCGAGTGTACCGACCTCGAGGTGAACGTTACGTCAATCATTGTGTCATGGAAGAAGATCGGTTCGGGGGCGGCAGCGTTATGGTATAGGGTGGGGTTACAGCAAGACAGGGGAACCGTTTGATAGTTTCCGTCGTCATGGCACAAGCATTACCTTACAACATGACAACGCCCGGCCTCATATTGCCCGACTTGTTCAGGATTCTCTTCAATAAAACAACGTGAATGTCATCCCCAGGCCTGCTCTCTCCCCTGATCTCTCACCAATCGAGCACATGTGGGATGATATGGATCGGCGCCTTCGACGTCAACCACGTGTTCCACAGACACTCCAGGAACTTCGAAACATGCTCCAGCAGATATGGACAGCTTTCCCACGGGACTTTTAGCGACGCCTGGTCCATTTCATGAGACGAAGATGTGTTGCTTGCATCGCAACCAGAGATGGACACACGCTATTGATTTGTAAATTGACATTTTGGCATGTTCATGTTTTTTTTAGGAAATCACGCATTTTCTGCAGTCAGTATGGCAAATTAAACCATTTGAACACTTACAGGAGTCTTTTATCTTTTGCAAACCGAAGTTGTTTCAGATTTGGTAAATAACATAACTTTGCATTAAATCTTATTCAATGTCACAGACATGTGGAGGACATTTCCAAATTTGACACATGTCTAGCACAACACTTTTTGAAACTTTACGATTGTACCTCAAAAGTTGTGAAATGTAGACACAAAAGGCTGGAACTGCTGGAATACTGCTCGACATAAAGGGAAACTAGTGTAAAGTTGAAGTCATTGCTCTCGTCATTCAGTCTGGTGAACACATTTGTAGGACATTTCCAAACTTGATGCAGGGCTGACAAAAATTACGTCCGATGCAATTTCCTATTTGTCATGCTATAACATGGGTGGACCAGTCATACCATATTTCAATGATTATCGAACCACCTAAAACCTATTGGCGTGTTAATGCCCCACCACACACTTGTCTAAATGAGCAAAAAGTACGAGTTTTCTTCCATTGTTCATAGCATCTCCGAGATACTGTTGGTCAGATTCTTCATGAAGCTGATTCTGATGGCCACAAGACTGTCAGCTTCCCACTCCTGGGTACAGGAAACCTTCACTATGATCCGAGCAGGGTGACTGACATCCTTACCAATGTTTGCAGTGGTTTCAGAGGAAGATCGATACAAGCCGTTCGACTCGTACATCCAGATCACTTCAACACTAATATGGTAGGGTTACTATCTCTTTCGTCATTGTCCATGCTCCAACACATCTTCAATAAACCCCAATTTTGTACGAAGAGCATGTCAAACTAGAATTAGTCCCTAGCATGTTTATATACTTACTCAGATGACAATCTCTGTTCACTGTACAAGGATGTCACTGGTTCAGCTGAGGGGAAGGTGGAAGGAGTTACCTTTTGTGAAGAGTCCACATCGCTTCCACAAGAAGAACATGGAGAGGTAATCCCGTTTTAATTAATATTTGCACTTTTTTTATTTCACATCAGATCATGTTCACAGTGAACCTGCTCGTCAGTTGCTTAACATTGGGATGGTTGGTTATAAAGGCTGAGTACCCTGGCTGATGTTACCTTGTCAAATGACGTGGGTCGTGTCTCATGCTTTCAGTCCTTCTCCGTGAAGATCCGGGGTAGATTAGGTCTTCAGCAACCCATGCTTGCTTACCGTAAAAGGCGACTATGCTTGTCGTAAGAGGCGACTAACGGGATCGGGTGGTCAGGTTCGCTGACTTGGTTGATGCATGTCATCGATCCAAATTGCGTGGATCGATGCTCATGATGTTAATCACTTGATTGCCTGGTCCAGACTCGATTATTTACAGACCGCCGTCATATAGCTGGAGTATTGCTGATTGCGGCGGTAATTACAAACCAACCAACCAACCAACCAATTCACTGTGCGGAGGTGCTTCCATTGGGCACGCCAGAAACCCTTTGATTGTGGGTTTTGAATACCGGTTCACCCTGGTTATGTTTCTACATTTGTCAGCACCATACCCATGCTCTTGGGTTTCACCAAAGTGGTAAACGTCTCATACCTGCATCGTGGGCACTGGTGGCCAAGTCGTCTAAGGCGCCGCGATTCGCTGTGCAGAGTTGCGTCCGTTGGCTATGCCAGAAACCTATGATTGTGGGTTCGAATCCGGTTCGCCCCGGCTATGTTTCTAGGTTTGTCAGCACCATGCCCGTGCTCGTGGGTTTCACCAAAGTGGTAAACGTCTGAGACCTGCATCACTTCGGGCTTTTCTCCCACAATAAGCTGACACGCCGTGATATAACTGGAATATTGTAAAAAAGCGGCGCTAATCCCAACCCACTCACTCATTAACTGCTGACATTGTAAGTATCTTGTGTCATGATATATGTTTAGATTGGCCAGCATCCCACTGACGTACTCAATTTAAGAAAAACAGCATTGTATGCGAAGTCGGATTCTCCTTCGAAAACAAAGCAATCGACATCAGTGAAAGCATATGGCAAGTAATTTTCGAATGATATTCACAAATTGGCTCATAAATTACATTATCATATTGGAAAGCACTGTAACAGTTTCATTCAAATGCATTACTTATTATTCTCTTTGGGGGCACGGGTGGCCCAGTCGTCCAAGGCGCCGCGATTCGCTGTGCAGAGTTGCGTCCCCTGGGCACGCCAGAAACCTATGATTGTGGGTTCGAATCCTGGTTCGCCCCGATTATGTTTCTAGATTTGTAAGCACCATACCCGTGCTCGTGGGTTTCACCGAAGTGGTAAACGTCTGAGACCTGCATTACTTCGGGCTTTCCTCCCACAGTAGGCTGACATGCCGTGATATAACTGGAATAATGTTAAAAGCGGTGTTAAACCCAACTCAGTCACTCACTCACGATCATTCTTTATTTTTTCAGAAAGGCCAAGAACTAGGATCAGCATCAGTGTCGGGGACATCATGAAACAGGAGGTAGGTTGACTCATGGCTTCCAAAGGAAAGTGAGTAATGTTGTTCTGCCAGTGCGGCGTGTCAGTGCATATCCCAGCGATATCTTATCAAGCAGGTACTTACCGGCATACTCGATATAAAGTGCCCTGCAGAATATTGATTCCTGACAGGGATGACAGGACGAAACTTGTTCACATAGCTTGGTATCTGTTTGTACATAATATATGTCTGTTTCCAATATAAATTACAAAACCGTGATAGGGCGAAGCATTACATCACATACCATTTCAAGTGCAGACACCCTCATATTAATGGGATGCTTGTCCTGTATTGTCATTTGTTAGTTTAATTTGGATAGTAGGCTGTCGGGCCTCAAGCTGCTAGGTAATTGGCCGATCACAGCTCTATCTAAGGACTATGAAAGGACTTTAAAAAAAATGAATATTGTTTTCCCAAGTTGCTTATACGTAATGCATATTTATGAACAAAGTAATAAACAACATACCATCCACACCAAAACACCGCAGTCCAATTTCCTGTACAGTATACATATAAACAATGGTGCCCATATCGCCATCACAACAATCCAATGATATTCGCGATCAATATCCCAACAATTCATCATCCAGTCGTATGGACCATAGTCCAATTGCTGATACAGTATACATGAACACAAACAAGACAATGGTATGCATACACATCAGAAGAAAACATGACCGATCACAGCACTCTCGACATTCCGGGGTAGAATAGGTCTTCAGCAACCCATGCTTGCCTTAAAAGGTGATTATGCTTATCGTAAAAGGCGACTAACGGGATCGGTTCGTTGACTTGGTTGATGCATGGGGTCAGGTTCGTTGACTTGGTTGATGCATGTCATCGATCCCAATTGCATGGATCGATGCGCATGATATCAAACACTAGATTGTCTGGTCCAAACTCGATTTTTTAGAGACCGCCGTCATTTAGCTGAAATATTGCTGAGTGCGGCGTTAAACAACAAACCAACCAACAACCAACCAACCAACAACCAACCAACATAATTTGTCACATTACGACTGTCGTAGCACTCTGGACTCTTTGAGGAACTAGATTGTTTAGGAACTAATTTTCTTCCAGGTGGATGTAATCGTGTGTGCTGCAACAAGAGAACTTGACCTCAATAAAGGTGGCTTGTCAAAGGCTATCCTTGCGGAGGCAGGGGCAGAGATACAACAGGAGTTGGAGGAAAGCTACCCGAGTGGAATATCAGAGGGGCAGATAGCATTTACCTCGGGTGGCGGGACATGCTGGAAACAGATCTACTTTACAGCACTGTGGCCGTGGGAAGAGTCAGAACTCCGCAAAGAGGTATAAGAACTGTTTAGTCGTTTGGGCTGACTATAAAAGTTGAATTTTAAAGTTCTGGAAAACTGTCTATATCTACACCTCACAGGAAAATCTGCTTGGGTCAAAGACTTGTTCATGTTCAATTCAACTTAGACCGAAAGCCTTTTAAACACCTCTACACTTTGTGTATTGTTTATTAATACCAATACTTAGAAAAGTACAAGGTACACATCTAATACCGTTAATAATGAGTTTTTAATTTTTCTTACTATTAAACTAAGCACATTTATGTGGGCAAGGATCCCATGCCATACATTGTTCTTGTCCTTGTAACTGCTTGGAGACACGTGAAGATCCGGGTTAGAATAGGTCTTCAGCAACCCCTGCTTGTCAAAACGGGATCTGGCGGTCTGGGAATCTGACTTGGTTGATGCATGTGATTGTATCCCAATTGTGTGGATCGATGCGCATAGTGTCAATCACTGGATTGTCTGGTCCAGACTCGGATGATTTACAGACCGCCGTCATATAGCTGGAATATAGCTGAGTGCGGCGTAGAACAAAAAACGAACAACTAACGGCTTGTAAGTGTTGTCATACTCTCTGAAACCGAATTACTTTGAGTAATTTCATTATCCGCGGCGTAAAACCATACTCACTCACTCACTCACTCACTCACTCACTTATTATCCGCCCCTCATTCTACTTCGATTTCAGTCCTTCGTCGAAATGATTCTGAAGTGTTTGGACAAAGTAAATGGATCGCAGCTGAGAACCATAGCGTTTCCACTGCTTGGAACCAGTGGCCATTCCTACCCACCTGACAAAGTAACTCAATGGATTCTCGAGGCTATTGCAGTTCACGATGAAACCTACACAAGTTCTACATTGACTGAAGTCAGAGTGCTTGTTCACCCACAGGATCAACCCTCTTTAAGTGTAAGTTGGAAGCTTTCAGTTGTCAAATTTAATAAAATGAATATAGTAATGGATTCAACATTTTTCTTCATTGGACAAATTCATTAACGATTAAAGTTTCAGATTCATATGAATCAAGAATTAGTACCCTTGGGAATGCAAACTCCTTGTTTAAATGTCCTATCCACATATTTTACAAAGATGTTATGTATCAGGAAGTCCAGCATGTCACAAACAGTGAACTTCAGATAACATTTGCTTTCAGTTTGGACAAATTGTCCTCAATTTATGAAAACAGAGATGTAACTCTACCTATGGAATGAAGGTTTATCTTGTTTTTTGTGTGAAAAATCTAACTAGCTATAGGTTCTGTTCTCATTCAGCAAACAATCAAGCAAATCTGAGCTTTGGAGAAACCACGCGGTACTAATTCAGCCTGTGCCAGACACTGTTTTATGACAATTAAGAAAGTATATCCTACATTGTATAAAGAATAGTGGTAAATCTTTAAGACAGAGATCTTGTTGACGTATGACATGGTCATACAATGACAGGAATGACGTGATTTTACTTGCTGGTGAAACAACATATCAGTTGCTTTGTTTAATTGATGTCACTGTTGAGTCGTCCCAATAAAATGAAATTAATTGTTAAATTCTTAAGTTTAAACCTGAGTGGTTATTATTCGTTCTCATACTTATCTCAGTGTCTCAACTGTTGTTTCAAAACATCTAGACCTATAATTTATTTGTATATAATGCAAAATAAATTTACAGATGTATTTTCTCTCTTAGGTTCTTCAATCCATGAACATGCCAGACCATTCTTGAGGTGAAGCCATGACCACTATCTATTTCACACACTTGGATAACGACTGGAGGTCGAATGGTTATCCTTTAGTCAGCTCAAGAGCAGTATCGACCAAGGGGCAGGGTCGCTGCATGTATATGTGCCTGAACCATACGAAACAAGTGGTTGACATTTTTGCTCATGTTTCCAACGATACACACCTCAATTGCTATCAGTATTTTGAAATTCAAGTACTGTCAGTCATCCTAAACATTTGTACTATTGATATGTCATTATGTGTGTAAATAGTATTGATATTCATCATTTACTCACTAAAATGTAGGCTTTGGCTTCATGGGCTTTGGACCACAGAGGCATCGGATCAAGTTGGATTCCACCGTTAGATAAGTTTGGCACCACCACCTCTATTTATTAACATTGCTCACATTGTTATTCTTGAAAATATTGTCCAGGACAATTGTATATAACTGTTCATCATATCTGTATTTGCACTGACCATATCATCAATCTCTTAAGTATTATTTTGCTTAATGATGCAAGTTTTTTGACATATTATATATTTCTTAAAGTCAGCTAAAATAGTAAGTCTGGAATTCACATAAGGTTAAACATGCTACATGTATGTTGTTTGACATCGTGAAGGTGACGTCGTCATATGTTTTTATCAGATCACAGTTATGCTCATTTATCTAAATCGGTTTATCTAAAGGGTACATGTTGGCTCAGTGTGTTACTTGCTGGATTCCCCGGAAAATATTCGACAAACCTCCTTCCATAACCAAACGAGATCTCTGCTAAAGCAGAGTCCATTGTACGATTCCGACTACATCATGAGCATGTGTTTATGAATCGCTATGAAATAGTGGTAATACCAGGTTTTCGCGAAAGCGTGAGCGTATCCTGTCCCATGCTCTTTGAAAACTTCCTACAAAGTGCAAGAGCATGCTCGATTGGACCTCAAAAGTTGTGAAATATTGACACCAAAAGCTGGAGCTTAAGCAAAATTGCTCGACATAAAGGGGCTGACTACTGGAAAGTTGAAGTCATCCGTCTTCTCAAACAGTGTTGAGGAGTGACTGAAATAACGCATGTCTATTTATACCCTCAAGTTTGGAATAAGGTTTACAATTGTTGAAGTATACGCCCAAGGAAAATGATATTGGCATATGCAACTGTCTTTCTATGCAAAATACACAAAAATGAGGTTAATGTTCACTCGGTGTACATGTAATATATAATAAAATAATAAAGTCAACTTTAGTCCATCATCCTTATATTTTTGTTATTTCTGATATAAGAAGATGATGGACTAACGTGGACTTATATATATATATATAATATACAAGAATTTTATGTGATCAGTTTTTTCCATGCTGGAAATTTGCCACAGGGTGGGGTTATTTGAGGCAATTGGATTCCTTTGCTGAGAATCTGATGCATGTAACTAGTAATGACACAGGTACAGGCCTACTAATGACATCTAAATTGAAGTAGACAGGCTCCAAGCACAGGAGTATTTAATTGGATCATTGTTTCCTGGCGAGCAAATGGAATTCAGTCTTTCTTGTCTTGTAGAATGCATTTGAATGACGATATATGAAAATGTTAAAACACGACATAATTTTGTAGGAAAATATGGGTACGGTTGTGACCGACCAGAACCACTGTATTTCATGCTACCATTGGCCTCTAGAAGATTGTTTGAGTTGATGTTATGAGAAAACATTATCCGTGAAACATTTATCGGATTTGAAATGAAGCGTCTGCAGGACGACTTCCAGCGATATCGTCTGGTCAGTTATATCATGGAGGAAACATGTGAGGGAGAGGGCTCTACGCATGCCGAGCCACGGGGAGAGACTTGTAGACGTGAGCGCACGCTTGTGTATAAGATGGCCTCCGCATAAAGGGCGGAAATGACACAAGGCACCCATTTTAAATATTGACTGTACTAGCGTACAGGAGGAATACACAATACGTTGCTTGAAAGGAGAGTTCTCCAGCTCCAGAAAGCATCCGGACGCTTGAGATTCGTGGTTGCCTCTTCCGCTGGACACAGGGTTTGGCGACAGGTAGTAGCTAAAGGATTAGTGGTTGTCTCCAAAACGGAGCCCAGATTCAATTCCATGTCCGACGACCTGTATCCTTCCTCTTCTCTCTATCAACCAAGTTCAGTATAACTTGATCGAGAACACAAGCAGATCCCTTCGTCAACGATTACTTGGCAACCACTTTGGTAGACTATGATACCCACTTCTCAGCTCGGATGTGGAATCATCATGGCATTGTTGGTCCTCAAAGCAACAACCATCCTGAAGGCTTTCACGGACATCTAAAAATTGAATATCTAAAGCACACCCGAGCATTCACGAGTTCCTGTCGCAAATCAAGAAGATTGAGGCTACAGGCAGGGCCAAGAGGCTGCAATTGGATCATGGTGCTATGTTTCGCCTAAGAACAAGAGTCTATCTAACTGGACAAGCGCATCATGCAACTCAAGGATCACCTTCACTTTGGAAGGAAAATTCCCCTTCAACATGCATGAAGTGCCATACTCGCTTGTTCATACGCCAACAATTATGCTTATGTGTAGGCGTCATTTCACTACATGATGGGGGCACATACTTTATTTTATTTTCATTGCATACTTGCACACCAAGTTTAAAAGGACTGATTCATGGTTCGCGAATGCTACATTTGTACCTCATACATAACACAAATTAACAAACGTAGGCACACGAGCTATAATACACAATACCAATGTATATAATTTTAATGTAAAAAAACATTTTGTAATACATGCGTTGTCCTCATAATTAAATATCAGATATTATTCTGTCATACATTGATGTGCTTCTAAGGCTTGTCAAAACGCTGGTTCTGTAAGTGAATGTGGGAACACTGATTTGAAAATATCAACCACACACGTAATTGTGACATATACATAGAGATTATTAGACGAGCATTTGTGTAATACGGATTTTACGAGTGTCAGAATTCTTGTATTTCACAAGCGAGAGCGGAAATAATGCATGAATTCTTACATGAGTTTCGTAAAATCCGTTCGACGCATATGAGAGTGTTATAATTGATTTTTACCCGTTATTTCCTATTCATTTTGAGCTCCCCTTTAGAAGAAAATGCACCTCCGCCTCAGAAAAACATAAATTGTCGAATGACGTCATCTTCAGCGATGACGTCGTTTCTAGTGTGACGTCATTCCGACCTTACGATTTGAATCCGGATGAAGTAAACAATGCACTGGTGCGCGTGAAGGCGTGAACAGGTATTTGCACTAGTGCACATACACTTTTTATGAACTCTGTTATATCTTACCCTGTGGGTAATAAATGCGCATACATGCAAACAATAGCAACAGGAAGTATGACATGGTATTGCTTCGTTGCTGGATAGGTAAATACACCATACGTTTCCTTCAGAACTCCTTGATAGTAATTGAATGTTCATTGTATGCAGGATATCCTAGATTCTACAACTTAGTTAGAAACTACAAGATACTAATTGTTCAGACAGAGGTTTCAAAGCACAATAACCACTACTGATTCATACGAAAGATTTGAAGGCTTCCGTTATATTGTACAAACATATATTTGCGGTTAAATAATATTCAACGTAATTGTGGCAAAGCATTTTGAGCAGAACTCGCGATAGATATCGACAAAGAATTTGTATTTCAGGTTTGAGGAGAGACAGAGGTCTTGAGACTTGGCGATTTTCTATATCCGACTGTGACGTCATATGGTTTGCGTCACTGAGTGGTGTGACGTCATACTAATGACGTGTGAGGTAGAACCTTGCAAGCCTTGTTTTATTTCCTTTTAGCTGTAGTATACGCTTCCAAAGCCTGTAATATATGAAACAAAGAATAAGGATAAAATATACAATGTTTGAGTCTACAGCCCCATACATCACTTATATTAGTGTTACCTATATTTTAAGTGACAGCCCACTCAAAGTATTACACTCAACCTACATGTATTAGCATAATGCACAACAACCCCTCTTACCTGCGATCTAGAAAGGACAGAACCGATGACCCTTGAACCTGCAAATAAACATGAAATATGAGGGACATTCTTCTTAGCGTATACCATACCATATACCGTCGGACCTCTTTATCTCGAACCCCGTTATCTCGAATGTACCCAAATCTCGAACCTATTCTTTGGTCCCTATTTGCCCGCTTATCTCGAATTCGAGATAACTATACAAAGCGCTATTTCGAACTTTGGATTCGGTCCCAACTTGAGCTTTACTATAGAATTTTGTACCTTTTTCTTAAAGTTTGCCTTGCCACATTAACAGTATTGAGGAGCGCAAGTATATTTGAAAGTATTTGACTGTGCTGAAACAGCTCCTATACACTTACGGCAGGAACTGAACAAAACTTACATGGCTGGTACCACCATGCGTGTGTCACTATTGACAGAATAGACCACGTCCATATCCTCGTCACTTAATTCAAAGTCAGACAACTGTAGGAAATAAAAACAGTGTCAGGAATACATGTTCGTGTGAGGAGGAGGTGACGGGGGAGTGAGTGAGTTAGGTTTTAACGCCGCTTTTAACATTATTCCAGTTATATCACGGCGTGTCAGCTTAATGTGGGAGGAAAGCCCGAAGTGATGCAGGTCCAAGACGTTTTCCACTTCGGTGAAACCCATGAGCACGGGTATGGTGCTGACAAAGCTAGAAACATAATCGGGGCGAACCGGGATTCGAACCCACAATCATAGGTTTCTGGCGTGTCCAAGGGACTCAACTCTGCACAGCGAATCGCGGCGCCTTAGACGACTGGGCCACCCGTGCCGCCAGGTGACGGGGGAGGGGGAGGAGGTAGATGATGATGATGAGAAGGTGGGTAAGAAGAAGAAGAGTAGGAGGTGGCGGATGATGAGGAGGAGGAGGAAGACAGGAAGAATGCCACTTTGAAGGGTGGAGAAAGGACTTGATGGTAACAATGGGTTCAAAATAACAGATTGATAAAATAGCATTACATCAGCCACAGCCGATATTTGGACTCATTTGGACAAATTTGACTTAGTGAGTGATTTGTGCTCAACGCCGCATCAACAAACTTGCAGCTATCGCGGCGAGTACAGCAACCCATGCTTGTCGTAAAAGGCGACTAACGGGATCGGGTGGTCAGGCTCGCTGACTTGGTTGAAGCATGTCATCGTATCCCAATTGCGTAGATCGATGCTCATGATCTCAATCACATGGATTGTCTGGTCCAGACTCTACAATTTACGGACCGCCGTCATCTAGCTGGAACATTGCTGAGTGCGGCGTTAAACAACAGACAAACAAACAATGAAATGACAATGTTGCTAGGGTGAGACGTGTTTAACGCCACGTATTTCAGTTATTTGTTTGGTGTCAGGAAAGCTCGAAATGATTTCACGAATAGGTCGAAGAAGTTCTTTGTTGGAACCTAAAGATCAAGTACAGACGAATCTGAGATTCGATGCCACGATAGTAGGATCATGTCACGCCCAAGGGAAGCAACTCAGCAAAACGACTCGGTGTACAGTAAAAACGACACATCTTACCTGGAAATTATGCTTTATCCGCTCCGCTTTCATACTCTTCGTCAGAACTGCATATCCTCTCTGTAGCCCCCATCTCAGGGCTACCTGCGGGGAAACAAATATACCATATTCTGCTAATAAAAGTGACAAAAACATTTCTATAATCATATATATCACTGCTGAAAGCAGATACAATTGTACGATTCCGACTATATCATAAGCATGTGTTCATGAACCATGACCAAATAGGTATGACTCCAGGTGTTCGCGAAAAGATGAGGTGTGGCATAGGTGCTGTAAAAGTTTCGGCATAGGTGCTGTAAAAGTTGTTGCACAAGTGCTGTAAAAGTTGTGGCACAGGTGCTGTAAAAGTTGTGGCACAGGTGCTGTAAAAGTTGTGGCACAGGTGCTGTAAAAGTTGTGGCACAGGTACTGTAAAAGTTGTGGCACAGGTGCTGTAAAAGGTGTGGCACAGGTGCTGTAAAAGGTGTGGCACAGGTGCTGTAAAAGGTGTGGCACGGGTGCTGTAAAAGGTGTGGCACAGGTGCTGTAAAAGGTGTGGCACAGGTACTGTAAAAGTTGTGGCACAGGTGCTGTAAAAGGTGTGGCACAGGTGCTGTAAAAGGTGTGGCACAGGTGCTGTAAAAGTTGTGGCACAGGTGCTGTAAAAGTTGTGGCATAGGTGCTGTAAAAGTTGTGGCACAGGTGCGGCAAAGGTAATCGGGTGACGTTCGAGGACAGTTGTTTGGTCACTGCTTCAAGACATACCGCCTTTTTCGCCGGGCCTCTACATTTAGGGAGAAACACAACACATTTGCTCCCTGTACATCCAACAGGACCAGTGAAAAATTACTTTGGGGAAAAAAACCATCATTTCAGGAAAAATTGTATTTCTCACAAAAAGATCCCACTTCTCCTCCACCCCTACGGAGGTCCTTATGTGGCGTCGCTATTGGGGGATAAACACCCCTTGAAACTCCATTTCAGTTATAACATAGCTTGCCAGCTAAATATGTGTGGAAATCAAACTTGACGCAGGTCGGCGACGTTTACTACGTTGCTGCAACCCATCAATGCAAGTTTAATGCTGACAGACCAACGACAGCACTCTGTGGAGGTATTACAGCACGAATATGTAACGGTGAATTTGGGGCAACACCTTAGCGCGTCCATGGGTCAAATGAACGAAAAACAATTTCTCGTTATTATTATCAATCTCACTTCATAGTTGATCGGGGCACGGGTGGCCCAGTAGCCTAAGGCGCCGCAATTCGCTGTGCAGAGTTGCGTCCCCTGGGCACGCCAGAAACCTATGATTGTGGGTTCGAATCCCGGTTCGCCCCGATTATGTTTCTAGGATTGTCAGCACCATACCCGTGCTCGTGGGTTTCACCGAAGTGGTAAACGTCTGAGACCTGCATCACTTCGGGCTTTCCTCACACATGAAGCTGACACGCCGCGATATAACTGGAATACGGTTAAAAGCGGCGTTAAACACAACTCACTCACACACTTCACAGTTACTCGTGTATGGTTACGGCAATCTGAGGACCTATTCTACGCCGGATCTTCACGGGTCTTATGTTTTCTTCGTAGCCACTCATGTACCTGAGCTGCAGACCTTCCATACTTCTTGCCCACTGCTGCCAGTGTCGGGTTGTTGACAATCCTACGAGAAACCGAGCAACAGGTAAGTATAGACTGGTAGAATATCACATACACTAATACATCAGTTGTTGCTGAGTGAGTGAGCGATCGAGCAACATTCCAGCAATATCATGGCGGGGGACACCAGAAATGGGCTTCACACATTGCATATATGTAGGGAATCGAACCCGAGCCTCCGGCTTGACGAGCGAACGCTACAGTGAATTCTTAAATGAAAATAATTATATTAATAATACCATATTCATTACATATTTTAATATACTAATTACTACGGATTGAAAAAAAAAAACACATAAAAACCCATCCTAATAAAACAAAGAGGGTTGATGAAATTAGTTTTAATAATAATTTCATTTAATTTGACAATTTAAATTTATATAAAATAAAATAAAAGGGAAAAAACCACTGATAACCAAATGATGGCAAGATTGCGAAATATAAGGTGTAAAACTCCAATAGCGTCCGCGTTTAGGGAGGTCATCGGCATGATTTGTGGCATCAGTTATACATAAAATTAACATCGCTTCATCGCCGTGACTTCATCTGACACTCACCCTACATTTCCCGACATACCCCCGAGGGGGCAGTATGCCGTGACTTCATCTGACACTCACCCTACATTTCCCGACATACCCCCGAGGGGGCAGTATGCCGTGACTTCATCTGACACTCACCCTACATTTCCCGACATACCCCCGAGGGGGCAGTATGCCGTGACTTCATCTGACACTCACCCTACATTTCCCGACATACCCCCGAGAGGGCAGTATGCCGTGACTTCATCTGACACTCACCCTACATTTCCCGACATACCCCCGAGGGGGCAGTATGCCGTGACTTCATCTGACACTCACCCTACATTTCCCGACATACCCCCGAGAGGGCAGTATGCCGTGACGGATATTCCCTTACTCTGACAGTATTGTACAAGGTCTTTGTTGTTCAGAAGCGGGTGGATCTCAATCTGAAAGGTAAAGTCAGTCCCTGTACACACCATTGTCTGCCCATCCATGGGTGTGCTCGTGTGAAACAATATACATGAAAATGAAACTGACAGTTATGAAAAATACTATATGAAAATAGTTTGTTCCAGCTAATACAAGGTACGCTGCACGTGTGAGCCATCTTCGTGTTCCTTCAGCCATCGATATGGGGAATGCGATTTATTGTCGGTCGTTTTGGTTTGGTTTGGTTTGGTTTGTTCTTTAACGCCACTCAAGTAAAGTCTGGTCCAGACAATCCAGTGATTGACAACATGAGCATCGATCCACGCAATTGGAATCGCTGACAGGCATAAACCAAGTCAGCGGGCCTGACCATCCGATCCCGTTAGTCGCCTTTTACGGCACGCATGGCTTGCTGAAGACATATTCTATCCCGGATCTTCACGGCCCTATTATCGGGTGTAACACAATTGTTACATGTCACTTTATGCTATCCTATGATATGGTGTTTATGATGTAATGTTTGACTGTTTGTTGCTTAGATGGCACTCAGCAATATTCCATCACCGAACCATTTGCAAGTCCTCGAACTTGATCACCTGCTCTTGCGTCAAGCATAGGTTGCTCGGGACCAAGTACTATCACGGAATCATAACAGGCGAATCGTTAGATTGATGCATACCGTATACTATGGTGTTGAAATGTTTTTATATAACTTGCCCGGACTACCAATTAACCAGAACGTTCCCCCTTTATACACTCAGTCACATGGGCTCGCTTCGTACTGGACCGCCTGAAGAGCGAAAGATCCGGGGTTCGATCCCCAGTCGCGTCATACCAAAATACGTTGAAATATGGTACTTGTTGATACCCTGCCTGGCGCTTGGCAGTAAGGGGCAAATACAAGGAATGGTCGGCTCGGAGTCAGTATACTGTGTCTGAGTGTTGTGTTCGTGTTAAACTGCGGCATGATATCTCAGTGGGCTAGCACTATAACATCGGCTTTGGTCCGGACCAGTACAAGCAGCCACACATACACGTACATGCACGTAAATGCAATAATCTTGGACGCGCCGTTAATCCCCATTTCACCTCACCTCACCCTTTGCACTGCATTCTGATGTATTAGTTTCTGTGTAATTGTACGGTCCATACATTTCTTCAATAGGTAGAACATATAATTGACTATGACATCCACTGAGTTCCAGGCTGCGATTCAATAGTAACTTACTTGGTGGTTTGAAGGTGTGATTTTCAGCCCATCCATGTTCAGTAGTCTTTCAACCTGGCTTAAATTAAAATTGCTAATTCCGATACTGCGAACAAGTCCCTTCTCCACAAGTTTCTCCATTGCCTTAAACAGATACATTGAAGCTTTAAGTCAAAGTATAAAACAGCGTTTACACACGCATACACACGGGAAGCATCAACAGGTAAAACATTGGTCGCCCACTCGTTTAAGGCATCGCAATCGCTGTGCAAAGTTGCGACCCTTAAGGATACCAAATTCCTATGATTGTGGGTTCAAAGTCCCGGTTCGTGCTAATTAAGTTTGTGGGGTTTCAGTACCATACCCGTGATCGTGGGTTTCATCAATGTGGTAAAGATCTAAGACCCGCATCACTTTCCTCCCACATGAAGATGACACGCTGTGATATAACTGAAATACTGCTGAAAGCAACGTTTCACCAAACTCACTTTCTCACTGAGCGTTTGACAGTTTGAGAAGGTCTTCAGCGATATCTGAGCGGTAACACAGACAGTGTAGGTCTTTGTACGGATGCTGGGAATCGGACCCAAGCTTGACGAACAGAATTCCTCATAGTGTATGTTTTCTTTTACCAGACATATCTATGTTGAGGCAGATTTCTGAATATGGAATAACAACAGTCTGAGTGCCTTTGTGCCTTTTGATCACAAGAAATCTCCTCTCAAAGCAGAGTACTTTGTACGATTCCGACATCATTAGCATGTGTTTATGTATCACTACCAAATAGTGATGACACAGAGGTGAGCGTATCATGCTCAACCAATGTCTCCAATCAAAAACACACGCAAAGGCAAGTCAAGCATTCACCTGAACACATTATTTAAGAATATGCTTTTGGGATTTATGGTCAGTCTGACAGCTGTATGACTCGTCACAATAAAGAATCTTTGATTATCCAATGTATTATACCTCCAATCTATTCTGATACAAGTGACATCACCATCTCCCGACGTTATGTCTAATTTGGCGTTATGTCGGCAATAACAATAAAAGAATGGAGATTTGATACACTGAATAAGCGAAATGAGAAATTACTATTACAACTATATGTATTTGTAACAATTGATATATTTGGGATAACACTTTCTTTGTAAAGTACAGATTCTCGTATTTTTTTGGGTTGAGACCTGTCCGGGTTTTTCGAACCCACACTGCCAGAGTGAGGCACCTAATCGCCAGCACGGGACTCAACCAAAACAAGAACGAGAATCTGTACTTTACAAAGTAAGTGTTATCCCCAATATAACATTTGTTACATTTGACCTCTTTCTAAATGGCATTGTGTGTTCATATATGTATTTGGACTACGTTTTTTGAGACATATCATTATTTCGACGGTGCATATAGGATAGGTATTGGGGCATAATTATTGGATCTCTGTAACAGACTTATGCTTGAGAGGTCATGCCATAAGGGATTATTAGGGACCTGCCCCCTAATCGGACCGGTCTACAACCTCTGGTCATACCTTCCACGTGTCCAGGTAATCGATCTTGTGGTCATGAACCGGAGCACTGAAGGTCCGGTCATCGGGGCTGTCCTTGAAAACGGTAAATCTGAGTATTGATATTTCATTAAAAAAATGGTACAGTTCAAATGCTCAGTCTCAAACTTATCATAATAAAGTGCAATTGACATTTTATGTTACCGTAACCAATCACACAAACAAAATGTAACCAAAGCAATAATTTGAAACAAATTGTTTTAATTATTTTCCAAATTCATGTTTACAGAGGTTGTCCATTCGGAACACACTATTGACGGGGATTAAAATATACGTAAGGATATTTAATACCATTTATCCAAATTGACATTGGAAGAAGGAACTGCTTCCAGTCTGATGACAAAGAAGTTAATGTTGTTTATTCCTCATTTAGCCACACGATATAGCCAGATAACTATTGAGACAAACTCGTTTGTTAATTGGTTTTCTGGCTTATCGGACTGATCTAAAAGTTTTCAAACCCTATTGAAGTCGACTCTAAGATAAGCGCGGAATACTGGGGTACTGTTCTTTTCGGTTTTCAGTGAGTGTGTGAGTGAGTTAGGTTTAACGCCGCTTTTAACAATATTCCAGTTATATCGCAGCGTGTCAGCTTAATGTGGGAGGAAAGCCCGAAGTGATGCAGGTCTCAGACGTTTACCACTTCGGTGAAACCCACGAGCACGGGTATGGTGCTGACAAACCTAGAAACATAATCGGGGAGAACCGGGATTCGAACCCACAATCATAGGTTTCTGGCGGGCCCATGGGACGCAACTCTGCACAGCGAATCGCGACGCATTAGACGACTGGGCTACCCGTGCCCCCTCTTTTCGGTAAACCTCGGCGGCTCAAGGGAATAAAGTTGTAATGCTCGTAGTTTTATCTATGGAATATCGTGCTCAGCATTTTGACAGAACACTAAGGACAAACGGGCGGTGGGGTAGCCTAGTGGTTAAAGCGTTCGCTCGTCATGCCGAAGACCCGGGTTCGATTCCCGACATGGGTACAATGTGTGAAGCCCATTTCTGGTACCCCCCGCCGTGATATTGCTGGAATATTGCTAAAAGCGGTGTATTACCATACTCACTCACTCAGGACAAATAATCATTCAACTTCATGATCCGTAGTGAGTGAGTGAGTGAGTGCCTTGGTTCAGCGCCGCTCATCCCACGCCTTCAAGATATGCAGTCAAGAAAGTCACTGGGCCTGACTACCCACTTCAGTCAGTCGCATCTTACTACCAGTATCGGTTGAATGAGATAAATTCTAACCACAATCCTGATGGTGGTTTCCAGTCAGCATGTGCTATGACTATCTCACCTCTGTGGGTGTAGGCCAGTGTACCAGGTACAGATCCAGATAGGCTACACCAAGGTCTTCCAGAGACAGCCTCACCGCTTCCTCAACTCTCCCCGGTGCCATGAAGTTGGACCACAGCTGAAACAACGCAAAAGTGTCAGTCCAATGGTAAAATCTCTTTAGAAGCTTAACGCTGCAATAAGCAACATCACGACGGCGACTCAAAATAGCGTTTGTTTGTTTAACGTTGCATCAGGCAACATTACGACGGCGTTTCAAATCTCGTATATCAGTTTTTGACTTCATAATTGATCAGCATGAAATCCCCGGGATTTATCTTCCAAATGAAATTATCTGAATTAATGCGTCTTGGGTACATAGTATTGACCCTTGAACTGTGTTTGAAATAGTAATCGGGCGGCGGGGTAGCCTAGTGGTTAAAGCTTTCATTCGTCTCGCCGAAGAACCGGGTTCGGATCCCCACATGGGTGCACTGTGTGAAACCTATTTCTGGTGACGCCCGCCGTGGAATTGTTTGAATATTGATAATAGCGGCGTACAACTCAAATAGTAATCGTCCGAATATTGGGTTCCCGGTTTAACGGAGTTCTGACTAGGGTTTCCACTGTGTGTATCTGTGTATGTCAACAGATAATGTTTTCTTATCTATCACCAGAAATGTTTTTGAAACATGGGTATATCCATTGCTTTGCTTCCTAAAAACTGTTTATGTAACGTAATTAGCTCTGTGTCTAACAAACAAACCTTAACGAGTGCGTGAGCTGGGTTTAAAACCATATACGTATTTAACCTGTATCGTTTATCTCTTATACATAAGAACATGGTTAATTTTGGCTTTGAGGCTGGTGTTATGTAGCAGTATATATTGTAGAAGATAGTGATGAGAGTTTGTGACGGCAAGTGAATGAATGTCAACAGCTACTGTTACGAGATTATTAAATCTCTCAACACAATCGACATGTACAGTGTCAATTTATGGACATTCGTGAGTTTATTAACATTTGTTATCGGGTTTGTTACTCATTGCAGTCACAGCTTTGACCAGTTGTATTGCCTCTTGTGATGGTCAACGTAACCCTGTTTGAGTTCTTAACGAACAGATTTCTGGGTCAAACTTGGGAATCAACTCGCAACAACAGTTTGTGATCCAGTGCATAGTTCGTGTAATAATGTGACTTACTTTTGACGTAATGAAGAGCTCCTCTCTCGTCACTGTTTTGTCTTGTATCTTCTCCTTGATGGCCTGACCTACGTCTGTCTCGTTGTTGTAATACCACGCTGCATCCAAATGACGGAAGCCGACGTCAATGGCTGTCTTCACAGCGTCTATCATGACCCTGTCATTGACCTACAGTGTAGACATCATTATGTTTGTTGTTTAACGCTGCACTCAGCAATATTCCAGCTATATGACGGTGGTCTGTAAATAAACGAGTCTGGACCAGACAATTCAGTGATTGACATCATGAGCATAGATCCACGCAATTGGGATACGATGACATGCATCAACCAAGTCAGCGAGCCTGACCACCCGATCCCGTTAGTCGCCTTTTAAGACAAGTATAGTCGCCTTTCACGGCCAGCATGGGTTGCTGAAGACGTATTCTACCCCGGATCTTCACGGGTACATTATATATTATTTCTTTCAAGCAACAATCCGATTAGCGGGAGTAATTGAGTATAGTTTTACGCCGCTTCAAGCTCTTCGGCGTGACGAGCGAACACCTTAACCACTAAGCCCTTACCACCCTTATCTGATAGCAAATGAACGAGTAAGCTAATGTTGTTTTACGTCGTAGTAAGACATACCAGCTATATGTATATGCCGGAGGTTTGCATATAGTGGGCATGATTCTCAGTGGCTGATAGCACGAACAACGATCTACGCCGTCAGGGTATGATGACACACCGCGACAGCCTGATTAAACTTAGTCGCCTCTGACGGCAAGCAACAGAGTGCTGGGACCAATTCTAGTGAGTGAGTGAGTATGGTTTTACGCCGCATTTAGCAATATTCCAGCAATATCACGGCGGGGGGACACCGGAAATGGGCTTCACACATTGTACCCATGTCGGGAATCGAACCCGGGTCTTCGGCGTGACGAGCGAACGCTTTAACCACTAGGCTACCCGACCGCCCCGAGGACCAATTCTAACCGAGGAGGCCATTGGTGGTGGAGGAATGCGTATAACATACAACTTAAGTGGACAACGTAGTGGTAAAAGAGTTCGCTCATTACACCGATGGCTCGGGTTCGATTCCCACACGGGCACAATTTATGAAGCCCGTTTCTGGAGTTCCTCACCGTGATGTTGCTGAAATATTGAGTCAACCCAAGCGAATTCAGCAGACGCATTTCAAAATTATCGTATCTCTTCCAGTTTCAATAAAATCAGTAAACGCACTATCGTGTCGGTAGACCGTCTGGTCAACAATCACTGGAGTCTTGATTGTTTACTGTCCGCCCTCATTTGGCAGGAGTATTCCTTCGTTTGTCGATATTCCAGTTTTATGAAGGCGGTCTGTATATAATCGCACCAGAGTCTGGACCAGACAATCCAGTGATGACAAGACCATTGATCTCCACAACTTTGAAATAATGACATGCATCAACCAAGTCAGCAAGTCAGACCACCCGATCCCGTTAGTCGCCTATTACCACATGAATGGGTTGTCGACGGAAAATTCTAGCCCGGATCTTCACGGGTCAGGCGTTTCCTAGAACACTTTATAGTACAAGTTTTAAAGGAACACGTAAATACCATACCACCAGCTTGTTGAATGTCCCAAATCCCACTGCAGGCATAGAAAGGCCATTATTTAGTGACATGGTCATGGGGGTGTGTTCGGCCATAGCGTTAACAGGTTAGCTTCTGGTTGAAAGGAGACGCTGACCGACGGCAATGACAGTACGGGTAAGCGATAGTGTATGACCTACTAAATAAATCCTGATCATGTGTGTAGCACGTGTCTTTAACGTGTCGTCGCGGATGTGAATGATACGGTGGGAATATAACGTATTTAGCATGCGATAAACAGGGTTGAAGGACCGAGGTGACCCATCACTCCACAAGCGGCACTTGTAGGTACACTGAAGGGTACTTGAATGGAGATTGTGTCGTAGGGTAGTAATCATAAGAAAGGTACGTATCGTTTCGAAAGTACATGTTGAGTAGACATGCGACGTATGGATTTCAACTTGATTAAGTAGAGATATTCTATGGACAACAACTTCTTTATTTACTGTAAAGGCGACGTTTGTATAAAGATCCTTATATTGTTGTCAAGCAAGCCCATCCGTCAACTTTAAAGTAATGCCTATTAAACAATGGATTTCAACTTGTTTCTTTCTTTCTTTATAGGTGCTGATACCTATACCATATCCTTTTTGTTTGTTTGTTTGTTTGTTTGATACAGTGTGACGCAGCAATGTAATGTTTCGCCACTTTTACCAATATCCCAGCAATATCTCGGCGGGTAACACCAGAAATGAGCTTCACACATTGTACCAATATTTGGAATTGAACCCGGGTCTTCGGTGTGACGAGCGAACGCGAACCACTAGGCTACCCGACCGCTCCTTATAAGTAAATGAATAGAAAACCTTACTTGTAACTCCAACGAAAGGAACTTTTTTGTCCCAAATGAATTAATCTTCCATATGTTTACAATATTGTACAAATGTTCCGCTCATTATACATTATTATTTATTCTCGAAATCAAATGAAAAATACCACGTAGAGACATCCTAACCCGCGATCCGATGGCTACAAACTCTGTTCGTCAACTGCGATGGATGGAAGTATGCGGTTCAACATGAGTTTCCACCGTGTTTCTTTGCTAGTTTTTGTGAACCAAAAAACCCATAACATTTCACATTAAAAGTATGGATGAAAATTTAAGCAAATATTTTTTGAAATCACAAAACAAATCAAAACATTCTCTAATTCTCGTGTTGTAAGCATTTCATTGTCTTATGTACATCAATAAAAGATATGCGTACAGTTACTATCAACTTGTCCCTCTGAGGCAGAAACATGTTAAACTATTTACTTTCGTTGACAGATATTTGTTAACACCAAGCTATGATTTACATAGGAGTTGTTTGTTTGTTGTATAACGCCACTCTCAGCAATATGACGGCTGTCTGTAAATAATCAAGTCTGATAAAAGACAATCCAGTGATTGACTCCATGAGCATCGATCTACGCATTTGGGATACGAGGACATGTATGAACCAAGTCAGCGAGCTTGACTACCTGATCCTGTTAGTCGCCGCTTACAAGCATAATCGCCTGAAATATTTACATAGGAGTCACTGACCGATGCGTACGTCCATCATGTAATACTGAGGCTGAATTGTATTTCGTTTGAGAGATTAAGTGAAATACAATAATGCTCTTGCCTGTGAACAGCATATAGTATAACATTAAACATGATGCCCCTGTTTCTCGGTCCTCGGCCCAGGGAGAAGAGCATTTAAATCCTACTTGAGTTGGTATATGAACCCCGGCACGTTCAATTGTGACTGTCACCTATTCGAGCACTACATAACGAGTAGTAATACAAATGGCACCATACACGTAATACGACCTACGTGGTAGCACGTGAACTTGTGATAGACCACGGGTCACCGATCAGGTGAGGTTTAGCATCATCGACCTCGGAGAGTAGTTGGGTGACCGTGTTCGCCAGTTTGACTTCCGAGAGTTTCTAGGGCTTCGGTCATGTCCCACACTGAAGCACATGTAGCACATGTGGTGTCTCTTCAGTCAAGTGGCTTTGTTCATCCATTAGTGAATGGGTACCTGGTAGGATGAGATGGGAATGTGGGCTTCGGTAATGTCCCACACTGAAGCACATGTAACACATGTGGTGTCTCTTCAGTCAAGTGGCTTTGTTCATCCATTAGTGAATGAGTATCTGGTAGGATGAGATGGGAATGTGGGCTTCGGTCATGTCCCACACTGAAGCACATGTAACACATGTGGTGTCTCTTCAGTCAAGTGGCTTTGTTCATCCATTAGTGAATGAGTATCTGGTAGGATGAGATGGGAATGTGGGCTTCGGTCATGTCCCACACTGAAGCACATGTAACACATGTGGTGTCTCTTCAGTCAAGTGCCTTTGTTCATCCATTAGTGAATGAGTATCTGGTAGGATGAGATGGGAATGTGGGCTTCGGTCATGTCCCACACTGAAGCACATTTAACACATGTGGTGTCTCTTCAGTCAAGTGGCTTTGTTCATCCATTAGTGAATGAGTATCTGGTAGGATGAGATGGGAATGTGGGCTTCGGTCATGTCCCACACTGAAGCACATGTAACACATGTGGTGTCTCTTCAGTCAAGTGGCTTTGTTCACCCATTAGTGAATGAGTATCTGGTAGGATGAGATGGGAATGTGGGCTTCGGTCATGTCCCACACTGAAGCACATGTAACACATGTGGTGTCTCTTCAGTCAAGTGGCTTTGTTCATCCATTAGTGAACGAGTATCTGGTAGGATGAGATGGGAATGTGGGTTTCGGTCATGTCCCACACTGAAGCACATGTAACACATGTGGTGTCTCTTCAGTCAAGTGCCTTTGTTCATCCATTAGTGAATGAGTATCTGGTAGGATGAGATGGGAATGTGGGCTTCGGTCATGTCCCACACTGAAGCACATGTAACACATGTGGTGTCTCTTCAGTCAAGTGGCTTTGTTCATCCATTAGTGAATGAGTATCTGGTAGGATGAGATGGGAATGTGGGCTTCGGTCATGTCCCACACTGAAGCACATGTAACACATGTGGTGTCTCTTCAGTCAAGTGGCTTTGTTCATCCATTAGTGAATGAGTATCTGGTAGGATGAGATGGGAATGTGGGCTTCGGTCATGTCCCACACTGAAGCACATGTAGCACATGTGGTGTCTCTTCAGTCAAGTGGCTTTGTTCACCCATTAGTGAATGAGTATCTGGTAGGATGAGATGGGAATGTGGGCTTCGGTCATGTCCCACACTGAAGCACATGTAACACATGTGGTGTCTCTTCAGTCAAGTGGCTTTGTTCATCCATTAGTGAATGAGTATCTGGTAGGATGAGATGGGAATGTGGGCTTCGGTCATGTCCCACACTGAAGCACATGTAACACATGTGGTGTCTCTTCAGTCAAGTGGCTTTGTTCATCCATTAGTGAATGAGTTTCTGGTAGGATGAGATGGGAATGTGGGCTTCGGTCATGTCCCACACTGAAGCACATGTAACACATGTGGTGTCTCTTCAGTCAAGTGGCTTTGTTCATCCATTAGTGAATGAGTATCTGGTAGGATGAGATGGGAATGTGGGCTTCGGTCATGTCCCACACTGAAGCACATGTAACACATGTGGTGTCTCTTCAGTCAAGTGGCTTTGTTCATCCATTAGTGAATGAGTATCTGGTAGGATGAGATGGGAATGTGGGCTTCGGTCATGTCCCACACTGAAGCACATGTAACACATGTGGTGTCTCTTCAGTCAAGTGGCTTTGTTCACCCATTAGTGAATGAGTACCTGGTAGGATGAGATGGGAATGTGGCTGCAACCTTCTAGCGCCTCACAGGTAGCTCAAGTGGTATACTCCCAAGGAAGCTGAGAATGTAAATCGAGTACACACTAGTACTGATCCATTGACTGCAGTAATGAAGAAGAGCCTTGAGCATGTTATTAGGGCGTGGAGTTAAAGCATTATACATATGCACTATTATTATGATGAGGATTATGATTATTATTATGAGGTTGGTGTAGGATACAATTCAACCTTATATGGATTGTCACATATAAAAAGCAGAACTAAGGATATACAGCACACATTATTACAAACGAAAATACAAATACTTTAGGCTGATTACATTTATTACACTCAGCAATATTTCACATCAGATTAAATGACATTATATTACAAAAGATAATAGTGTTGAGAGTTCCTTGTTTTACACAGAAAAGCAGTATAGTCATACAAACACTGTTCCTACAGGGTCCAAATATGAATATAACATTCCACACTAAAATAGAATTCTGTCATAACATTCAAATGTCCTTATTACACATGTTCAGGTGTCCAATTTAAAGGTCCGTGATAAATGTCCGAGATGGGATCGCGAGTAGGAGAAATCACACTAAGCCCTGAAGTCAGGAAAATGACTAACTTCTAGGTGGCAACTCTCATGTATTACAAAACCAGAAGTCAAGAACATTGAAAAGTATACTGAACCGCAAAAGAAACGTCACCATCGATAGATATATGAGAAACCTTATTTGTCCAAACATTGTAAATATACTTTGAGACATATTAAAAAGATGAAACTTGGCAAAAACTGATCATCAAGGTTGAAATTAAAGTGTCAAATGTTCTTAAAGTGAAACGCAACACTAGTCTCTGAGAAAATGGCATCACAAGTCAGTATCTCGTGTGTCCGCCATGTGCATCGATGACTGCCGTGCATCGTCGATACATGGAATGGATGAGGCGGTTGATGAAGGCCATAGGCACTTGAGCCCACACTCTGAGGAACGCCTTACGCAGTTCTGCTGCAGTTGTCGGCCTTGGTCGGACGTCATTCAGCCGTCTTTGAATCTCGTCCCACAGGTGCTCAATGGGATTTAAATCGGGACTGAGGGCAGGCCACTGCATGGTTCTGATGTCATCCTGCTGGAGGAAGTCTCTTGTTGCTCTCGCAGTGCGGGCACGGGCGTTATAACGGTGAAACTCGTGGTTGCGGCGACTTGCCAAATGAGGTATGGTATGTGGTCTCAAGACTTGATCAATTTACAGAGCTGCTGTGACACCATTGCCTCTCCCTGGACCGATGTTCTGGAAGACCACAGGGCCGAACCTTTGTGCAAGACCAATTCCACCTCACACCATGATGCTCGGACAACCCCACGAGTCTCTCTCAACAACACAAGCATCCGAATAACGTTCCCCGCGGCGTCGCTAGACTCTTTCTCTCTCTCTCTCTCTCTCTCTCTCTCTCTCTCTCTCTCTCTCTCTCTCTCTCTCTCTCTCTCTCTTCTGCTGTTGAGATACAGTAACGGCTCTCGTCTGAGAAGAGGACTCTTCTCCACTGCTGGTGGCGCCAATGCTGGTGCTGTGTTGCCCACTGAAGACGGTCCCGGCGATGACGTGGTGTCAGAATGGGTCCTCGGTGTGGCCTGTGACAGTGGAAGTGTCTGCTCGTCAATCGTCGACGCACGGTGTCCGCATTAATGTATCGTTGGTGTGTACACATGGTGTGTATCATTGTATTGTGTACAGTTATTGTTATTCAATAACTGAAATAGAACATTTAACCCTATTCAACGAGAACTTAAAACATGTAGGCTAAACATACAACATCAACGCCAGAGAATTATCAGTCTCGATTATCTGCCGCAACAGATTCCATAAGGCGTAAAAGGCAAAAAAGTGGTGAATAGGCAGATACTAGTGGTAAATAGGCAGATACTAGTGGTGAATAGGCAGATACTAGTGGTGAATAGGCAGATAATAGTGGTGAATAGGCAGATAATAGCGGTGAATAGGCAGATACTAGCGGTGAATAGGCAGATACAAGTGGTGAATAGGCAGATACTAGTGGTGAATAGGCAGATACTAGTGGTGAATAGGCAGATACTAGTGGTGAATAGGCAGATAATAGTGGTGAATAGGCAGATAATAGCGGTGAATAGGCAGATACTAGTGGTGAATAGGCAGATACTAGTGGTGAAAAGGCAGATACTAGTGGTAAATAGGCAGATACTAGTGGTGAATAGGCAGATACTAGTGGTGAATAGGCAGACACTAGTGATGAATAGGCAGATGTTAGTGGTGAATAGGCAGATACTAGTGGTGAATAGGCACATATTCGTGGAGAACAGGAACATATTAGTGGTGAATAGGCACATAATAGTAGTGAATAGGCACATAAAAGTGGTGAATAGGCTCCTAAAGGTTTGACCAACAAAATATCAGAGTTTTGCTGTTTATATTTACAACACTGATACCTGTGAAAGACTAATAGTGACACTTTCTTATTGTTTGCTTACGGATTCCACCAACAGCTGGAAACAGTCACGATGAAAAACAAAATCAAAGCAAAATACATTTATTATTATTTAACTTCATAAGCCTTCACAAAAGTAACTACATATACGTGTTATTGTAAAAATGCAAAATCTCTGCACTTTTATTCAGCCACACAAATTATTTATTTTATTTATTTTTGATTTTTGATTATTGTTTCGACTGACCAAAACCACTGGACATAAATCATAGAATCAAAATATAGTGGCCTTAGCTTTAGGCTCTGCTTGTGACACTGGCATGTGACCTTATCGAGCAATCTTTTTCACCAATGCTGTCCATCCTTCAGTTCGTGCCCGGCTTTTAGTCATAGCTGCAAGAATAAAGTATTAGGCCTCAATAAATGAATTATTACATGTTCATTTAGTTTATTGTACATATGTGCAGCAGAAGGCATTTGTTACATCTATATCTATATACAGGGCACCTGTTGACATTAACTGGCAATGCCTTTGAAGCATGAATGCTTAGTATGACTGGGTTCCATGCAGGTGTCAATCATGGCAAGTGTAGTAACAAAGCAACACACGTAGCTAGTTTCTACCGTCCGTAGGTACTTGAGGGCATTGGAATGAAATAAAAAGCGAGGTGAGGCGGGTGGGAATGAAAAGCTGAAAATAAATCATTTTAGACATGTATAAGCTCACGTCACTTTTCTGTGCGTGTGTCTCCCATGTTTCAGGAACCAGAGTAACAGTGCAGACCTTCATCAGAGGATGTGTCAACATGTCGAGGTTCAACTACCCAATCAGAAAACTGTAAGTCGGCTGTCCTCTTAATGTAGGTGGGGTACAGGTGACCAAGTCACGGGTGCAGAGTAGCCTCCCTTGTGCAGAGTAGCCTCCCTTGCACAACACTATACCAAGCTCTTTCACGTAACTCCCCCTTACATTCTCATGATACCAATTACATTACATTTGAAATGAAATAGAAATTCAAATTGACAAACAAACAAAAACGAAAGAGTATTTGGCGTCACGACAGTCATCACTTGTGTGTAAACGTACAGGTCAATTGGTTCAACTCCATGCATAGTTGCAGACTACCTAGCACAGTCAGGAGCTGGTGCGAGCTCTGTAAACGGGCTATATAGCTGTGAGGAGCTTGGAACTATGTCTTTTGGTTGCTTGGTTTGTTTGTTGTTTAACGCCGCACTCAGCAATATTCCAGCTACATGACGGCGGTCTGTAAATAATCGAGTCTTGACCAGACAATCCAGTGATTAATATCATGAGCATCGATCAACGCAATTGGGATGGATGACATGCATCAATCATGGCAGCAAGCCTGACCATCCGATCCTGTTGGTCGCCTCTTACGACAAGCATAGTCGCCTTTTACGGCCACTATATCTGCACTCGTGGGTAACCAAATGGTAACCAATTGTATTCTCATGGCCATGGCCATATGTTCAAAATATTTATAAAAGTCACTACATACTGAGTAAGTTCCATCTCATGTTCAGTGACTATTGTAACTTCCGCAGGTGATTTACTGATCACTAGAAATGAATTCTTTAAAGCTGCTCTCGTGGTTGAAAAATAAAGTAAAGAACATGTCGACAATTGTCTCTAATCCATGCACTCAACAATAATTGTGCTATGACAACAGAAACAAAATAATGTATGTTACAAATAATGAAGAAAGCAGTTTTTGCCCCGTCTCATTCATTCTTGTTTTTCCAGTTTACTGTTAAAGTTATCCACGATGTCTTCAGGACGAATTCCAGTAGGAGAACATTTAGTAACCCTTACGATGTATTTTTCAACTGAAGTACAGATATATAAAAACGATTGCATTTCTCTCTTAAGTAAGTTTCATGCAGAAATGGAGACTGTGTATAGATAGTTTTACACAGCTTTAAGCAATATCCAAACAGTTTCTTTACAGAGGGCTTTTTCCTCAGATCCTTGATGAAGTCTTCAATCAGAAGGCAAACCAATCATTCCAGTTCTGAGATGAGTTGGGGAACCATTCATTATTACAATTTCCTAAATCATCTCAACAAAATCGAGAAATTGTCTTTGAAGAAATATTGCATTCGGTTTTGTAGGATCAAACTTAATTCAATGTTAATGCTAAAAATGAAAACAACAAGATCTGAAGAAACTCTCGAAATAGCAACAGGAATATTAAATTCGACAGGTAGACATGGGCATCAATAATGTCAATTTGCATGGCGATACATACCTTCAAAGATTGCACTATCTACAAATCCCGATAGACATTTATTTAAAGCGGGTACGTCGGCTTTAAATCTGAGTTTTGTGTACTCAATATCTTGATCAGGAACTTCCCTGATCCCCTCCAGACTCCTCATTATCGTAGGATACATCTGTATCATCTCGACAGCATCTGCAGACTCCTTCCATTTTGTGAAATATCCCTGTGTTGTTTCAATCATAGCGATGGTCTGTTCTTGAGCTTTTGTTCTAGTTTGTACGCTGGTCAATGCCTGCTGTCTTTCCTCTTGAAGATTTGCTAATTGTCGTTTTCTGTGATATTCCAATGCATCCTTCAAGCTATTGTATATGGTGTTTATGTCGTCTTCACTCTGTTTTGTAATGTCGAGTATAGTCCGCTTCTGTTCAGCGCCTTTTTGTAGTGCTTGTTTTGTTGACACTGACGTCTTTGAAATAAGCTGAAGGTTTCTTTCGATCTGACCTCTTTTAGCTTCTGCTGCATTTTCAAGTTTCTTGATATCATGGTCTTTATGATCCACAATGCAGCAAGACACACAGCAGAGATGCTCATCAGTGTTGCAGTAGAACTCAATCTGATGAGTTGGGTGACTTTGACAGAAGTGACCTCTCTGAAAGTGTGCCTGGGGATCTCTTAATAATTCATCTAAAGTGATGACTTTATGGTTCTTGGTCAAGCGGTGACGTCTATGTGCCGAAAGACATGCTGTACAGATGAAAGACAAGCATTCCTGACATCTAAATTCAGCTTCATTTCCATCTGGACAATCCGTGCAAAGGGTTTTCTTTTCAAGCTTGATCTGTAGATATTCTGTCAGTTTATCCCTCACTGGATCAATCGGCAAGGTGTTAGCATTTCCTTTGACGGCTTGAACGTGTCGACACAATGGACATGTGATTTTGCTCCCCCCCTCTTTTGAAAGCAGGGTCTGCAGACAAGATGTACAGAACGCATGTAGACAGGAATTGAGAAGACGGGGACGTCGGCCTGTCTGGTTGAAGTGTTCAACGCAAACAGGGCATTCCAAGAAGGTATCCTTGAAATCTGCGACGTCAAGTTGACCATGGACGTGCCTCGCTATTGATGTAAAACAGATATGTTTGCTTTTTGACATACGTGTACTAAAAAGACATTAAAAGAATTAAAAATAGTGCCACAGCACTGTAGTTCACCTGGATATGCAGTAAAATGTTCCGAATGTCAACAAACCCAAAGCTAGTAACTGCATGTTTATTCAAACTAATAAATGTAATGTTTGTTTGTTTGTTTGTTTAACGCCACGTCATTCAACTTATATGACTATAGATTGCACAACACCGATGCAATGCACAACGCTTAAAGTTAATTGTTGATATTTTCCTCTTTTTTAACAAAAAGTGAGGAAATTATTAGTTTTGTTAAATTTATGACAAGTCAATCTTTTGATGCATGTCTCAGCAAATTTGGTTCAATGGATACTGAGCATGAATTAAGAAACATCCTCCACAACATCGGGTGCTTTATATTTCAAGTGTATTATAAAATATAACAAAATAATAATTGAATCACAATGTTTGAACAAAACACCATGCCGTCATAAGGAGGATGGGTTAGGTGAAATGGAGTCTAACGTCGCGTTCAAGGTTATTGCACATATATGCGGTGTGTGTGCTTGTTTGTACTAGTCCGGACTATTGCTGCTATTATAGTGCTAGCCCACTGAGATACCATGTCGCAGATTAACATGAATATCCCACTCAGACACAGTCTGCTGACTCCGAGACGACCAGTCCATGTTTAAGTCCCTTCAAGCCGAGCTCCTAGACAGGGTATCAAAAAGTACCATCTTTTAACGTCTTTAGGAGTGACGCGGTCGGGCTTTGAACCCCCAACCTTCGACTCTCCGGGTAGAGGCTCAATCCATTAGACCTCGGAGCCGGTCGTCATAAGAAGCAACGCGACTGTCAAACGAAGTTCAGCGTCATCAGTACAGTAGTGTTTGAGTGTGAAAGTTTGAGGTATTATTGTATTTCAGCCTAGGTAAAGTAAAACATGTAAATAATAAGTATATCAACAACTGCTGACAAAAGACAGCACCACATAACAGATTTGTATTTGAAACTAATTGCAGTGTTGGAGACGATATTTACAGAGTCAAGACTTCAATTGGGGGTAAATTAGAAGGCACTGTCAACGCGTTAATGTCAAATATCAATATATCGCCAGACTATTCATATACCAAATATCATTATATTTTGCAACATAGGTGTGTCATTATATTTTCAGCCATTGGGAAATCCATTTCGGACCTTTTATATACAAACTGGCGCAATATTTCAGTTTTTTATTTAGTTCTGTGAGCTATGAGGATGATGTCGCTGCCCGATAATGGATATACAAAACCATGTCATACGCTCATTTGGTATTCAGCTAGAATAATTGATTACACTTTTCATAAAGAATAAAAGAAAACAAGAAATTCTTACCATGCATGTGCATGTGATATATCATTGTTTGTTTGTTGTTTAATGCAGCAATGTATTTCAATATTACAGCCGTATCGCAATACAATGTCTAAAAACTTGTCAAGGTAAGGTGCCAAATTCTATCACCAAAGGTTATGATTGGAGAACCAAAAAGTAGACTTCAGTAACTTAAATCAAAGATGGCTGTGGGAACCGATTGTGCATCCTTCTTGCTTGTTTCTCTATGCATATGACTATGAATTTCTGCTCGCCAGTGCTCGGATGACCAAATCTAAACAAGGTAATATGGCCAAGAAGTTAACTTAAGTTTCAGGAAGTTCAATAACCATCAAATAGCCGATTCCCCTCTACTGATTTACCCACCTGAACTAGAAAGATATTTCTTTAATTGTGATCCGGAAATCAGGACCCATTCCTATATCTCCTTTCACCCACTCTTATAAACCTATTCATTGGGATCGCTATTAAGAGACTTCTTTCGATAGGCATTAAAACCTATTGTGAGGTTTTACTTTCCAGTCGGGTTAAATCTCATAAACAGGGACGTTGTAATGTCCCTGGGATTTTATATAATGTCCCGGGTATTTTATTAATATAAGTTCCGTTCAGATTGTAACATGTAATGAAATGTAAAATCAAATCACCAATGTTTTCTTTATATTCCCGAGGATCGAACTCGCAACCTTCACATTTGTACCCCAGTGAGTGTACCACGAGGCTACAGAGGTGTTGATAACCTCTATGGTTTTTAGAATGTCCTTTTCAAGAACCGTACGCCAGCAACAGATATTTTCGCGCGTTTCCTAAGGTTCATGGAAAGTATGTTCGAAACATAAAAATGTTGATAATGTTGTTTTAAGTTTCTTTTTTCGGATTATAAGCATGGAAAAACACTTTTCCTCGGTTTTGGTAGACAGAGCATGCCCTAGTGGTCGGGAAAAACCGCGGGGGCTTCGCCCCCTTGGTTTTTCCCTCTCCAAAGGGCATGCTCTGTCTACCAAAACCTAGTGAGCGTGTTTTCTCCAATACATCACCACTCGTCCCCTTCCGTCCTCCACAAGAATATAACCAACTACCCGCCGCCATAGGGCACATTAGAATTGTTCATGTAGTAGTGAATACAAATTATATAAAAGTCCCACAAAGCCTTAAAAGGAGATAGCCACTTGTTCCGCGTTATGTCATCAGAAACATTTATTAAATGTTAAATTAATACGCACAAAAGGACCCTTCTTTGGAGAAAATAACTCTGTCTTGATAAGTGTCTCTTAGATGAGGCTAACATCAGTAGCTGCTGTGAACACTTGGCTCCATTGCACACACTATGCACGAAGTAAATTAACATAGATCGAGGGCATAACTGTGTAAACAAATAATTTACGGGATCAATTTTCGAACATTTGTGTCTTTTGGTAGGTTACGGTAAGGGGCGGGATCACCACTTCCGGTTTGAAAGTGAGGCTTCTTCAGCGGAAATTTCCTACTTTCTGTTTGATAAACTGGTATGCGTCCCGATGTCCTTGGTGTATACGCGAAATAGGTCACATATACTGCCATAATTGTATAACCTATAACACTGTTCATAGTGTTGCGAATCGGAGCCATGGGAATATGTTCCTGCAGTAACTAAGGTTGCCGTCATGTATCGAACACTTATAAACGTGTTTACTCGTCAATAACAATTGTATACCCTCCTAGTCTAGAATTCTTAGCTTATCTGACATATACAAAAGCTTCCCACTGACGTTACTGAAAATGAATTCAGCAAATTCCCAATGCAGTTTAACAAGTGATACAGGAATATATTTATTCAGTGGGTGTAAATGACAGAAAAGAAAATACCAGGTAAAGTATGCCTACCTGCACCGCCTTCCGCCATGTTGTCAGACACACAATTAATATACGTCACAAAACCGTTCAATAGTGACCACTCGTGTCATTTCGGAACAAGACGGACAATTCGTATTGGATTCATTTCAAAAGCAGTTCTTTCCTGAAAACTGTGGGGATCGTTAATACGTACCAGAACTTACACCGAGTGTGCACAGCGGTCTATGGACAGGACATAATCATACACTTGTAATTATTAAGTTAGATGGATACTAGAAAATGTTTTATTTCGTTTTACCAATAGACGTGTGTGTGTGTGTGTGTGTGTGCTCGTGCTAGTCCGGACTAATGCCTGTTGTATGGCACTAGCCAGCTGTTCCATGTTACACTTTGTCTTCGGTGACTGAGGTTTCAGCGTGATACGATGCACACCTATACAATTCTCATGTCGTTATCTGCCTTCTTACAATTCAAGACAGAATTTACAAGCGAATGTTCCAGAACATTCTCATTCTCAAGCGTAACACCGTGAAGATCTGGGATAGAATAGGTCTTCAGTGACCCATGCCTGTCCTAAGAGGCGACTAACGGGATCGGCTGGTTGATGCATGTCAGCCTACCCCAACTGCGTGGATCGATTTTCATGATGTCAGTCACTGAATAGTCAAACAAACAAATAGATGTCAAGCCATTGTCATCAGCACTCCTACCAGGCTGATAAGTCGACCGCTTATATGTGTGATTGATATTTTGAGCACACGTCTGGGTACGAAGACACGCTATTGACTAATACCTCGTTCACATGCAAGCTGATACTCATGTGAGTATCTATACATATGTGAGTACATTTACTCCTGGTGTGCAAATGGGCCATGTGAACGCATTTACTTACACATGCAACATTGCTCCTGGGGTGTATTCCCATGACCTCAAGATGTCATGCAAAAGGATTTTTACTCATAAGTATTTTTACATAGTGTATACTTTGTGTCATGTGAACGTAAGAAACGTTTGCTTAGGTGCACAAAACTGTTTGGTGATGTCTAAAAAAAGCAAACATGTTACTGTGTGCTTTGGCTTTTACATCCAATAGGGAGTACAATCAATGGAAAATGGGTGGTCTTTGTGGGGTATTATTTGTCAAAGTCGAAAAACCTGTTATTTACAGACCGCCGTTTGAGTGTGGCGATAAACAACAAACAAACAAACAATGACATGCCATCCACCAAGTCACTAAATCTAACCAGCCAAGGCTATTTAGTTGCCTCTAATGACCACAGAATCAACACCAACAAATGAAAGAATAACATGTTTCATGTACTAATTGTTTTATTTTGATTTATGAAAAACCAAAGTTTGCAACTAGTGGAACATGGTCTGAAGCCGCCTTCTCTCTGAAACAGAAAACACAGAATATAAATGTTATATAAACATAGTGAAATCAACAACCACCCAAGTAAGGAAAGTGTGGCTGTGTTGTGTGATCGGACAAACACCAGTGTAATCATGGTAAAATATAATAATATAAGATAGCTACGCAATCGCAAAGAAGAATAAAGAAGGAAGCGGGATTTATTTCACGATAAAACGTTCTATCATGACGTCACGTCTGGAGATTCGTCATATATTGGACGACGATATTCACTCTCTTACCCAGAGTTCCGTGCGGCCGGCAGCCAGCCAGGATAGTACCACACTCCGGCGCAGTGGTGACTCAGCATAACACCACTGCCACACGCACTCTCCTACCCAGCGTTCCATGCGGCCGGCAGCCAGCATAGTACCTCTGCCACAGGCCAGTGCCATGTGACGATTCGTCACATCTTTCACAGTCCATTCAAGATATTGCATATGCTTTTCATCCGTTTCATGTTTGACAAGTCTAAACATTTTCATAAACAAATGTCAAAGAAGGCTGAGTCACCACTGCGCCGGAGTGTGTGCCACAGGCTAATTTGCATATCGCGTGACCAGACTTTTCTCTTCTTTGTAAATAAACGCGGTTTTTCAGAAATCAGTATAGAACGGACTAATGCAAGTATTTTGGGGTGCTTAACATATTGTTTTGCATAATTATATAGATATGCCACTAGAACTGCGACAGTGAATTTCATGACAATATATATTTATACATCAAAGTGACCGTATCGCTAGCTCTCTGTTGGGCTTCGATGACAGCACGTGGAGCCGTACAACCAATGTGAACAAAGGAAAACTACGCAAAAACAAGTAGATTTTCACATATAAGGTTACTTTCTTTATGAACCGTAATCATTCTTTGACATTTGTTTATGAAAATGGGTAGATTTGTCAAACATGAAACGGATGAAAAGCATATTCAATATCTTGAATGGACTGTGAAAGATGTGAGGAATCGTCACATGGCGCTTGCCTGTGGCAGAGGTACTATGCTGGCTGGCTGCAGGCCGCATGGAACTCTGGGTAGGAGAGTGGCATAGTACCTCTGCCACAGGCCAGTGCCATGTGACGATTCCTCACATCTTTCACAGTCCATTCAAGATATTGAATATGCTTTTCACGACCTGGGTTCAATTCCCGACATGGGTACAATGTGTGAAGCCCATTTCTGGTGTCCCCTGCCGTGATATTGCTGGAATATTGCTAAAAGCGGCGTAAAAACATACTTACTCACTCACGAATGAGAAGCTTAATATGCTCGGGACCAATTCTAAATCTAACACAGAATCTCCACAAGTTTGTGGAGTCAAGTAAGACTGGAGTTGCCTCATCAAATTATGATCTTCCATCTTTCTTTGAACACTAACAAGGCAATATTAACAACTAAATCCTAAACATAAATGTAAAATCAAATTAAAAGTCTCACTAGGTCATGACCTGCTGTTTAATTTGGCCCTTTAAAGTATCACGTCAAATTGTCTGATTGGCCGATCATGAGGTTACGTATAAATGTCAGACTTTCTGATTGGTAGCTCTCGCGCCAGACTCTCTGATTGACAGGACGTGAAGGTAATACTTACATCAGCAATCAGACTCTTATTTTGGGGGCAACCAAATTTCATATTATCCAACAATCATTATTACATTTTCTACCCTTGTTGTTGTCAGTGTCCCAAGGTATAATGGCTGGGACGGGTCCAAATTTACTTCCCTGGTACCAGAGCCCTATTACCTGTCCCTATCAAGGTACCCGCTTTAGGTCTCCAGAGTTGGGTACAAAATATCTGATTGGGAAATGTTTTACCAGATCCCTGGCAAAAACAATTTAGATACACATATAAAACAATCTGGAGTTGATTTAGGCTTTACTCAAAAGTCAGAAAGAATGTGGGCATAGTCAGAAAGAGTGAGTGAGTTGGGTTTAACGCCGCTTTTAACAGTGTTCCAGTTATATCGCGGCATGTCAGCTTAATGTGAGAGGAAAGCCCGAAGTGATGCAGGTCTCAGACGTTTACCACTTCGGTGAAACCCACGAGCATGGGTATGGTGCTGACAAACCTAGAAACATAATCGGGGCGAACCGGGATTCGAACCCACAATCATACGTTTCTGGTATGCCAAAGGGATGCAACTCTGAACAGCGAATTGTGGTGCCCTAGACGACGGGGCACCCATGCCCCCAGAAAGACATAAGCGACTTGTAATGTTACCATGAAGTTTAAACAGTATATCACATGACTAATCACGGTTTCGGGTAGTCCTGTGGGTACTCGGGTCCTACTAAGGACCCCACAAATACATGAGTTACCAGTACCAGCCCAAGTTGCTAGGGATTAATAACCAGATACAAATTAGAAGTCATCTGGAACAACATTTCAAGCAGAATTTTTTTTTAAATATCTACTCATTGGTGTAAAAATATCAAACAGACTGGACCCAAGTGAGTTAAAATATATCGAATACCTACAGAAAACTATCCATATGTTATCTATAAATAAATTGTCATTACTCAGTTAATTTTGAGTTGCCTACAAATACACAAATAAAACTCGAAAACCCAATAGTTAAACAACATTGTGCATTAGTACCCAATGTAGCCTTTTCAGTTTGGGTCTCTAAATTTCTTTATTTCAGTTTTTTATTTGCCCATCAAATTCATTTATCACATCTGCATGAATTCTGCTGCAGTGAATAATGCACAAATTCTCACCAGAAACAGCATGTTAAGCAAAATTATTCTAAAAATGATTGGTTTATGGTTTATAAATACCCAATAGACTCAAGCCAAGGTAGTAAAATATATTGAATACCCAAAGAAAACTAATACAAGAAGTGAAAGATAACATTTGAGTAATACTCAATGGCTCAGAAAATTATCCGGAGCCCTGTCTTACCCTCTCTTTCCATCATCAAGCACCTCCGTGTCCAAGATGTGGACATTGTTCTGCCTTCTCACAAAGATGTAATCAATCTGCAAGTAAGGACCAGTTTCACAAATCAGGGAACAACAATAATAATCAGATCCTTTATTCCGACACGATACCTCTCTGCATGAATATCTGAGACACCTTGACAGGGATCTATTAAGACCTGCTCGTTGGCCGATATTTGGCTCCAAGCCTGCAGCAAATGGCAGTCAAAAATCCTAAATTACAATTAAAAGTTTCCCAATTCATGTTGAAAAAGCCTCCACAGATGTTATGGCTTGTATTTCACTGATAACAGGACCATTAAAGAAGTTTGGAATCCTAGATGGATCCCTGTTTGACCACTCAGATATAATGAAGGATGAAAGGGTTCTTGAGCCAATCAGATTCGGCTTCAGTTTGGAATTTTTATCTTAGGATTTTAATCTTCCCCAGAACACGAACATACCCTTGACAGCACCCTCTTTTGAGTGTCGATGCCATGATGCTCAGAAACGACACATACTATATTATATGCAGACCTTCATTGTCATAGTGTTGTGGTATGGCAGTACAGCAAGGCAATGACAATAAAAAGCGTAAATGTATTTGTGGATGAAAATTGGGGGGTCTTGTCACTCTTATTAGGTACAAACAGGCTTCTAGAAACTGTCCCATCCATAAACGTCTAGAATGATCAAGTCTGCCTGGTCATGTGTACAACAAGGGCAGATAACTGTACAAATCAATTCTGGAACTCCACACACTGCTGTCGACAGCTCCTCATGGCACGGCATATTAATTTGAGTAACAATAAAGAATAGGGTGGTCCTTTGCCTCCTTTTAGTAGTATCCACTTGACATATGAATAGGAATGACAGCAATAATAATTTACCCTTTTGGTGAGGGCCTTATTTAAAGTGTTGAATGTGTATCCGCCTCTGTTGCCATGGAGATGCTGCCACGTGTCTATCAGAGAGGTTTTCTCTCGCAGATATCTATAGTGAAAAAAGTCTTCCTTTTAATATAGGGATACAAAAGTAATTCTTAATTTTAGATAATGAATTCAGTATTGACACAAACATAGTGCCCCAGCACAGAGACTCACCTGGATATATAGTCAACAGTTATAAATGTGAACACGGACAGACACATGGCTGTCAGCATTGACCTTCACATGTTTCTGTATAAACACTAATGACTGAAAGTTTAATGGAACAAAACTTTGACATATCAAGGAAAAACATACAAGTAAAACCTAAGTCTGGCAACTTCAGTGAAGAAATCTTCATTTTCAAGAGAGGAAAGTATTACAAAGTTGCCATGACAAACCTGATTGCATTTTCTTGTGGTTCAGCATTTAAGTCTCCTGTCAAAATGGCTGCTCCCTCAAACATGCGCATGTAGTTCCACATTTCCATCACTGACTGCTCCCTGGCCTCGTGACTCAAAGACAGGTGGGTGTTGAAGATGTGGACCTGGAAGCAGGAATGTGGCATGGTATAAGATCATTTATCGTCCAAAACTGGCTCCCACAGGACATATCGCTTTGGTGAGATCAAGTGGTATCTAGTGAGCAAGTGTGGTTTCATGCTGCTTTTAGCAATATTCCGCCGCTTTTAGCAATATTCCAGCAAAATCACGACGGGGTCAAGCGATATCTACATTGTAGAATGAAATTGCATCACAATGCAGACCATTGTGACATCACAGTCAAATGACATCATTTATGGCTCTGCTACTGAAGCTGTTAGCAATGTTTTTTACACGAACACTGCTTCTTACTGTCTACAAACTCAAAAAGTTGGAAGAATGATGTTGGATGATAAATAGAATCTCAACCTTGTGTCTTTTGATATCAAATATATCAACACTCGTCGATAATAGTTTAAAACTCCGAGGCTTTCCAAGGAGTTTTAAACTTTTATCGACGAGTGTATCAGTATCAGAGGTACTTACTGATTCCAGTTTACTGTTTGTTTGTCTTTTAACACCTCACTCAGCAATATTCCAGCTTTATGACAGCAACATAAAACTACTTGAATCGGGATTAGTTAAACCAGTGATTGATATGAGCAAGAATCCACACAGTCGGGATATGTTGAAGTGCCATCAACCAATACCATGTTTTAGACCACCAGATCCAGTCATCTCTTACGGCCAGCGTAGGTTGCTAGGCAGGGACCAATTCTCCAAATATATTGAATACCCAAAGAAAACAATCAATACCCAATGTGAATGATAACATTTCAGTATATACTCAATACCTCAGAAATCTATCTGGAGCCCTGTCTTACCCTCTCTTTCCATCATCAACACCAGTCCAACAGGAGTCAAACAGAGTTCCAGAATATTCTGAATACTTATGAATAATGCTCAAGTGCCCAATTATCTGATTCTGGAGTTCAGGAAATATTTGACTAGGATAAAAACTCCACTATCAAATTCAACATATTAAGAAGCACCTCATGTGCACAGAAACTGTTCATAGTGCCAAGCTCCTCACGGCGATATAGCCCATTCACTGAGCTCTCACCAGTCACAGCTCCTGACTGTGCTAGGCAGTCTACAACCATGCAAGGAGTTGAACCAATTGACCTGTACGTTTACACACAAGTGATGACTGTCGTGATGCGAAATACTCTTCCACCAGCTAATTTTGTTTTTTTGTTTGTCAATTTGAATTTCCATTTCATTTCAACTACAACGTAATTGCGTAATTGCTATGTGAAAGAGCTTGGTATAGTGTTGTGCAAGGGAGGCTACTCTGCACAAGGGAGGCTACTCTGCACGACTGGGCCATGTGTTCCCCACCTACATTAAGAGGACAGCCGACTTACAGTTTTCTGATTGGGTAGTTGAACCTCGACATGTTGACACATCCTCTGATGAAGGTCTGCACTGTTACTCTGGTTCCTGAAACATGGACGACACACACACTCCTTACTACTCACAGACAAGAGTGTTGTAAATAGAAACCAAGAATGTGTCTTCTCAGAGCCACTGCCCAATACAGGCAAGTGAGTTGTGACACATATGCATCACAATACATTGGTGCAAATAATCATGTATCGTGACCACAAGTTGTCATGATTGGGATGACAATTTCACATTGGGTTTTGAATGGGATCAAAGTACAGTTAGGCCTTTCATTTTTTTAAAGGATAATTAACAAAACCAACCAATATAAACACTGACATCACAAGTGTCATCATAAGATGAGAAATGCCCCAAGCCCCCACAAATTGGAAAGAACAAATCATTTGATTGAAACAACAAGTCCCAAAAGAGTGATCTGTCCAACTTGATGAGAGTATTCCCGTCTAATCTGTCTGTCTGTATACAAGAGTAGCTCTTGAGATATCAAAAGAATACCATGGAATTGGGATTCGGAACTTTGTATTTGTATGCCATGTGCTTTTTTGCAACAGTATGAGTCACACAACTGGTACAAGCCTTATGCTGTAATCTGTTGCATTACCAACTGTAGTTATCAACAGTTACTTAAGCTCACCTTTCACATTTAACAAAACATTTCCCTTCTGTTACTTTGGTTACCTTCATTGAGGAACAGCTATCTGGGCAATTTTGTAGACTTTACAGACTCAAATTCAAACTTGTTGCCGTGGAAACAAAAAAAGATATTCTAAAAGTCCCTAAATAGCAAAGGGCACCAGTTGACAACCTGGTCTTTGTGACGCAATATGTCATGAAAGAGTACTTATTAGTTTTAGAGATATCACACATCACATCACTATGAACAGAGTCAAAATGAAAATAAAAATTCCCTAAATAGCATTAACTTGACAACCTAGTCTTTGTGTGTGCAAAGTTTCAAGAAAGAATACCTATTAGGCTGAGAGATACGGTCCGGACAAAAATGAATACAGATGGGCAGACAGACAGACAGGGTGATTACTATATCCCCCCATATAACTTGGGAGGGGCGGGGGGGGGGTAGATAAAAAAAGAAGATATTTGAAATTGTTTTTTATACCGCTGACTGATTTACAATTACTTTTTGTCCTGTGCCTGCAATATTAATCGTAGTTGTTTGGATGAGGAAAACCACTATCATTTGTATCCAGTCTCAGTTAAAGTGAGCTCTTACGACATGCATGAGACACTGGACCCTGTTCCATCTCAGCACAGACACAACTGTAACTCCTATACATTAACATATGACTCATGACAATCCTAGCTTCATGGAATGGGGCCCTGGGAACCTATTCTGACCTGGAATGTCCCTAGGAATCCCATCAGTTGAGTTAGTTAGGGTTGTAAGATTGTAATGCACAGAAAACCTAATAATGACTTTCAAATGTTTGAACGTTAGGAAAGCTTCAAAGCAGGTGTGTGTAGAAATGTTCAAATTTCTGCATTTCTGTAAAGTGAGTATGGTTTTAGCAATATTCTAGGCTATACCACCACCCCGTCCCTGTCCGTTAAGTGAGTATGGTTTTAGCAATATTCTAGGCTATACCACCGCCCCGTCCCTGTCTGTTAAGTGAGTATGGTTTTAGCAATATTCTAGGCTATACCACCACCCCGTCCCTGTCCGTTAAGTGAGTATGGTTTTAGCAATATTCTAGGCAATACCACCACCCCGTCCATGTCCGTTAAGTGAGTATGGTTTTAGCAATATTCTAGGCTATACCACCACCCCGTCCCTGTCCTTTAAGTGAGTATGGTTTTAGCAATATTCTAGGCTATACCACCACCCCGTCCCCGTCCGTTAAGGGGGTATGGTTTTAGCAATATTCTAGGCTATACCACCACCCCGTCCCTGTCCGTTAAGTGAGTATGGTTTTAGCAATATTCTAGGCTATACCACCACCCCGTCCCCGTCCGTTAAGGGGGTATGGTTTTAGCAATATTCTAGGCTATACCACCACCCAATCCCTGTCTGTTAAGTGAGTATGGTTTTAGCAATATTCTAGGCTATACCACCACCCCGTCCCCGTCCGTTAAGGGGGTATGGTTTTAGCAATATTCTAGGCTATACCACCACCCCGTCCCTGTCCGTTAAGGGGGTATGGTTTTAGCAATATTCTAGGCTATACCACCACCCCGTCCCCGTCCGTTAAGTGCTTTTGGTTTTAGCAATATTCTAGGCTATACCACCACCCCGTCCCTGTCCGTTAAGGGGGTATGGTTTTAGCAATATTCTAGGCTATACCACCACCCCGTCCCCGTCCGTTAAGTGCTTTTGGTTTAAGCAATATTCTAGGCTATACCACCACCCCGTCCATGTCCGTTAAGTGAGTATGGTTTTAGCAATATTCTAGGCTATACCACCACCCCGTCCATGTCCGTTAAGTGAGTATGGTTTTAGCAATATTCTAGGCTATACCACCACCCCGTCCCCGTCCGTTAAGGGGGTATGGTTTTAGCAATATTCTAGGCTATACCACCACCCCGTCCATGTCCGTTAAGTGAGTATGGTTTTAGCAATATTCTAGGCTATACCACCACCCCGTCCATGTCCGTTAAGTGCTTTTGGTTTTAGCAATATTCTAGGCTATACCACCACCCCGTCCCTGTCCGTTAAGTGAGTATGGTTTTAGCAATATTCTAGGCTATACCACCACCCCGTCCATGTCCGTTACGTGAGTATGGTTTTAGCAATATTCTAGGCTATACCACCACCCCGTCCCTGTCCGTTAAGTGCTTTTGGTTTTAGCAATATTCTAGGCTATACCACCACCCCGTCCCCGTCCGTTAAGTGAGTATGGTTTTAGCAATATTCTAGGCTATACCACCACCCCGTCCCTGTCCGTTAAGTGAGTATGGTTTTAGCAATATTCTAGGCTATACCGACCCCCCGTCCCTGTCCGTTACGTAACATCCTGGTCCAAACAATGACGCAAATAAGATGAAAATTCCACTTCAAATGCTTTAATGAGACCAACCTGAACAGAGGCAGCGAGTGATGAGATGTGATAGGGTAGCGCGAGAACACGGCCACACCCTCCTCTGTCCGCCCATCCTTTACACTGTTAGGCTGGAGCTGTGCAGGCTGATACACGAACTGCAACACGAGAGTCAGGAGATGGCCACTTAAACTGGGTTTAAATAATCCTGGGTTCAAAATTCCTTAAAATAAGCTCCCAGTACCTGAACAACATATCTTGTGACAAAGCTCATTCAATGAAACTATAAACAAATGTGAGAAACACACAAACTGCACCTGGTACCCCCACAGCATGTCAGCCAGATCTCCCTTCTGTACACAAACCTCACCTGGTACCCCCACAGCATGTCAGCCAGATCTCCCTTCTCTACACACACCTCACCTGGTAGCCCTGCAGCATGTCAGCCAGATCTCCCTTCTGTACACAAACCTCACCTGGTACCCCCACAGCATGTCAGCCAGATCTCCCTTCTCTACACACACCTCACCTGGTACCCCTGCAGCATGTCAGCCAGATCTCCCTTCTGTACACAAACCTCACCTGGTACCCCCACAGCATGTCAGCCAGATCTCCCTTCTCTACACACACCTCACCTGGTACCCCCACAGCATGTCAGCCAGATCTCCCTTCTCTACACAAACCTCACCTGGTAGCCCTGCAGCATGTCAGCCAGATCTCCCTTCTGTACACAAACCTCACCTGGTACCCCCACAGCATGTCAGCCAGATCTCCCTTCTCTACACAAACCTCACCTGGTACCCCCACAGCATGTCAGCCAGATCTCCCTTCTCTACACAAACCTCACCTGGTACCCCTGCAGCATGTCAGCCAGATCTCCCTTCTGTACACAAACCTCACCTGGTAGCCCTGCAGCATGTCAGCCAGGTGTTGAGCTTGGTTTGGTCCCAGCTCTCCTCCCTTCTGGTACTCGAACCTCACCTCCTGGAATGCTATGATGTCTGGCTTATGGGCATTTATCACCTTAAAAGACACCAAAGATAAATCTATTTCAGTGTTGACAATTAAATACATCTATTGCTATCTAGCCAAAGGAAATAAATCTTAATCCTTGCTTGCCATGAAATGTAGTGAGAAAGAATTTGCTTTAATCATTGTTTCAGTTATATGATGAGACACCAGTATAATGTTGGTGGACGGCTCAGGTAAGGTGAAGTGAAATGGTGTTTAATGTTGCATTCAAGATCATTGCACTAATATAGCCATGTGCATGCAAGTGTGAGTAGCTGCCAGCACTTGTCCGATTCTTGATTAATCCCCTTATACCAAGTGCCAGGCACCGTTAAAACCAAGTACCACGTTTTCACATGTTTTGGTCTGACCTGGCCTAGGATGGAACCACCAACCTTCCGCTCTCTGAGCATACATCCTATACACCAGATCATGGGGACAGGCACATTTAGGAAGTAACATACTTTTTGTTCAGAAGAATTAGGTTACCTGTAACGAAACACACGGTCAATTTCATAATGCAACAGTGGGCAACCCCAAAGAAATTTAATTAAGCCTTGCAAGGTTAACTTCAATACTCCATGTCACTATATTGAAGTCACGGCGACCATTGTGATGCAAAAGAAAGGTTGTCACTGTTGGCTGTAGGATCCAGATTTCAAGCTCTGGATACATAAAACCTGAAAAACACTTCTTTGTCAACTTCTGTCATGCTTTCTGCCCCAAATATATAATCATATAGTATGAATATTACAGAACTACAAATAGTCATATTTAAACCTATAGTTGTACATATGATTATTAACAATAATACCTACCTACAAAGACTGAGAAAAAAATACTTTTCTACAAGTATTAGCTTCCAAAGGAGATGTTGCTGTCAATTTGCAGGTTTCAATCAGCTGGTTGTGATTTGATACCTTTGATCGACCAATCAGAATTGAATAATCATAAATTAATGGTAGGATTTCTGAATGGATATCGATTGTTTGATCAGTCAAGACACTCCTACTATGAACCCTATGAGGAACACGCCCTGCAGCTAATAGCAGTTGCCAGTGGACAACCACCCTGGCACCATCGCTACGCCATTGTGTCCAGCCAATCACCAGTTCAGTCGCCTGTACTATACACAGGTATTCATAATATGTGCCTGAAAATATTAATGGGGACAAATAGCAGATGGCCACAACAGTTTGCATTCTTTATATATATGAAAGTCTTGGTCAGTTAGATAGGAGCATATTGAGCTCAATTTCCTTCAGAAAATATTCAAAAAATGCAATCAAAAATATCATTTTTAATAATATTTTACAGCAAATTTGGACACTTTAATTGGTAAAAATGCTGGTTTTCCTCATGATTATTTAATGATAGCAATCACATCCTTAACATGGTGACCCGTGAATATCCGGGTTAGAAGAGATCTTCAGCAACCCATGCTTGCTGTAAAAGGCGATTGTGCTTGTTGTAAGTGGCGACTAATGGAATCAGATGGTTCAGGCTCGCTGACTTGGCTGATGCATGTCATCGTATTCCAATTGTGTGGATCGATGTTCATGATGTAAATCATTGATTGTCTGGTATTATTGTCTTGATTATTTACAGACCGCCGTCATATATCTGGAATATTGCTGAGTCCGGTGTTAACAACAAACAAACAAAAATCATTAACAAAGTTTAGAATTACCTGTCCAAGCCTTTTGATCCTGTCCACATAATGATGGCTCCCTTTCTCTGGTCGGGAGTTGAAGTTCCACGTATTGTAAGTCATCACTGTAAAATTCAAATAAATATCAGATCTTTTAACACAGGACTTTGTAACAGTCTGAGCACCAAAGTCTGTATACAAACTCCCCTGGGGGCTGTTATCACAAGAATGTAGATCCCTCAAAACGTCCGCCCTCCTCAGCGTGCAGGATCTCGTCGCAAACAGCGCAGCGTCTTGAGATCCACCACTAGACAACAAGGAACACACTGATGAGCTTGACTCCTCATGGAATGGCACTGTGGTTTGATTTTTCCTCCGATGAGGAGAAAACTCCTCATTTGTGGATGTGTGAGCAAATATGTGAAAGTTCCCTTTGGGATACATGGTAACAATAAAATTGTGCCCAAAGACAAAATCCTTGGATGTCCAAGTAATGTGGAATGTGTATGTGGATCCGAAGACAAGTAACGTGGACATCGGCTGGGGTTTGTCGCTTTGGGACATGACGCTGTGAAGGTAGGGTTCTCGGTCGTCACTTGTAAATACAAGTTTCTGAAAAAAACAAAAAAACAAACTCTTAACAAAAAAATGATATTATGTGAGAGTGAATGAGCATGGTCATACGCCGCTTTTAGCTATATTACATCAATATCATGGCGGGGAACACCAGAAATGGACTTCACACATTGCATCCATGTGGGGAATTGAACCCAAGTCTTCAGCATGACAAGCGAACACTTTAACCACAAAGCAACCCAACCGCACTTGTTATTTGAGAGAGGCTGCTATCAGAATTATTTACTGATTCAACATTACAACAAACCCCACCAGGATGGGCTTCACACATTGTATCTAAATAATATTGTTTATACTATATTTATACTATATTTATACTCATGTAAATATTCCATAATATTTCCGATTCCAATAATAGGATTCATACCCCGGACCTTTTGATCCGAGGTCGGACACCTTGTCCACATGACCAAAGAGGTGAACCTCGTACATACTCCCCTGTCAACAGATGGTATGTGCCAGACCGCAAAGGAGGGAACTGTGACTTATCATGCTAAAATAATGCTCAACACTGTGTTCGACGCCAATGCAACGGCCATACAATTTCAAATTCTCAGGATCGAATTCAAACAACAGACCCAAGGTCAGGTGCTTCGTTGACCAAAGATGTTAAGCCAGTCACCAAGTATCGGGTGGTCAGGCTCGCTGACCTGGTTGATGCGTGTCATCGTATCTCAATTGCGTAGATCGATGGTCATGATATCAATCACTGGATTGTCTGGTCCAGACTCGATTATTTACAGACCGCCGTCATACATCTGCAATATTGCTGAGAGCGGCGTTAAACAACAAACAAACAAACAAACCAGTCACCAAGCTGACAAGGTAAGGTTGCCTCTGCTACATAAACAGATGAATTGTGGAAAAAACTCCATCCTGTCAATGTGGTTCATCTCACAGGGTAAGTTTTAGCTTATTTTTATCTCTTGGGATTATGAATTGCATTTCAGACAACAGCGAATTTGACACATTTGGGTTAACAGTGCTAAATATGGTATAAGGGTATCGGAGCAGACTGCAAGTTTGACACAACCACGGACTCGGCCCATCTGAGTTGGAGACAACGGGGTTCAACATTATACAAGTAGTATTCTATGAGTAAACAAACACACAGTTGTAATTCAAGACCCTCTGTATATGATAAACATTGAATATGATGTGCCTCACCATTTTGAGAAGGTTTCGAACGGTGTATGGACGCAGACTTCCATCAGGCTTCCTTAAATTACGCCGCGTTCTTTGTTCCAGGAATGCTATGGCGGTCTGAAAGAGAGGTGGAGTCAGTTCAAAAGTGTCGCCATAATAACTGAAAACAAGCTCAACCCCACAAAACCTTCAGCAGATACCAGAGACTGAAATGTTTGTTGTTTCGGGTGTGGCACATAGTACTCATTAAGATATTTAGGTTTTCCCTTTGGAATGTAGGTCTGCCAACAGGAATAATACTTTAGATTCAAGTAAAATATGTTATCTAAGATGTTTGTCTTCAGTTATTGTATTCAATGTTTGTGTTGCACCCAATGTAGTCAACATGGAGTTACAAGTCAGTCAACCTTGACAGTTTCCACAAGTCAGTCAACCTTGACAGTTTCCACAAGTCAGTCAACCTTGACAGTTTCCACAAGTCAGTCAACCTTGACAGTTTCCACAAGTCAGTCAACCTTGACAGTTTCATCAAAGTCAGTCAACTATGACAGTTTCCACAAGTCAGTCAACCTTGACAGTTTCCACAAGTCAGTCAACCTTGACAGTTTCCACAAGTCAGTCAACCTTGACAGTTTCAACAAGTCAGTCAACTATGACAGTTTCATCAAAGTCAGTCAACCTTGACAGTTTCCACAAGTCAGTCAACCTTGACAGTTTCCACAAGTCGGTCAACCTTGACAGTTTCCACAAGTCGGTCAACCTTGACAGTTTCCACCAGTCAGTCAACCTTGACAGTTTCCACAAGTCAGTCAACCTTGACAGTTTCATCAAAGTCAGTCAACTATGACAGTTTCCACAAGTCAGTCAACCTTATCAGTTTCCACAAGTCAGTCAACCTTGACAGTTTCATCAAAGTCAGTCAACTATGACAGTTTCCACAAGTCAGTCAACCTTGACAGTTTCCACAAGTCAGTCAACCTTGACAGTTTCCACAAGTCAGTCAACCTTGACAGTTTCATCAAGGTCAGTCAACTATGACAGTTTCCACAAGTCAGTCAACCTTGACAGTTTCCACAAGTCAGTCAACCTTGACAGTTTCCACAAGTCAGTCAACCTTGACAGTTTCCACAAGTCAGTCAACCTTTACAGTTTCCACAAGTCAGTCAACCTTGACAGTTTCATCAAAGTCAGTCAACTATGACAGTTTCCACAAGTCAGTCAACCTTGACAGTTTCCACAAGTCAGTCAACCTTGACAGTTTCCACAAGTCAGTCAACCTTGACAGTTTCCACAAGTCAGTCAACCTTTAGTTTCCACAAGTCAGTCAACCTTTACAGTTTCCACAAGTCAGTCAACCTTGACAGTTTCAACAAGTCAGTCAACCTTGACAGTTTCATCAAAGTCAGTCAACTATGACAGTTTCCACAAGTCAGTCAACCTTGACAGTTTCCACAAGTCAGTCAACCTTGACAGTTTCCACAAGTCAGTCAACCTTTAGTTTCCACAAGTCAGTCAACCTTTACAGTTTCCACAAGTCAGTCAACCTTGAAAGTTTCATCAAAGTCAGTCAACTATGACAGTTTCCACAAGTCAGTCAACCTTGACAGTTTCCACAAGTCAGTCAACCTTGACAGTTTCCACAAGTCAGTCAACCTTGACAGTTTCCACAAGTCAGTCAACCTTTACAGTTTCCACAAGTCTGTCAACCTAGACAGTTTCCACAAGTCTGTCAACCTAGACAGTTTCCACAAGTCAGTCAACCTTGACAGTTTCCACAAGTCTGTCAACCTTGACAGTTTCCACAAGTCAGTCAACCTTGACAGTTTCCACAAGTCTGTCCAGCTGCATGAAATTTCCCTCCACCTGCCCAACTGTCTGGCAGAAAAGACTACTTAAATACAGTTTTATAATAACTCCTTGTAGATTCTCAAGTGTTTTTTTGCATTATTTCATATGAATCAAGACTTGATTTATCACTTATTTTGTGTGATTTTTTCAATATTTATAACGCCTGAGTGCGGGCAGGTAATTTTGAAGATAGGCAGGCAACACTTTGGGTCACCTAACCAACTGTCTTGTTGGGCTGACAGCTGTTATACTTGTTGGTTTGTTTAACACCACACTAAGCAATATTCCAACCTCATGACAGAGGTCTATATTAATTTAGTCTGGACCAGACAGTCCTGAGATCACAAGCATCGACCTTCACAATTAGGATACGATGACATGCATCAACCAAGTCAGCCAGCCTGACCACCCGATCCCGTTAGTCGCCTCTTATGACAAACACGGGAGGCTGAAGACCAATTACATCCTGGATCTTCACGGGGATACAGCTATTTTGAAATTATAGGGTTAACCTTTAAGTTGGGACTCATTTGTTGAGGATTTGTTTATACAGACTATCCTCTTCCCTTTCATTGTGCCATGTTCAATTTCTAAATTCCCAGTGCATGTATACATCACGCTAAGCATTTAGGTTTCAGTTTTCACGTCTTTCTACAGTCTTAGTTTGTGAAAGTTCAGTCAGCACTGGCTCAAAATAATAAACAATAAATAAATATATAAGCTCTAAGTGTCTCTTAAGGCACCAGGTCCCTGTTACAAGAACCGATCATAGCGCTATGATTGTCATAAGTCTTAGCGTTAGGGTCACTTTGTGTAACGCGGCCAATTTTAAACTTATTTTAACTGTGCTATTACGATTCTAATTGCACCATTGGCACTCTAATACAAGGAATTTTAAATCTTGTGTGAATACTTTGTAAAGAAAACCAGGGCTAAATATTTTAATGTAGGAAGCTTATTTTATTTTTTATTTGTTTGAATCCCCAAGATTATCCTTGCATGAGACCAGCAGGTTATCATCAACACCAGTCGTCCAGTCATGTCTTTTTTACATAATTGTTTTTTAAAACAAAACTTAATATTCTTATAAATATAACTGGTTTAATGTGCATGCATATATTAAACTGTTCATTCAAATATATAAACATGTTGGGGTGATTGCTTCAATGTGTAATCATAGTTACAGTTACATAGTTACAGGACTCATTTCATAATTCAATTGACCCATGAAGATCCGGGGTAGAATAGATCTTCAGCAAGTCATGCTTGTTGTAATAGGCGACTAACAGGATTGGGTGGTCAGGCTTGCTGACTTGGTTGATGCATGTCATCATATCCCCATTGCGTGGATCGATGTTCATGATGTCAATCACTGGATTGTCTGGCCCAGACTCGATTGTTTACAGACTGCCGCCATAAAGCTGGAATATAACTGAGTGTGGTGTTAAACAACAAACAAACAAAATAACATTTCATAATTTCTGGCAACTGAGTGAAGTGTTACCTGATGTACATCAACCGTTGGATGCAGGGATTTTATGTTTGCTTCAAATGATCGCATTATCTTATCAAAGCACAAAGAAAATATTTACAACTCAACTTTGTGCAAAGAAGAGGAAAAGATATATATTTGGTCCAACCAGTTGCCTATCACTTGCTTAATGAAATAATCCATTGACATTACAACTATTTTGTTTGTTGTTTAATGCCACATCTAGCAATATACCAGTTCTATGACGGCAGTCGGCAAATAATAAAATCTGGGCCAGGCAATCCAGTGATTGACAAGTTGAGCATCAATTTACGCAATAGGGATATGACCATATGCACAGGCCTCTACTTGCGTCAGGTCACTAAGATATATAGTGTACATTAATAATGTAATGTACTAGCTGTACTGGTGCAAATACAAAAATACCCATGATTATTTGTCTAAACTTTCCTTACAAAATCTAAACTGTTCAAACTGATATAATCCCATACCGTATTCGACATAATAAGCGCCCAGGGCGCTCTCAAAATTAGAAATAGGGGGCTCTTATTAGAATTAAATTTTGGTGAAAAACAACAGAGTTGAAAGAATTTCGTGGTTTATGCTGACAGCCTGAAATGATACAAAAGAAAAGCGTGTGTATCATACATGACAGATATATATTTTTCAAGAATTTAATTGCCCATAATTAAGGGTGCATATTACACACGAGTGTGTACTACTATACACGAATAGATAAGTCTTGTGAACATTGATCAATCGAAAGGAATTGGAATTGTTCACTAGCCAATATATTAGCAAATATCGCTGTGGGTTTTTATTGGAGCCGGGAGCTTATTACGTCGAATACGGTATTTTCAATTTTTGCAACCTACAAAATCTTGCGTTACTGCACCATTGTCAATTAAGCCTCCATTTGCATAATCACACAAATGAGGCTACCAATCTTGATTTGCATTTGAATACATTACACCCCTTCCTTCATACTTTATTTAATGTGTATTTTCTAGACGTATCAACAATAGGGGAAAATACATGCATTGCAGTAGCAGGTGGTCATGATTTACCTCAACAGCTTTTGAGATGTCCTCTTCTCCAAGAGTTGGACTTGGTGCTGGCAATCTCCAGATGCCACCATACAGAAGGTTGTCATAGTCTGGAACATTTGCCCGCCACCATCATAATCATCATCACCATCATCATCATCATCATATTTTGCTATGCATACATTTCCATAGCATAAAACATTACCATTGTTGAAATAATTTGAGATGTTTATATTGAAAAAAGGTAAATATAAGGTACAATGTGTGTGGCGCATTCCGGGTTAATTCATTTGAGGTAGACGTTTATTTAAATTTTATCACTGAAATAACAACATTCAGAATGATGTAGAGATAAATACACGGCTACTCTCCTTTGTAAGTCTAGATCTAATGACACATATGCCAGAGCGAATCTCTTTGGGAAAATCATTTAATGGATCTGTCAAAAAATAGAAACATGACTCTCAATTAGTGACATGGCACTACCTGGTTCGTCATCTTGACAGAGTGCAAAGCATAGACAACTCAGTAACACCGACACCGCTGGCTTCATTTCTGTGACTAGAAAAGCTCATTTTCCTGTCAGTGTCATCAGCTGGTCATCCAGTCATTTGTTGACGCGCTGAATCTCCAACTCCACGCATCGTTGCAACAAATGACGCTGTCAGGAGTCGTCTATAAACCCGGATTTCATTCGGGAAAGACCGGTCCAATATCGCTCACATACCCAGAGAAGAGCGTTACGCTAATATTAGCCTGCAACCTCAGGGTATCGCAGTACTTGTCATGTACGCTAAACGGAACAAAATGGACTCACTAGCCTTTATGATTATTCGCGTTCTCTTTATCAGGTGTCATTTATTTTATCTAGATATGCATATTTTACTGATAACAGTTCATTATTTACATTAGTCTCGCCGAGTAAAAGCCGGGCCTGGCGCTCAGTCAAGCTCCTCATAGCGATAGCCCGTTCGCGGAGCTATCTATATTATGTTACCGAGAGTGTAACGAAGGTGTCACGCGGTGGGAAGGAGCTTGGCGCTCAGTTTGACAAGGGAGAGAACTCCATAGTATCGCGGTACAGGGAAAAGTTGTGTATGAACAAGGTGATGAAGGTCCGAATTGGACAAAAGCAGGACATAATTCTACCAACCACTAAGTATGATGATGCCAGTCTTCTGTGATTTGTCCAGACAAGTGCAAAGACAGCACAAGTAAAATTCTGAATGCGTTATCCAAAGCATATTTACCGAAAAGTAAGAAAAAATATTTTTAAAATATTACCACAAAATATCAGAAATGATATTAAAGATTTATTTTTTTTAAATTGGATGACATCAATTTGTCCAACAAATGAAAAAATGTTAAAAGTTAACATTTAATATATTAAAAAAGCACTCCTAGTATGCCCAAAGTATGTATTTATGATTTGGCTACTAGTGAAGAACGTATTTCTAAGTATGGCATAATGGCCCTTAATAATTATGATCTCCTAATAGATTCCAGCCACGGAGCGGGAAAAAATGTGCGGACTACGTACGTAACTTCCGTTACCTTATTAGTCGCCATGAATATGCAGATGATCTAGTTCAGGTCGATAGAGAATGTTTACTTGGGAAACTGGGGGTTATATCGTTGTCCATTGATAGATAGCGAAAAGGCAATATTAAAAAAGATGCCAGAAGTAAGTATCAACGCATTAATAACTCCTTACTAACAGAAGACGGAACATTCCAAGGAAATTGAAATTGTTTACGAAGTGAGCACTTCCTGGTTACTGATTTGCATTAATGGACAGCCGCTAAGAGGCGTGTCCCGCGTGAACTACCGGAAATAACAAATGCCGCGATACGACGAATGCCGCGGTACCATGTATTAATAGTTTATGGAAAGAGTATGTTCATGTGTGTTTTCTCAGTTAAGACAGGGTCGTTTTCTTTGGTGTTTGCAGAGTTGTATCGCTTTACAGGTAAACCACATTCATGGACTAAACACATGACGTGATAAATGCCGATAGTGTAGCTTCAGTTAACCGTTGACGATAAAGTTTTGGATCCAATGACACTGGCATTTGCCAGCTTGCTAACATCCGCACTTGCACAAAGCAATGTTGGTTAAAATCATTTGCTACAACCGAAATGTACAATTGTTCATTCTATAGAGATAACCTGTCGGCCATTTCTTTGATTTGTCAGTAGTTATTATAATGCCGCTTTGAGCAACAGTCCAGCAATATCACGAGGGATCAGAGGCCATAAATGGGCGTCACGTATTTTGTATCCATGTTCGGAACGAGACTAGGACCTTCGGCATGTAGCGAACGCTGTGAGGGTAAGGCTGACCCACAACCATGGTTATATACTTACAGGGTATGTTACTGGTATCATAAGTACCAAACATTTAGTATTCTTCAATTTGTTTAAATGGTCAATTTGGAGCTGCTGTCCTCAGTTCTACACACACACGCACACGCACACACACGCACACACACGCACGCACACACGCACACAAATAAATATAAATATACTCCCTACTTCTACCAAATAACCATCCTTGATTATTCACTGTATTTAATCTGTTTCCTATTATGATCTTCACATGGGGCCAGACAAATCAGTGCTTGATATCATGAGCATCGCCACAAACAAACAACAGCCTATAATATTGAGTTGTCCTTATCACCTTAATGAAAAGTACAAAGTCAAAAATCATCAGTATCACATGTTATGTTTCTTCTGTACATATTTATTGTTTATTTCGAAGTTGAAAAAAATATGTTTTGTTTCAACACGTTCAAAATAAAATACAGTTCTCGGGAGTTCGTCGAATCGGCGAGAAAGTTTTTGTTCGTCAAAAACTTTCGTGGAAGGGTCCCCGAATTGCAATTTCGTGGCTGTATCGTAATCCATTCGTAATTAATTCTTATGTTCAGTAACAGCTTCGTAATCGATTCTTTTGCATTCTTGGCTATTCTTAGCGATTCGTGGCTCCCAAAATGTGTTGTCCTCAACCCGAAAATATCCCGAAACATCCACGAATGTCCCGAGTCAACTACGAATCATATAAGAATTAAGTAAGAACAACATTCGGTAAATTCGTAACCTAGTCGTAGGTGATTCTTACAATTCGTACATGATCTGTACATGAATCTTGTAATTCGTACATGTTTCTTAACCCATTCCTGGCATTCTTCATATTTTTCAACCCGATTAGGCACGAAAGTTTGCATTATTGTCCGAATCATCACGAATTTCAAAAGTTTCCGATTCGGGATATTCGTTGTCGTAGTGAAAGGGGGGCATTAAGCAGACACGCCGCGATGTAACTGAAATAATGCTTAAAGCGGCGTTCAACCTAACTCACTCAGACTCCGAGACCATCTGGTAAGCTAGAGTAGAGGTAACTTATGGATAACAACTTCTTTATTTACTTGTTGGTTGGTTGGTTTGTTGTTTAACAAAGCACTAGCAATATTCCAGCTATATGACGGCGGTCTGTAAATAATCGAGTCTGGACCAGACAATCCAGTGATTGACATCATGAGCATCGATCCACGCAATGGGGATCGATGACATGTATCAACCAAGTCAGCGAGCCTGACCACCCGATCCCGTTAGTCGCCTTTTACGACAAGCATAGTCGCCTTTTACGGCAAGCATGGGTTGCTGAAGACCTATTCTACCCCAGAATCTTCACGGGTCTCTATAGTTACTATAAAGGCGACGTTCCAGTGTAGATACTTATACCGTTGTCAAGCATAAATTATCTCTACTTTGTCATCCGTCACCTTTAAGTAATGCCTATCAAACAATTCATCAGATGAGCTAAAATGAAGTTTAACTTCGCGATCAAGATTATTGCACTTATATAGCGACGTACATGCACGTGTGTGTGTGTGTGTGTGTGTGTGTGTGTGTGTGGCTGCTTGTACTAGTCCGGACTAATGCAGATTTTATAGTGCTAGCCCATTGAGATACCATGGCGCAGTCTGACATGGATACCCAACTCAGACACAGTGTCCCTACTCTGAGCTCACCAGTCCTAAATTTAGCACCCAGGCAGGGTAACAACAAGTACCACCTTTTACCTTTTGGTAAGACGCGGCCGGGGATCGAACCCACGACCTTCAACTCTCCGGGCAGGGAGGTTGAGGAACTTCCGGACCTAGTGTCATCCCCAAGGCATCTTCTCCCAGCCTCAAACATGGCTGCCCAACGTGTAACAGTGGAATAACTAGGGCACTTATCCCCATACACTTGTGACATGTGGTTATGAATTTCTTGGGGAGTACCTTTCTCTGAAGTCAAAAACATTTTGACTGCTCGGTGCTAGTTGTTTACCATTTCTGTGTCCATTTGGACCCCTATCACGTTCAACTGGCTCTCACAAATATACAAACGGCCTTCACAGACCAAATACACTTGCAATGAACTACTCAAACAATGTACTACATTGACTAATTCACTTTTAGTTAGTCAGCCTTGGACCAACCTTCGAATATTTTGTACATAATTTACCACATGAAATATACTTGTATTCCTGCAATCATAATATGATCTAAATAAAAATATATACTTTTCCTGCAAAACATATAATGTATATATGACCTCTGGTGTTAGGCTTTTCATGAAACATATTTCTGCAGACACATACCATTGCTGTGTTATGTCTGGGGGTATGGGAGAAGGAGACATTCTGTGTCATGGGCTGCACGAACTCATTAGGATAACCAAAGCAGATGAGTTGAATTATGCCTTCAGGATAAATATATGATTTCTCGTATATCAGTTGGAAGATAATTTCATGAGAATGCAATACTGATATGTAATTGATGTTATATAAGGATAGCGAATCATGTTACGAAACATGTTTGCAAATGAATGCTAATGGCATGTTATATAAATACAGTTATGACACGACATGCCTCCTGTTCTTGCTAGTCTGATGGCAAGTGTAAGTATCCAATTTTGTTTGATAAACTGTTGTGATGGATGAGGGTTATGTATTCCCATCCGAATGAGATGATTTCATATTGAATTGTGAATGGTTTATATTTAGTGATTTAACATATAACATTTAATAATGGATATCTAATACCTATCGATAAAGTACAAAAATAAAGCAGTGTGATAATAAAACTGAAATTCATAGATTGCCGTTGACTGTCAGTCAAGGCACAGATCGAGTCAATAGTGTGGGTGTGGAATTCTTTATTCTGTTGCTGGGATGGGTGTTCGATCACAAACATGCAGTCAAACACCCTCACTCTTTCCAATGTATCCAAAAACGCCGAGTACATGAGAACAGTGTCTCAATGATCAGAATAGAAGCAACAAAACCCTTTCAATATTCACAAGAAATATTTATTGTCGATTAAATATTGTATATTATTATATGAAAAATTCCGACCACATCATAGTCATGATACCAGGGGTTCGCGAAAAGGTAAGCATATTCTTAATCTCATTAAAATCAGATCTTAGTGCTCGCTATCGCTAAACAAAGATCTGAGGACATCCCATTACGGGTCACGTCAGACCGACCTTGCACGAATTTGGACCAACCAATGAAAGGACTGACAAGAAGTCGACATTAGCCAATCAGAAGGCATCTTTCTCATGCTTTACGGCACTAATTTTAAATTGGCGACTACGCTTCAAAACATATTTTGACAATATCTCCATTAAAAATTTGAAACCTGAACAAAAGAACATTCTGGGATAGCTAATATGTGGTCTAGATTGTATAGATTCGGTCGTTAAACACGTAACTATCGTTCGGAATACCCTGTGTTAAAGTTTTCGAGATTGCATGATTAGAAATCAATTCCGTCTGCCACTTTCATGATCTTGTAAGCGACGCTCTGATTGGTCGGATGAAAGGTCGTTCTGACGTGACACCCTAATGGGATGTCCTCAGATCTTTGTTTAGCTGTAGCGAGAACTAAAATCTGATTTTAATGAGATTGGCATATCCTGCCCCACCAGTGACACTCGTAACAAACACATGCAAGCGCAAGTCAATTGTTCACCTGAAACATATGGTACAATGTAAAATAGGAAATTGCATATTTTTGTCACTAATGGAAATGTCATCCACAAGTCTACCATAGACCTTTATGAAAGTTTTAATGAGGCCGTGAATATTGTAACCTTGATCAAACAACTTTGATTGGACCGATTGTAACTCAAAATGTGTGAAATGTAGATACCAGAGGCTGGGGCTGCTGGATTATTGCTTGACATAAAGGGAAAGGGGACTATTGGAAAGTTGAAGTCATCCCTCTTGTAATTCAATATTGTATGTACAGTTCATTATTATTCGTAAATATGTTTGGCAGGAGGCCTCATCTGCATAGTCATGTGTGAGGACTACCTGGACAATGTTTTGGAGTACAAGGACAGGCTAAGGAAGCTGATGCAGATACTAGAGGATAAAGACAAATGGGAGCGACTGTCTTGTGATGTCATGCCTCGATACTGCTTTGACGTCATCGGGGTTATCTTTAAATTTAAGATATGTTCATGAAATAGAATAAATGAATGTTTTTTTTGTCAAGTAATGAATTTTAGAGACCTCCTAAAAGCAACTCGAATATCTACCGAAAAAGGCAAACTATTTATTAAAATATTATGAATGGATCATTGAAATCAATGATAGGGGTAATCATGTGCTGCTCTACCACTCACACAATTTACATAAAGATTAGGTGCCAAAACGTGAAAACTGGGATAAGCATCAAGCATCATGCTGACAATAGAAGATTAGGATTTGGAGGTACATTTACTGGACCCTACAATATCTCTATCTTTGTACTGAGTTTTGGATTTGGAATCCAGTATAAAAGAGTAGTGGTCATGTCCTCAGGCTTTAGAGTCAAGTCTAAAGTGAATAATTACAGATGTAGTTTTGGCAGATATATTCCTCAATGGTAAGAAAGACAAATGGTTAATGGCGTGAAAGTTGATCAATGCTTTTAAGGTTCTCATTATTAAAACAAAAGCATCACAAAGGCCAGGAAAGCCTGAAAGCAAACCGCCACTGTATGATGTATGCAGAGAAATATAAGAGACAAAACCGTTTCAATAATCATTAGAGAGCTCTGACGTGAGATGGTGGATAAAGCGTTTGCCAGAAGAGCAGAAGGACTGCTTGAATTGGTGTCAGTATAATGTGTCTGAGTAAGGTATCCATGTAAAACTGCCTCATGGGATCTCAGTGGGCAAGCACTTTGTCGGGCCTTGTTCATACATGTATATACTTCAGACCTATAACAAGGGAAATATGAAAACATATAATAACATAATGGTATTTAAAAAGGATGGAATAAAATGGTTACAATGGAACACATAGTTTGGCTGTTTAGGAGATGGTGTGCCTTGTATAGCCAGTACAATAATTTAATGTATAATGATATCGACAAATTGTGCACTTGAAATTATTAGATATTTACACATTATTACCAATTGCTCTGTATTTCTACATAATAATCACATAAGTAACAGGTGTGCAAGTGTGCAAGAAGACAAGTGGTCATGAAGGCTGTGAAATACCCTACTTTCGTATTATTCTCATCTGTTTCCTATATGCTTTATGAACATTCACTATGGAGTGAGAGAGTGAGTGAAAGAGTGAGTGAGTGAGTTAAAAACTTTCATCACATCAACAATACTGCAGCCATATAGCGATGATATAATAATAATCAATTCATTTATATTACATATAATCTGTCGACAAAGGAAAGTAAAACAACCATCTTATCACAGTGTTGTACTTAAAACTGATATGTAAACGTGAAATGATATGATTACACATGACAATACAATTTGCAAACGGGTTATAGAATGCCATCAACTAATTCACTATGGAGAGAACACAGTACATAAACCATGTCAAAGTCATGGCTTTTTTTACAATAAGATAGGATTACATATATACAAGTTGGCATGGGAACGTATTTGCTCTTTTCCTTTGGTTTTGGATACGTATTGGATTTGTCCAGAGTGCTAGCAACGAGGATTTCGCCAAAAGGAGGTATGATTTGTTTCCTTAGGCCGGATGTCAACACTGCGTGCTGGTTACAGGTGTGACTTTTATAGACTCTTCACTGAAAGTTGGGGGTGCTCGGAAATTACTTCAAATGTCATAAATTATAGGAGATCTTAGTTTCTAGTTATAATTGTATGATAATAATGTACGAATTAGGAAAACATTACACTCGGTAGTGACCCAGAGTAGATATTATGACCATCAACGATTTTAAAGGGGCATAGGGTTAAGTTTGGGCATTTCAAAGTTGACGCTTTTGGATCCGTAGTGCGTAATACCGACACAATTAGTCAAATATTCATTCACACGACAAGGAATACTATGTATGAGTCTCCCAATTGTTCAACTGAAAAAGTAAGGGAACATATGGTCAAAATAGGGAATTGCATCTGATATCATTTTTGTCACTGATGCGTCAAATTTGGAAATCCACCCACACGTCGATGCACAAAGTGAAAGTTCTACATCAAAAGGTGTGAAACGTACACCAAAGGCTGGAGCTGCTTGAATATGATTTGACATAAAGGGAAAGCTTAGTATGAAGCAGTCTTTTTCTTGTCTGGTTTATGTGGTATAAGATTTATATGAAATGTGTATGCTTCATTCCAAGGAATTTGTTTGATCGTGTTCTTGAAGTCTTTGACCTAATGTAAATAAATGTACATACCAGGTGCATGCCTGGATGTACTGATGTACTCATGGTAAGGGGCGGGCCATTTGATATTTAGGGAAGTCATGGTTTTTTTCTTCATTTTTAGGGGCTGAGATTTTTTTCTTCCGAAAAGAAGGCTGAGATGTTTTTTACGGCATATTTCAAATTCAATCTATGGAAAGAATGTTTAAGTTTTCTCACTGTTCATTAAAACAGTAAAGACGTAGGTAATGTTGAAACAGAACAATGAAAATAGCAGTATAATAAGGCATTTTTATAAAATAAAAGACTATTTTTTACAAAACCAAGTGTAGCAAAACTCAGTCAAATTGCCATGTTTGTACTCACATCTACAGGAGGAATGTACTTTTCAATTACTAAGATTGTGGATGGTGGACATAACTTTTGATGTAAACTGATGAACAAAAGAAATGTTTCTATACTGAAACTTGGACATGTTGGATCCAAACCCTGAATACTGTTACAAAATGGTTGAAAATCAATTGCCCAAACACAAATCAAAACGGTTTGCTGAGTAATGCACGTGCTAAAGTATGTACCAAGATCAGTGGAACTTGAATTTGAAGTGAAACATTTGCTGAACTTGAGGTATGCAACAAAGATATGGATATAAAAAGAACGATGTACTGTTCATTCACACCTAAAACCGTTGGACTGTGACAAATAACACGCTAAGATTAACAGTACTGAAAGAACAAGCCATTGGTATGATACAGGAAGAAACAACGCATGACCAAGTTGAGGGGAGTTTTGGCTGTAGCTAAATGACAGTCACCAGGCTGATGGCATGGTCCTTTATAGGCACGCAGGATGGACGGGAGACGTGCGATACCGTTGGTGACTAGCCGTGCACCATAACAACACCCCTGAACATTGTTCCACTTTTGTCCCCAAAATCTTTTTTAAAATATTGAAAGTATACAGTAAAATGCACTTCTCCAATCACAAAGATTAGTTTTTGCCTCTGATTGGTCAGAATAAGGACACACTCACTTACATCATCATCACAGGTGCAAGAAATATTAGAAGGCAATATCATTCAGCCCAGTTCTTCTGAAGGGCACTTAGCCATTGCCATGGTTGAAAAACATGATAGCTCTTGCCGCTTTGCCGTAGATTATAGGCGCCTCAATGCAGTTAACAAGCCTAAATTTATCCCTCTACCCTCAACCTGCTAATGTTTATAATGTCCTTGATTGTGTTTGTGGCTTTTGGCAAATACCACTCCATCCAGATACAAAACACAAGTAGGCCTTCATTACACCTGATGGTGTTTTTGAGTGGAATTGCCCCCTTGCTGCAATGGCATTTCTGCAACCATTTCAGAGGCAATAAAGAAATGAAGTTGCGTTACATAGTAATATATACTGAACCGCAAAAGAAACGTCACCCAAAGTAACATTGCATGAACAGTTGTCATTTAAATATCTGAGTAATTTTTGTCAAAGTTTCTAAAATGTAACATTACTTTGTCCGGAAAAATGAAATTTGATGATAAAAAATCAAAGCAGATGACAATTTAACGGATCGCCCAAACGCATCATGGCAACATCCATGGTAACCCGATACATGTAAGTTCTGTGTAAATTGAAATGCACATACGTTCCCCCATTTCGTGCCCTATATAAATCCGCCCAGATCAGATAACATTCATACGTTATTGAATTGCTACCACATGCCAAGACTGACAAGAAATCAGCGACACCAAGCCCTTGGACAATTGCAAGCTGGATAAACTGCCCAGCAAGTAGCCAATGCATTTCAAGTCTACGTAAGGACCATATACAGGCTCCAGCAACGGTACCAGACCACCAACACTACAGATGACCGACCACGTAGTGGAAGACCAAGAGTCATCACCCAACGTCAAGATCGTCAGATCGTGCGACAGCATCTTCAAGATCACTTTGTTACTGCTGTGGAAACTGCTCGATAGACCATGGGGACACACCAGCGACACATATGTGCAGACACCGTGCGTCAACAATTGACTAGCAGACACCTCCACTGTCACAGGCCACACCGATGACCTATTCTGACACCACGTCTTTGCCGCCACCAACACAGCACCAGCATTGGCGCCACCAGCAGTGGAGAAGAGTCCTCTTCTCAGACGAGAGCAGTTACTGTATCTCAACAGCAGATGGCAGAGAGAGAGTCTAACGACATTATTCGGATGCTTGTGTTGTTGAGAGAGACTCGTTGGGTGGTCCGAGCATCATGGTGTGGGGTGAAATTGGTCTTGCACAGATTTATGCTCTGTATTAAGGCCAAAATATATTTCTAGGTTTAAAGGGAAAGAGCTGTACCCTGTAAACACATTAGTTTACTTTTTCTAGAACAACATGGAGTGAGTGAGTGAGTGAGTTTATGCCGCTTTTAGCAATATTCCAACAATATCACAGCGAGGGACACCAGAAATTAACTCCACACGCTGTGTCCATGTGGGGAATCAAATTCGGGACTTTGACGTGACGAGCAAACACTTTAACCACTCGACGACCCCACCGCCCAATCAACAACATGGAATTTCTTTGGAACGCTCCTCTGTATTCATATTAAGTAAACACACTGTTGAAAACCAGACACTTGCAAAATGAATAGTGCCCTATAAACAATTTGCTCTCTAAATGTTTTGGGCCTAAGGCCTTATATTTAAAAAAATATCGGTCTGTCTATATGTCTGTCTGATTTGATAACGAGTTGTTCAGAAATGTATTGACTGTACGCTTTATCGATTCTTGCTCCAAAGTCTGTATGTATTGGATAAATGTTATTTGATAGTGTATATTGTATGTAGTAAACATTTCAATTCATTTTTTCAGGAGGTTTCGTCTGCATCGTGATGATGGAGGAACAACTCTCACAGTGCAGGGAATACAAGTACAGGCTACAGCCGCTGATGAAGGAACTAGAGGATGCTGGAAAATGGGAAAAATTGTCACGTAATATCTTGCCAAAATACGCGTTTGACAAGAATGGTGTTATCTTTAGATTTAGGATATGTTAATAGAAGATAATTGGTAAAGCGTATCTTATTACCTAGGTGGTATAATGTTCCAGGTATTGGTGTATTTCCCAGTACCCTTTTTTCCGACCCTTCGCACAAGCTAAAACCCTATTTTGGGTTACAACGTGATACACTTATGAGGACCATAACATACCGAAACCAGGAAGATATGTCAGAATTTGCCGAACCCCAAAACTCATCTCAAACTCAACGTACCCATGTTGGGAATCAAACCTGGGTCTTCTGCATGACGTGCGAATGCTTTAACCACAAGGGTACTGGACCGCCCCTCTGAAGAAGGAATACCTGTAGTAATAAAGTCAATATCTTTGATCCAGACATCCTATTCCTGTTTTGCTGTGATAAATTGAAAATATTTCAAAGAACAAGAGTCAATAATTTATAGGAGACAAAATAAGTTTCTGAGAATTTGTAGCCAATAAATGACACAAAAAGGACGAATGTTAATTTACGGGGCCTGCATGAAGTGGCAGTTTTCCCATATTAATCATACTATCTGTGAACAGTATAACTATTGCAAAAATATTTATTAGAGTCAGATTTCAAATGAATCATCATTCTCTTGGGAATGTGCCATCTGCACATACCTGATGACCCAACGCATGATGTATTGCACTCTAGTTTTTGCCAATAAAATTGATAGTGTATTTGGTATGCGCTATGTGATTCAGGAACGGTTACCTAGTGCAGCTTTGACCCTTATTGACATTTTCATCCCTTTTTGGACAAAACCAATACGTCATGTCATGAAATATATATTTCGTGACTTAATTGAATAACAACGTGACACAATTAAAAAACAACGTGACACAATTAAATAACAACGTGACACAATTAAATAACAACGGCTGCTCCATATTGTAATTGACAGCTAAGAAAGGGAGATCAGTTCACGCCTTCCAGGTTTTCATCAGAAGTAAAATGTTATCTGTGATAACTGACTTCAATTATCTGAAATGCGATACAGATAATACTTGTGAGTGTTCTGGATGTATTTCTTATTATTGCTGATACAAAACATGTATTTAGGTGCAATGACAAAGTCACGGCAAGTGAAAATCTCAAGTTAACATGCCACAACCTTCATTTGAGTACACATATGGTTGTCATAAGTAATTTCATTGGACCTGAGCCATTTTTGTTTCCGTTTGCAAAGTATGCATGTATATTGCACCATGAGTTTTATCGTAAGTGTTTGATTAGCTGTTTCATTAAAATTGTAGATTTCATATGAACATGGAATGTTCGCATATTCATCCTAATTGAACGTGGGACGATTTATAGCCAGAGATTATCTGGAAATATGTATCGAGATGAAGAAAAACACCTTTCAGCAAAGTAATTTTTGTGGCAGGCAATCATTGGTTCAATAGAATGTCGGGAAGAAGTTGCAGAAAAACATTCCAATAAAATCCCTCCACCCCATTCACCACTCTTATGACTTGTGCCATATGTTCCCGTTTATTCTCTGGTGTTGACTTACCTTTGTTTGTGTTTGTGATGGGTGCCGCCAGTGAAGCACGACACGCTCATCTTTTCAGGAACACCTTGATCATCACTATTTGATAGTGATTCTAAGGCACGTATTTATAGAGATTTCGTATGATGAAAGACATGTTTTGTTTCTTTGATTAATAACATGCATCAAGAACTTACCCACCAGGATGACAATCTTGGTTGTGCCACAGTTTGTCTTAGTTGCTTACAGGTGGTTAGAGATTATCTTATGTTTACCTTATGCGAGCCCTGTCCTCGTGAGTATGTCCCTTAGATTGTCTGATATGTGGATGTTGATCATGTAGTGCACTTGTGGAGCCCCTTGACAAAATAGAAAATTCAGATAACCTATAAAAAATGGAATAGGGGCCTGAACAGGAATCATATGTACTGGTTACACCAGCGAACTAACTTTGCCATTTATAAATAGCTTCTGTGGTCACTCTTCCTGGGGATTCACTAACATGTACGTCAATGATAGCAACACTCAATAGGCTAGCCACGGATCCATAAATTGGCTCCTTCGTGGGATTGAATTGTGCTCTGACCAGCCCAAGAACATAGCCCAACTGCTTCTCGACGTAAGCACTTAAATCTTCTTGGGTCAACCGAGGCACCATACATTCTGCATCTCTCTTGACCATCATCACCCCCTAAACAGACTTGAACGGTTGATGGAGGGTCATGTTGCTCAATTTTTAGCTTTCTATTTGAGTCGTTTTGTGAGAAAGTTCATCCTCAATACTAAATTGACATATTTGTTGCATAATGCATTCGATGAGGGCGCCAATCTCGCTTAAATACTCACACTTACCTCTAAGGGGTACCATGCTCTTCAGCAACTATGAAGATCTAATCAAGCAAAAGACTACTCTATTAATTTTATTGAATTGGTTCCCAATCGGCTTCTCGCATCTTTTTTAATCCTTGCTATTTTTAATTCTTCTTTCTTCATCCAATTATCTGTGTGCTACTTGTAATCTGTTAACTGTTAATGTTAATCTGCTGCTTATCACAACATATTATGTTATATATTCCTCTCAACACTTTGTTGTTGTCACTCCAGCTTGATAACGGTGTAAGAATCTATATCGAGATGTGGCTATATGCAATAAACCAGAAGTTGATATCCATAAAGTTGTACGTTTTCTTATTTATTCACCAACTTCTAGAATACCAATCAAACAGTTAAACTGAAGTCGTTTATTGTAATATTACAACTTCAGAAGAAATCAAGTGAAACTGTGTATTGTGTATACAGCACATGTGCATACAGACACGGTTTCAAATGAACAGGATGATGCATCAAACGTGATGGTAAAATGTCGGGACATGTCTCCAAACTTTCCAAGGACTGGTTCTGTTCACTTGATAAACAATATGTGTCACTTGGACCAGTTTCAACTTTCATACTTTTCACAAACTGGAAGTGTGTATAACTTTGTTATTAAGCAAGCCAGAGGCGTAGGACTTTCTCTTGCCAAGTTGGGAATGTTTGAGGTCAGCTGTCACCTGATGTCACTGTCAAAGGGTACATGGTACATGTGTCTGATCTAAACGTTTCGGACCATTAAGGAAAGATATATGGGGAATGGGCTAGTTTGGTTTTGCATGTAATCAAAAGACCTTTCTAGTTGTAAATGTAACAAGGGAGTCTTAAGTAGCAACAACCAAGTGTGAATACAATCAATCTTGCTTTTAACAACGATTGTTTTCTATTTCCAAGAATCGAGGAGCGATTTTTTACAAACTCTAAGAACAAAATATATTTTTCAAGCATTTACGGTAACCGATTATTTATTTCGGAATCATCCGTGTATGCATTCTGAATGAATGTGGTTTTACCATGACGTATCTTGAATGTTTTTGTGGGTTTGAAATCATTTCCCAGGTTTCATTCAGTTTGTACAAAATAACTGACTGAAACATTGACTTTAATATATGTACTTATTCACATTACACAACATGTTACATATGTCATACATGTCATAGAATTTCTTCAGATCCAAATTCATTTATATTCATCCAATTGGGTTTTTTTGTGCATTTTCTCGCAAATATGATGAAGCTTATATGAATACAAATGCTATATTACAAGTGCCGCTAATATGTAACATCGCAAATTCTGAAATTGTCACACACAAAAATTCAATGTATTTCTCAAAATATAATTAAAGTTAAGCCTATTTCCCAAAATGTGTATACGAGTCGTTAATTATAATTCTACCATCAAACAGAGGTAATAAATCCCAATAACCATTTCTGGTTAAAATATTCTATTTAACACCCACATGAGAGCGTAAGCTATTATTTATAGAAAAACTATTTCTTGACAGTAATTGTCGGCAGGCGTTTTTCAATACTGTAAACAGGGAATTTTTTGCGACCGTTTTATTATTGCGAGTTTTGCGAATGAGACTCAATCGCAAAAATTTAAAATGCAAAAATAAGTATAAATAATACATATATACTTTATTCACTGCAACACGTCATCAAATGTTGAAATAGTCAACCAGAACCACAAGTTACTCTATAAGTTAAAAACACAAATTAATGCAGAATGGTCACACAATAAATCACAAATGACAGTGTAAACAGACCAATTAGTGTCACTGTTACCTCACATTAATCCTGCCTTCTTCCAACCTCGCTTGATTGCGTCAGTGTCCTTTGCAATTTTGTCCACACAGGAAACAAGCCATCTTGCGTGAATCGGTTTCATGACACTGGTCAACTTTCCGGCCAACTCAGATTAACTAGCTTCGGAAAGAAGCTGTCTATTGTTTGGTAATCGAGGGGTCATCTCAACAAGGCAACTCGCAAAAATATATCGTCGCAGTATTGTCTTTGGTGTGGTATTCTCAATATTTTAACGGCGCAGAAATAAAGCTGTTTACATTAATTTTTTGAACACTTACAGTTTATGATATGTATACGTGCCGTTACTACAATATTGAAAGTATGTATGGCAATATATACTGAACCGCAAAAGAAACGTCACCATGGATAGAGATATGAGAAACCTTATTTGTCCAAACACTGTAAACATACTTTGAGACATATAAAAGAAATGAAACTTGGCAAAACTGATCATAAAGGTTGAAGTTAAAGTGTCGAAAGTTCATAAAGTGAAAAAGTCTCGGAGAAAATGGCATCACAAGTCAGTATCTCGTCTGTCCGCCATGTGCATTGATGACTGCCGTGCAACGTCGATACATGGAATGGATGAGGCAGTTGATGAAGGCCATAGGCACTTGAGCCCACACTCTAAGGAACGCCTGACGCAGTTCAGCTGCAGTTGTTGGACTTGGTCGGACGTCATTCAGCTGTCTTTGAATCTCGTCCCACAGGTGCTCAATGGCATTTAAATTGGGGCTAAGGGCCGGCCACTACATGGTTCTGATGCCTCTCTGCTGGAGAAAGTCTCTTGTTGCTCTCGCAGTGTGCACGGGCGTTATAATACTGAAACTCGTGGTTGCGGTGACGTGCCAAATGAGGTATGGGGTGTGGTTTCAAGACTTGATCAATGTACCCAGCTGCTGTGACATCATTCCCTCTCCCTGGACTGATGTTCTGGAAGGACCACAGGGCCGACCCTCTGTGCAAGACCAGTTCCACCCCACACCATGATGCTCGGACCACCCCACAAGTCTCTCAAATACACAAGCATCCGGGTAATGTTGCCAACGGCGTCGCCAGACTCACTGTCTGCTGTTGGGATACAGTAAAGGATCTCGTCTGAGAAGAGGACTCTTCTCCACTGCTGGTGGCGCCAATGCTGTTGCTGTGTTGCCCATTGAAGACGGTCCCGGTGATGACGTGGTATCAGAATGGGTCCTCGGTGTGGCCTGTGACAGTGGAGGTGTCTGCTAGTCAATCGTCGATGCACAGTGTCTGCACTAATGTGTCGCTGATGTGTCCCCATGGTCTGTCAAGCAGTTTCAAAAGCAGTAACAAAGTGATCTTGAAGATGCTGTCCCACAATCTGACGATCCTGACGTCGGATGGTAACCCTTGGTCTTCCACTACGTGGTCGGTCATCTGTAGTGTTGGTGGTCTGGTACCATTGCTGGAGCCTGCCTATGGCCCTAACGTGGACTTGAAATGCACATTCTATTGACGTTATATTCTAAAACTAATCCTATGTCAAGTCTTTGAAAGGCATTTAGAAGTGATACACATAAGGAAGAGAATGCATTCCATGCAAAAGTTGACTTTTATGGAAGCCCCATCAATTTTCACTACCCAAGAATGGGTATAAAAACATATACGTTAACGGGATTCCATATGCATTGTTTAGCATCATGCTGACAACAACCACTTAGAAAAACAACAAAATTATGCAAGTATTTAACATTATGAAATGCCACGCCTGTCCGAAAATGAGCGTCTGCGAGCCATTGGTACGCTTGAAGCAGGATCGAGTCAACGTGATGTTGCAAGACAATTTAACGTCCACAGAAACACCATTTGGTGTTCATGGCAACGTTGGCAAAAGACGAATGCAGTCAGAGACCATCCTTGGAGTGGCAGGCCACGTGAAACCAACAATCGACAAGACAACTGGATTCGAACAACACACCTACGAAATCAATTCCAGCCAGCAACAGTGACTGCAAGATGTATACCTGGCCTTCGATTAATATCTTCACAAACCGTATGTCATCGCCTTAGATGTGCAGGGATTGTTGCCAGAAGACCCGCCAGACGTCCCATTTTGACAGAAAACCACCGTCAAGCACGTCTACAGTTGTGCAAACAGCGTCTACGCTTGACGGCCATGCAGTGGGGAAAAGTTCTTTTCATTGACGAGTCTCGTTTTCACCTCAGCCACAGCAATGGACGGATTCGAGTGTACCGACGTCGAGGTGAACGTTACATCAATGATTGTGTCATGGAAGGAGATCGGTTCTTGGGCGGCAGCATTATGGTATGGGGTGGGATTACAGCAAGACAGAGGACCTGTTTGATAGTGGTAGAGGTAAATCTCAATGGACAGCGCTACCGCGACGAGATAATCGGCCCTGTTGTTCTACCGTTTTTGCGTCGTCATTGACCAGGCACTACCTTTCAAGATGACAAGGCCCGGCCTCATATTGCTCGACTTGTTCAGGATTCTCTTCAACAAAACAACGTGAATGTCATCCGCTGGCCGGCTTGCTCCCCTGATCTCTCACCAATCGAGCAAATGTGGGATGAGATGGATTGGAGCCTTCGACGTCAACCACGTGTTCCACAGACACTCCAGGAACTTTGAAACATGCTCCAGCAGATATAGATAGATATCCCACATGCCTTTGTGCGACACCTGGTCCATTCCATGAGACGAAGATGTGTTGCTTGCATCGCAACCAGAGGTGGACACACCCTATTGATTTGTAAATTGACATTTTGGCATGTTCATGCTTTTTTATGAAATCACGCATTTTCTGAATTCGGTATGGCAAATTAAACCATTTGAACACTTACAGGAGTCTTTTATCTGTTGCAAACCGAAATTGTTTCAGATTTGATAAAAAACATAACTTTGCATTAAATCTTATTCAATGTCACAGGAACTGTTCAGTTTAGATGTTAACTCCTCATAATAAAGAAGTTGACATCCATAAATTCTCTTCCCTAATCCTCTGTGTATCAATATAATTGGTAAAATATGTGGTTATTTACTGATGTCTGTGCATACCGATTTGTGGATTAACCTTTGTGCTTAACTTAGGAAACATTGAAGCATTATGTTTTATATGTACTATGTTGTAATACTTATATACTGAAACATGTCTTATTTATGTTATGTAGTAATACTCCCATTGTAAAACGTCTCTGTTTGACAATATGAAGAAAGGAAAAAGACAGGGCATCAACAAGTAACAATGATAAGTCTGCTTATTGCAGCCTCTTTTCCTCACTCATCCAGTATATTCCTCTCACCGCATAAACTCACAGAACAGTAACATCACTACAACAGCTGGTACATGTAGCTACATATACAATATATTCCGCATCAGTGTTGATCTTATTTTCATATCTATCAGCGATTCCTAGCTGGTAAATTGTCCTCCCACAAGCAAGTGACACACTGCTGTGCTGGAGCAGCTGCATATTTAAGACCTGCCGCAATAAAGCTGCAGCCACTTTAAATCAAACCAGTACAGCATCCTGTGGTTGTTTGTCTTTGAAGAGAATTAGATAAGATCGAGGGACCAGGTCGTTTCGGTAAGTCGATATTTAGTTTATAATTGTCACAGACATGACTGACGTTTGAATTAGTTTTACCTACGAGGTTCCAGGACACAAGCAGTTGTACATGTTTAAAGACTAGGATCCATGTTGTTATGTTTCTCGGGTAAAAAAAAAGCGTTAAAACCCTTTCTATTTTCATTCAAAATCTCTGCTAAAAGCCGTTGATAGTACGATTCCGACTATATCATGAAAATGTGTAAATCAATCCCTTTCAACAAGGTGTTCGCAACAAGGTTAGCGTATCCTTCCCCACCGGTGGTGCCCTCAAACACATGCAAGGGCAGGTCAATTTTTCACATGAAAAAAACACGGGAACATATGGTACAATTCAAGGAATTGGGAATTGCATCAATTATAATTTTGGTCACTGATGTGACAAATTTGGAAATGTCCTCCACATGACTACAATAAAACGTTTTGAAAGCTTTACTGAGGCCTTGAATGCTGTAAATATGACGCTCTTTGAAATCTTGGTAAAAAGACCATGCTCTATTTTACCTCAAAAGTTGTGAAATGTAAACAGGCTGCAGCTTCTGGATTATTGCTCGACATAAAGGGAAAGTTGACTGTTGGAAAGTTGAAGTTATCCCTCTTGTCATACAGGCTCACTGGTCCCCCTTTATTTCTAGTTCAGGTGGGTAAATCAGCTGAAGGAAACTGGCTATTGAACGATATCAGATCATCAATATACTTGAAGCTTAAGTCTATATACTTCTTAGCCAAAGTTCCTTGTTTTGAAATCCGAGAAGAAAACCTGTCTCGGTTTCACAATGAAACGAATTAGTCAAGGAGATGCCCAAGGGGACACCTACTACTTGCCTTAATATCTTTTCCACAAACTTCATGTTGATGTTACACACATATTATTCACATACTGTTAACATACTGGCCTTATATATGGCATTATTGGATATGACACCAAGTTCGTTGATCAAAGATTGTACTGATGCTTACATCCCCGGGAAGATCCGGGCTAGAATTGGTAATCAGCGGCCAATGCTTGTCATAAGAGGTAACCTGGTTGATGCATGTCATCGTATCACAATGGCATATGCTTCGAATTCCACCAAAAATCTCAGCTGAATCCGTCGATCCATTAAATTATAAACTATTTATATAGACCACAATGACGTGAGCTCGCACGGATGTCAGGTAGCAACTGTTGTGACCGATCTCCAGACTGAACATTGACTATTCAGAGGATCGACACCCCCTTGTGCTTTTGTAATTTGTTTATTTACAAAAGTCGAAAGTTATTTAACTTGTTAATGTACTCAGTGTGTGCAGAGATCATATATCCCCTTCAGAAATAGTAGGGAATCATGAAATATAAATGTTCATATTAAGTATTAGAACAAAGATAAACATCCTATGCAAGGACGTTTCTATCTGTAAGATTTAACACCAGAACACAGGCTATAGTTTTACGTGCCTATTTTTGTAACTTTCAAGAAAGGTCGATTGATCTCTGTGGATCTTTATTTCTGACAATCTGATTCATTCTGCTTATCATATTGTAACTTGATTTCAATGATTGTTTGTGTAGTGAGTGAGTGAGTTGGGTTTAACGCCGCTTTTAACAGTATTCCAGTTATATCGCGGCGTGTCAGCTTAATGTGGGAGGAAAGCCCGAAGTGATGCAGGTCTCGGACGTTTACCACTTTGGTGAAACCCACGAGCACAGGTATGGTGCTGACAAACCTAGAAACATAATCGGGGCGAACCGGGATTCGAACCCACAATCACAGGTTTCTGGCGTGCCCAAGGGACGCAACTCTGCATAGCGTATCGCGGCGCCTTAGACGACTGGGCCACCCGTGCCCCCGATTGTTTGTGTATGAACTAGCTATGCGGCGTGTGTAACGCGCTGAGCGTCTATGAGCTATTGGCATGCTGGAAACTGGCAAAAGTCAGCATATGGTGGCCAGTGTGTTCAATGCTTCAGAGTCTATGATAGGCAGACTATGGACCAGGTACCAACAAAACCAAAATGTTGACGATCGACATCGTTCAGGGCGTCTCAGGTCAACAACAAGATTGATCCGAAACCACACTCAAACTGCGATCTCAAACCACAAACCAAATTGCTCGAAGATTTCATCAGGGTTTAGGAGTATAAGTTACGGGTCAGAAGATTAGAAACCTACATGCAATTCACCTCCATGCTAAATGGTCACGTGTTGTGACGCCCCTTACAAACCGCCATATTGCCAACAGACGTCAATGGTGTACACATCCACCATGTTTTCAGATGAGTCCCGATTCACTTTGCACTTCTTCCATGTCTGGCGACGTCGAAATGAATGTTAAGCCAATGTCAACCTGAGACCTCATGACAGATTCGGCAGTGGATCACTCCACACCGTATTGTGCAAGAGAGGGTCACTGGACAATACTATCGGGACAACATACTGATACCCTTTGTTGTCTGGTTTGCAAGGTGTGTTGGCTGACGTTTTGAGTGGGTGAGTGACTTGAAGTTTAACGTCACATCGGCAATATTTCAGCCATATCGTGACGAGACGAAATTTGAAATTGATGATATACATTTTAACTGTGTAAAATTCTGTCGTCAAAGCACAGTATGATAACTAGAATATCATAGATGTACGTTAAACTAGTTTGAGAGCATGTAAAAATAATTAACAATCAATAATACAATATAAAAACGGGCTTTAGATTGCCACCTTCTAAAGGCACATCACCACAATGGGGACCATGGGGACTTACAGTAAGTTTGCTACCTGCATGGACCCCAGCAGGATTTACATCATCCCTTCAGTTGTTGGCAGTGGCTGACGAATTTTGCCAAACATTAAAAGGACACATATGCTACGATTAAAAGTGTGCCAGAAATATATATATTTTGAAAGAAGTGGTCTTACATACCCTCTCAGAAGGACAATAATTTACACTACTTAGGCCCCCTTCGAGCATTTGGAACTAACAATATCAGCTACTGATTTATACAACCAATTGTAAAAGTTGATCTATTTATTTACAAAATATAACAATCAAAATTTATGAATCAAGTCGATTTCCTTTAAATAACCACGAATTAAATGAGAACCTAACTGATTAAAAAGATCCATGATGGCTGAAACTTTGAAATACTTATCTACTTATCCCATGTGATGGTAAAATCACTACAGTCAAGCAGGACATGCTTGAATTGATTGTGATTCTTCCATCACAAAGAATGCAGAATGGAGGGTCTTCACCTTTTAATAAATATTAATGAGTATAACTACAGTGGCCAACACGACATCGTCATAAAATGACCTCTTCAAATCTGGCAACCAAGAAGGTGTAACCGATATATGGTTTTATTTGATGTAACTTATTCATACCTGCTTGGGTGTCCCACTTCTTTAGCATCAGATCTCGGATGTAACATCGAATAAAAGGTTTGTAATCATTGTATTGGATAAGAAGTGGTGTCGCAGATTGGTTGAGTGCTTCTTTTGCTGCAGCACCAGGCATTATGTTGCCTTTTATGCCCATATGACTGGGTAACCAACAAAAGACGATGTCGTACTTGCCAGTTGAAAGATCGTTGTAAAGTTCTAAAATATCTAAAATATTTGGATGAGTCGAAGATACATTATTCAGTATCTGAAGACAAGAAAGAGAATCAGAAAAGATGAAAAACTGTTTACATGCAGACTGTCGTTGAATGTATATCAAGGCTGTAACGATAGCATTGGCCTCAGCAGTGAAAATAGACCTATTGTCTGGTATTCTAGATGATATATTTTTGATCCAATGACAGTGGCATTTGCTACTTTGCCCCCATCCTTGGACCCATCAGCCTCCACCAGTGCATTGGAGAAAACCAAGACCCCTCAACACCAGACTCAAAGAACATCGGACCTCTGTTAACAAACTTGACCTGAAATCCGCTATTTCCGAAAACATCCTAAAGAACAAAAACCATAGCATCATGTTGGAAACCACCAAAGTCCTGTCTACCAACAACTGGCAACAAAGAAAATTACAAGAAGCCATTGACATCAGGAGACACCAGCCAGCAATGACCAGGGAACCTAGCTGCCTAGTGCTTGGGACTTATTGCTTTGCTCTTTGTCGGAGTTAATCACGTAGCTGGCGTCAATTTGCCCTTTGCTATGTCCATTCCTTCACCTATTAGTGCTAATTACCCCCGGCCTCCCGTTTGCCCAGTGTCCATAAGCTATTACTTATTTATGATACTTAAGTACTGGCTTCCATACTATCAGAGCTAATTACTGTAAAGTGTTGGCTTCCATTGTCTGTTGTTAATCACCTATCAGCGCCAATCATCTGTTGGCTTCTCTTGTTAGTTTCTACCCTTTGTAATTTTCTTCATTTTGGTATCTTATTAATTTTGTTGTCCTTACATGTACATATATATCCTCTCTGCCTCATGGCATTAATTCACCTGATGAAGGAGTAAGCATATACTCTGCAACGTTTTGTTCCACATAATAAAGAAGTTGACATCCATATATTCTCTTCCTTATGTGTATCACTTCTAAAATGCCTTTCAAAGACCTGGTCAATAGTACTTCGATTTTTGCGAAAACTACAATGAATATTTGTAATAAGATCATTGGTTTCTAAAAAACATACTAGTCGACTATTAACCATGCGTTCCATGGTTTTACAAACGCAGCTAGTTAACGAAATAGTTGATATTTAGATGCATTGGGATGATCCCGACAAGGTCTTGATATAGGGATAACAATGGCATTGTGCCACAAAGGAGGAAAGTGTCCTGTTGTCCAAATATTATCAAAAATAATCAGAAACGTTTCAAGACATGGATTGGGTATGTTGCGGTATCATGGGCTTGCTCTAGGGCAGTATTGAGCTCATGTAGTGAAAATACTTCATTGTAGTCTTCACCATCATCTGGATTAAAGTTAATAGTTTTCTTTTCTTGTTGATTTTTATGTTTCTGAAACTGGGAATAAAAATTTGATGATGAAGAATGTTTAGCTAAAGCTTCACCCAACTTTTTAGCAATGTCATCTTTGTCGCTAAGAGGACCATAGTCATCTTTAAGATGATGAACGCCATAATCTGAACCTTTCCCTTTGATTTTTTGTACTATGTTCCACACCTTTGTCATTGGCGTACAGGAATTAATCTATCAAACAAAGTTTTTCCAAGACTGTCGCCGGTTTGATTAAACGTACATGGCACTATTTATCTTACATTATTTAAATTGTGAACTGTAGGATGACGGCGAATGTATTTTTCCAATCTTCCTCCTACACTTCCGAGCCTGTTTGCAATCATCAGTAAACCATGGTTTACGAATGTGTGGTTTAACAGAGGACCAAGGAATAGTTTCATCATCAATATTATTCAGTTTGTCCGTGAACAACTGATTAGGATCAGGGACATTAAAAAAAATGTCAGATGTCTGTTTGTCAGTACAAAGTGTCTGAAACAATGGCCAGTTGGCCCTGTTAAAATTCCACCTTGTAATATGTGGATCATCACTCGGGTTAATAGCTGAAAGTATTTCGGGAAATGGTCACTTCCACACAGGTCGTCATGGACCGACAATTCAAATTCGCTATATATATTTGGATCTGTGACTGATAAATCAAGAGCAGAATATGTTTCACTAGCGGGATGTAAATGTGTCTGATCCATCATTAAATATGCATAAATTGTTATTTGAAATGAAGAAATTGTTGTTGGTATCAGTACTTCCCCCAAGAGGGTTATGACGATTAAGGTCACCCATGATGATACAGGGTCTTGGGAGCTGATCAAACAAATCCTAGAGAGCCGACTGCTGAAGAGTGAGTGAGTGAGTATGGTTTTACGCCGCTTTTAGTAATATTTCAGCAATATCACTGCGGGGGCACCAGAAATGGGCTTCACACATTGTACGCATGTTAGGAATCGAACCCAAGCCTTCAGTGTGACGAGCGAACACTTTCACCACGAGGCTACCCCACCGCCCCTGGCTGCCAGATGAAAACAGTTGCGAGGAAGTTACTTTACTTTAAGTGTTTACTGTCTATGTATATTTCTCTCTTCTTTTTCAGAAATGGCAGAAGAGAAAGCAAAGCAATATGTTGAAAACAGTGCACAAGATGATGCTACTGTTCTTTCCATGGTTGATCTGGTTCACCGTGTTGGGATCAGCATGCAAGAATCCGTTGAATACTACTCTAAATGGGCAGAGAATGGAAAATATGATCAGGTACACATACCGTCAGTGAGTATGTATCCCATTTCTCCCATATTTAACACAATACGCATCCAACATACTGATGTACATTCAGGTAAATATTCGCGGCAAATGACCTCAGGTATGAAAGACTACAACTATCCGCCCATGAGGATCCGGCATAGAATAGGTCTTCAGCAACCCATGCTTGCCGTAAAAGGCAACTAAAACTATCCGACATACATTGGTCAGAAGGTGGGCCACCATTTAATTTTTCTGGAGAGGCCTGAGATGTTTTTAAAAACAAGAAATGTTTTTGTGTGAAAGGAGGAGCCTAGTAATGTAATATATTCAGCTCACACACCGTGTCCAGCGGACCCGTGAAGATCCGGGGTAGAATAGGTCTTCAGCAACCCATGCTTGCTGTAAAAGGTGACTATGCTTGTCGTAAAAGTCGACTAACGGGATCGGTTGGTCATGCTCGCTGACTTGGTTGATGCTTGTCATCGATCCCAATTGCGTGGATCGATGATCATGATATCAATCACTGGCTTGTCTGGTCCAGAGTCGATTATTTACCAACCGCCGTCATATAGCTTGAATATTGCTGAGTGCGGCGTAAAACAACAAACCAAACCAAACCAAACCGTGTCCAGCGAATAGTTGCTTTTTTGTGTACAAAACACCAGGTTGAACTACTTGTGTCCAGTTATTTCTGAACAAATTTCTTGTATGAAGAAATCCCAGAAAGCCACTCACTCCACACGCCCACCAAATAATGAATGGACCAAATATTGCTGACATCATTATTATCCTGCAGACAGTCTTGCTGCGATATTTTAATGCCCTGTGTTTTTTTCAGGACATATGTCCGAAACGTTACCAGGGACCTATCATTGCTGCAAGTGTTCTTACAGAGCATTTTTGTGACAAAATCCCCGACATGAAAATACTAGACGTTGCTGCGGGAACAGGACTTGTAGGGAAGGAGGTACACTTTCATGCACATGTCCTTCATCCAACATGGATGGGTACCGGTGACCCTGTCATCAAAGGCGCCGCAATTTCCGGTGATCGTTGGTTTCACCCTTGTTATGATTCTTGATTTATTGTGTCAGTATGACGTCCACTGTTTGCGATTGATTGAAAATTGAAAAAGAATTAAATGATGTCCCATACATTAGCCTAACATCGACCTGGTGTACATGGGGGAAGATCTGTGAGTCAGCAATGTTCACCTTGAATCCGGCGGGCTATAAATAATCCGTCTTAATTGACCGAAAGTACCAGTCCCAAGGGTGGGCCGAGGGCCAATTCTACCCGATGTGCCAACCTAAGTCAATACTTCACCACCTTATGATGTTATAATCCGGGTTGGATCCCGACGGCATGGGACGTTAATACTGATCTGACAACCACTGGTTGTCTCGCCATGTCTCGAGTATCTACCATCTGCCGTGATATAGATGGAATAATGATGACTGTCGTCATAAAACAACCAATTTGAACCTCACAAGAGTACTCCGTTCATTGTGTTTATCTTCCTTTAGATATGTTTATCGTATCAGAACGATCAGAACCATCACACGTTTCTCACATTCGTATCCCTTAAAGGACAGATATAGCTGTACCACAAGCGTATTATCGATTGACTTTTACAGCTTCAGGCTCGAGGTTTCAAGCATTTGGATGCCCTAGAACCAGCTACAGGGATGCTGGAACAAGCCAGAAAGAAGAAAATCTACACCAACCTGTACTGTGAGTTCCTGGACGGCAAACGACTCCCCATAGAGGACGGTGAGGAACATTTTGGGTTGTGGCATACTGTATCTCTAAAATACTGTAAATGTAGTTACAACTTGTATAGCCTGCCTGTTAAAATGACTTGCTATGCACAAGGCTCTTCATTAAATATATTGAATAATAGATGTTGGTCAAAAGAGAATTAATGTTGTTTACCATGGAAGCCAGAACATGTCAGCTGTAACAAATACTGGGAACCTATTCAAATCCAGGTTGTATAACACACTGCAAATTTTACAAGAACGTAGTACTTTAATTTAGAATAGCATGTCGTTTATTCATCCGTCCTGCATTGTTAATTAAAAGAATATCCTTTCATTTGCAGACACATACAGGGAAACAACACTGCAAATATTACAAGAACGTAATACTTTCATTATAGAACAGAGTTTGGTTTATTTATTCTTCTTGTCATTTTTAGGAATATTACTTCATTTGCAGACACATACAATTGCTGTGTAACATCGGGGGGTATGGGAGAAGGACAAATTCCTTGCCACGGGCTACACGAACTAATCAGAATAACTAAACCAGGTGAGTTGAATAGAGAATGAGTACATCAATGCAAATGACCTGTGATATATATTTGTGACAATTATGCAAGGATCATGTTCTTCTTGTGGAAGAAGTGGAACAATGAGCGGGACGAAGCATGTATATATCTTCAAATGGAAACAAGAAATTCATGTGATAACTGCAATTCATCATTTAAACAAATACATCCCCCTCATGCAACACACTTACTTTTTTGTTTTGAATTTCAGGGCGGCCATGTCTGCCATAATCCTGCTTGTTTTTAACATCTCATTTAATCTGCTGAAGGAGCAATATTTGTTTGTTTTGTTTTTTGGAATATGTAACACATCCTGGGAGAATGTTAGATAAAGACGAGAAAACGTATTTAATGTTGAACCTCGGTTTTTTTTTCGCAAAACGTGTGGCAATCTGCTGAAGGAACAGCATCTGGAATATGTAACACATATTGTCTATAGTATACATCCCATAATGTACTTGACAGGGGGCCTAATCTGCATCGTGATGAGGGAGGAATATCTGACCCATGTCAAGGACTACCACGAAAGACTTGAACCACTGATGAAGAAACTAGAGGAGGATGGGAAATTGAAGCAACTGTCCCGTGAAATTGTGTCTCGGTACTCCTTTGACAAGAACGGATTGGTCTATAAATTACAAATTTGTTAATGAAATGCAAACAATCCCTCAATCCTTTGACGTCATCGTGACCTTGAAAATCGTTTTCCCCCTAACCTGGAGCGATATCTCATATGCTGTTTTTGTTTTTGATGTCCTCTTGTGATTTGGAATATCAATTTACAGTGAACAAAAAGGTAGGGTGTATCCAGTGTGTAGTTACTAACTGCTATCTTAGCATTTCATAAATGTTATATTTTTCATCGTTCTCTCTACAGAGGTTGAAATAAACACATAGAGTTAGGTAAAGTTTTAGCTCTTTTGTGCAAGTATTTCAGTGTTAATGATGCTTTACTGCAGTTCTTTGCAGGAAACACTTTGCGTATCTTGGACAATGTAAGTGTTTCAATGAGAGGGTCGCCCGACTGGTTCAATTGATGACGCCGGATTCTCAAAGCACTGCACGCAACCGTTATTTCTGGTGTAAAATAGGCCATATTTTCTAGCGCATGTGTTTATGATCACTAACAAGTAGCAGGTGTTTCCTGAAATGTGAGCGCACCCGTCTCATTCTCATGTAAAGGCAAGTCAAGTGTTCACGTAAAGAAAGCCGGGAACATCTGCAACAAGTTTTAGAACACTTTATTTAGTACTTGAATGCTATCGTACGACTCTCTTTGAAAGCTTCATGGAAAGAGTAGACTTGATTGTACATCGAATATTGCTCGACATAAAGGGAAATTTAACTGGTCGAAACCTGACATCATCCCTCTTGACATACAGTCTTGTGGATAGTTTTTTCAGGCTGAGTCTGTATGCCTAGGTCTAAATATGAAACAGATCAGGCAGTTTAATTGGACTCCTTTCTTTTTAGTTGAGGGGGCACGGGTGGCCCAGTCGTCTAAGGCGCCGCGATTCGCTGTGCAGAGTTGTGTCCCTTGGGCACGCCAGAAACCTATGATTGTGGGTTCGAATCCCGGTTCGCCCCGATTTTGTTTCTAGGTTTGTCAGCACCATACCCGTGCTCGTGGATTTCACCGAAGTGGTAAACGTCTGAGACCTGCATCACTTCGGGCTTTCCTCCCACATTAAGCTGACACGCCGTGATATAACTGGAATACTGTTAAAAGCGGTGTAAAACCACACTCACTCACTCACTCACCTAATCTTCATTTTATCGTGTTTACTTGCCATATCATCTGGAAACATTTATTCGCCTTAGTTATGAATTTCCAGCACGGTACAATTATTTCAAACAGCTTATTCTTGAATAAGAGATACATCTGTGTACGTAGAGTGTAATAACTACATTATGATGGAATGAGTGATTATTGCTTAACGCCGCCTCAGAAATCCTGCAGCTATTCGTAGAGACCTCCATTATGAGATTGGTATGTGTAGTATTACAGGAATGCATACTTCAGCAACCCATGCCTGCCGTAAAAGGTGACTATGCTTGTCGTAAAAAGGCGACTAACGGGATCGGCTGGTCAGGCTCGCTGACTTGGTTGATGCATGTCATCGATCCCAATTGCGTGGATCGATGATCATGATTTTAATCACTGGATTGTCTGGTCCAGACTCGATCATTTACAGACCGCCGTCATATAGCTGGAATATCGCTGAGTGCGGCGTTAAACAACAAACCAACCAACCAAGCATAAGTGGAATAAGTCTGAACACATGCCATACATACGTTGACACGTCACCATCAACACCAGCCATGGCACATTCACGTTGATGCTTAACGTCCTACAACAACGCAACCACACCATTTTGAAAGAATCCCTCGGACAGTACGTGGGCGAACGAGTGTGGACAGTTCCATAATTCACCTCCTTAACTTCATACTCAAACACTGATATGTAAGAACGGAAAAGGGAAGCCTGAATAGTGATCGGATCCAATGACATGTCGAAGCATGATGTCAGAAGATTGAACATTCGTGTTGTGTGCGAAGATACTGGTCAAACCACGACCTACAGTCAACTTCTTCTTCTCCTTCTTTTGTTGTTTAACGCTACACTCAGCAATATTCCAGCTATGTGTCCAAATGGACACAGAAATGGAAAAGAACGAGTACAGAGGGTCATCAAGTTTTTGACTTCAGAGAAAAGTACTCCCCAAGAAATTCATAAAAGCATGTCACAAGTGTATGTGCCCTAGTTATTCCACTGTTAAACGTTGGTCAGCCATGTTTACGCTGGGAGAAGATGCCTTGGTGATAACCCTAGGTCCGGACGTCCCTCAACTTCCATCAATGAAAATTAAATCAAGGAGATAGAACAACTTATACTGTCAGATAGACGTATTACATATTTCTAAGCCATGGATCTTTTGAAACTATTATTCATGAACATTTACATACATGTATATCTGCACGTTGGATGCCAAAGTGTCTCAATTCTGATCTTGAGGAAAGTAGAACTGACATTGCCAGAGAAAAAATTTAGAGCTGACTGAGGAGGATTTGGACAAACCCCAAAACGGGTGATGAACCAGGGGTCTACCGCTATGATCCCGAGTCAAAACGTCAATGGAATGGCACCGTTCCACTTTTTCCGGCACAGAGAATTACAAATATTATGGTTATTTGTTGTTTAACGCTACACTCAGCAATAATCCAGCTATATAACGACAGTCTGTAAATAATCGAGTCTGGACCAGACAATCCAGTGATTGACATCATGAGCATCGATCCACGCAATTACCTTCAGTCAACAGTCTTTTAATATTGGGTTATTTATTCCAAAAATGTTTTACAAATCAGCTAACGCCACCGACAATAATCTATTGGTACATTAAATATGTATGTATGTAGATTGACAATTACCCGTTATATAAGATCAACAAATGATTTTATCGTAAGCAGTCTCTTTCTCCACTAACGCTTTGAACAGTTTCCACTTTAATGTTTATATTCAATATTCGAACGTCAAGTCTGCATGAATAGTTTACATTATTGTGTAAATAATTACGAGAAAACATTTTCCATAATCATTAAAAATGTCTGTTATTGTCCAATGTCCGATTCCGACTATGTCATGTGTTATGAAAAGCCAGGTTGTGCTCACTACATTACAGAAATAGGGACGAAGAAGTGAGTGAAGACGTTTTTTCAAAGTTGCATCAGCCATATGCAGGGCAATATTATTGTCCATTGTTCGATTCCGATATATGAACTGTACATGTAACACCTAGTATGGTGATCTCCCTTTAGTTACTGGCGATCTCTAGCTCATTTATATATTGTGTTGTTCACTGATACTTATGACTTTTATATATTCTGAACTAGTTTAAAATCGAATCTGTGATATTCTAGTTATTTACTGTCCCTCGTTGACAGCTTTTTATCTAGTCTAAATCTATGTATTATTAATGTACTTCTCGTCACGATATGGCTCAAATACTGCCGATGTGACGTTAAATCTTAACTCACTCACTCACTGTACATGTAACACATTGAGCTTGTGATCATTACACTGTATATACGCATCACATAATTACCGGAATTGGGACAAAAAGTGGGTGGAGACGCGCTTCATGGTAAATTTGCTCACGTGAGGCACCGTCTTCATCAGCTGGTGAACGTCAAAAAATACAACTTCAATCCTTATATTGACAAATTCATAAATCATAACAAAACAATCCATTAAACATCAAACTTTAATTATTGAAAGCGAACTATATCAACGCGGAGAGTCGTGACGTCATCCGTCCCACACATTCCATTTGGAGTGACATCCCTTGGTTTTACAAACGGCAGAAAATGGCGGCTACCACAATGTCATTCGCTTGAAATACGGGAAATGAACGACAGTCAGCTTGCTACTGTTCACCTACGCGAGGTCACCCGCTACTGTCAATAATACACTGTATATACGCATGACATAATTACCGGAAGGGAGTAAGGGAGATAATCACTCACTCTCAGTGATACAGCTTGAATAAGATACGATGCACAGCATTGCAAGGTCAGTGCATGAAAAGGTCTATACTAGGATCATAGCTAAAGAAGATAATCAATCCATGCGCAGTCGTTTATTCTTACAAAATATAGACCGGTTAACTTTAGCGAAAGAAGATGTATGTCTCCAAAACATTTTTAGCTCTTTTAAAAGCAAAATGAACAAATTGCATGGATTATCTACATTAAGAAACATGATCAAGTCACACAATGTGACAGGCGATTGGTTATAACGTGTCCAGATTATTAAGTCAATCTCATTTCATTTTAAAAACTCCATTTTTTTAGAGAAACCAAAATGGCGCTCTCCTTCAGTCAAAATTAAATTAACCCTTATACTTCCCTGCTACTGGCAGAGCAGGGCACGCCTTTCCGAGACTGATTATTCTCTGGAGTTGGCGTTTTATTCTTACCCGCCCTAAAGTGAGTGAGTGAGTGAGTATGGTTTTACGCCGCTTTTAGCAATATTCCAGGGGCTTCACACATTGTACCCATGTCGGGAATCGAACCCGGGTCTTCGGCGTGACGAGCGAACGCTTTAACCACTAGGCTACCCGACCGCCCCCCCCCCCCCCCCCCCCCCCCCCCCGCCCTAAAGGGCACACACACACTGGGTATATATAATATATATACTCACACAGTCAGTGTCTGTCGTGGGACCCGCTCACCTATTTGGCTTTACGGGATTGTCTGGTCCAGACTCGATTATTTACAGACCGCCGTCATATAGCTGGAATATTGCTGAGTGCGGCGTTAAACAATAAGCCAACCTACCACATCAAAAACAAAAACAGCAAAAGAAATATAGCCGAAGGTAAGGAGGCAAAAAAATTCAGATCAAGATGACGTCAAACGATTTATTTAATACGTTAAAACATATGACAGCTGATACTACTACTGCCATTTGCATTAACAAATTTGTAATTTATAGACCAATCCGTTGTTGTCAAAGGAGTACTGAGACACAATTTCACGGGACAGTTGCTTCAATTTCCCATCATCCTCTAGTTTCTTCATCAGTGGTTCAAGTCTTTCGTGGTACTCCTTGACATGGGTCAGATACTCCTCCCTCATCACGATGCAGATTAGGCCCCCTGTCAAGGAAATTATGGGATGTATACTATAGACAATATGTGTTACATATTCCAGATGTTGTTCCTTCAGCAGATTGCCACACGTTATGCAAAAATCCAAACGAGGTTCAACATTAAATACTTTTTCTCGTCTTTATTTAACGTTCTCCCTTTTCATAATCTGGACAAGACCATTGTCATACACCGTGGTACCCACTATGTCCCATACAGGGTAATAACTATTCCCCAATGCTGCTATATGTTCATATGTGGGTTTCTTGTTTAAAGGCGTATAGGCAATATCCCAGCTACTAGTATATGACGGTGGTCTGTAAATAATCGAGTGTTTGACATCATGAGCATCAATCCACACAGTTAGTCGATTGCATGTCATCGCATTCTAAGTCACCATGCCTGACCACTCGATCCATATAGTCGCCTCTTACGACAAGCATAGGTTGCTGGGGACCCACGGATCGACTGTACATATGTGAAACATCACACAAGCGCTGTGGGGATTATGTTGCTTCATTTGTCCACAGTACCCAGTCATACCAGACTTACATCAAGCCAGGATATCTAAGATGTAGTCTTGGCTAATTGTACACAGTTGGCGTTGGTCGCTGCTCACGCATTGGTTAAATGATCATTTAGAGGTAACCCTGCAGAGTGCGGAATTAAATAACAAATACATTTTGAGTGAATGACATTGAGAGCTGATTTGACCTTTTAAATGAAATATATTTCTAAAAACAAATCCAAACGGACATTCAGACTAAACAGTATACAGACTATGAACCTAATTTGATGTCGGTAGCTGGAATTTACCGAAACTATGGGATATTGTGGAAAATAAAAAAACCAGGAGGTAACCTTCTACAGTTTTCATAAGATTGTCATCGAGGCATTTAAGTGAAAAACGGGAAGCGAACTTAACGAATCACCTTCATTGCGACCTTGACTTTATACTCATTTATTTACAAACTTTTTCTGATCACGGTGGCGACTAACGGGATCGGGTGGTCAGGCTCGCTGACTTGGTAAATGCATGTCATCGATCCCAATTGCGTGGATCGATTCTCATGAAATTAATCACTGGATTGTCTGGTCCAGACTCGATTATTTACAGACCGCCGTCATATAGCTGGAATATTGCTGAGTGCGGCGTTAAACAACAAACCAACCAACCAATCTACCCTACCAATGACACACCCAGATTATATGACGCACAGCTGATGCTTCTCGAGGTAAGATTTGAGGATGACCTTGACGTAGGTGGTCAATACAAACGTGCTATATACAGGACGTGTATGTATATTACATACATGATATGATCAAAACAAGTGTGGTGTACTTGATATTATCTCCGTGAGATGTTGAAAACAAAGTGCGGTGATGCCACTGTCGGCGCCGTCAACATATAGCAATTATATAACGTGAATTCTAGTTCCAAATGAAAACATATACATGCTTCTTTCGCACGAAGAAGTACACGAGTCTTGCTAGAAGACTATGACTTGTGATCCTTGCATAAGTCATTTGCATTAATGTACACATTTTCGATTAAACTCACCTGGTTTAGTTATTCTAATTAGTTCGTGTAGCCCGTGGCAAGGAATGTGACCTTCTCCCATACCCCCCGATGTTACACAGCAATTGTATGTGTCTGCAAATGAAAGGATATTCTTTAAAATAACAATGCAGGACGAATGAAGAAACGAGATGCTATTCTAAATTAAAATACCGTATTCGACGTAATAAGCGCCCCGCTGTAATAAGCGCCCACGGCGATATTTGCTAATATATTGGCTAGTGAACAATCCCAATCAGCACCCCTTCCGATTGATCAATGTACACAAGACTTATGTATTCGTGTATGATACGCACTTTCGTGTTATATACATCCTTAATTATGGACAATCAAGTTCTGGAAAAATATATCTGTCAACATTTCAGGCTGTCAGCATAAATCACGAAATTTACGATCCTTCAGCTCTGGTTTTTTTCACAAAAATAATATTCTAATAAGAGCCCCGTATTTCTAATTTTGAGAGCGCCCTGGGGCTTATTACGTCGAATACGGTATTGTAAAATTTGCAGTGCTGTTATACAATCTGGGTTTGAATAGGTTCCCAGTACCTGATACAGCTGACATATTGCCGGCTTCCATGTTAAACAACATTAATTCTCTTTGAACCAACATCTATTATTCAATATCTTTAATGAAGAGCCTTGTACATAGTTATTTTAACAGGCATGCTATACGATTTCGTCTGAACAGATACAAGTTGTAACTACATTTACAGTATTTTAGAGATACAGGACGCCACAACCCAAAATGTTCCTCACCGTCCTCTATGGGGAGACGTTTGCCGTCCAGGAACTCACAGTACAGGTTGGTGTAGATGTTCGTCTTCCTGGCTTGTTCCAGCATCCCTGTAGCTGGTTCTAAGGCATCCAGATGCTTGAAACCTCGAGCCTGAAGCTGTAAAAGTCAATCGATAATACGCTTGTGGTACAGTGAGATCCGTCCTTTAAGGGATACGAATGTGAGAAACGTGTGATTTTCCGATCTTATTTTCATTTTTTTATTAATGAATTATATTACGAAATATCTATCAATGGTAAACATGGAATCCAAATGTTTCCAGATTTGATAGAAATATTTATGCTACTTTTCGCAGACGATGTCATTTTAGTGTCAGATACTGTTGTTGGTCTACAAAGGCAATTAAATATTTTAAGTACATACACGAGAGAATGGAAATTATCAGTGAACTTGGAAAAAACTAAAATTGTGATCTTTAGAAAAGGTGGTCCAATAGCGTCGAAAGAAAGATGACCATTCGATGGTCAGTCAGTCAATATAGTAGATCAGTATTCACATTTAGAAATCTGGTTCTCACACACAATGAATTAGAAAAAAATGTGCCCTTGACTTGTCCTTGCGTGCAAAGAGAGCTTTAATAAGTCTAATGTCTATTGCTCATAAAGTTGGAACGATGTCATCTAATATCTTCTTTGTTGTTTGTTTGTTTGTTTATTTGTTGTTTAACGCCGCACTCAGCAATATTCCAGCTATATGACGGCGGTCTGTAAATAATCGAGTTCGGACCAGACAATCCAGCGATTGACATAATGAGCATCGATCTACGCAATTGGGATACGATGACATGCATCAACCAAGTCTTGGTTGATGCATGGCATCATATCCCAATTGCGTGGATCGATGTTCATGTCATCACTGGATTGTCTGGTCCAGACTCGGTATTTACAGACCGTCGTCATATAGCCGGAATATTGCTGAGTGCAGCGTTAAACAACAAACAAACACTTGCGTGGATCGATGCTCATGTCAATCACAGGATTGTCTGGTCCAGTCTCGATTGTATACAAACCGCCGTCATATAGCTGGAATAATGCTGAGTGCGGCTTTAAACAACAAACAATCAAACAAACAACCTGAATGTGTACCTCCTTCCCTACAAGTCCTGTTCCAGTAGCAACGTCTAGTATTTTCGTCTCTGGGATTTTGTCACAGAAATGCTCTGTAAGAACATTTGCAGCAATGACTGGTCCCCTGTAACGTTTCGAACACAGATCCTGTGGGAAAAAAAGAAGAAAAACATTAAGAAATCAAGATTGTCGCGGCGCAGAACTTTAAAATCTTGCAGAAACACTGGCTTCAGGATGATAATAATGGCTTGAGTTATGGGGAGGGGGGTATAAAATGTCAGTGATAAACTACAATGTCAACAGGTAAGGACGGTGTCATATATGGATCAGGGACAGTTTGGTTTGTGTTTGGGGTGGGGTCGTGGAGGTACCATACAAATATGATTTTCTCGCAGGACATGGTGGATGCCCTGAAATATATTAAATCGATCGGCTCCATTTAAACAAAATAAAACAAATCTCTCAACAAACATTCAAGGTATCTTCGGAATATTAGATAGTGGGACACTTTCCGACCTGTAGATGTCGAATGGTGGTAGCTTTTACATACCTGATTTCAAGTCAAGCTATTTGCCCGGAATATTTTGCGCAATGAACATCAATATATTGATACATTATGTGTAGATTAAGACATAGCTCGCTCATATACTGACTGACAGACAGACAGGCAGATTTATTTCGTATGTGTGGCCATGAGGCCAATTGTACAATGACATTTTGTTGTAAGAAAATTCAACAAATTCAGCAGGTATTTAATTCTTATATCTTCATATACTGGACATATCAATAAATCATGGTATTCATCTTCTTGGTAATATTTGCAGGAAGGACACATCGATGTTAAAACGTCATTATCTTTGGGGTCTCTGTATATTGATCAGGGTATGTATACCACCTGAACTTCGTTAAACATCTGCGTAAAGATAAAGATCGAATTGTTGTTAAATACATTTCTGGTATTATTTCCATCTTAAACATGGAAGAGGCATGTAGCGATTTTAAACATCTGATATCAGCTGACTAGCATTGACAGTACATATCTTTACGTTGTTTAAACATTGTTAAGAACATTATTTTATTTCCAACATCCTGGTATATCCACGCGTATGCAAATCCATGCGAAAAAAGAGTTTCTTTAACAGCTGAAGCCCAGTTTATATCCCCAAAGACATCAAGGCGCTTAAGCATATAATAGCATCGTCTAGAGTAGCGTGTATCTGGTTGTCTGAGCAAACGTATCCAGTATGAGATAACTCTACATTGATAGTGTATATATATCGGGTGCCTTCCGCATTCTGCTAAAATTGCCTTATTTGGTCATATACTCATTGACGGTATGCGTACCTGATCATATTTTCCATTCTCCGCCCATTTAGAGTAGTACTCAACGCATTCTTGCATACTGATCCCAACACGGTGAGCCTCATAGCCTCTGGAGTAAGCACGAGCATCATCTGGCGCACTGTTTTCAACATATCGCTTTGCTTTCTCTTCTGCCATTTCTGAAAAAGAAAAGAGAAATATATACATTAAACATACTGCCCCAAGTTCTCAAGGTTAAAAACAGTCAAAAGAAGACGCTAAAGGGTGAGGTGGTCGTTAAAAGGTAAAGGAACTACTTCCACAATAGATATCCTACTGAAAGGCATCAAGTACATGACAAAACAAACAATTCTGACCTGGTAGCTCAACATGTAAATCAACATATCAAAATAAACGCGCACGCGCACGCACTTGGTACAACAAACTAACTGCATATACAATTTCAAACTATATCAAAAGAATTGGCTCAAGAAGTAACATAAATTGACCCCTGAAGGTCCGGGGTAGAATAGGTCTTCAGCAAACCATGCTTGCCGTAAGAGGCGACTAACGGGATCGGGTGATCAGGCTCGCTGAATTGGTTGATGCATGTCATCGTATCCCAATTGCGTGGATCAATGCAATCACTGGTATCATTTACAGACCGCCGTCATGTAGCTGGAATATTGCTGAGACCGAAATATGAAAATAAAAATAAAAACCGAAATCATGTCCATTCTTCTTTTGAAATGGATTCAAAATCCATATATAGAGAGATATATTGCTCGGTCCACTAAACGTACCAACAAATCCTGGTCTCGAAGATTAACGACTATCCTTAATGCATAATCTAGGATGGACTTCTTTATATTCACAGAAAGTATTTTAGACAAGTGGAATTAATATCATTCATTCTCAAAAATGGTAGAATAGTCAATTCACTTCCTCTGATTTTCCAACATGATCTAGAAAAAAATGAGACCATTAAAGCCACCTCATCTGTTTTATGTTTATGTAATGTAATGTAATGTTTACAGATTTTGCGTGACTAAAAACTATCCACGAAACTGCATGACAAGAGGAATGAATGTCAATTTCCCTTCATGTCGAGCAATATTCCAACAGCTCCAGCCTTTTGGGGACTACATTTTACAACATGAGACACAACCAAGCATGCTCTCACTACGAAGATTTCAAAGCGCGTCATGTGACGCTTGTTCAAAAGTGTGTTTAGTCAGGGACAGCCAGGGCCTTACGGGCCAAAGTATATCTCTCAAAATGGTTTATGGTAGACATGTGGAGGAAGATGCGTTCCCGTGTTTTTAAGGCCTTCGTGGTTGTTTGCGATGGGTGCCGACTGTCGGGCGGGTTACGATCACCATTTTACCGAACACCTGGTATCATCACATCGTCATGCATAAACACATGCTCATGGAACAATCGGAATCGCACAGCGGACAATATGAATATTCCATATTTCCTCATATCCTCAGTACTAACAGTGACCCGTGAAGATTCCGGGGTAGAATAGGTCTTCAGCAACCCATACTTGCCGTAAAAGGCGACTATACTTGTCGTAAAAGGCGACTAAAGAGATCGGGTGGTCAGGCTCGCTGACTTGGTTGATGCATGTCATCGATCCCAATTGCGCGGATCGATGCTTATGATGTCAATCACTGGATTGTCTGGTCCAGACTCGATTATTTACAGACCGCCGTCATATAGCTGGAATATTGCTGAGTGCGGCGTTAAACAACAAACAAACAGTACTAACAGTGCCAGACCCAATCTATGAGTAGTAAGGAATTATTTCATTCTCCAGTTTAAAGTCGTGATTTAGACCCCACGTGCGTTGATACCCCTACATAACAAGACCATCCTCACTCGGATTATAACCGGGAAGATCCGGGTTAGAATAGATCTTCAGCAACTAATACTTGCCGAGGGAGGCGAACTATTCATCGGGGCTATATTCTGATATTCGAGAATGATTATTCTCTGGCGTTGATAATTTGAATTTCTTCACTTAAAATAACCATTTAGGCTTTTTGAAGTACTCGACCCTTTGGGTAACATTTGACTGTTTCAGCCTATATGTGAGGAAACTTTACCATTTCCTTTGTATGGAGGTTATAGACATGTCGCTGGGTCACTTCAGACTTCAACAGGTCCAGCATTTATCTCTGGAAGATCACTTGAATAGTGAGGGAGTATGGTTGTACGCCGCTTTTAGCAATATTCCAGCAATATCACGGCGGGGGACACCAGAAATTGGCTCACACATTGTACCCATGTCGGGAATCGAGCCCGGGTCTTCGGCGTGACCAGCGAACGCTTTAACCACTAGGCTACCCGACCACCCCGATCACTTGAATAAATTGTAACACATTAATATGGGATCATCAAAGATACGTTATCACGTTGCCATACTGAAAAAACAAAGCAAACAGTGACGTCACAGCAAAGCGATACTTGTCGGCTGTAGCATTGTCACGTTACCACATGTGCACAATGTGACACATTTATTTGGGTCACTTATCTTATGAGCATTGATATTACTGTTGGGAATAAAAACATCTCAACGTGTGTCTGAACATGTCTGATGTACTCTACTATAACGTATCTCTGAACATGCCTGATGTACTCTACTGTAACGTGTGTCTGAACATGTCTGATGTACTCTACTATAACGTGTGTCTGAACATGTCTGATGTCCCCTACAATATCGTGTGTCTGAACATGTCTGATGTACCCTACAATACCGTGTATCTGAACATGTCTGATGTACTCTTATTTAACGTGTCTGAACATGTCTGATGTACTCTACTATAACGTGTGTCTGAACATGTCTGATGTACTCTACTATAACGTGTGTCTGAACATGTCTGATGTACTCTTATTTAACGTGTGTCTGAACATGGGGGGGGGGGGGGGGGGGGGGCTGTAACTGTGTTAATGTGTTAATGTTTTGATGTTTTATACGATCTGGAGGAGCCATCTTGATTGTCACCAAGTCGTAAAACCAGTCTAGTCACGGTCAAGTGACCGCACCGCTTCCCCCTCTCTTAATTGTCCAGCTTCTTTGCTGTCTACCATTTTAACATTCATTGTTAGAGAATAATTGGTGACCCGGTAATTAAATTTTATTCTCTAGGGGTTTAATCATATACATTTATCATGTATTTATTTTATATATCTTTTATTATATATGTTTATTTTCACGCATGAGCGCATTTATCTGGTACTGGTAGATATTTTACATGTGTTTATAGTTCTATTTGCCAACTTAATAATTGTACATATCTGGGTGTAAGTCTTTAGTGGTACCGTTGGATAGATGACGGGCCGGGCCAGCGGGTATTACTAAAAATGGATTGCAGAATAATAAAAGGAAAACGTGCACATCTAGGCAGTTACGTATAGTTTTGCTCAATTAATTGAGTTTGAATCAAAATGCATCTTCAACAATGTAATAAACGGATAATTATGACGTGAGTCCTCGTAGAAAGGTCAGTGTCTTGACTGTGTGTTTTCTTTGATGAGAAAGTTTCTCACCGACCTTAGCTTGTAGGGGTGTGATTTCCAGGGCAGGAAACGACAGTGTTTTGACTACTCTTGTTTAATTAATTAACGTGTTGGGCATCCCTAATTAACCTTTACTAATTTAAACATAGTACATAGTCTCTAGATGTAGCCGATTATGCGCGATAAAATCCTTTCTTACTGTTCAGGTTGACATGAATTCAGGGTGTGTATATGTATATGTGTATATGTGTATGTATGTGTATGTATGTATGTGTGTGTGTGTGTGTGTGTGTGTGTGTGTGTGTGTGTGTGTGTGTGTGTGTGTGTGTGTGTGTGTGTGTGTGTGTGTGTGTGTGTGTGTGTGTGTGTGTGTGTGTATGTATGTGTATGTATGTGTGTGTGTATGTGTGTATGTATGTGTATATATATGTATGTATATTATGTGGAGTTTGCAATGTGGGTATGGATTGTTTTTCACAAGCACAATATGTACTTCTGACTGAAAATGTGTATTTTATTTAAAATTTTGATATCGAATATGTACAGTCTTAGTACACAAGCATGTGATCACAACAAACATGTCTATAACATATATTCCATTTTACTTTTGACATATATAACGTACTCTCGGGTATTAGATTCAAAGTGGATATGCACTAATTAACTTGAAAATTATGTTTAAGTTGATCAAAATTGGAATATGAATACACTCTTCATGTGCTGATCCACTTATGATCAAAACATCAAGGATTATACTTTAAGTATTAACTTACACAAACTGATCAAGTCGCAGCTAATCACATACTAAATAACTCAAATAGTAAATACTCTATAATCATAGCTCAAAATTACCATCCCAATCCAGTAAGTTTTAGAATTCAATGACTAAACGCTGATGTGGTCCAATTTGCTTGCATATAATAATATTATGATTGTTGACATATTTATAACCCCGGCTGACCACTCATTCTGATACAGCGCCATATATTTCCCTCAACCAAACATTATTTAAAACATCTATTGCATAACTCTCTTAAAATTGTATTCAACAAATACTTACTTTTTGTGTTTCCTTTCTTTATTGTTATGGGTATCCAACGGTATGAAAACAGCCGACAGACTCGCAGTGAGGTCGCTTGCGTAAAGCGTGCAGCAGCTTATGTTATGTAACATAATCGAGTCTCCCGTACTACCCAAGTGTGCTGCGCTTACGGCATACAAATATAGTTATCGTAAATTATTGGCCACCTATTTCTCTTAAACTGTACATGTACTGGTACCTCAACCAAATGACCTAGTAAAATAAACCATGCGGTGATTGACTTTCTACTGCATATTTATGGACACATGCATTGTATGCAGTCCTACTTTAAATGTCAACTTATGTAAATTGAATCAAGTCGAAGCTAATCACATATTAAATAACTCAAATAGTAAATACTCTATAATCATGGTTTAAAATTACCATCCAAATCCAGTACGTTTTAGAATTCAATGTTAAAAACACTGATGTGGTCCACTTTGCTTGCATATGATATGATTGCTGACTTATTAAAACCCCGGCTGACCACTCATTCTGATACAGCGCCTTATATTTCCCTCAACCAAACATTTTTTTAAATATCTATTGCATCACTCTCTTAAAATTGTATTCAACAAATACTTACTTTTTGTGTTTTCCTTCTTTATTGTAACAGGTATCCAACGGCATTAAAACCACTTGCGTAAAGCGTGCAGCCAACTTATGTTACGTAACTTATTCGTGTCTCTCGTCCTACCCCAGTATACAGCGCTAACATACAACTATAATTACCGTATAACATTGGCCATCATTCCCCTTGAGTATGACACTTGCATTATGTCCAATTGCTGTAATTCTCTGTTGTATTGATGTGAAACCCTAATATTAAGATATGCATTATCCCTGATTGTTTTTATCGGATATTTTGTTTATCGAACCGAGAAAACTATGTTTGTGTTGTTCATTCACTTTTTCATATCTGTTTTTGATAATGTTTTCGTACTTGTTTGTTGTCCAAGAAAAGAAAACCAAAATAGTGCTTATTTACGTATCTTGTACCGAGCCATATCTGTAGCTTGTGTGTGTCTGTATGATTGTCCATTTCTTTTGCGACCCACTGTGCCTTTGTTTATCATACTAACATTCGATGTCGGTTGACATATCACAATATAGACAAGCAGTGGGTACATTTGCAGTTACACTTCATGTTAAATACTCATTTAAGTTTCTGATTTTTGTACACATTATGGTAATTGGATATTTTAGTTTGTGCAACAACAACAGTACTTACGCGTTCATATTTAATATACCAATTACAGGTCAATCACCTCATTACGTTTATATTCAACACGATTTCTTAACTCTGTCACCCGAATGTGCTTTTTATGCCGTCTGGATCATGTTACAGTAATTACATCCCACAATGCACTCTCAACAGTCTGCGCATGCCCAGTAAGACGGACATGACGTCACAGTGTTTACCTTTATTAACCCTGCAGCCCCGCACGAGGTTACTTTCTACATTGTCGCAAGCCACTCAACTGCGTTATTCTCATATGCTTCGGTGCTAAATCACGAGTCAAGTCAAGCCATCCGATCTCGGGTTTCGCGCTACTCAGCTAACCCAGACTAATAATGGCGGAGTGGAGACATAGACGAGCCAGAAGTCAGCGCAATCGGGTTAATGTTCTCGACTCCGCACAGCCTGAAGAAAACCCGGATAGCCTCGAACCCCGCGCCACTGCTGCCAGTGCCAGTCGTACTACAGGGAGAATCAGCAGTCAACCGTATCTGACCGTGGCCCAGCTACGCAAACAACTGGCAGAACGGGGCGTGAGGGTTCCAAATAATTGGCCTAGGAAAAACTTGTTGCAGCTGTTCCAAGAAAACCAACAACAACGGCCAGCAGCAGCGACGGTGACCTCGTCGGACAGTTACGACCCGAGTGCCATTTCGTCTCCGGCGGCCACACTTCCGGGGGTGGTCGAAGCCAGCACACATCACAGGAACCCAGATGCCCTCGTTAGTGGGACCACGCTACCCTACAGTGTCATATCGGACTTCGGGGACGATGGTACCAATTCCGTGTCACCTGTTAGTATTGCCAGCCTACAACGCGAACTTGCAGAGCTAAAACACATGATAGCGAACATGACCAGCCATAACGCAGTGCCCACCGAGTACGCAGCTACAAGCCTACCGGATCACCTCAGCCATGATGTGCCGTCGGATTCGTTGCCCCACATCCACACAGTCGCGCCAGCGCTCAAGAAGAAGATTAAAGACGGCAAGTACTGTAACCTGGCCTTGTTATTGATACCTAATCAAGACACTCTAGACACTAGAATGGCCGAATATGATGGCAATGTATATCATTTAAAGGAGGATGCTAGGCTAAATCGCACTCTAACACTAGCAGAATTCATACAGGCCTTTGGCATTTACAAGGACATTCTTTGTGACATCAATAACGCCAAACGGAAACAATTGGACGGACACGAGCAAACTGTCATCGAACTGGCTACGTTGTATGGGGGCTCTGCGCACTATGACTACCACAAGTTATTCGCTGCCAGAGTGGCGTCCTACGCAGAACAAGGTTGCATCATTCGCTGGGATATGAGGGACACACGTCTGTACGGGCTGTGTTCGTCGGGGCGCCGTTCCAGATCGTGTGCGATTTGCCACAGCATCACCCATGGTACAGACTTGTGTCCTGAGCGACGTACTGATACAGTTAGGCCCACCCTGTTCTCGGACCGAAGTGCCAGCTCCGACAGGATGGGGGCGATGGACAAAAACGACACCAGGGGACGACCTAGAGTTAGGTAAAACGGAAGGGAGGTCTGCAATAATTTCAATCACCAGGGCTGTGTGAGAGTGAACTGTGCATACCTTCATGTATGTCTCAATTGTCATGCCCCAAACCACGGACAGGCAACTTGCGCCAAGGCTCCCAAATCGAGACGGGACAACCAAGCTTGACTAACTTTCCCGGATATAACCAGAGAAGAGGACGTAGGCACCTTTGCAGTCCAACTCACTCCCATCAATGTTCAGGCTATACAGGCAGAACTCGCCTCTCATCCCCATCCTCCATTTGCTACATATCTCGTCAACGGCTTGCAACATGGCTTCGACCCCTTAATGTCGGATGTTCCACAGTCCACAACGGAATGTAAAAACAATCGTAGTGCTACATTGGATCCAATAGTTGTGACTAAGGCAGTGCAAACAGAAGTCGATAAAGGGTACGTTATCGGACCTTTCCAGCGGGCTCCATACCCTGTCTACAGAATTAACCCCTTAGGAGTTGCCACGGGCAAGTACTCGGGCAAGAAGAGGCTAATCCTTGATCTGTCAGCCCCACATAACTCGGAACATACCGCAAGTATCAATGATCTGATTAGTAAAGAATCTGCTTCACTCTCGTATGTGACCATAGACTATGCTATTGCAGTTATTAAGCAACTGGGACATGGTGCACAAATGTGTAAGGTGGACATTACCGACGCATTCAACCAGATTCCGCTGCACCCCAGGTACTGGCCGTTCTTCGGTTTCCGATGGGACGATAGGTACTACTTCTACACTAGATTGGCGTTCGGGTGCAGATCCAGTCCAAAGATTTTCGATACCCTATCACAAGCCGTGTGCTGGATATTGCAATACAACTACGGCGTTAAAAACATTTTGAATCTGTTAGATGATTTCCTGACTATTGATCCTCCCGGTTATGAAGCTAGCACAACTATGGATGCCATCTTAACCTTGTTCGACAAACTATAAATTCCACTCGCTGTTCACGAGACTGATGGACCTGTAACTTGTCTAGAATACCTCGGCATCATCTTGGACTCAGTCTCGATGACGGCGAGCTTACCAGAGAACAAGTTGAAAAGGATAGCAGATATGTTAACATCATTTTCTACTCGGACTAAGTGTATGAAAAGAGAGTTGCTGTCTTTGTTAGGGCATTTAAACTATGCTTGTCGAGTGGTAGTACCAGGCAGATCCTTCCTATCTTATCTGATTCGACTGTCGGCCACTGTGGTCAAGTTGCACCACCATATCAGACTATCTAAGCAATGTCGGATAGAGATGCACATGTGGAAAAAATTTCTGAACCAGTGGAATGGCATCTCGTTTTTCCATGACGACCATATCACATCAGCTCCGGATCTCAATCTGTATACGGATGCAGCTGGAAGTGTAGGACACGGGGGATATTTTGATGGGGCATGGTTCGCCCAGGCGTGGCCTAAGGACGTTATAAACAGTCGAGACTCAGCACAATCAATTGCTTGGTTGGAACTTTATCCTATTGTGGTGTCGGCCATTCTCTGGGGACGACATTGGACACAGAAGAGAGTACTGTTTCATTGTGACAATATAGCTACTGTGGGTATTATCAAAAAGGGTAGATCAAAATGTATGGACATTATGGCTCTGATGCGGACCCTTACATGGCAAGCAGCTTTAAATAACTTTATTGTGTTAGCTGAACATGTTCCAGGCGTACAAAATAACATTGCAGATGCACTTTCCCGTTTGCAGTTCAGGAAATTCCGAGCCCTGGCGCCCCACGCAGACCTCCATCCAACGCCTTGCCCACCCAGCTCCCAAGTGACGTGGACCTGAACCATCACCTGGACACCCTGTGGTCAGCCGCGATCAGTCGACAAACAAGAACAGCATATTCTACAGGATTTCAGTGCTACCTAAAGTTCATGTTAAAGTTCAGTCTGTTCAACACACTGGGTGCCAGCAGCTTCCTGCCACCAGTTAACGACGCCTACCTTCAGTACTTTCTTGCCCATTGCTTCGGCTTCCTCAAACTCTCACATGACACCGTGAAGACTTATCTGGCGGGAATCAGATTTACGTACCTACAAGCGGGCATCAGGACACTGTTTGAAGATGTCTCAACCGGTGCCCTAAATCGGATTCAAACTCTACTCAGAGGATACAAACGGGCCCATACACCAGAGCGGAGGAAGAGACTCCCCATCACTTACCATGTGCTACGTAACATCATCAAGCGGCTCAGGGATGGCGTGTTCGGTCCTTTCAACGATTTGGTAATGGAATGTATGTGTCTTACAGCGTTCTTCGGATTCTTGAGATGCGGTGAACTCACATGTTCAGCCAACTTTGATCCCAGTAGGAACATAACTATGAGCGACATTAGTTTCGTACATCATAAAAGAACATGTGTTATAACCTTAAAAGTGTCTAAGACTGATCCCTTCCGACTAGGCGTTCGCATTGCCTTATTCGCTACTGACACTATGACATGTCCCTACTCGGCCTTGTCCAAACTGTATTCCATTAGAACGCAGTGCAGGGCTGCATACCAGGATCCGCTGTTCGTCAATCGGGACTATCTACCAATATCCAGGACTGTGTTTTTGTCATGGTTAGATAGGGTCCTCACGTTGACTGGCTACAACTCCGCCGACTACTCCGGGCACTCATTCCGGATAGGAGCAGCTACCACGGCGGCCACCGTTCACATCGAGGATCACCTCATTAAGACTATGGGCAGGTGGACGTCGGACTGTTACGCCAAGTATATCAGAACGTCCGATTCCACCTTAGGGCAAGCCCACAAGGCTATGTGTCACCATCACTAAGTACCATATTCATGTATTTACCTATATTCTTTATTCTTTGGCGGCTCTCGGTTGCTAACCTCGTTTGGGCGTCATAAGCCACTCCATACTCAGAGCATGGAAGGCTTGTGGCCCCCTAAAGAACATTACGCTATTTCGGTACTGTCCGGTCAGCACGACCAGTACTAGCTTAACTCTAGGGATCGTCCGGGTCATCGGACCCCAGGACCGGCATATCCCTCTCACAGCTACACAGTCCGGGTCCATAAGACCCCAGTACATTGTCATCTTACCCGGGTCTCCATGACCCCAGGGTGTCAACCCGGGTCACTTCGACCCCAGGGTCTCTTAGGCAACCGAGGCAGCCCCCATGTTGTGCCAAATGTTTATGTAAATATCTGTATGTAATAAAACTTCCTGCAATGTAATACATTTCATGTTGTTTGTGGCACAAATCTAAATTTCGATGTTTGTATAATCTGCGACTATCAATTTTCTTCATTTTTCTACTCCTCTGCTGTGGAGATGTTCACCCTCATCCTGGACCTAAATACTTAAACGACCTAAATATTATACACCTAAATGTTCGTAGTAGAATTTAATGTAATATGTTTGACTGAAACATGGTTAAGTGAAGATATTCGAAACAATGACATACAAATTCCCGGTTTTCAATCTCCATTTAGAAAAGACAGAACAAAACGTGGTGGTGGGGTTGCAGCTTATGTTAAAAATAATCTAAACGCTAAAATAATGAGAAATTTAGAACTTGCCGAGCTTGAGGCGATATGGATACAGGTTAAATGTAAAACTTGAAATTACTTAATTGGTACATTTTATCGTGCCGATAAATGTGTTCATTATTGGAATTTAATTGATGAATCAATAGGCAATGCTGTTGATCTTGATATGTTTACTATTGTTATTGGCGACTTCAATATAGATATTCTATGCGAAACCACTAAAAAGATTGAACATTTACAATCTATGTACGGTTTAAAACAAATAATTACAGATCGTACAAGAATAACCTCTAATTCTAAAACTTTGATCGATTTAATATTCGTATCCTGTGTAAACAATGTGAGGTCACTGCCCTATCTTTGTTCATATAAAAGAAACTATACCCAGAAACTATGCGTTTAAGAGAAAAACATATAACTATCCCTTGGCAGATGCAGATGGTATAAATCAAGGTATTAATGAGATTGACCTGGATAGCCTATTCTCATCTGATCATATTAACATAATCACTGAAGATCTGACTTGTAGACTTAAAGACATATTTGATAAATACATTCCAACTAAAACTGTCACAATACGAACAAAGGATCCTCTATGGATAAATAACGAGATACGCTCTCTTTTTGGAAACGTAATCGTATTCAAAAAATTGCTAAAAACAGAAATCGACCGTCAGATTGGGTAAAATTTAGGCTTTGCAGGAATAAAGTAATATCATCAGTCAGAATAGCCAAAAGAGCTCATGAATTAAAAATAGATAACATCATAAATTCTTCATATGGTACGAAGATCTGGTGGCGACTAGTTAAAAAATATGTCAAAACGCACACCGAAAATTCGTCGTTTCCGTCAATAGTATCAAATAATGTTTTATATGATGATATTGAAGATATTACAAATGTCCTAAATGAATGTTTCACTGATCAAGCAAGAGTAAGAAACCCCGATTCTGACCTTCCATCTATTGGACCATATACAATCGACGATCCATTACTATCTGTGAATTTAAATCAAGAAGAAGTTCAAGATATTCTTCTTTCTGTAGATACAACTAAGACAACAGGGCCAGATGGTATAGGTAACAAGTTACTTAAATTAACAGCGACTCGTCTAGCTCCGATCCTGACAAAATTATTTAACTTGTCGCTCAAAAACAAAACCTTCCCGTTAGTTTGGAAACAAGCATCAGTAACACCAATTCACAAAAAAAAGGCGATGTACATGAATGCTCAAACTATAGACCTGTAGCGTTTACATGTTGCTTAGCCAAAAAAATTGAAAAGTGAATACTCAAATATGTGTTTAACTTGTTCAGAGAAAACGAATTGTTGACAATTTTAAAGTAACTGAAGTTTATATTTCGAACCCTGTTTTCCTAGTAATCCGTGGCTAACCAACTTTCCCGTGATTAATTCGTTCAGGTCAAGTACCTATTTACGATTCAGGTCAAGTTACTCTTTTGTTAAAATGCCTCTCTTCATGATTGGGAGTCTAGATAGTACCTTGCACCTTCTATTAGTATGTCCAAGACTAAATGACCTTCGAAAACAATACCTTCCGGCCTACTATACTAAATATCCCTCCACTCTAAAATACAATCAATTAATGAAATGTTCATACAAACCCATTCTAGTAAAACTGGCTCAGTTCTGTAAAAAAAGTTTAGCATTATTTACATAATTAAATATCATAGGATCGTCGATCTATGGCTGGAAAATTGCCCTCGCGACGTTAAAATTTGTGAATTTCACTCTACAATATAATATATGTGTATATTTTATGTGTTCACGTGTGTAGTTATGCAGATCATATATTAATTTATAGAAATGCATTATGGGTGCATGTATGTATTCATGTATGTATATATTATTAGATATTATTGTTGGTGTGGTTGTGTATATATTCAACCTCATGTATGCTCTGTAATCACTCTGTGTGATTTTCTTACGAGCAATAAACTTCTGTTCTGTTCTGTACTGTTGGGAAATCTAGTATTTCCTTGGCCAGTCTTAATGACTTAGACGTTAGTGCATAAGACTCGTTTGCTGTTTTTTGTATAATTTTATTGTCCAAGAGTCTTATTTTAGGGATAGACCATGTGTTTAATTCGCGCTCTTTAACCCAGCAAAGGTTACTAACACATTAGAGTGTTGAGTTAATTAACTCTTACTTGTTGATTGATAGCAACCGCCTTAAATGACTGTCTATGCATCTTGCCAATAACTTTGTCAGAACAGAACAGAACAGCACTGATTGCTCTAAGGCCAAGTGGATCGGCATATGAGGTAAAACAGTATTTTACATTGCGGTGGACAGAGGTTAACCGGGAGTTTTTACAATTTTCATTATAATGTTAACAAATTTACACTGTTTCTGTTGGACAGAGATCTTTTGGCTGTTAAATAATTGCTGGAGTTGTAACATAATTGGTCTTTTCGAATAGTGTATTGGGATGTACGTGTCCCTTGTTCATTGAAATATTTACATTTGAAGATATAGTGCAGCTTTTAGCAGAGAATTTTGCAGAGTATATGTTAGCATCACCATATTAGTTGTAAGTGGTTGGTTAGTTGATTTGTTGTTTTACGCCGCACTCGGCAATATTCCAGCTATATATTCTGTAAATAATCGAGTCTGGAACAGACAATCCAAAGATTGACATCATGAACATCGATCCACGCAGTTGGGATCGATGACATGCATCAACCAAGTCAGCAAGCCTGACCACCCAATCCCGTTAGTCGCCTTTAACGGCAAGCAGCCTGTTACAGCAAGCAAGGGTTGCTGAAGACCTATTCTATCCCGGATCTTCACGGATTAGTTGTAAGTGACACGTTGTAGACATGATCAACTGCTAAAGATGTCCTACTGCTTGTGTCCTGGAACCTCGTAAGTAAAACAAGGGCATGTGTGTAACAATTATAAACTAAGTATCAACTTACCGAAACGGCCTGTTCCCTCGAAACAACGTTATATTATAACCTTATATACCTCATAACCTTATGTTATAGCTGGTTGAATGAGACTGCGTGTTGCCTTATTGCTCCACGTGTGGAATATGCAGCTGTTCCGGCATGGCTTCGTGTCACCTGATTGGAGGACAATTTACCAGCTAGGAACCGCTGACGTATATTAAAATAAGATGAACACTGATATGGGGTGTACTGTACATACACCTAGCAGCTGTTGTAGTGATTGCGGGTTGAGTGTCAGGGATGTAGGGGTTTGGGGAGGTTACCAGTGTCAGCCGTCAGAGGAAAATACTGGGTGAGGTTCTAATAAACAAACTTATCATTGTTACTTGTTTATGCCTGTCTTTGTCTTCATATTTCCAAACACAGACATTGTACTAAATAACATATATAAGACATGTTTCAGTGTATAAATATTGACATAGTACATATGAAACACAAAGAGTACCACTTTGCCACCGAGGGCGGTCGGGTAGCCTAGTGATTAAAGCATTCGCTCGTCACGCCGAAGACCCGGGTTCAATTCCCGACATGGGTACAATGTGTGAAGCCTATTTCTGGTGTTCCCCGCAGTGATATTGCTAAAAGCGGCGTAAAACCAAAACTCACTCACTCACTTTGCCACCGGGCTGAGTGGTGGGGGCAATCTTGGGTACGGGTTTGTTCCGAGTTTTGAGTCGAATAATTTATGTCCATCTGATGCATTTATTGTCAGTCGTGACACGTGACCATGACCAGTGATCTATGGAGAAATGACCAATTCATTTTTGGCATTAGTTTTGTATGGATGTTTCCAACACTCTGTCAGATATTTACGATTTTACTACTTTTGCGGGTTTTTTTGCAGAGTATATTTAATCCCCACGTCAATCACTCAAAGCAACTATGTTTCCAAGTACTATAGATTTACTGATCCGCCAATGCATCAACCAAGCCGGCTTGTCTGACCACCCGATCCCGTTAGTCGCCTCTTACGACAAGCATAGTCGCCTTTTACGGCAAGCATAGGTTGCTGGAGACCTTTTCTATATGTAAATCAAGATGATCGTGGGTGAGATGAAATGGGGTTTAACGTGTGTGTGCGCGCGCTTGTACTAGTCCGGACTAATGCCGATTTAATAGTGCTAGCCCCCTGAGATACCATGCCGCAGTTCAACATGACTATCCAAATAAGACACAGTATACTGACTCGAACCCCCGACCTTCCATTCACACGCTCTATCCACTAGACCACGAGGGCGGTCTGGTGATCCAGTAACTCACCAGTAGTTCACACTGGATTCACATAATATAGTGGCGTTTTGTGACGCTATGTCAAGTCACGCCGTGTTCTGTAACGCCACGTCACCTCGAGTTCTGTTACTCCATGTCACGCCACGTCGACGTCACGTCGCGTTCTGTAATGTCATGTAAACTCGAGTTCTGTAACTCCACGTCACGTCGAGTTCTGTTACCAACCAACCCAATTACGTGGATCGATGCTCATGATGTCAGTCACTGGATTGTCTGGTCCAGACTCGATTATTTACAGACCGCCGTCATACAGCTGGAATATTGATGAGTGCGGCGTTAAACAACAAATAAACAAACTGTATGGCTGAAATATTGCCGATGTGACTTTAAATATTAACTCACTCAAGGTATTGTACTTTACCGTCAGCCACCCTGAGCGAGGTGACGTTACATTTGTGTACCTTGCATCAGTTTTGTTGGCCAGTGTAGGAGATTTCCGCCCACACCATTATTCTACCAACGTCAAATATGTCGACCTCCCGTATGCATGGCGTTCATGGAGACGTCGGTACACCCTAGCTCACTCATCAGCTCGATGCAACGTAAATTCTGACTCATTTTGCAAAACAGGTTTCAATCGCTGTTTACTGACAGGTCGTTTGGCTCTCAATAATTATATATCTGAAGTTATTATTTTGTATGTTATTTCATCAGGGTGCAACTATTTTACAGTGTGTATATACTTACCAAACAGTGGTAATGATAACTTTTGAGCTCCGATGACGAACGACAATACTGTCCGTTACCATATGCTGATTGACGCACAACTGTAACTGTAGGTGGAATCTTCATAGAAATCATTAAAGTTTGTAGCGACATCCGAGATTTCTTTTTAAATTTGAAAACAAATAATATCCTGTAACTAAAATTTTGCAATGATTATGATTTCTATGTAGGATAAATATAATTCTGGGAAAATTCCGCATGTTATAAGAAATTATTTACGTGTTTAGACTCATTTGCTGAATCTATCCAAACTACGTGTTTAAAGAAAACTTGACATATCTGCATAATATCATCATGTTAGAAAAAACAAGAATTTGTGTAATGAAATATAGTTTTTAAAGATGATAAATCAACAAAAGTAAGTGTGGATTTTATTTAATTTATTATTGAAAAAAAAATCAAAACATTTTCAGATATTTATGTCCGCCATTTTGAAATTCAAATTGGCGGCGCATTAAAGCAAGACCCGGATGGGGTCTTGATCTTAATTCAAGGGGGATACGTCAAAAAATATTTGTGTAAAGTTTCATCGTTTTATCACGATTTGAATCCCTAAAATGAGGGCTGATCCGCTGGACTATAATTAACACTATAGAGAATTGCCAGTTGGCCACAGAACATTGTGAATGAGGTGCGGGATATTGCAGGCTGACCAGATAGGTATCGTATTCGATACGTGGCAGCTGGTCAGTGATTTGACTGGTTCAAGTTTCTGTTAGTCAGGAGTTGACCCTCGTACAGGGGCTAGGCAGGCTGGCTCTCTGAGATGCTGCCTGGCCATGTCTGCATCGTTATCATCATCATGATTGTATAGATGCTGTATGATTTATTATTGCTTGCCGTAAAAGGTGACTATGCTTGTCGTAAAAGGCGACTAACGGGATCGGATGGTCAGGCTCGCTGACTTTGTTGAAGCATGTCATCGATCCCAATGGCGTGGATCGATGCTCATGATATTAATCACTGGATTGTATGGTCTAGACTCGATTGTTTACAGACCGCCGTTATATAGCTGGAATAATGCTGAGTGCGGCGTTAAACAACAAACCAACCAACCAAAATCATGATATCAGTCGCTGGATTGTATAGTCTAGACTCGATTTTTTACAGACCGCCGTGATATAGCTGGAATATTGCTGAGTGCGGCGTAAAACAAGAAACAAACCAACATGTACCAATATACGTGGTCCCCTGTGACATCTTGAGTTTATAGCGAATTTCATATATCATTTTCAACAAATAATAAATTCATGTTATTTGGTGACCCGTGAAGATTCCGGGGTAGAATAGGTCTTCAGCAACCCATGCTTGTCGTAAAAGGTGACTATGCTTGTTGTAAAAGGCGACTAACGGGATCGGGTGGTCAGGCTCGCTGACTTGGTTGATAAATGTCATCGCGTGGATCGATGCTCATGATGTCAATCACTGGATTGTCTGGTCCAGACTCGATTATTAACAGACCGCCGTCATATAGCTGGAATATTGCTGAGTGCGGCGTTAAACAACAAACCACCCAGCTAACAATTTCACGTTGTGACAACGTTGTGATCGCGTTGTGTTTACGTTGTGGTAACGTCGGGGATGTTACGTCCAAATAACGTTATTCTGTCGACTCCCATTTATGTTGTCACAACGTCATGGCCTAACGTTGTGTTACGTCATATTCACGTTGTGATAACGTTGTATTTTACGTTTTTGGAACGTTGTGTTTTTCCTTTTAGGGAACGTTGTATTTGACGTTGTGGTAATGTTGTATTTTACGTTGTGGCAATGTTATAATAATGCGTCCCCCTACAATATTATTCTGTGTACTACCATGGACGTTGTCACAACGACGTGAAATAACTTTGTGTTACAAGGATGAAATACGTTGTGACAACGTTGTCTCATGACCATTCCCCACAAAAACATGTTCCGGAAATGTTTTAGAATATGCTTTAGTCACGTGAATGTGTATGATTCGAGATACCCTTTACCAATGTTTTAAAACCAGGGCGTCGAATAGCCCAATTTACAGTTAGATCGTGTTTTGCTGACAATGTTCAAAATGTATAAACACCACTGAACTGTTAACTAGATACATATGACTACGTCAGACGCCATTACCCTTTAGGCTTGTACTGCAGGAAACAAAATAAGAATAGCAGACATGGTAAGGTGTTGACCATTTGATATTCTGGGGAGGGTCGGGGCCTGGAATTTTAACGAAAACATATATTGTCACCGAAAAGTCTTGACAAAAATTATTTCAGACTGGTGAAAACAAATACCTGCCACAAAAATGACATAGATCTAGTTGCAAGGCGCTTATCTTCAGGCAGATAGAGTTAAATAAAAACATATATCTGACTTTGTAGCTGTGACCGAAAACATATGTAATCTCCATAGAAAAGTTCCGGGTCCACCCCCCCATCGGTCAGGCAAACAAGTGATTGTTATAGTGAGTCACGTCTCACAACATCTGTCAGAGTACAATGACACCCAATCATATTAGTACAAACATGATTTATTGGGGACCTTTTCTAAACCGGAATCCAAACGGGAACAGACATTGTAAACAGGCATTGTAGCTAATTACGACTCACATCTTTATCGAGGCGCTGTTTATATAGATCATATGAAATTTATTTGTTACTAGATCTACGTTTATTGAACATAATACAGTTCAATATCGTTAATATAATTCTGTAGTATGGTAGCCTATATGGCAACATATGGAGATTTAAAACCGAACGAATATGGTTGCTATCAATTTTTATTGTATTTTTCATTGGTGCACATTGGCTACACCTATCTCACCTTAATAATCAACAAACGATGACCAACTCACTGACAATATATGGTGATATTAAACTTCTGACCATCGACTAGCTTATCATCACCAGCGAGGACAATACCGCAAACACCCCGTTATAGTGCGCGACCAGAGACTCGTTTCACCTTTGCTCGTTTTCATTAGAAGGGAGTCGGACATAGATCTAGCTATAGGATAATGATGAATTGATTGTTTTTTGGAAATAATAAAAATACACACGATAAGCGCCTTGCTACAATAAAACTTTATAGACAAAACCAACAACCAGATGATCCACATTTAGGCAACTTCAGTCAGTGCTATTTAGTCCTATTTGGAAACAAACAACTACAAGTATGTTTCTGTCTCTTACCAAAAATACAATTTTTCATAAAATCATTGAGCGCTTTAGACTAGGGCTATAACTAGCAGCCTACAGTTAGTCGATTGTTTTGATACCCTCTCTTTGCTGTATAAGAGAAATCTACTCAACCCCTCCCATGGCCTAAATGAGCCACGTTGTTTCACAAAAAATCAGTAGATTAGTACATGTACAGAAAACTTTAAATAGTAATGATATCAGAAATAACACAGAAGAAATGGCGATAACTGTCAGTGGTCAGTAGGCGATGCATACGTTAGGCCTAGATTCTGTGTACAGATCCCTTATGATCGAAACCCGAAGATAATATAACGACCACAAAACGCCACCAGATTGAATTCTGGTCAAACATATACTGCTTGCCCTTGGTAATTACCCTTGGTATCCATAAAATAATAATATGGAAAAAAGTCTTGGGCCTCCTTCACCTCTACATACATCATGTTCTGTGTATCAAATATAAATATCAACACTGACGCTCTGTGAAAGTGACTGGAAAACTAAATTCTAAACCCCGGCACTTCTGATTAATACGATACATTTAAATCATTTGACTATCTGCATGTACAGAAACATATCAACAAGCGGAGACTGCTTTTGAAAAATAACTGACCTTATCCGAATTCACAGATCATCTGTCCAGTTCCAGTTCCTGCACAATCACTTGGTTGTAATATGTCCAGAGTGAGCTTGAACTAAGATGGCTGGTGACAATAAACCTTCCGCGACAATGTGACGTCATTCTGACGTCACTTCACGAAGCAACAGGCTTAACTTTTCAGCAGTCTCTCTCACGCCGCAAAAAATGCGCGCCAATTGTTTTTAACTGTAATATTGCCTGTGACAACATTTAGTAGACAGATTACTTCGTGAATAGATATATATGTTGAAAAAAATAAAACTAAGAGATGGTAGATCTACAAGTGGTTTCCTAAACATCATTTACAAAACGTGTTGTAATGTCCAAAGCACAACGTTATCACAACGTTAATTTGCAACGTTGTTGTTACGTTGTGGAATGATGCTACAATGTAATGTAATACTGACGTTGCCATAGAGATACGCCACTATATTCTGGAACTTTTAGTATTAGGAGATGAAAATTCAAATGCCGAATATATAGAAAGATAATGCATTACTGCCGTGGTATTCTGACAATTTCATGTTGATTTTGATAAAGCAGTTCTATTCCTTTATGACTATCAAGAAGCAAACTCTATGACGTTTCACCGACGTTTCAGAAACGTAGTTACAAAACGTTGTGTGATGTCCGCTGGACAACGTTTTCACAACGTGAATGTGCAACGTTGTTATAACGTTGTGAAAAAACGTTGCACGTTGGCGTTATAATAACGTTGTGACAACGTCGTGTGTTAGCTGGGCAACCAACCAAATCATCGTCGCCTGAGAACCAGGGTGTTCTAACTCCACAAAACCTTGTTTTGAGAAACTGAGCTGTAAAAGTTTGGATGTTAACTGTTTTATTATCATGAAAGCTACCTTCATAAATGTTTACATAGATATGTATTTTGTATTGTTTGAGTACATAAACTACAAATTTTATCAAATGAATTGAAAATGTCAATTACAATAACAAAATAATGTTTGGAGATAGAACATTTTTCTAAAATCTGAAGCCGTTTCCATTAGTTCCATATTGTTCTATGTGACTTATGCTGGGTATTTTACGTCACTACATGTAAATGTACAATGAAATTAGTATTGTAAAGTATTGTAAAACAGCATATAAACTATTTATAACATGTACATTAATTCCTTGACCAAGGTGAAAAAAAGAAGAAAGGCAAAACACGATTCATGAATGTAATGAAAATATTCCCTAAACATCGTAAATCAAAATCTGATTAGAAACCGCGTACAAAACAAATTAAAGTATTCAATTTGAATATATGACAAGAATGAAAAACGAATGAAATCTATAAAACCAATTTTTTATAATTCACTTTAACTACCATATAAAGTTTGCATAGAGTCGATATACAAAGTTTGCCACCTTTGAGTACACATCTAATCCATTAAGGGAAAGGCAATCAAATATCACAGGATCATTGTCGAACAACAAAAATTTACACACACACCCCTCCCCCCCCCCCCCCCCCCCCCCCCTTGTTTAGGAGAAACCGCTGAACTGCTTAAACACAACTCTTGAACTGTTAACATCTTAAAACATTGATACAACCTAACAGACTGATAAATTTATTCAGTAACAACCTATGAAATAAGGCCACTCATAAATCGTTTGTCCGCCGGGGTCATAAATTTTAACATGGCTATGAAGTCTGCTGCTTTAATTTCTCTTTGGCCATTTATGGAATCCCAGAAACTTGCTTGCTCAATGGCCATACCACTGAAGTAGGACTTCTTGGTGGTGACATTCTTTACACTGACATCTCACGCTTACGAAGTGAAACATGTTCCCAATCAGCTTCGGGCTCAAATGATTTCTTGAACGCCAAGCCAAACAGATCTTTGTCGCTGTACTTCAATGACTTCACCTTGGAAAAAGGAACATGTTTGAAGTCTAAGTTTCATGAAGCCTCTAGATACTTCTTGAATTCGTTGTCCTTCATCTGAATAATGCTAATCGGCTTCCTCAATGCCCTCTTGACAGACTTCCTCTCTCCGAGAGGCCTGAACACATCAGATACACTTAGTTGTTTTTCAAGGTGGCTGTGGATGTTGTCTACTTCCTGTATGCTAGAATGTCCTGGCTCACAAAACTTCTGCTGTATTGAAGATGCAGATGTTCATTTAATTAAATCTATCATTGCAAATGCCATACCCGAATTCCTGTTTTGAGGCACACATGAATCGGACCACAATGTTATTGTGGGTGATGTTCAGCATCTATTCGTTCAAGAATAGCGACAAGAGCACTCGCTGTCTCGTTGGCTCCTCGACCGGCCTGTTGTTCATGCCAAATGGCACAATAGCCTGTGGAGTTAAGACTATAATGAGCTGCGAGATTGTAAACTGATAGCTTTCTCCTGTAAAAGAAGCTAAAGATCGAAACAAACAGTAACATCATTACCCTGACGATCCTTGTCACGCTCTGTCTTGGTTGCTTGTTTCGATTCAATGTGCTGAGTATGAGCAGCTTTCAAATTGTCATCTAACAAGTTGTATTTCTCCTTCATACGGAACTTCTTACATCTGTCACACCTATCCTTCTTCAGGGAGTCCAGGTTGAACTCAGTGTTAAATATTGTCCGGTAGAGATGTTCTTTGACTGGACTTTGACTTTGAACTTCACACTTCTCAAGCTAAAGTCTGTACATGTGAGTAATGGACAGACTCTGGTCGAGAAACTTCTTTTGGCTGGACTGTCTACAGTAATGAGATTCAACTGTAGGGAAGGAGTTTATGCGATCTCTCACAAATTGCTTATTTTCTATGGAAATTCTGTCCTTTGTCAGTTTCCCAGTTTTGGAACATCCTGTCCCTGAGTTCCTTTGTAACTTTCACCTGCCTGCCTCCTGTTCTTTCTCCGGTTCTTGCTCCATGAATCAGGATCCCTCCTACGTTTTCTTCCTCTAACAGGAAGATCTGCAGTAACAGTGTTGTTGTTCATGTCCACGTCTTCACTTCCAGATGAGTTCCCAAGTTCAGGTTCTTGCAGCCCTACTGATAAGATGTTGTTTACAGGCTCCTCCACCATTGTTGCCATTTCCACTGTCTCTGCAATTTGCTCACAAACAAATCAAGTTGATTCAACTTGGATGTTCAGAGCTCCAGGTACAATTCGATTCCATATGGATAATAGGTTCAACCTCAACCATTTCTGCTGGTCCTTCAGACTCCCCCCCCCCCCCCCCTGGATTGTCTGGTCCAGACTCGATTATTTACAGACCGCCGTCATATAGCTGGAATATTGCTGAGTGCGGCGTTAAACAACAAACCAACCAACCTGGAGCATACATCCCTGCATATTTATTGAATGAGTAAATGGAATGTTGTTTTAGCATCTTGTTTGTTCCATTTATGAACTTCAGTTCCTGCATTGATGTTTCAAATTCCTTCTAAATTCAAAGTGTTGACTCATACAATATATTGTGATACGTATCGTAAGACGGCCTTGTGTATTGTAAAATATGTTGATACACGTACAATATCCAATACCCATCCCTAGTCAGTTGTATATCTTTGTAAATGTTGTTTTCCTCATCAAAAGTTTAAACTTGGGTTTTTCATCCAAGACCTTCTCAACTCTTCTAACATCTTCAATTGATTTATAGGGGAATCCTAACTCTTCAATTGATTTCTCTTGGATTCCTGACTTGTCGGCCTGCTCTGAAAATCTATTTATGGCCATGCCATTGTTCTTGACCATGGCCTTTATTGTCAGCAATGTTGTAAATAGTAGGCGGTCTCGGAAATTATGTATTTCATCTATCACCAACAACTCAACAAATAAAATGCATTAAAATAGTCATTATCAAAACTTAGTACCCCTTTTTGTCCTGTTGAATAAACAAAACAAAACTTCAAAAGTGATAGTTATTTTAGTGATTAACAAGAAACATCTAAACTTAACAAAATAGTTGGGTAAATTTTGCCAACACAAAGAAACAATTTTGTCATATTTTTTATAATCCGATTGCCGTCGGATTGTAATTCGAAGGTGACCTGACACTAATCTGACACTTCCAACACTCTCCCGACACCAATCCGACACATCGGTTACTATTCGTAGGATAATCGGACAATGACCAAATACTGGTCGGATTTGTCGCCCTAATCGGCAGTCGTGTATATAAGTGGGCTGCACCTCCTGACAGTACTCGACATGGATCAACTTCTTCGCAACGCTGCAGCCCTGGGCTTTGTTTTTATGCTCCAGCAACAAACTATGCAACAAGATGCAAGGAGAGCCGTGTGGCTGAGCAGTGATTGGGGCCTGACTAGGCCTATCCTCCGTTTCTGCATCTTCAGGAGGAGGCACAGTGGAGTCTTCTGGCACTTGAGATTGTTGAGGAGTGCTGGGAGGTCTCTTCTTTGCCTTCTGTCCTCCAACATTTCTGTTCTTTCTTGGAGCCATCTTCAGGATCTTGGTGCTGTAGTGTCCGATGAAAATCTGCGAAGTGAGTGTCGGCTGACCCTCCGTTCGTAGTCCGTTGGCCGTCAGATGTCACCGCTTGCTATGTGATATGTGTCGGATGGCAGTTGTTAATGGGCGATTACCCTCCGATGTCACAACGGATAGCAATCGGACGGTGCTAAATATCATGTTAAGTATCAGGCTCTCAGGCGCGTCGGGCAGACCGCAGATTGCAATCAGATGAGCGTCAGATGACTGTCAGTTATCGGACACTCATCAGATTACCGTCAGACGTCGGCTAGACACGCCCGATAGTTGCACAACACGATTCCGACACACATCAGACTGACTCGACATTCATCCGACACTGACTCGATTTGCGACAGGAAATGGCGTCCTTCATCGGACGATTTCGCCTCATCGGATCACGCCCGATATGTCGGACACTGACCTGATAGTCGACAAACACAAATCGGATTCATCGGAGTGTGATACGATACTCTTCGGTTGGTAAAAAACTTTGCTTCCGATGAGTGACCGATGAGCCAAAATTCTCTGTGGAATGGGGGTAAAAGCCACGTGCCGACCGATACTGGTGGTTGTAAAATGTAATGCAACGTTGTTACAATGTCATGTTACAACGTAACATTCGCACAACACAAAGTTTGTGGTTTGGAGTGAGACATAAACAGCTCGTCCACGTTGTCGGACCGCGAGCGGGCCGCTGGCAGTTAACCACTGGCTATGTGCCGACTTCAGACTAATACCAGTGGTTGTAGAGTGTAATGTAACTTCACAATGTTATTTTACGACCTAACATTCCCACAGTTTATCTACAGCGTTGTGTATTTGCTGGGTTGAAACATACACGTTGGCGGACCGCGAGCTATGTGCCGATTTTAGCCACCAACGGACCGACGAAATTGTGTTATCTGAGGCGGACCCCTGGAAATGAGGAAAGTTTTGTGGTGAGAAACAAGAGAAGCAGAAGTTCACTATTTTGGGGGTAACCTTTAGAATAAAGGTCTTGGTCATAGTGCAGTGTTAAAAAGACACACCGAAACTGATTTGCATAACTGATGACCACAACATATTGAAAAATATCAAAACAGTAAAAATGATACAGTATAACCTCATAATCAATCGCCAGATGTCAATATACAAAACAGAATAATACATCAAGATGACAGTTTTCATGTAAAGATTAAGTATTTCTAAGCAAATTAAAGATACATATATCTAGATATTGTGCATATCTTTAAGTTGCTTAGAAATACTTAATCTTTACATGGAAACTGCCATCTTGATGAATTATAATGTATTCTATATTGACAGCTTGTGATTAAATGTTACCAGATGGCTCCAGCTGGTGTAGCAGACGACACACTTTCCAACAATGGGGAAAAGGGTAAAAATATGAGTAGGCTGGTTATCATCGAGCAGACGGCTCACCAGTCTAAGATGTATTGAAAATACACACACTTAATTCTCAACCTTATCTAATGTTAATTCAACAATTTATCATATACTTAGCAGTGGGATATTCTGTTAATAATCTCTCATAATTCTATTGAATGGTTCTGTACATTCTATCAATGTTTATTTGTACAAAGCTGTTTTATGTATGTACAGAAGTGAGACATTAATATATTATTGTCTGTCTGTCTACAATGTATACCTTACAATTTAACCGATTACACACGCATGGCAAGTATTTATATAAACGACCGAAAAGGGGGGGGGGGGGGGGTATTCGGGGGGAGATTTTATTTCGTAGGAGGGGGGAGAGTTTATTTCGAGAGGGGCGGAACTGTACCGGTATAAATTCGCCGGGGGGGGGAGATTTTATTCTGGGGGCGAATATATTTCGTGACAGTGTCCCGGCACACAATGACAAGTGAGGATGCCGCGCTACACTATAATGAAAATTATAATCATGTTGACTAGCGTGTACATTACTACAGTGAACATGTACATGATCATGCCCTCATAATCAAATGTCGTAATATCAAATACTACTATATTATTATGTGATGAATTTGACTGGATCAGTGGTAACATCCGATATTAATATTCCATCAATTTCTTTCCTGGTTGGTCTATCCATGTCTACAAAATGAAAATAATGCAATTAAAAAGGAGCACAGAACAATTCTTAATTTCAGACTAGAGCTGTGGAAATCTAGACTTTCCAAATCATTATAGACTTGAGTTGGTCTCATTTTTTTACATTATTCTCTTGGGTCTACGTCACAGCTCATGCCACACAATAACAAGACCAGTTAGTCCTCCGCCGGAGCGCCTGGATTTTGGTTATATCATCTAACATGGTCAACTCTGCTCTTAAGTAAACAAGAACCTAATTAGCGAGTGGTCCTTTATGATCATACTGGGTCTTTGTCCTTTGCTTGAACAATAATGTAACTTAACTTCTTTTAATGAGTCGTTTATTTGTAGATAATTTCGTACACAGATAATTCATCCTGTAGACGGATTCCCCAGAGGCTATATTGCATCATACAGAATACTCATGGATGTGTATGCCACTGTACCAAATTAATTATGATCATATTCTATATTATTATCCCATTCAGACCCTACATTTTAACAAGAACACACATAGATATAGTTCAGAAACACTAGACTGAAATTAATCCAATATGATTCCAAAATTATTAGATATATTTATGATTAATTTCATTGTGTAATAAGAAAACAATTGTCAAATAAATGGATTTTCATGTGAATAAAATCCAGAGGCCAAATATCGGAACCAATGACAGACCCTATCATTAAACACGATTGTTAAGGATACTGGGCGTTCAATAATTCCGCTAAACCACCATTTCACAATGGGAAAATACGGGACATAATCGGCGATATTTACTTTATCAAATGAAGATCGTATTATGTATACGATTTCGTGTTAACAGTGAGCTGACACGAAATATTAACGCACGTATCACTGTCGAAAATTTAGTGTGTGTCATTGTTTACATTTCACTGATTTGAAGAACACTTTCGAGTCTCGAAACAGCTTAAATAATGTTTTCCTTCACTAAAAGTAACAACGGACGTTATTCTCGTGACATATACTTGCAAGAGCATTCATGAAAATGCTAAGAAAAAATATTTAACAACCCGTTCTAGCGTTTTTCTATAGTATATACATGGCGTGTCCGCCATGTTTGTTCGTCTAGTGGAGATGGCCATTGTGCAGTCATTGCCTGGGTCAGTGTAGCGCCAGCGCAGCATACCCGGGGAACCAGGCTGCTTCAATTACCCAATTGATTTGATTAGAATATACTTGCGTCAGTGTATTTTATTAACGCCCCAAACCGTAATTTAAACACATTTAATAACAGATCATATACACGCATGGTGCCTTCACTTACTACTAGCTTTAATAGGCCATCCCGGAATAAAATAGTTCCCCAAAAGCGAGGAACATCCCTTTTAGTCTGTTTATAAGAAATGTATTCCAAACAATATCCTCAGTAGATGAGAAGATCTGTTAAAGAAGTGCCTCAGTAAGTCAATCACAATGACAGAGCGTCGTAATACATTAACATCAAGTACAATACGTCAAAATGGCCGACACGATAAACGTGACGGGAGATATTTCCGAAGTTGTTAATAAACCTGTGGTTATTTCAAGCTTTTGTCATCACTGATCAATTGGCCAATCATTGAAAGGTGATTGTAAAGATGTGTCAAATAGATACTAAGGTAAACTCATAGATTGCTGTAGATTGTCACTACGATAGTTTGGATGTTTTGTTTTTTTTCGTTTTTATTTCTCTAGGATGGGTTGTAGCGAGGTATCCTTAAGCGGGCTATGCAACCAAACTCTCTGACTTATCCCAGACTAAGCTAAGACGCTAAGTTCAAAATTAAAGGGTCTAAATGACGAGAAACAACGCTTCTGTTTGAATTCGTACATGTACCAGGGAATTCTCAGGGTTTTCCCCAGGAATGTGGAAGTGGTCAGTGTTTATGTCATTTCAGGAATACAGTCACGTGAAAAACGTCATGTGACCGACCTCTCCTCCAATGGAAAAGCCGTATATCTTGTAAACTTCACATAAAAAAATAGTTACTGTGATAACCAAATGAAACACAACCCATTATCCGACAGAGGTAACTGTGCATAGCGGAGGGATATGTTATTACAATAAACTTGGTAACATGGTTTGATTTGACTTCTTGGCGCGTGTCTGAATTCCTTTTACATGTTACATATCCTAAAACTGGCTTATCAGCTAATCTCGCTGCACTACGCGCGACGGATACTAGAGCAAGGCATGCCAGAAATACGAAACCTTATGCTTACCGAAAGGATGCCTTAGGCATCACGTGCGTCGGGGGACCAGCGCCATCTCATTGGCTGTTAACAGTTGTACAAGGCGGGGCACAAAGCATCGTTTTTCCGTCCATTTTACGCTTGAAAAACTCGACCCTTTTCCGGACACTTTCTAGACGCTCACCAATTAATCAATTTTAATGAATTTTTAGTCGTTTTCCGTCCAATGACCATATACGGGAATAAACGACGTTTTCGTGTTTGCAGTGGTATTTGGTTTGGTTGGTTTGTTGTTTAACGCCGCCCTCAGCAATATTCCAGCTATATGACGGCGGTCTGTAAATAATCGAATCTGGACCAGACAATCCAATGATTAATATCATGAGCATCGAATCACGCAATTGGGATCGATGACATGCATCAACCAAGTCGGCGAGCCTGACCACCCGATCCCGTTAGTCGCCCCTTACGACAAGCATGGGTTGCTGAAGACCTATTCTACCCCGGATCTTCACGGGCCATCAGTGTACTGATCACAGCCACCAGGTGCTTCCGTTTCATAACACATGACACAATCGGAGTGAGTGAGTGTGTTTGGTTTAACGCCGCTTTTAACAATATTCCAGTTATATCACAACGTGTCAGCTTAATGTGGGAGGAAAGCCCGAAATGATGCAGGTCTTAGACGTTTACCACTTCGGTGAAACCCAAGAGCACGAGTATGGTGCTGACATAACTAGAAACATAATCGGGGCGAACCGGGATTCGAACCCACAATCATAGGTTTCTGGCGTGCCCAAGGGACGCAACTCTGCACAGCGAATCGCGGCGCCTTTGACGACTGGGCCACCAGTGCCCCCGATTATGGAAAAGGTTTTGTCGCTTTTATGTACACAATCAATGTAAATTATTTATGCGCCCATGGCGATGGCATATTTAAAATAACACATTTGAGAGGAAACAGTTTAAAATGTCAGCGGACAATGAGATTGTTTCGAACAAATCAATTGTTGATGTTTTATAACGGTGATTGCCAATCTATGAAGATAAATATTAAATGTACCAATAGATTATTGTCGGTGGCGTTAGCTGAATTGTAAAGGATTGTTGGAATAAATGAACCCAATTATATCTGCCTGGTGACAATTGTTGTGGATTCGCCAGTATCTTCAATTACAATACGAATGTTTTTCATCTGACATCATGCTTCGATATGTCATTGGATCCGATCATTATTCAGGCTTCCTTTGTCCCTTCTAACATATCAATGCCTGAGTAGAAAGTTTAGGAGGTGAATTATGGAACCGCCGAGACTCGCATGATCAGTTGGTTGGAAAACATACTGTCCGAGGGATTCTTTCAGAATGGTATGGTTATGTAATTGTAGGACATTAAGCACCAACGTGAATGTGCCATGGCTGGTGTTTCTGGTTACAATTCAGCTGATGCTGGGTGAGTGTTTAGACTTATTTCATTTACTCATTCGTACCAATCTCATTATTTATAGCTGCAAGATTTCTGATGCGGCGTTAAGCAATAATCACTCACTCTCTCATTATGTTGTAATTACTGTTTCCGAATACGGATGTATTTGCCTCTCTTCTCCAAAATAAGCTGTATGAAATAACTATTTAATGAATTTATAACTATTTCATAAATTAAATATTTTCAGTTGATAAGGCTTGTATACAAGATCAAGTGAGTATGGTTTTACGCCGCTTTTAGCAATATTCAAGCAATATATCGGCAGGGACACCAGAAATGGTTGGTTGGTTTGTTGTTTTACGCCGCACTCAGCAATATTCCAGCTATATGACGGCGGTCTGTAAATAATCGAGTCTGGACCAGACAATCCAGTGATAGACATCATGAGCATCGATCCACGCAATTGGGATCGATGACATGCATCAACCAAGTCAGAGAGCCTGACCACCCGATCCAGTTAGATGCCTTTTACGGCAAGCATGGGTTGCTGAAGACCTATTCTACCCCGGATCTTCACGCCCGGGGGTACCCATGTGGGGAATCCAACCCGGGTCTTCGGCGTAACGAGTGAACGCCTTCACCACTTGGCTATCCCACCCTACCCAAGATAAGTTATATGTAATAGTTTGTTTGTTTGTTGTTTAACGCCGCACTCAGTAATATTCCAGCTATATGACGGCGGTCTTTAAATAATCGAGTCTAGACCAGACAATCCAGTGATTAATTTCATGAGCATCGATCCACGCAATTGGGATCGATGACATGCATCAACCAAGTCAGCGAACCTGACCACCCGATCCCGTTAGTCGCCTCTTACGACAAGCATAGTCGCTTTTTACGGCAAGCATGGGTTGCTTAAGACCTATTCTACCCCGAATCTTCACGGGTCTCAATATCTTTAAAGCTGAATTTGTCATTTGTGGTCCCAGCATTATCGTAAATGCGTTCAGGTCATCAACGTGAAGATCAGGACATCAGCCACCAAGTGCGTGCATTTTATGTAACTTATCCGTGCATTTCATGCATGCAGTGGTGTCAGCTGATTATGATCATATAATGTGTATCATACTGATAACTCAACAGCCGATGCTGCAGCTAAAGCAGCTCTTGACAAACCGTTATCTCCAATCCTTATCCCGTACAGTAATTTCAAACCAGCCATCAAGAGTTATACTCGGGATCTCAGGCAAAACAGGTGGGACAACCAGGTAGTAAGCAATAGACTTCACGAATTAAAACCAACAATCGGTCATACCAAGTGGGGTTGTCAGTCAAGACATGACGATGTCGTTTTACGACGATGTCGTATTGGCAACAGTCGGTTTACCCACGAATATCTGCTTAAGACAGATGAGGACGAACCTCCTAAGTGTATCCCTTGTGATAAAAGGTTCACCGTCAAGCATATATTGCTTGACTGTGTGGACTTTGCAATCGCAGGAGGATTCACATTATCAACGCGTAAATCTGAATGGTCTCTTTTCCCGTGTCAGCGGGCATCTCATTATCAACTGCTGGAAAGAAATTGATCTGTATAATAAATTTTTAATTTATATGTGAATAATTTAATGCTTATTTTTTAATAAGGTGTGATGCAATGATCAACTGACATTATTGAAGGCTCTGTCCAGGGGGTTAAAGTATCGTAAATGTATTGTCCCCCCTATGTGACACGTAATCGATGAAACTATCATCAACCAGTGTTTTTTAGCCAACTCATTGCTATTATTAAATATTGACCAGTACAACACAACTACCAGTAGCTTGTAGCTAAAGTCATGCAGGAAGCCGAGGTACTGTAAGTCCCCATGATCCCCAGCGAAGTGGCCTAACTTTGGTAACTGGTGACCCATAACCTATTTTAAAAGTGTATACATGATACTGTAATGCTCGAATATGTTTCATAAGTTGTTATCAATATAACTTTGCGTAGACCCGCGAAGATCCGGGGTAGAATAGGTCTCCTGCATCCCATGCTTGCCGTATTAAGGCGACTTTGCTTGTCGTAAAAGGCGACTAACGGGATCGGGTGGTCAGGCTCGCTGACTTGGTTGAAGCATGTCATTGACCCCATTTGCGTGAACGATACACATGATATCAATCACTGGATTGTCTGGTCCAGACTCGATTATTTACAGACCGCCGTCATATAGCTGGAATATTGCTGAGTGCGGCGTTAAACTACAAACCAACCAACCCACCAAATATAACTTTGCATAAATGACTCAATTGTGAATATATTAACTTGGTCTCGTCGCTGTATGGCTGAAATAATGTCGATGCAACTACTTCTACAGGTGACGTCACCACAACTACTACTCAAGCTGACACCACCACAACTGCTTCTCCAGCTGACGTCACCACAACTACTACCCAAGCTGACGTCACCACAACTACTACCCAAGCTGACGTCACCACAACTACTACTCCAACTGACACAACTACTACTCCAGCTGACGTCAGCACTACTACTACTCCAACTGACACCACCACAACTACTACTCCAACTGACACAACAACTACTGCTCCAGCTGACGTTACCACAACTACTACTCCAACTGACACCACCACAACTACTACTCCAACTGACACCACCACAACTACTACTCCAACTGACACAACAACTACTGCTCCGGCTGACACCACCACAACTACTACTCCAGCTGACACCACCACAACTACTACTCCAACTGACACAACAACTACTGCTCCAACTGACACCACCACAACTACTACTCCAACTGACACAACAACTACTGCTCCAGCTGACGTCACCACTACTACTACTCCAACTGACACCACCACAACTACTACTCCAACTGACACAACAACTACTGCTCCAGCTGACGTCACCACTACTACTACTCCAACTGACACCACCACAACTACTACTCCAACTGACACCACCACAACTACTACTCCAACTGACACAACAACTACTGCTCCAGCTGACACCACCACAACTACTACTCCAACTGACACCACCACAACTACTACTCCAACTGACACAACAACTACTGCTCCAGCTGACGTCACCACAACTACTACTCCAACTAACACCACCACAACTACTACTCGTACTGACACCACCACAACTACTTCTCCAACTGACACGAACACAACTACTACTCCAACTGACGTCACCACAACTACTACTCCAACTGACACAACAACTACTACTCCAGCTGACACCACCACAACTACTACTCCAACTGACGTCACCACAACTACTTCTCCAACTGACACCAACACAACTACTACTCCAGCTGACGTCACCACAACTACTACTCCAGCTGACGTCACCACAACTACTACCCAAGCTGACGTCACCACAACTACTACTCCAACTGACACAACTACTACTCCAGCTGACGTCAGCACTACTACTACTCCAACTGACACCACCACAACTACTACTCCAACTGACACAACAACTACTGCTCCAGCTGACACCACCACAACTACTACTCCAGCTGACGTCACCACAACTACTACTCCAGCTGACACCACCACAACTACTTCTCCAGCTGACACCACCACAACTACTTTTCCAGCTGACACCACCACAACTACTACTTCAACTGACGTCACCACAACTACTTCTCCAGCTGACACCACCACAACTACTTCTCCAGCTGACACCACCACAACTACTACTGCAGCTGACACCACCACAACTACTTCTCCAGCTGACACTGACACAACTGCTTCTCCAGCTGACACCATCACAACTACTACACCAGCTGACACCACCATAACTACAACTCCAACTGACACCACCACAACTACTACGCCAGCTGACACCACCACAACTACTACTTCAGCTAAAACCACCACAACAACTACTGCAGCTGACACTACCACAACTACTACTTCAGCTAACACCACCACAACTACTACTTCAACTGACGTCACCACAGCTACTTCTCCAGCTGACGCCAACACAACTACTTCTCCAACTGACACCACCACAACTACTACTTCAGTTGACACCACCACAACTACTACTTCAGTTGACACCACCACAACTACTTCTCCAGCAGACACCATCGCAACTACTTCTCCAGCTGACACCACAACTACTACATCAGCTGACACCACAACAACTACTACTGCAGCTGACACCACCACAACTACTTCTCCAGCTGACACCACAACTACTACACCAGCTGACACCACTACTCCTGCAGCTGACACAACCACAACTACTCCTCCAGCTGACACAACTACTACTGCAGCTGACATCACCACAACTACTTCTCCGGCTGACACCACCACAACTACTACTGCAGCTGACACCACCACAACTACTACTGCAGGTAACACCACCACAACTACTACTCCAGCTGACACCACAACAACTACTACTGCAGCTGACACCACCACAACTACTACTCCGGCTGACACCACCACAATTTCTACTGCAGCTGACACCACTACAACTACTACTGCAGGTCACACCACCACAACTACTACTGCAGGTGACACCACCACAACAGCGTACACAACGTCAACATCAGAACGACATGTATTCAGGAAATGTGTCTGTAGAAGCCAAAATCAAACTGATGCACCAAGCGAACTGGACAAAGTGACTGAGAAGGCCAATGAAATAAAGAAGAACTTAACTGTTGACGTGAAGTATTTAACCAACACGATTCTAAAGAAAAAAAGCCGAGACGACAAACGATCGTCTCCCGTCGTTATTGGGTGGGTGTATCTTGTCGTTGTAGCTGTACCTTTTATGTTGGCTGTTTTGAGTGACGCTGGCCTGGTCGTTAAATGGCTGTTTAAAACTAAAGTAAAACCCACGTGTGCAAAGGACAGAAAAAGTTAAAATTACTGCATAACCGGACTGACAATGTGCTATGTTTATGGCCCAGAGAATACTTTCTGATTGTATCCCTGTGATTGACGAGTTAATGACCTCATTTAATCCCTGTTACATGCGTGTACATAGATATAAGATCGTATTATAAATCAACTTTCTCAAAGTGTAATCGTGATTGTAATGTTTGGGATATTCAGTGATATTCATGCAAATCAAATTACCAATGCTAGAAATACAATCGAACCATTATTACTTAGAGTGTATGTTGTTTGTCATTGCCTTTGTTGTAAATGTTTGACTTCATTGCTCAGGATTGCCCACGGGTAGCCCAGTCGTCTAAGGCGCCGCAATTCGCTGTGCAGAGTTGCGCCCCTTGGGCACGCCAGAAACCTATGATTGTGGGTTCGAATCCCGGTTCGCCCCGATTATGTTTCTAGGTTTGTCAGCACCATACCCGTGCTCTTGGGTTTCACCGAAGTAGTAAACGTCTGAGACCTGCATCACTTCGGGCTTTCCTCCCACATTAATCTGACACGCCGTGATATAACTGGAATATTGTTAAAAGCGGCGTTAAACCAAACTCACTAACTCACTCATTGCTCACAGTGTCTGTTGTTTGTCAGTGCAACTGTTGTAAATGTTTGACTTCATTGCTCACAGTGTGTGTTGCTTGTCAGTGCGACTGTTGTAAATGTTTGACTTCATTGCTCACAGTGTCTGTTGTTTGTCAGTGCCTTTGTTGTAAATGTTTGACGTTATTGCTCATAGTTTCTGTTGTTTGTCAGTACATCTGTTGTAAATGCTTGACTTAATTGCTCACAGTGTCTGTTGCTTGTCAGTGCGACTGTTGTAAATGTTTGACTTCATTGCTCACAGTGTCTGTTGCTTGTCAGTGCCCTAGTTGTAAACGTTAGACTTCATTGTTCACCGTGTCTGTTTGTCAGTGCGACTTTTGTAAATGTTTGACTTCATTGCTCACAGTCTATGTTGTTTTTCAGTACATCTGTTGTAAATGTTTGACTTCATTGTTCACAGTCTATGTTGTTTTTCAGTACATCTGTTGTAAATGTTTGACTTCATTGCTCACAGTATCTGTTGTTTTTCAGTACATCTGTTGTAAATGTTTCACTTCATTGTTCACAGTGTCTGTTTGTCAGTGCCCTAATTGAAGTGCCCTAAAGAGCTAATTAGTAAGTAAGTACACAGCCTATAACGTATAAGAAATGACATAAAGTGTTACACAACTTAAATGCTTGTAATGCTTAAGATTCATCTTCATTTTACTCTTTAATTCTGCAGATTCGTGTTCGAAATACAAGAACACATAGGCATACACAACTATTGACTACTGCATGTATATTCTAACAGATTGATCATTGGTCCCAGTGGACGATCGCTTTTCGGTGAAATCCACAGGACAGTTTTTTCGGGAACAGATCATTTTTCACAAATTAAAGCCTCTTTTTGAATCCCCAAGCCAACCCCATCACAGTCTATACATATGTGGACCGCCTCCGTGGTCTGGTTAGCGGAAGATCCGGGGTTTCATCCCCGCCCCAGTCATACCAAAAGACGTTAAAAGATGGTACTTGTTGTAACCATGTCTGGCGCTCGGGATTCAGGAGCTAAAACAAGGACTGATCGGCTTGAAGTCAGTATACTGTGTCTGAGTGGGGTATTCATGTTAAACTGCGGCATGGTATCTTCGTGGGCTGGCACGATAAATCGGCATCAGTCCGGACTAGTACAAGTAGACACACACACACACGCACGCGCGCGCGCGGACGCACATACACACACACTGGTCCCGTTAGTCATCTCTTACGACAAGCATAATCGCCTTTTACTGCAAGCATGGGTTGCTGAAGACCTATTCTACCGCGGATCTTCACGGGTCATAAAGATTTGAGTGAGTTGAACGCCACTTTGAACAGTATTTCGGTTACACCACGGCGAGTAAGATTGATGTTGGGGGAAGGCCCGAAGTGATGCAGGTCTTAGACGTTTACCACTTTCGAGAAGCCCACGAGTACGGTATGTAACAAACCAAGAAGTACAATCAGGGTGAACAGGGAGGCAACTCTGCACAGCGAATTCCAGCACCTTCGACAACTGGGCCATCAGTGTCCCAAAGACCTGGAAAACCATGCCTGGTGCCACGGTCGGTTTGGTTTGTTGCTTTACGCCGCACTCAGCAATATTCCAGCTCAATAATCGAGTCTGGACCAGACAGTCCAGTGATTAATATCATGAGCATCGATCCACGCAATTGGGATACGATGACATGGATCAACCAAGTCAGCGAGCCTGACCACCCGATCCCGTTAGTCGCCTTTTACGACAAGCATAGTCACCTTTTACGGCAAGCATGGGTTGCTGAAGACCTATTCTACCCCGGATCTTCACGGGTCTCGCAATCCCTATTGAGAAATACGTGCAACATATCCCAAGTCCTTTGCCTAGACAGCCACATTAAAAACAAGTTGCTTATGCGACTTCATATTATTTCGAAAGAGGTTCTATACAATTAGATTCAAAGCAAACTATCTTCTTCCTGGAATCGTTAAATGCTTCGGTCGAAGGAACATTATCAGTGAAGTATATTAATCATGTTTTGATTTGCAAACATTGTGCAGGCTACTATGTCCTATGCATGTTGTGAACAATAGTCATCTTGACTGCTTATACCGTGCCCCTTATCATCTAACGAATTTCATCATCTTCCAATAGCTGTTTAACCAGCGTGACAACATAATGCAATTGTTATTTGTGGTAAGTAATTAATATTTTAAACTCCATTTATCATGGCTGAATTATAATATATATCTTTTACTCCACTGCCGTTCCATCCAATTTAACGAGGAGAATAATGTGTCAGATGTGACTTGACGTCTTTCAAGACGTTATAGTCAAACAAAATTGTGAATAATTAACCAAATCTCATTCTCTGGGAACTACGACTTCTATTGTCACTGAAATTAAATTCATCAAGAAAAAAACATGCATACTTCCCGTTGCAACTCCAATTAAAATGAAACTAATCAAGAAAATCGTCTGCATATGTGCTCAACAATTTGTATGTGAGAATATTCTAGCCACCTACAAAATGACGTATACGACTGACCATAGACGGATTTAGTAAAGCTTTCAAAAAGATCTATGGTAGACATTTCGACTGACAATTTGACGCATCAATGAGCAAAATGATGTCCCAAGCAACTCCTTATTTTGAACCTTTAGGTTCCCATGTATTTTAATATGAACAATTGATTTGGCTTTGCATGTGTTTGTGACAGGGCAGGACACACTCACATTTCGCGAACATTTGCTATCATCACCATTTGATAGTGATACATAAATACGTGGTAAATAATGAGTAAAGGTTTATTTAGGTTTAACTCGGTAAGCACAACGCAGCCGATCCGCTGCTCAGGTCACGTGCTCCCGCTACCGCTACCGCGAGGTCACCGCGCCTCACCCGTGACACTCAGTCTTCCCCCTGCAGGCGAGTAAATAAGACTCCTACCCTCCCTCCCAGGGCTTGTTAGTTTTTAATTGTTGTTTTAAAATGTTGTACATTTTAGTTAGGAAGGTATTTCTTCATTGTTTTAACACATAAATAATTTATTGTCAATTACATATTGACCTATTCCTCAACGCGGTTGTTTGTCTGTTCTTGATAAGAGTTAAATGCTTTTAAGGGCTTTTAGTAGATTATGGATAGGTTTTTTTTGCCAATTTTATTCACATATACTATATTTCACAAGTTGGAACTGGTCTAAATTGATCAATCGTTTTGACAGTTATCATTTGGATCGGTTGGATTGTTGTTTTACGCCGCACTCAGCAATATTCATGCTATATGACGGCGGTCTGTAAATAATCGAGTCTGGACCAGACAATCCAGCGATTAATATCATGAGCATCGATCCTTGCAGTTGACGTAATATCAGGTAAAACCAAGTCAGCGTCAACCAAGTCAGCGAACCTGACAAACCGATCCAATTAGTCGCCTTTTACGACAAGCATAGTCGCCTTTTACGGCAAGCATGGGGTGTTGAAGACCTATTCTACCCCGGATCTTCACGCAGATTTTAACGTAACTATTGAACATGTTAGTATTTGCTTATTTTAATTGTTGTGATAGGACATCCACACACGAGGAACTGCTGAAAAACTATTACAGCCGAAAACTATAATGTAGCCTTTAACCATACACCTTTGATTACCTTCATCCTGAGTGAGTGAGTATGGTTTTACTCCGCTTTTAGCCATATTCCTGCAATATCGCGGCGGGGGACACCAGAAATGGGCTTCACACATTGTACCCATGTCGGGAATCGAACCTTTATCCTGACTGACTTATGCTAGCTAGCTATGTTGAGTTTCATCGACTTTCCTCAATACTTTCATCAGGAAGCCAGCCTAAAAATAGCTGAGTAATTAATATTTTCTTTTCAAAATACAAAATTGGTTGTAAATAAAAGTAATAAAACATAGGTTGCTGGGGTCATATGTTCTGATCTGGATTTCCCATGGGTTTCCGGACGCTCTACTGTTCTGTGAATAGTCAAATGGGGTTTGACGACGTGTTCAAGATCATTGCACTTATATAGCGACGTGTGTGTGTGTGTGTGTGTTTTGCGTGTTTGCGTGCACATGCGTGTGTGTGTGCGTGTGCGTGCACATGCGTGTGTGTGTGCGTGTGCGTGCGGCTGCATACACCTGCCCGGACTTATGCCGGTCTTCTAGTGCTGCGTGCCGGTCTTCTAGTGCTGAGTGCCGGTCTTCTAGTGCTGAGTGCCGGTCTTCTAGTGCTGAGTGCCGGTTTTCCCACTGAGATACCATTCCGCAGTTTAACATGGATACACGATTCAGACACAGAATACTGACTCCCAGCCGTCCGATTACTGCCGAGTACCTCCCTACAACGTCTATTACACCAGAGCTCGGAGACGGCCTCAAAGTATAATCATGAGGAATACAGAAAATAGGCTTGACATTTGATTTCCATTGATACCATACACATCCTTAACAAATCTAACGCACATCTAATTAGTATGCTTTTGAGTTCGTATAACGGTAGGGGACATTAACTTTGTCTTCATCAGGTTTTCTTTTATCATTATAGGCCCGTATTTGGTATTGAATATAAATTGTCAATGCAAGAGAATAACGAGCCTGTTATTCGATGAAGAAACGTTGGTGGCAATTGATTGTTGTAGAAAGTGCCAAGTCCTAACAGACACATGTATGTGATATTTGTTGGGCGCTTCATTTGAATGGTTTCGAAGTGCCACATGTCTTAAAACACCCACGAATTCGGGGATCACTAGACATAACAAGAGTTAATAATTACGGACACGAACTGTTAAATATGTGCAAGAACCTAAACGTGTTTATCTGCAATGGTTGCATCGATAATGATCAGTAAATAGGTGAACCTACATGTACACTGTACCTGTTCGGATAAAAATGTCGTCGACTTCATGTTCATTTCTGTATGAATATATGTTTTCCTCACTGTGGAGTAAGATGGATATACATGTAAAATGTATATTAATTCTTTATAACTTTGATATTACACGTTTTACAGAATCGTTTTCACCTTGGTCGTTTTGTATTTCGCCCACTCTTGAAGCATAGATAATGTGATGAACACCGAAGTCTTGCCAATGAATTACGATATTTGTTTATATTTACATCACAATGATGCTGTTCAGTACACACATATATGTGTTTTTAACATTCTATCATATAAAACAATGTTGGATAATGCACTTTCAAATTAAACAGATTATCCATACCAAACATCATTTCCTCATCAGTTACCCAGTTATTATCTCCATAACATTCATATCACATAACATCATCATATTGACACGTTTCTTTGTGTATCTCGATAAATTCATTTTATCGAGTTTCAGCCAGTAGCTTTAGAGCTTTTAGCTTTTAAACTTTTTAATAAATAAAAAAAAACGGTAAATATACCACATTCGCCATAAACCATTGCGCTAGATGAATTGCTTTTCACACCTAGAAATCTTTTACATGCATACACGTGAACCTTTTCATAACAATGGATTGATTTATTCCCTGCTTTTCGGCACCGTTAAGTATACTTGTAGTAATTTTAACATAAAAAATTATTACTTGCAACTTGAAAGAATTTGTATACTCTTCATTATATACAAGGAAAACCTTTTTGGTCTTGACTAACGCTTCTTTATTTGTACAAACCAATTTAGATTGTTATTGAACATCCAAATATGTATAATGTGTAGTTGCATCCTTTAAAGGACCATTTTTCATTTTGGCAATAAATTCTTAAAAATTGAAAAGTTTTGAAACAAAAATTAGCACATTTCAAACTAAAAAGGATGCAACACACAATCAGACACAAACATGGCATGTATCAACAAAGAGCTAAGAATCAAATGCTGAGACTTAAAGTGACCATTTTTTGTTAAAGTAATCGTTGTCATCCATTTTTATAGCAATAAATTTCTCGATTGAATATATGTTTTTGATTACCTTTTTAAAAGTATATCTGCTTTCGGTTTGATTCCTTTGAAGCCACACATATGAATATTGCCTTTTCCCCAATAAAGGTATGGGATTGATTAATGTATGAGAATAGTTAATAACCAACCAAATAAGATATTTTGTTAATCAAATATTTTGTGAAAGATAATTGTTAAGCCAAAGTTCGATATCATTCCAAAATAATTTAGTTTCATTACATTCCAAAAAGACATGGCTGATGTCCTCACTCACAGCATTACAAAAGCTACATACTCTGTTGTCTACAAGATCCATTGTTAATAGTTCATTTCTGTGTAGATAATTCTATGTAGAAATTCGATTGAAATTCTAAAAGTTTTACATCCTTCAGTGTACATCTATAATTAAACTCACAGTCAAAAGATAATTGCCATTTATCACAAACTTTAAAAATATATTCAGTTGATTTTAATTTATCATAAAAGAGTTCAGCGCCTTTAACAGGTTTCATCAGATCATTTAAGCAACGTTTTACGTACATAGTCTGTAATATCATTTTTCTACTTTTCTTGATTGTTCTTTTCCATGAGACTGGTATATTGAAAATTAAATATCTATAGTCTAATGTTGAACCTGTTATCTGATATTTTAGTTTCAGTTCTTCAAATGACATGAATCTGTGCATATATATTTAATTGAGTAAAAGTTCAATAAGAAAGCCATCAAAACGGAACTTTTATTGTTTTCATGTTTTAAACAACAAATGAAATTTCTTCACGCACAATTTCTGTTTCAAATAAGTTTTTAATTTCGTTGTTTAATATTGGAATCTCTAAATGGCAATTTAATCTAATTTGTGGCAAGTTAACAACTATTTTTTAATACAATAAGTTTAGTTTTGACTCTATTAACATCAAGTTTCAATTTATCAGGGGCGGTCGGGTAGCCTAGTGGTTAAAGCGTTCGCTCTTCACGCCGAAGACCCGGGTTCGATTCCCGACATGGGTACAATGTGTGAAGCCCATTTGTGGTGTCCCCGCCGTGATATTGCTGGAATATTGCTAAAAGCGGCGTAAAACCATACTCACCCACTCACTCAATTTATCACAGTTACTTTAATTTGCACAATAATTAATACATTAATTTGCTTTTGCATGTCACCAACTTTCCTTGAGAATACGATAATATAATCTGCAAAAATAATAGAAAGAAATGAACAACCTTTGGACGAGGCTGAAAACCTTTGTACATAAGCTATGGATTTCTGATTCTAATTTTTTTATGAAAAAGGAAAGTAAAAACGGACATGCAACTTGTGAAAAATATATGAACACTTCTGATAACTTTTAGAACAGTTTAACTAATTTCGTATCACCGTAGTTTATGCGTTTGCGATGTAACATGTCTTACCTTGCACTGCTACCTTCAGACTGACTTGAACATGATACGACACGTCTGGGTGCAAGATGGCTAGACAGGGAAGAGGTCGTGCTTAACATCCTCAATTAATCTTCATTTTAGTTGGCTGTTTGTGACATCTTAATTACGAACATTATTGTGAACCTTTCAGGCATAAAGTCTGTTAAATCTGATCTTGACGTTTATGTGCAGATTTTTTTGTTAATGCTGACGCTTTATTTGGTGGATATTTGCATTTTGGGGATGTCCTTGACAATGCTAATCGAGGACCACGTGTAATATTCTTGTACTACTTTTTGAGCCAATTTTGTTTAACGCCGCAGTCATCAATATTCAAACTATATGTCATCGTGTCGTGTCCAACGGGTGCTCACCCCGTGTGCAACCCGTTAAGCACCCGTGTCACATGCGTGTTACACGCGTTCTCAACGCGTGTTAGGGGAATGAACTTTTAGGCAGTAGTGTACCTGTTCGGATAAAAATGTCGTCGACTTCATGTTCATTTCTGTTCCCTCTTCCTCAAAGTTTCTACCCTGTTTAATAACTTTGAAATAGATGATTTCTCACTGCTCTAATCGGATGTACATAAACTTATATTATTTACTCTCCGTATAACTATTTCAAACAAGGATGATGATGGTAGGATGCCCAACTAAAATCCGAGAAATTAAACCTAAGCGATATGTCGTGTTGAATATTATTAATAGGATAAGGTAAAGTGGAAAGCTGAGGAGAGTAATTGTTTTCAGAATAAGTTCAATAAAGCGACAAAATCCTTTCCATATCCAATAGGACCCGTGAAGTTTCCGGGGTAGAATAGGTCTTCAGCAACCCATGCTTGCCGTAAAAGGTGACTATGCTTGTCGTTAAAGGCGACTAACGGGATCGGGTGGTCAGGCTCGCTGACTTGGTTGTTGCATGTCATCGTATCCCAATTGCGCGGATCGATGCTCATGATATTAATCACTGGATTTTCCGGTCCAGACTCGATTATTTACAGACCGCCGTCAGATAGCATGAATATTGCTGAGTGCGTCGTAAAACAACAAACCAACCAACCAACTTAAGAGTTTTTGATAATCAGCACCGTATGGGCCCAGTAGTGTATGTGTACACACGTTGCTGATCTTCCAAGGGTGCAAATTGATTTAAGATTCGTTGGACGTTTAAGGGTACTGCAAGGCGTTTTATAGGCATTTCCTAAAATGACTTTTATCTCCCACCAAGGACCCTGATAACATGTAATTGTATAACGTTTTTTTGAAGTACAAAACTACACACACCCACACAGACCGCCGTCATATAGCTGGAATATTGCTGAGTGCGGCGTTAAACAACAAACCAACCAACCAACCAACCATATCCAATAGAAATCTCGCAATAAAGCAGAGTCGATTGTACGATTCCGACTCTATCATGAGCATGTGTTTATGAATCACTATCAAATAGTAATGATACCAGGTGTTCGCGAAAAGGTGAGCGTATCCTGCCCCACCGATGGCACCCATCACATACTCATGCACGGAAACATATGGTACAAAGCAAAATAGGGAATTGCATTAGACATCATCTTTGTCACTGACGCGTCAATTTGGAAATGTCCTTCACAAGTCTACAATAAAACTTTTTGAAAGCTTCACTGAAGCCTTGAATGTTGTTTTGATAAAAAACAAAACGTCTGAGCAAGAGTCGTATGACGCTCTTTGAAATCTTGGTAGAAAGTGCATGGTTGCTGTAAAAGGCGACGTTCCTTGTCGTAAGAGGCCACTAACGGCATCGGGTGGTCAGGCTCGCTGACTTTGTTGATGCATGTCACTGATCCCAATTGCGTGGATCGATGCTCATGATGTCGAAACGGATTTACAGACCGCCGTCATATAGCTGGATTATTGCTGAGTGCGGCGTTACACAACAAACAAACAAACAAACAAACAAACAGAAAGAGCATGCTCGATTGTATCTAAAAAGTTGCGAAATGTAAACACCAAAAGCTGGAGCTGCTGGAATATTGCTCGACATGAAGGAAAAGTTGACTATTGGAAAGTTGAAGTCATCCCTCTTGTCATGCAGTCTTGTGGAGAGTGTTTTGTCACTCTGAATCTTTATGCAGATGAAGCGGTCTGACTGGTCTCCTTTATTTCTAGTTCAGGTGGATCAATCAGTGGCAGGGTATTTGCTGTTTGATTGTTATTGAACGATATCAGATTATCGATATACCTGAAGCTTAAGTTAAAACTCATTCCTAGAATCGTTTAGAATGTTTTGGAAAATACGCAAACACGAACGCCGAAGTGAACTGTCCGCCATACATGCCGGTTATGGGACGACTATTACATCACGTGTATGTCAAACTCAGCTGCGATACATACATCCCTGAATTCCTCATACATTTTAGAATCAAATGTTAAATGGTCCTTGTCAACAATAAACAATTCTAGATGAACTCAAGCGAAATAAATTGGGCGTGAAAACGAACGCTGTGCTCGGAAAACTGCACTTGTTTGAAATGTAAACAAAGCAAAATTCAGATTTTAAACTGTATAACATTTTCTCCAATTTTTAGAAGATCCATTCATCTATTCGTTGCATACAATTGCTCAATAGTTTTGGAATATGCATGGGAAGAGCATCGTAGCAGGAATTAGGGAATATATAGATACATAACAATAATTTGGTACATTCAACAGAAATCGTCAAAGTTTCCGTCCTGCGTGACGCCATAACTGACGCAATATCAGGCAAAACCAAGTCAGCGTCATCCAAGTCAGCGAGCCTGACCAACCGATCCCATTAGTCGCCTCTTACGACATTCAAGCATAGTCGCCTTTTACGGCAAGCAAGGGTTGCTTTTGCGCAAGTGTGAAGAATATTAATATACCCGCAATTAGGGTACTGCATTCCAATGTAACCGGTAATTTACGTACATCGCCTAAAGTGTGCGTCACAGTAAAATTGACATTCCTTAAATTTTAAAATAGGAATGTATAAGAAATGCATGTATTGGTTTACTGGAGTTAAGATCTCCGGCGTTTACACGATTTGAACACGGTTCAAAGTGTTCATCATACTCCGGCGTTTACACGATTTGAACACGGTTCAAAGCGTTCATCATACTCCGGCGTTTACACGATTTGAACACGGTTCAAAGTGTTCATCATACTCCGGCGTTTACACGATTTGAACACGGTTCAAAGTGTTCATCATACTCCGGCGTTTACACGATTTGAACACGGTTCAAAGTGTTCATCACACTCCGGCGTTTACCTGTTGTATACCTGTTATACAATTATATACTTTGGGAAAATGCCGTCCCTTAAATCTGAATGGACATTGGAGGCAGAAATGGTATTCTGATTCTACTATTAATACTGTACAGAATGAAAAGAATCTTAAACTTCTGTTAATATTGTACTGTCGACCTATTTCTATCATTAAAGTTTGACTAGGGCATCTAAATTTAGCTATTAAAGCATTAAGATAGATCATATTGTGAATACCAAAAATATAATCTTCCAAAACATAATCTATTGTAACATGTCTGTAAAAGTCTAACTTTGGAGAAGCTGTGATATAATCGTTTCATAGCTGTACATCAACCTAGCCAAACTTCTCCAAAACCACACATATAAAACAAGTATTTAACACCATAAGCCCAGCATCTTTTCCCCATTTCGACCTTACTGAAGTCGACAGTGGTACGCATGCTTAAGAATATATTATTTGATTTTTGGCTCAGCAATCGCAACCAATAAGTGATTATTCTCTTATATTGAAAAACCTTCATAGAAAATCTCCAAACCTCCCCTCTCGCAGCTTTATTCGGGGTTTGGCGTTTAAGACCCAATACTAATTTACAAAACCTGTCATGAATTATATAAACATCTGGGGATGGGTGGAAACCCCATACCTCAGATCCATATTATAAAATTGGGATGATTTTAATATGAAAGAAATGAACCTGTATACTTATAGGAAGTTTTTTAAACATAGAAGATTGACATTGCAATATTTGGATAAGCTTGTTGCGCTTATGTTTCTTTGGTTAAGTACCATGGAGCAGATGCGGAAAAATGAACACCCAGATATTTATCGCAAGATACTATTTCAAGATAATTTGTGTTAAAGCAACAATTTTCATGACATCGTAATGGTCAACCATTTCTAAAAACAATTGTTTTACTTTTATCAATATCAACCTTCATTTTCCATTTGTTACAATACATAGCAAATATGTCTTAACGCTTTTGTAGACCAACTGGTGTGAAATGATACATGACAATATCGTCAACTGCATCTTTATAAACAACTCCAATTGGTCCATGGTTATTCCTTTTTGTCCATCGGAACTTAAAAAGTCTACAATAGCATTGATAAAAAAAGAAAACAAAAACGTGGCATTTGACATCCCTGCCTTAATCCATATTTACATTTTAAAAAGTCTGTATGACCAGCATCCATTGAAATACAAGCTTGAAGGTCTTCGTACATTTTTGGTTCATCTATACAGCCTACCTTTACCCCACCATACCAAAGTTTATACAATAAACAATTTCTGTAAACAGAGTCGAATGCAGCCTTTAAATCTATAAATGTACAACAGAAGCGACCACGATAAATACTTTTGGATTACAGTATTCAAAATAAATATATTATCTGAAGTCTAAAATCCTTTCCGAAATCCCGCCTGTTCCTTTATTATTTTATCCTCAATATCAGCCCATAATGTTAATCTAGAACAGATAAATTTTGCAAATAAAATTTGAAAGGTCTACAGTTTCCTGGATCATTGGGGCGTCCTTGCACGGTTCAAAGTGTCCATACTCCAGTAAAACAACACAATATGAAATTCATTTCTTAAGTATATTTCCCATAACTAGTGGTATTACTTTACCTTTTGCTTATCCTGGTAGCAGATTCAGAAGCGTCTTGATTTATTACATGTGTACTCAGTTAAATGAGGAATGGGTATACATCTAAAAATATTGTTTTTATAAATGGTGGACTTCTGTCAATGTATGAACATTGGACTTATAATAATATTGTACTCGATATTGTAAATGCTTATGTAATAAGGATTACTCCTTTTCGTGTATGGTTAAAGGCTTGTAAAGTCTTATCTGAACAAGGAATGAAAGCTCCTATGATTATTGTTGGTTTGGTGTTTGGCGCACTCAGCAATATTCCAGCTATATGACGGCGGTCTGTAAATAATCGATTCTGGACCAGACAATCCATTAATTGATATGAGCATCGATCCACGCAATTGGGATCGATAACATGGATCAACCAAGTCAGCGAGCCTGACCACCCGATCCCGTTAGTCGCCTCCAACGACAAGCATAGTCGCCTTTTACGGCAAGCATGGGTTGCTGAAGACCTATTCTACCCCGGATCTTCACGGGTCTCTACCGTTGAGGAAGTTGCCAGATTTGGTATTTACATTAAGGTCTTTTCATGCCAGTCAATTTAACACAAAGCACATTCTACTGGTAATCCAGGATAAGTTGAACCCATTGACAAAACGTGTTTGAGTCAGAGATCTCCACCAGAATCCACTATTGCCAATCTTGGGCTTTGGACAATGATCGGCTAGTGTAAACTTCAGCTGCTTGGCCGCTTATGTAACTTAACCTGTAACAATTTTGCTAAACATCTTTTTTGTGCATACATTGCAAATCCAACTTATCCTAAACCTGTTTGTGGAGATTTATTACCAGTTCTTAACAAGTATAACCTACGAAACAACCTTTGTACATATGTAAGCTGTGGTGTATTTCCTACAAAGAGAAACTGGAAGCAACTGGTTAATAAAACCATTTATGAATATGAAGAATATATGTGGCGCAGAACAGTTTCTGTCAATACAGGTCTTTCACGCTTCATGCTAATACACACAAAGCTTACTCACCATATATTATGGCAACTAGCATATCTGTACCCAGAACAGAGGTCAAGTTTAAAATTTTGTGTTAGAGTTTCATCACGAAACAAAACTTCCAGGGACCTTTTATTGTGTAACAAGCATGCCTTTGATTATGATAATAACATCATATTACATTGTGAAGCTCTACTGCAGGAAAGAAATGAACTGTTTTCAACTTTTATTGATCTGCTTGATGTTGAAACCTATGTCCAGTTGGAATTACAAGATGAAGAAGATATGTTGTCATTTTTCTTTGGTGTTGATACTCACTTCTCAAAATATATTGATATAGTTACATGGGAATCTGTTATACTGATATTTTCTGCTTATGTACTTACACTAAAGCCTTACCTTGATTATGTCATCTGATCTAACCCTTTGTACTGTGTGAATGGCATAACACTGGTGCTACTGTCTTGTATTGTATATATGTACAGGTAATATGAGTTTGTGTGAATACGTTTGATTAATTATGTATTATCTTCGGATTAACTCCTGGAGGAAATAAAGAATCTCTCTCTCTCTCTCTCTCTCTCTCTCTCTCTCTCTCTCTCTCTCTCTCTCTCTCTCTCTCTCTCTGGTGCACGTGCAGGTCATGACGATGAAATTGACTACGCTCCCGTGGACACACGTGTTGCTCATAAGACAAGTCGATAACCAGAATTCTCTGAAAGTACCTCAGCAAGTACTATTATTTGCTACTGAACTCGCCACTAGAAGTCGTTGGGACAATTCTATAAGATTTGAAAGATTGCATAGTGATGTTCGTCATCATGTATCTTCGTGGGCACAAATATATATCCATTCATATATTAAAAGTGTTAACCCAGTGTCCGAGATAGGGTGTTCAGGGTTAGTGAATGATTAGGTGTGGATGATGTTAATCACTGGATTGTCTGGTCCACACGCGTTTATTTCCAGACCGCTGTCATATTGCTGGAATGTTGCTGATTGCAGCGTTATACCATAAGCAAACAGTCCAATGCCGCAGCAATTAATACACGAGTAGGTCATACAATTGCCATTTTCCTGACATCACGTTTCTTACAAAAGTAAGCTACATTTAAGATAAAGGATTTCCATTGATCCATTTCTATCATTTTCAATACCATGTTGCCTTTTATGCTCAAAGAATCGTGACTGATTCTTCTCTGGCGTTGACGTTCAATATTTTATAAATATTCAACGGGTATCAAACTACACTTCTTATTTGGTGGCATATTCCCCGAGTCTGATTGAATGATGATGACGGTATCGTATACAATTGTTTAGCCCTCACGTGAGATGTTCCTCTGCAGCATTATGAGAACGCGATACATCAGCGTTCTCAGCGACACGTCAACGTCATCAGCATGACATCAATTATGAACATACAAGAAATGTCTTGTGCCTCATCGGAAGTTACTTATTCTTAAAGCAAAAGCTTGGAGATACGGATGAAATACAAACGACTTTGCAATTGACCCAATTAATAAATGATTTCATGATTATGTTATAGTGCAAACCAATCAAAACTTCATTTATCAAGAATACCTAATTATTTCAATATGTTTCCAAAGTGCACGGAAGTTCTATCCCCTTTGTCTGTTTCATGTATACAGTAAACATTCGACGCATCCCCTCTAATCATATGCCCCCTCCAGGCATGACCCTTAATCCCCAGCGCTATCTATAAATGTCAATTAACGCCTCCTTACTTCGCCGGATATGACGTATGTACATGGACGTAGGTCACTGACCTTGCATCACGCTACGTAATTCCTCTATCTACACAGCCTGACTGACATGGTCAATCAGGGAGACGGGCCCAGATCACCGACAGAAGCGGACGGAATGTACGGCTAGTCGTGGCGTCGGCTACGGCGGCCGCCCAACCAACGACAACGTCGACGATGAAAAATCGCCGTCCGACTTCCTGCTATGTGCAAGTGAGAGAGCGGGTCTCCGCACCGGGAACATAATGGCCCTCGGCCCCGGTGTGCCTTACCATTACTTGCAATTACTTACCCTGACCCGTGAAGATCCGGGGTAGAATAAGTATTCATCAACCCATGCTTGCCGTAAAAGGCGACTATGCTTGTCGTAAGAGGCGACTAACGGGATCGGGTGGTCTGGCTCGCTGACTTGGTTGGTGCATGTCATCGTATCCCAATTATGTAGATCGATGCTCATGATGTCAATCACTGGATTGTCTGGTCCAGACACGATTATTTATAGACCGCTGTCATATACCTGGAATATTGCTGAGTGCGGCGTTAAACAACAAATAAACAAACAAACATTACTTACATACTTACATCCTTTCGACATTCCCACAACAATAAACGTGGCTGCTGTCGTTTAAACTTCACCCCTGAGTTTTGTCTTCCGTCTCCATCCTGAGCCACCATCCGAGGGCAAAACGTATGCTGTTGGACAATTATATGATATAAGATGATATCATAAGATATATTCAGAGAACTCTTGAAAAAAGTATGTGAAACTCAGGATGAAGGCGACAATGTCACGATAAAATCGCAAAATTGGCAAACGTGAAAACAGTAGATGCCTTTGATAGTATTGTTCATATGGGGTGAAGAATGAATGAATCTGATTCACACATGTTAAAATGTAATCAAGTGTGCTCAAGCCACAATGTACACGTGTGCCAAGTTCGGAAACGATCATTGTGTAGGATTCTCAGCTTGTTGTAGTCATTACTGACTTGCCAACAGTGACTTTGACTTGCATAGGCAGTCAAATACCAATTAGAGGTGAGGTGAGGTGAAATTGGGTTTAACGTCGCGTCCAAGATTATTGCACTTATATAGCGACGTGCATGCACGTGTATGTGTGTGTGTGGCTGCTTGTACTAGTCCGGACTGATGCCGATTTATAGTGCTAGCTCACTGAGATACCATGCCGCAGTTTAACATGAATACCCCACTCAGACACAGTATACTGACTCCGAGCCGACCAGTTCTTGTTTTAGCCCCTTAATGCCGAGCGCCAGACAGGGTAACAACAAGTACCATCTTTAAACGTCTTTTTGTATGACGCGGCCCGGGATCGAACCCTGGACCTTCCGCTCTCCGCTTTACCACTAGACCACGGAGGCGGTCAATATACCAATTAGAACTTCAGGCCAATGGTTAGTGGAACCTGGCGGCTACAGGACGCATCTCTAGATCTGCACAACGCATCACGGTGTCTGATCATGAAATCACTCAGTCCCCGTCCCCCTAGAGAGTCACGCCTTGTAAACATTTACCGGTAATACAATAGTTTCTATTTCAAGTGCTTCAATTCCAAAGAATGATTAACAATGATTTCAAGCTGGATGTGAAACGAATGAGCGTTACCGATGACAAAGTAAACATATTTCATTTTTCATCAGATCACGAAACCCTCTAGAGATATTGATTTGTAAAACATTAGAATCTGATTGTAAATCAATTTCAAACTGCTGTGATGGGCGTTTGTTACGGTAACTGCCTAGGTGTTTCGACCAATCAGGTGTTATTTCAAAGGTATAGCATTGGCCATTGTATTGGTATATCGTTAGGTATATTTATTACGACAGATTTATTTCCTCATTCCGCCTTGAAGATTCGCGTTCGAAAAGTAAAGTCTGAACTATCTTTTATGGACAGTTCTTTTTACTAAAACGGAACTTGTATTTTGAAACAATAGTGGGCGACCTCGTCGACCACGCAAGCGAGTTCTCAGAATCGTGTCAGGCAGTTGTAATACGCAACGGCACGAAAATCATGTTCTTGTACTTGCTTTGGGTGATCCCATCGAGCCTAGGTAAGTAATGTCAAGTTTTCTTGGTGAGTTAATTATAAACATTTGAAATTCAGCTATTTCAACTCCTTTATTATTTCAACATGACGTTTCCGAACGGATGCCATTACAGATATTTTATTGGTGGGTGGGTGTTTAACGCCACCCTTAGTAGATTTCCACCCTTATGACGGTTACCTGTAAATCATAGTGTCTGGACCAAGGGGCGGATTTATAGGGGGATACGGGGGTGAGCAACCCCCAAATAAATATAATAAATGAAGCTTAAATTGCAATTTTAAACAAAGAGATGTTTTGATTTGGCTAAGTTTGAAAACTACGTAATGCAGGATAAAAACAGGGTACGTCAACTCAGCTGCCAACAAACACAGACCCTCATACCAGAATATACTTTGTTTTTTTCTGCAAATGGAAATCGTGATACCCGTGGAACTCGCGACTGTGCATGTTGAATATTGGTGCATCTCGGTCTCCGTGCAGGGGCTGTTACAACAACCCATTATACACGAATATCAATTTAAAAAAAACTGGCATGATAATAATTATAAAAAAAATAATTTTGGCGTTTCTCCTTGATTCTGGTTTAAAACGCAAACACACGGGGTCGAGAATTAAAGCTAAGGACTTAGACCTCTTCATTTTCAAACAAAACTTCATAGGCTTGTTTTTGTAACCTAAAAAGTGGAACCTGTATTTGCGCTATGCTTTTGGAATTGTTTTTTATACTGAACCAAATTAAAAACTTCAGAATCCTAAAATTTTAACATTATGACCAGTTATCATTGTGGGCCCTTATTGTGTATTTAAACAGTAATGGCCACGTATTGTCTTCAGATAACACCCGTTTTTGTGCAGGTGAATCAATCAAAATCATGTGCACAGCACTATAGTGGCAAAAGCGTTTTTTCACGTGCAACTGGTCACGTGGCCATAATACCGCACGTGTTTTCAGCCATACTTGTTAGCAGTCATTAACAAAAAAAGAAAGACACAAGAAAAAGTCTTTACGGCCATTTGTCATGCCACGCCTTTCAAATGTGCAACGTGAACGTGCCATCGGCATGTTGCAGACGGGAACGTCCGTCGCTGAAGTCGCGACGATGGGTTGTAGTCGACGGACTGTTTATGATTTACAGACGCGTCTACAGCAAACGGGTACCACCGCTGGTCGCCCTTTGCCAGGTCGACCACGTGTGACGTCACATGCAGAGGATCGCCAGATTGTCTTACGTCACCTCTGTAACCGATTTTTGACGGCTACATCAACCAGAAATGAATTGTTTAGGGGTAGACTGAGTGCGCAAACTGTTCGAAACCGTCTGAGAACTGCTCACCTTCAAACACGACGGCCATACTGCGGGCCGATTCTGACTCAATTACACAGACGTCAACGTCAATTGTGGGCACACCGACACTTACGATGGACTCAGAGGAATTGGAATCAAGTCGTCTTCAGTGATGAATCCCGATTTAATCTTCGATTTGCTGATTGTAGGGCAAGGGCGTGGAGGCGCCGTCATGAACGTTACGCCCAGTGATGTGTACAGGCAGTTGAAAGATTTCGAGGCGGAAGTGTCATGGTGTGGGGTGCTTTCTGTGGCAATGCACGTTCCAGGCTTCTTGTCATTCTTGGCAACCTCAACGCTGCTGCTTACCGCGACCAGGTACTGGCACCAGAACTTCTGCCTTTTATGGCAGCACATGGACCCGGTTTGATCTTCCAACACGACAATGCCAGACCCAACACAGCAATTTGACAAGGAATTTCCTTCAGAATGCGGGAGTCAACGTCATGGACTTGCCGTTAAGATCTCCCGACCTCAATCCCATCGAACACGTGTGGGATGCTCTTGGCAGAAGTCTGCGCACTCTCCAGAACCAACCACAGAATTTGCAAGATCTTGGCACCATTTTGCAACAACAATGGCGTCGTCTTCCCAATCATGTGTTCACAAGCATCACAAGGTCCATGCGGAGGCGTTGTGTGGCAGTTGTCAACGCACATGGTGTCCATACACGCTACTGAACTTGTGTGCCATCAGATTCTCGTGCTTGGGACTTATGATTTAAACTGTTGATGTTATTACCGAATACCGTAGGTGCTTGGAACAAATTATGGTTACCACCGTTAATTAAAATCCTTCTTTGGACATTAATGATTAAAAATGACCTTCTCTGATACATTTGTCCGTTGTATACCATATATGGGATTGCTTTTAAAAATGTGAAGTTTTTAATTTGACTCAGTATATATATTCTCTTCGGTGAAACCCACGAGCGCGGGTAAGGTGCTGACAAACCTAGAAACACAATCGGGGCGAACCGGGATTCGAACCCACAATCACAATCACGACAAATATAGGTTGCTGAAGACCTATTCTAATTATTTGGATACCACAAACGAATCCCGGTTCGCCCCAATTATGTTTCTAGGTTTGTCAGCACTATACACGTGCTCGTGGGTTTCACCGAAGTGGTGAACGTCTGAGACCTGCATCACTTCAGGCTTTCCTCCCACATTAAGCTGACACGCCGTGATATAACTGGAATACTGTTAAAAGCGGCGTTAAGCCCAACTCACTCACTCACTCACGTAAGAGGCGACCATGCTTGTCATAAGAGGCGACAAAAGAGATCGGGTGGTCAGGCTCGCTGACTTCGTTGATGCATGTCATCGTATTCCAATTGCGTGGTTCGATGCTGCACACTGGATGGTCTGGTCCAGACTCGATTATTTACAGACCGCCGTCAAGCGGCGTTAAACAATACACTTTTGTGTAATATACGATCCCGGGACAGTGTTAGTAAAGAGACGGTTCTAATATTGTACAGGGACCGTACAACGGACCGTAAAGAACTCTAACTGACCGATAACTAGTTCCTGTGCACTCAGCATACGTTATTACCTTGTGCTTCCATGAGTGTCAGTGAAAATATAAGGTACAAATGATAACTGGGAACATTTGCGTCCCTCATCCCTGCACCTTTATAAACTGACTACTGCTTTTATTAACCTGTGATCTGACCTGCGACAAAGCAGTTTCATAGTCAAAAGAAATCTGCTTATTGCAGAGTCGATTGTTCAGTTCTGTCTGTATCATGAGCTCGTAATAAATAAAATGTAATCAAAAAGAAAGAAAATCACGTTGGCGGAGCATGTAATAAATAAAATGTAATCAAAAAGAAAGAAAATCACGTTGGCGGTGCATGTAATAAATAAAATGTAATAAAAAAGGAAGAAAATCACGTTGGCGGAGCATGTAATAAATAAAATGTAAACAAAAAGAAAGAAAATCACGTTGGCGGAGCATGTAATAAATAAAATGTAAACAAAAAGAAAGAAAATCACGTTGGCGGAGCATGTAATAAATAAAATGTAAACAAAAAGAAAGAAAATCACGTTGGCGGAGCATGTAATAAATAAAATGTAAATAAAGAAAGAAAATCACATTGGCGGAGCATGTAATAAATAAAATGTAAATAAAGAAAGAAAATCACGTTGGCGGAGCATGTAATAAATAAGATGTAGACAAAAAGAAAGAAAATCACGTTGGCGGAGCATGTAATAAATAAAATGTAATCAAAAAGAAAGAAAATCATGTTGGCGGAGCATCTTATAAATAAAATGTAATCAAAAAGAAAGAAAATTATGTTGGCGGAGCATGTAATAAATGAGATGTAAACAAAAAGAAAGAAAACCACGTTGGCGGGGCATGTAATAAATAAAATGTAAACAAAAGGATGAAAATCACGTTGGCGGAGCATGTAATAAATAAAATGTAATCAAAAAGGAAGAAAATCACGTTGGCGGAGCATGTAATAAATAAAATGTAAACAAAAAGAAAGAAAATCACGTTGGCGGAGCATGTAATAAATAAAATGTAATCAAAAAGAAAGAAAATCATGTTGGCGGAGCATGTAATAAATAAAATGTAATCAAAAAGAAAGAAAATCATGTTGGCGGAGCATGTAATAAATGAGATGTAAACAAAAAGAAAGAAAACCACGTTGGCGGAGCATGTAATAAATAAAATGTAATCAAAAAGAAAGAAAATCACGTTGGCAAGCGTCAGAATTTTACTGGATTGAATAAGGATATTTTATTTTCCATACTGAAAGGCCTCAGGCCCATAGTACAATTCTGTTTTACTGCTGTAATTGACTGGTGTTTATAGATTTGATACCAAAAGATCATTATTGGTGATACCTGTTATAAATCTGCATTTTCAGCGATGTCAAAAACGTCGGCGATCACAGTCAATGGCACTGTCTTCAGATTTCAAGGAGATGGGAATACCTTTGGATCGGCCCAAAAACTCTGCAAAGAAAGCGATACACAGCTAGCACTGTACATATCAGCTGAGATTCCGGGCATCGTGGTGGGTCATTTTGGTAAGTCAGATTTAACGAACGCCCATTTGTGTATCTCATTGTAATTCTTTGGGAAGGGGGACGGAGGGGGTCAGAAAATACCATAAAGCATTTTTTGTGTTTGGATGTGATGGAGGGGTGGGGTGATGGGTGTGTGCAGTTTTGTACTTCAAAAAAACGTCATACAATTACATGTTATCAGGGTCCTTGGTGGGAGATAAAAGTCATTTTAAGAAATGCCTATAAAACGCCTTGCAGTACCCTTAAACAAAACTGTTTTTTTCGGAGGCACACAGACAACATAAACTGCTATTGGTTAGATTGCCTAAAACGGTTTTAGACCACTTTCTGATGTGCAGTTCATATGTAGACAAGGGTCAAGGAAAAGAGTTTACGCACATTGAAAGCTCTGTTCAATTGTGTTCATTGTGTTAGAAATATTGAAATACATTCTTCTCACAATAAAACGTCGTTTGCTTTCTGTCAGGTCTAAACCTCCCTTCAACAGAGAAGTCGAGCTTTTGTTAGTACTTGTAATTTAAAGAGGGGTAGCGACGAGACCAGTCGTCTACCGAGCGATAATTCGCAGTTGCTTCCCTTAGGCGTTCCAGGATCCGATGGTCGTGGGTATCCGTAATATATAGTTCAAACGGCGAAAAATTATATAATATATTAATAATAATAATTTTATAAAGTTATTATAGATGGAATATGTTTTTCCACAATGAGACCACAATGAGACCACATTGGCCGCCTAGGGTGTATCTCCAGTCTGTTCCGACTCAGAGGGGGGCACGGGTGGTCCAGTCGTCTAAGGCGCCGCGATTCGCTGTGCAGAGTTGCGTCCCTTGGGCATGCAAGAAACCTATGATTGTGGGTTCGAATCCCGGTTCGCCCCGATTATGTTTCTAGGTTTGTCAGCACCATACCCGTACTCGTGGGTTTCACCGAAGTGGTAAACGTCTGAGACCTGCATCACTTCGATCTTTTCTTTCATATTAAGCTGACACGCCGTGATATAACTGGAATACTGCAGCGTTAAACCCAACTCACTCACAGACTCACTCCAGCCCAGAGTCACTGTAGAGGTAAGTGAACGCTCCTAAACACCAGCAATATTCCAGCGAAATAATCAACCCTTTACCAGACAAACCAGTGAAATCAGAAAACATGAGCAATCGACCAGGTCACACAGCTTGACCAACCGATCCATTAAGTCCCCTCTTATTAGCAAGCATTGGTAACAAGAGACAGATTCTAACCAGGACACTCAACTAGAGACAGAACGGAGTGAGAAATGAGACTCGAGAGATTAATAGTTACTAGGTTGGTTAATAACATTTTTGCCAACATGATAAATTTAACGAAACATAATATTATCACCTACTTTCAGGTGATCACTGGATAGGTTTGCTAAAAGAAGGAGCGAACTGGAAATGGCAAGGAACCAATGTAATTGTTGAAATATCAAACAGATGGATTACCAATGGAAGTGGTGACGGTCGTGTTGTAACTGTTGGTGCATGGAAATGGGAGAGAGTCCAAGGAAACTCTAGGCATCAAGTTGTGTGCGAAGCGGGTCAGGGATCGGGTAAGCAACATCAATGAATGAAGAAATGACAAGCCATGTCAAACAATTTGTGATACGGAAGTTAGGTGAGGTGAAATAGGGTTTAACGTCGCGTCCAATAGTATTGCACTTATATAGCGACGTGCATGCACGTGTGTGTGTGGCTGCTTGTACTAGTCCGGACTGATGCCGATATATAGTGCCATCTCACTGAGATACCATGCCGCATTTTAACATGAATACCCCACTCAGACACAGTCAGTATATGAATACCCCACTCAGACACAGTATACTGACTCCGAGCCGACCAGTTCTTGTTTTAGCCCTGCAATGCCGAGCGCCAGACATGGTAGAAACAAGTACCATGTTTTAACGTCTTTTAGTATGACGCGGACGGGGATATGACGCTCTACCACTAGACCACGTAGGCGGTTATTTGTGATACGAGTGGGAGTGTGTTTTATAATCTGATTGGCTGAAAAGCGTTGTTAAAAGGGATTATAAGCCCGGAGTCTTTCGGATTTGTGTGTGTGAATACTTGTTTGAGATAAGAATGTTTACGTGTATGTCCCGGTCCGAAATTTGAAAAAAAACGTGACATTCGGTAACGTGGTGACCGCCTCCATGGTCTAGTGGTTAAGCGTCCGCCGGAGAGATGAAGGTCATACCAAAAGACGTTAAAAAGTGGTACTTGTTATTACCCTGCCTGGCACTCGCCTTTAAGGGGCTAAAACAAGAACTGGTCGGCTCAGAGTCAGTGTACTGTGTATTCATGATAAACTGCGGCATGTTATCTCAAAACAAGATGTATTTTAGATCAAATATAATTGGAACCTAAATGCTTAACACTATGTTGTTATTATTGTCAATAATGAATGGTGTAGAACGTCTTGATCGAGGTATATGCATTTCAAATACATTGTTACGTCACTCTTTTGTTCAAAGGTGAGGTGAAATGGGGTTTAACGTTGCGTCCAAGATTATTGCACTTATATAGCAACGTGCATGCACGTGTGTGTGTGTGTGTGTGTGTGTGTGTGTGTGTGTGTGTGTGTGTGTGTGTGTGGCTGCTTGTACTAGTCCGGACTGCTGATGCCCATTTATAGTGCTAGCCCACTGAGATGCCATGCCGCTGTTTAACATGAATATCCCACTCAGACACAGTATATTGACTCCGAGACGACCAGTCCCTGTTTTAGCCCCGCAATGCAGAGCGCCAGACAGGGTAACAACAAGTACCATGTTTTAACGTCTTTGGGTATGACGCGGACGGGGATCGGACGCTCTACCACTTGACAACGGAGGCGGTCCTTTTGTTCAAAACATCTATTAGTTTTCATTTAAGTTATTTTTATTCCTACATTATGTTGAACTCACATGTCAGTTACTGTACAGATTTCACGGAACTGTCACCAACAAGTGAATGATTTCAAAGTTTGACTGCAAACGATTGTCACCAGCGGGGCTCGAACCTAGATATGGGTATTATGTGTTTGAGATGTTAAAATAAATACAGGCGTTTGTGTTGGGTTTTTTAACAAAAGTCAGAGCTACAGAGAAGCAGCATATTTGTGTAAAATACCCCCGCCCCCAAAAAGAAAGAAAATCACGTTGGCGGAGCATGTAATAAATAAAATGTAATCAAAAAGAAAGAAAATCACGTTGGCAAGCGTCAGAATTTTACTGCTGTATAAGGATTAGGATAAGTTTTATTCCATACTGAAAGGCCTCAGGCCCATAGTACAATTCTGTTTTACTGTTGTAATCGACTGGTGTTTATAGAGTTGATATCAAAAGATCATGATTAATGATACCTGTTATAAATCTGCATTTTCAGCGATGTCAAAAACGTCGGCGATCACAGTCAATGGCACTGTCTTCAGATTTCAAGGAGATGGGAATACCTTTAGATCGGCCCAAAAACTCTGCAGAGAAAACTATACACAGCTAGCACTGTATGTATCAGCTGAGATTCAGGGCATCTTGGTGGGTCATTTTGGTAAGTCAGATTTAACGAACGCCCATTTGTGTATCTCATTGTAATTCTTTGGGAAAGAGGACGGAGGAGGTAGAAAATACCATAAAGCATTTTTTTGTGTTTGTATGTGATGGAGGGGTGGGGTGATGGGTGTGTGCAGTTTTGTACTTCAAAAAAACGTTATACAATTACATGTTATCAGGGTCCTTGGTGGGAGATAAAAGTCATTTTAAGAAATGCCTATAAAACGCCTTGCAGTACCCGTAAACGTCCAACGAATCTTAAAATCAATTTGCACCCTTGGAAGATCAGCAACGTGTGTACACATACACTACTGGGCCCATACGGTGCTGATTATCAAAAACTCTTAAGTTGGTTGGTTGGCTTGTTGTTTTACGCCGCACTCAGCAATATTAATGCTATCTGACGGCGGTCTGTAAATAATCGAGTCTGGACCAGGCAATCCAGTGATTTATATCATGAGCATCGATCCACGCAATTGGGATTGATGACATGCTTTAACCAAGTCAGCAAGCCAGACCACCCGATCCCGTTAGTCGCCTCTCACGACAAGCAAAGTCGCCTTTTACGGTAAACATGGGTTTCTGAAGACCTATTCTATCCCGGATCTTCACGGGTCCAAAAACTGTTAATTTGATAACAAAACTGGGTTTTTTCGGAGGCACACAGACAACATAAACTGCTATTGGTTTGGTTGCCTAAAACGGTTTTAGACTACTTTCTGATGTGCAGTTCATGTTTACGCACATTGAAAGCTCTGTTCAATTGTGTTCATTGTGTTAGAAATATTGAAATACATTCTTCTCACAATAAAACGTCGTTTGCTTTCTGTCAGGTCTAAACCTCCCATCAAGAGAAAGGTCGAGCTTGTGTTAGTACTTGTAATGTAAATAGGGGTAGCGTCGAGACCAGTCGTCTACGGAGCGATAATTCGCAGTTGCTTCCCTTAGGCGTTCCAGAATCCGATGGTCGTGGGTATCCGTAATATATAGTTCAAACGGCGAAAATATATATATTTTATATATTAATAATAATATATAAAGTCATTATAGATGACAATGAGACCACGGTGGCCGCCTAGGGTGTATCTCCAGTCTGTTCCGACTCAGAGGGGGGCACGGGTGGTCAAGTCGTCTAAGGCGCCGCGATTCGCTGTGCAGAGTTGCGTCCCTTGGCCATGCAAGAAACCTATGATTGTGGGTTCGAATCCCAGTTCGCCCCGATTATGTTTCTAGGTTTGTCAGCACCATATCCGTGCTCGTGGGTTTCACCGAAGTGGTAAACGTCTGAGACCTGCATCACTTCCATCTTTTCTCTCATATTAAGCTGACACGCCGCGATATAACTGTAATACTGCAACGTTTAACCTCACTCACTACACCCAGAGTCACTGTTGAGGTAAGTGAACGCTGCTAAACACCAGCAATATCCCCGCGAAAAAGTAAAATCTTTACCAGACAAACCAGTGAAATCAGAAAACACGAGCAATCGACCAGGTCACACAGCTTGACCAACCGATCCATTAAGTCGCCTCTTAGCAAGCATTGGTAACAAGAGACAGATTCTAACCAGGACACTCAACTAGAGACAGAACGGAGTGAGAAATAAGACTGGATAGATTAATAGTTACTAGATTGGTTAATAACATTTATGCCAACATGATAAATTTAACGAAACATTTATTATCACCTACTTTCAGGTGATCACTGGATAGGTTTGCTAAAGGAAGGAGCGAACTGGAAATGGCAAGGAACCAATGTAATCGTTGAAATATCAAAAAGATTGATTACCAATGGAAGTGGTAACGGTCGTATTGTAACTGTTGGTGCATGGAAATGGGAGAGAGTCCAAGGAAACTCTAGGCATCAAGTTGTGTGCGAAGCAGGTCAGGGATCGGGTAAGCAACATCAATGAATGAAGAAATGACAAACCATGTCAAACAATTTGTGATACGGAAGTTAGGTGAGGTGAAATAGGGTTTAACGTCGCGTCCAATAGTATTGCACTTCTATAGCGACGTGCACGCACGTGTGTGTGTGGCTGCTTGTACTAGTCCTGACTGATGACGATTTATAGTGCTATCTCACTGAGATACCATGCCGCAGTTTAACATGAATACCCACTCAGACACAGTCAGTATATGAATACCCCACTCACAGTATACTGACTCTGAGCCGACCAGTTCTTGTTTTAGCCCCGCAATGCCGAGCGCCAGACATGGTAACAACAAGTACCATGTTTTAACGTCTTTTGGTATGTCGCGGACGGGGATCGGATGCTCTACATCTAGACTACGGAGGCAGTTATTTGTGATACGAGTGGGAGTGTGTTTTATAATCTGATTGGCTGAAAAGCGTTGTTAAAAGGGATTATAAGCCGTCTTTCCGATTTGTGTGTGTGAATACTTGTTTGAGATAAGTATGTTAACGTGTATTCAAACTGACACAACCACAACTATTACTCCAGCAGACACCACAACTACTACAACTGACACCTTCACAACTACTACTCCAGTTGACGTTACCACAACTACTACTACAGCTGACACCGCCACAACTACTACTACAGCTGACACAACTACTACTTCAGCTGACACCATCACAACTACTACTCCAACTGACACCACAACTACTACTACAGCTGACAGAACCACAACTACTACTCCAGCTGACACCGCCACAACTACTACTACAGCTGACACCGCCACAACTACTACTCCAACTGACACCATCAGAACTACTTCTTCAGCTGACACCGCCACAACTACTACTACAACTGACACCGCCACAACTACTACTCCGGCTGACACCACAACTACTTCTACAGCTGACACCGCCACAGCTACTACTCCAGCTGACACCACAACTACTACTCAAACTGACACCACAACTGCTACTCCAACTGACACCACAACTACTACTCCAACTGACACCATCAGAACTACTTCTTCAGCTGACACCGCCACAACTACTACTACAACTGACACCGCCACAACTACTACTCCGGCTGACACCACAACTACTACTGCAGCTAACACCACCACAGCTACTACTCCAGCTGACACCATCAGAACTACTTCTTCAGCTGACACCGCCACAACTACTACTACAGCTGACACCGCCACAACTTCTACTCCGGCTGACACCACAACTACTTCTACAGCTGACACCGCCACAACTACTACTCCAGCTGACACCACAACTACTACTCCAACTGACACCATCAGAACTACTACTTCACCTGACACCGCCACAACTACTACTACAGCTGACACCGCCACAACTACTACTGCAGCTGACACCACCACAACTACTACTACAGCTGACACCATCACAACTACTACTACAGCTGACACCACCACAACTACTACTCCAACTGACACCACAACTACTACTTCAGTTGCCACCGCCACAACTACTACTACAGCTGACACCATCACAACTACTACTTCAGCTGACACCACGACAACTACTACTACAACTGACACCACGACAACTGCTACTCCAGTTGACACCACCACAACTACTACTCCAGCTGACACCGCCACAGCTACTACCCCAGTTGACACCACCACAACTACTACTACAGCTGACACCGCCAAAACTACTTCTCCAGCTGACACCACCACAACTACTACTCCCGCTGACACCACCACAACTACTACTCCAGTTGACACCACCACAACTACTACTACAGCTGACACCGCCACAACTTCTACTTCAGCTGACACAACAACTACTACTCCAACTGACACCACAACTACTGCCGCAGCTGTCAACACCACAACTACTACTTCAGCTGACACCACCACAACTACTACTTCAGCTGACACCACCACAACTACTACTCCAACTGACACCACAACTACTACTCCAGTTGACACCATCACAACTACTACTACAACTGACACCACAACTTCTACTGCAGCTGACACCACCACAACTACTACTACAGCTGACACCACCACAACTACTACTCCCGCTGACACCACCACAACTACTACTCCAGCTGACACCGCCACAGCTACTACCCCAGTTGACACCACCACAACTACTACTACAGCTGACACCACCACAACTACTTCTCCCGCTGACACCACCACAACTACTACTCCAGTTGACACCACCACAACTACTACTACAGCTGACACCGCCACAACTACTACTTCAGCTGACACCGCCACAGCTACTACTCCAGCTGACACAACTACTACTCCAGCTGACACCACCACAACTTCTACTTCAGGTGACACCACAACAACTACTACTACAGCTGACACCATCACAACTACTACTCCAACTGACACCACAACTACTACTCCAGCTGACACCACCACAACTACTACTGCAGCTGACACCGCCACAACTACTACTCCAAATGACCCCACCACAACTACTACTCCAGCTGACACCACCACAACTACTACTCAAACTGACACCACCACAACTACTACTCCAACATACACCACCACAACTTCTACTTCAGCTGACACCACAACAACTACTACTACAGCTGACACCATCACAACTACTACTCCAACTGACACCACAACTACTACTTCAGCTGACACCACCACAACTACAACTCAAACTGACACCACACCTGCTACTCCAACTGACACCACAACTACTACTCCAACTGACACCACAACTACTACTCCAGCTGACACCACAACTACTACTCGAACTGACACCACAACTACTACTCCAGCTGACACCACCACAACTACTACTTCGGCTGACACCACAACTACTACTCCAACTGACACAACCACAACTACTACTCCAGCTGACACCACAACTACTACTCCAACTGACACCACCACAACTACTACTCAAGTTGACACAACCACAACTACTACTCCAGCTGACACCACAACTACTACTCCAGCTGACGCCACCACAACTACTACTTCGGCTGACACCACAACTACTACTCCAACTGACACAACCACAACTACTACTACAACTGACACCACCACAACTACTACTCCAACTGACACCGCCACAACTACTACTCCAACTGACACCACAACTACTGCCGCAGCTGTCAACACCACAACTACTACTTCAGCTGACACCACCACAACTACTACTCCAACTGACACCACAACTACTACTCCAGTTGACACCATCACAACTACTACTACAACTGACACCACAACTTCTACTGCAGCTGACACCACCACAACTACTACTACAGCTGACACCACCACAACTACTACTCCCGCTGACACCACCACAACTACTACTCCAGCTGATACCACCACAACTACTACTCCGGCTGACACCACCACAACTACTACTCCAACTGACACCACAACTACTACTCCAGTTGACACCATCACAACTACTACTACAACTGACACCACAACTTCTACTGCAGCTGACACCACCACAACTACTACTACAACTGACACCACAACTACTGCCGCAGCTGTCAACACCACAACTACTACTTCAGCTGACACCACCACAACTACTACTCCAACTGACACCACCACAACTACTACTCCAGCTGATACCACCACAACTACTACTCCGGCTGACACCACCACAACTACTACTCCAACTGACACCACAACTACTACTCCAGTTGACACCATCACAACTACTACTACAACTGACACCACAACTTCTACTGCAGCTGACACCACCACAACTACTACTACAACTGACACCACCACAACTACTACTCCCGCTGACACCACCACAACTACTACTCCAGCTGATACCACCACAACTACTACTCCGGCTGACACCACCAAAACTACTACTCCAGCTGACACCACCACAACTACTACTCCAACTGACACCACCACAACTACTACTTCAGCTGACACCAGCACAACTACTACTCCAGCTGGCGTCACCACAACTACTACTCCAGCAGACATTACAACTACTACAATTGACACCACCACAACTACTACTACAGCTGACACCACCACAGCTACTACTACAGCTGACAACACCCCAACTACTTCTCCAGCTGACACCACCACAGCTACTACTACAGCTGACACCATGACAACTGCTACTACTACAGATGACAACACAACAATTACTACTCCAGCTGACACCGCCACAACTACTTCTCCAACTGACACCACAACTACTACGGCAGCTGACACCACCACAGCTACTACTACAGCTGACACCACCACAACTGCTACTACTACAGATGACAACACCCCAACTTCTACAGCTGACACCACTTCAACAACCGACCTCACTATTACTACTACTACAACGGCTGGTACTGGGACAACAATTGAACCGTTGGGTGTTGATCGTTTCGGGCGACAGATCTTCAAGAAATGTGTCTGTAGATGCCGAAATCCAAAGGCAGCACCAACCAAGCCAGCCAAAGTAGCAGAGAAAGTGACAGAATTAAAGAGGAATTTAACCGTGAACCTTAAAGATATCACAAAATCAATCCTAAAGAAAACAAGTCGTGTGGAGATGAGGTCTTCTCCTGTTGTTATTGGATGGGTGTACCTCATTATGGTAGCTATTCCCTTTGCAACAGTTGTTTTTGATGACTTTGTCAAGGTCGTAAAATGGTTCTGTGTTAAAACAAAGTGAATATATACAATGACAACTAAACATTATGGCAGCATGACAGCGACATACTAAACCCACCGGATAAATCAGAAACTATTTGAAATAATTACTTTACCATGTTTTCAAACGTTTGTGTGTGTGTTATAGTTGGATACTCCCAGTGTGTGTGTTATAGTTAGATACTCTCAGTGTGTGTGTGTGTGTGTGTGTGTGTGTGTGTGTGTGTGTGTGTGTGTGTGTGTGTGTGTGTGTGTGTGTGTGTGTGTGTGTGTGTGTGTGTGTGTGTGTGTGTGTGTGTGTGTGTGTAATAGTTGGATTCCCCCAGTGTGTGTTTTATAGTTGGATACTCCCAGTGTGTGTGCTATACGTGGATACTCCTAGTGTGTATGTGTGTGTGTGTGTGTGTGTGTGATAGTTGGATACTCCCAGTGTGTGTGTGTTATACATTGTGTATCTTGCACTTCGGTACTCCAAGAGTGTCGCTTGTACTTCGGTACTCCCATTGCGTCTCTTGTGACATGTATTTCAGCTAACCGGAAGTGATACCATTTAACCGGAAGTAATTACAACTTTCTTGTTGAGATAGCTCAAGTCATTCTTTACCCGGTTTTAACTGTTTTCTGCATGTGTTTAAACATAGGGTATATTTAGACTTGAATTGATATATCGGAAATGCAGTAAGGATGATATAAAAGTAGTTGCCATGTTTTTTAAAGTACTTTTGTGCACAGATTCCTATATCAAACAGTTTACCGAAGTAAGCAAAGACTTGCGAAAACGTTATTACACTACGTTACAAAAGACAGTGTCAACTGTACTTACAAATGAAAGCTCCCACGGAAAAATACGTAGCACATATTATAATTCAGTCAACGTATGTTTTCGTATTTACACTGACACTTTAATTTGTTCATAGATGTAATGATATGAATCGTTTCACATCTAAGCGAAGTTCCATTGTATTGCAAATGCATTCCTGTTGTCCTTATGATTCATCTGATATCTCTAAGATGTATTTTATTAATATTTTCATATAGACGTTATGCCTTTGTATCATGATAGTAATTTGAAGTGTTCTTGTCTAACCTGAAGTTTCATATTATTGTATGTTTTCTTGGGGTCACGTTTGTGTATGATTATGATATGCTGTATTATTGTGAATAATGTTTTCCCTTTATTACGTCATGATTATAGTTACGTTTCTTGTAGATTTATATATGATTCACTTAGCTTATGAATATGTTATTTCAATATATGTGCTATCCATTTATGATGTCATGATTATAATTAGATGTGAATTTCCTGTTATACGATTACGTGAGTGGGTATAGTTTTACGCCGCGTTTAGCAATATTCCAGCAATATCACGGCGGGGGACACCAGAAATGTACATGTACACACATTGTGGGGAATCGATCCCGGCCCTTCGGTGAGATGATAGAACGTTTTAACCTCCAGGCCACCGCTGCGCCCCTCTATTACGTAGAGGTTCATGTGGGAAATAGCGTGGTATTCTCGTCGGAATTCTTGATAATCAGCAAACAGTTCGATAAGGCTGAAACTTTACAGGATTATCCCAGCAATTCTCAGAAAGGTTATGTGTATGTTGCACATGTTGGAATTACCAAAATAAGAAGATGGTGTGTGCAAATTGTGAAATTGTTGAATATTATTTAGGGCCTATAGATTTCTATTCCATGTCTGTAATTAAGAATTGACCTCACACAAAGTTAAAGTCAATTCTTATAATTTTTTTATCACAATTTCTTACCTCAAAGGATGTAGGCCAAGTTCTAAATACAATTTTATTTAGTACGTGTGACTTCATGTTTACACTGACAGCCATACAACAACCAGCTATATCGCGGAGTAAAATAGTTCCTCAAAACGAGAGGTGACATGGGCGCATGGAGGCACAATTTGCTCTTCAGAAACATCTTACGCAGCACATGTGTTCAAATCATATCCTCATTAGATGAGAAGGGTCTGTAAAAAACTACCTGAGTAAATTAGTCACAAAGACAGCGCGTCGTAATATATTTACATCAAGTACAAGACGTCAAAATGGCCGACACGATAAACGTGACGGGAGAGATTTCCGAAGTTGTTAATGAACCTGTGGCGGTTACATGTGTTAGTCATCATTGATCAACTGGCCGATCATGAAAGGTGAATAAAGATGCGTCAAACAGACACCAAGGTAAATTCATAGATTGCTGGAGACGGTCAATGTCAGCCTAGACACGGATCGAGTCGATAACGATAGTTTAGATATGCAATTCATCGTTTGTTCATTAGGATAGGCCGCAGCGAGGATATTCGTGAACAATCATGCACTCACGCTCTCTGACATTTCTCAATGTATACGGAAACGCTGAGACCAAGAATAAAGGTTCTAAATGATCAGAAAGAACGCTTATGCATGTTTTTCGTGCTAGGGGATTCCCAGGGGTTTCCCCAGGAATGTGGAAGTAGTCCGTCAGTGTTTACGTCATTTCAAGAACAGGGTCTCGTGAAAAACGTATGAACGTCAAATTGTGTCGTTCATACACTTATGAACGTCAGTTTCGCGGTCATGTGACCGACCTCTCGTCCAATGGAAATAACGTATATCGTGTAAACTTCAAATTAAAAAATTATTTATGTGTATACTTTTAAATGATTTTTAAATTTACTTACCACCAGTACCCCTCATTTCAGTCAAATCAGTTGCTGACAAGCCCACAGAAACATGACATCACCACAATATTATGACAGTTCCGGCAATGATGAATTTAAACTACCCGATTTCAAATCATTTTCATTATAATGCTGAATTTCTACCCTTTGACAAATTATTTTCTTCCATGATTTAATTTCAACCATTTGGAATGTGATCGATTGCTATCTGAGCTAAATATAACATCCACATTAATCATGTGAGCAACAGGTACGTAATACTTTCAACATATGATACATGATCGGTGTACATTTATGTTTCTTGAAGAAATGTTTTAGTCAACTGATTGATGTATTTATATTTCTCCTCATCCAATCAAGTACGTTGACCATAAGAACAATTTTGAAGCGAAGAAAACAAACATATCTTGAACCATAAGATTATGTTGATTGACATCAACATGCATAAGGCCTCACAAACCACCTCGACCACTAGCCGTACACAGAAAAATGCTTTCATTCCAAAATTTACCACCATATCTCCATTAGGGTTTACGTTAATTACAAACACAAAATTACTTTTCTCCTAATTTTGCTTATGAATTCAAACATATTAAATAAATACAAAACAATAAAACAACCGCAGGCAATCCCACACATTCCTATGCAGTCTACCACTTGAAATATACTTGGGAAGGAATTCCTTCGATCGTGGAATAAGATCCACATTTCTAGCCCATTGAGATACCATGCCGCAGTTTAACATGAATACCCCACTCAGACACAGTATACTGACTACGAGCCGACCAGTCCTTGTTTTTACCCCTAAATGCGCCAGACAGAGTAAGAACAAGTACCATCTTTTAACGTCTTTTGGTGTGACGCTTAAGGGGATCGAACCCTGGACCTTCCGCTCTCCGGGCGGACGCTCTGCCACTAGACCACGGAAGCGGACATGCACTTAAAGGACATGCTTGGAGAGGACATGATTGGAGCGTTAGTTCCATGTTATTTCACCGTCATTTCCAAGCTTGGATAGAGAGGTTTTCTGAATTGTTTGATAGGCATTACTTAGAAGTTGACGGATGACAAAGTAGACACAATTTATGGATAACAACCTCTTTAAAACTGTAAAGGCGACGTTTCGGTATAGATTCTTATACCGGTGTCAATACCGTGGTTTTCTCTTGCAGTATATATAGTAGTACCTCTCAGATGATTGAACTTACTTGTACCATATGGTCCCATGTGTATTCAGGTGAACAATTGACTAGCCTTCGGATGAGTTTGTGATGGGTGGGGCAAGTTACGCTGACCTTTTCGCAAAAAACCGGGTATCATCGCTATTAGATTGTGATTCATAAACCCATGCTTGTTATACATTTGGAATCGTACAACGGACCGACCAGAATTTCTTAATTGATTATACTTTGTCGCTTTTACTTGTTATTATCCTGGCAGTATGTATATATCTTATTGCCATTTGGTTATCTTGTAAATATAAATATACAGCGTCGACGTAGGTTATATTGATAAAATTATTGTCATACTGTGAGATATCTTGTAGTTTTGCATATACCGTTTCGAAGCTAGCCAATGTGTAGTTCATCATGTTAATAAGCTCTTCCTCATTTCTCCATTCGAAATTTAGTACAGTAAAGTACGGTTATAACGAACTCAATGGGACTACTAATTCTAGTTCGTTATAACCGTAGTTCGTTATAAGCATATATACAGCATAACTACAGCAAATAGTCGGGACCAAAAAGTAAGTTCGTTATATCCGTCAGTTCGTTATAGGCGTGTTCGTTATAACCGTAGTTTATTGTATTCAAATCTGGTCCTAGCCGGCTCGTTTAATACCGTGTTACCATTTTCATTTGTGTTGTAAAGGTGTTGATTGTCCTGACTACGCTCACCATAGTGATTGCCATCATCTAAACATCAAACAATGTCCCCAGTCTTTCTTTGTTCACTAAACCAAATTGTGGTTTATAGTGCAATGCTTTGTGTGTTCTTGGCAATGCATTGAATAATTGAAACATCCATTAATCAGTTGTGCTTTTATGTCTTATAGTGCATCAGCACTCATTTGAAGATCCTTTATACAATGTAACTTGACATGTAGCTTCATGTTAATGCTTAAGTCATGAATTAATAACTGTTTTAGAGTTGCTTTTATCAGATTCAGGAACTATGGGTATAGTGTTTCTAGAATAACAAAGAATCCAAAAAAGACCAATATGACAACAAAGGACAACATAGGCATTCGAAATCCTTGAAACTGTGTGGGCGAAATGTTTCTTGTTTGATATTAACAAGTATGGTAATAATAATAATAATAATAACAACAGCAACAACAACCGTCAATGTGTGATTTTGCATCAAAAATTAAATATGAAATGTAGATTATGTAATGAATTTAATGAGACTGTCCAACACATTGTCAATGGATGCCCTGCTTTGGCACAAACACAGTATCTTAAGCGACATGATGGAGTGGCTCGATCCTTTTATTATTCGCCATGCTTGTGGCTTTGACGCAGAGGTCCACCCATGGTACAAATGTGTGAAGCCCATGTCTGGTGTCCCCCGCCGTGATATTGCTAGAATATTGCTAAAAGCGGCGTAAATCCAAATTACTAACTCACAACTCACTAACTCACGACCCAGGATATGTGGAGGGCGTCATGGCAAATTATAGATACAAAATTCTTTGGAATAGGCCCGTATACAGCCTAGACGTATCCGGGACAACAAACCTGATCTTGTCCTTTTTGATAAATCCAATGAAATCATTTGTATTATTGAATTTTTTCTGTCCCTTTTGACACTAATGTGATTGACAAGATTCAGGAAAAACATGGCAAATATGCAGACCTCGCTTTCGAAATGTCACGCTTGCATCCCAAGTACCAAGTTGTCCGACTCCCCATTGTTATTGGTGCCTTAGGTTTGGTACCAATCTGTTGACTGACATTGGGAGAGTACCCGGGTTTGCTACCAGGAATACAGCCCTTCTGACAATCTGGGTAATGCAGAAGGCTGCAGTGTTGGGGAGTCTTCACATTCTCCGAAAAGTTCTGGGTGGGTTTGACTAGGCAGCGTTACCTGGGAGAAATCTCATTCGCTGTTTGGGCTGCGTGTAGAGGGGGCAAAGGCCCTGAGCTGATGATGAGCCTAACCAGCCTGACTGTGCTAGGATCACCAAAACCATCTTTGCTTCATTTTTTATTTTTAATCTGTAAATAAAATTGATAATATAGTACGACTCCGACTATATCATGGGCATGTGTTTTATGAATCACTATCAAATAGTAATGATACCAGGTGTTCGCGAAAAGGTGAGCGTATCCTGCCCCACCGGAGGCACCCGTCACAAACACGTGCAAAGGCAAGTCAATTCTTCACGTGACAAAACATGGGAACATATGGCACAAGTCAAAAACATTGCATCGAACATCATTTTTGTTACTTTTACATTTTTGTTGAATGTTGTAAACCTTGAATAAACAACTTCTGAGCGAGTCATATGGCACTCGATGAAATCTTGGCAGAAAGAGCATCCTCAATTGTATCTCAAAAGAAATGTGGAAATAATTAATGATACATACCTTTAGATCCATCTTTACTAAAACCGGAAAGATATTTAAAACATATTACAGACAACTTCGCAACGCCAGGACTAGTTTTGTCTTGGGCATTCAAATCTAAATAGACATATTCATTGATAAATCAATGATACGTTACGACATCCAAGGCCTTAGTAACCCATGCTTCTCATAAGGGGCGACTCGCTTGTCGTAAGAGTCGACTAACGGGACCGGGTGGTCAGGCTTGGTTGGCGTTAAACAACAAACAAACAAACAAAACGAGGTCTTAGTAAACATTCCAAAAGTTTTCATGGGAGGCATGTGGAAGGCATTTCTATATTTGACGCATCAATGTTGTCTGTCTCGGGCTTCATGGCATTTAACGAAAGGGACAAAATCATTTCCATAATCACAACAAATGTCTACTTAAAGCAGAGTCGACTGTATCCGACTGTATCATGTACACGTATTGATGCATCACGATCAAATAATGATGATACCAGGTAGAAAGGTGAGCGTGACCTGCCCATCCGATCGCACCCTTCACAAAGTCATATCAGTTTTGCACCTGAAAACACGTGAAATCAAGTCAAAATAAGCGAATTGCATAGGACATAATCTGTCACACGTAAAGCCACACTCACTCACTCACTCACTCACTCACTCACTCACTCACTCACTCACTCACTCACTCACTCACTCACTCACTCACTCACTCACTCACTCACTCACTCACTCACTCATGGTGTAGAGTCGTTTGTGACTCTTACTCTATATGCATAGATCTAAATATGAAAAGATTAGGTGGTTTTATTTCGTCAGGTGGGTAAGTCAGTGGAAAGGAATGGCTGTTTGACCATTACTGAACGATTTCAGATCTTTGCTAGAGCTGTAGCTTAAGCTTAAGCTAAACGTCTTGTTCTTGTTCTCATCAGAGAAGAAGTTCTGACGTGTGTGCCTAATGAAAAGGATCCGCAAGGGTGGGGGGGGGGGGGGGCATAATTGGTGAAGGACACGCTGGTGAAGAGTTCAGCTGTGATTGGCATTTACGACAACAATATACTCCGGTTGGTTGGTTGGTTGGTTGGTTGGTTGGTTGGTTAACGCCGCACTCAGCAATATTCCAGCTATATGACGGCGGTCTGTAAATAATCGAGTCTGGACCAGACAATCCAGTGATTAATATCATGAGCATCGAACCACGCAATTGGGATCCATGACATGCATCAACCAAGTCAACGAGCCTGACCACCCGATCCCGTTAGTCGCCTTTTACGACAAGCATAGTCGCCTTTTACGGCAAGCGTGGGTTGCTGAAGACCTATTCTACCCCGGATCTTCACGGGTCTCACCACACACTCCGAAAACTACCAACAGATGATCAAGTATTTATTGCCTACACCACTTTAGTAGTCATATATGAAACACAATGAATTAAGTTTTACTTGTCACATCATCTACAAGAGGTAATTATGAGAGACACAATTCACAATTACTAATGTTTGATTTACCACATCCCCATATATCTTACCACCTCAGGCCTAAAATGGTTGATGTCTGACCTGCCTCATCTCCGAATTGAGTAATGCCAAGAAGCCAAATATGTTTGACTTGCCACATCTCCGAATTGAGTAATGCAAAGAAGACAAATATGTTTCAATTGCCTCATCTCCGAATTGAGTAATGCCATCAAGCCAAATATGTCTAACTTGCCTCATATCCGAACTGAGCAATGCCATATAGCCAAATATGTCTGGCTTGCCTCATATCTGAACTGAGTAATGCCATAAAGCCATATATGTCTGGCATGCCTCATATCTGAACTGAGTAATGCAAAGAAGCCAAATATGTTTGAATTGCCTCATATCCGAACAGATTAATGCCATGTAGCCAAACATGTCTGCCTTGCCTCATCTCCGAATTGAGTAATGCAAAGAAGCCAAATATGTTTGACTTGCATCATCTCCGAATTGAGTAATGCCATAAAGCCAAAATGTCTGGCTTGCCTCATCTCCGAATTGAGTAATGCCATAAGCTACATATGTTTGACCTGCCTCATCTCCGAATTGAGTAATGCCATGAAGCCAAACATGTCTGGCTTGCCTCATATCCGATTTGAGTAATGCCATAAGCTACATATGTTTGACCTGCCTCATCTCCGTATTGAGTAATGCCATAAAGCCAAACATGTCTAGCTTGCCTCATCTCCGAATTGAGTAATGCCATAAAGCCAAACATGTCTGACTTGCCTCATCTCCGTATTGAGTAATGCCATAAGGCCAAACATGTCTGGCTTGCCTCATCTCCGAATTGAGTAATGCCATAAGCTACATATGTTTGACCTGCCTCATCTCCGAATTGAGTTATGCCATAAAGCCAAACATGTCTGACTTGCCTCATCTCCGTATTGAGTAATGCCATAAAGCCAAACATGTCTAGCTTGCCTCATCTCCGAATTGAGTAATGCCATAAAGCCAAACATGTCTGACTTGCCTCATCTCCGTATTGAGTAATGCCATAAGGCCAAACATGTCTGGCTTGCCTCATCTCCGAATTGAGTAATGCCATAAGCTACATATGTTTGACCTGCCTCATCTCCGAATTGAGTTATGCCATAAAGCCAAACATGTCTGACTTGCCTCATCTCCGTATTGAGTAATGCCATAAAGCCAAACATGTCTAGCTTGCCTCATCTCCGAATTGAGTAATGCCATAAAGCCAAACATGTCTGACTTGCCTCATCTCCGTATTGAGTAATGCCATAAGGCCAAACATGTCTGGCTTGCCTCATCTCCGAATTGAGTAATGCCATAAGCTACATATGTTTGACCTGCCTCATCTCCGAATTGAGTAATGCCATAAAGCCAAACATGTCTGACTTGCCTCATCTCCGTATTGAGTAATGCCATAAAGCCAAACATGTCTAGCTTGCCTCATCTCCGAATTGAGTAATGCCATAAAGCCAAACATGGCTGACTTGCCTCATCTCCGTATTGAGTAATGCCATAAGGCCAAACATGTCTGGCTTGCCTCATCTCCGAATTGAGTAATGCCATAAGCTACATATGTTTGACCTGCCTCATCTCCGAATTGAGTTATGCCATAAAGCCAAACATGTCTGACTTGCCTCATCTCCGTATTGAGTAATGCCAGAAAGCCAAACATGTCTAGCTTGCCTCATCTCCGAATTGAGTAATGCCATAAAGCCAAACATGTCTGACTTGCCTCATCTCCGTATTGAGTAATGCCATAAGGCCAAACATGTCTGGCTTGCCTCATCTCCGAATTGAGTAATGCCATAAGCTACATATGTTTGACCTGCCTCATCTCCGAATTGAGTTATGCCATAAAGCCAAACATGTCTGACTTGCCTCATCTCCGTATTGAGTAATGCCATAAAGCCAAACATGTCTAGCTTGCCTCAACTCCGAATTGAGTAATGCCATAAAGCCAAACATGTCTGACTTGCCTCATCTCCGTATTGAGTAATGCCATAAGACCAAACATGTCTGGCTTGCCTCATCTCCGAATTAAGTAATGCCATAAAGCCAAACATGTCTGGTTTGCCTCATCTCCGAATTGAGTAATGCCATAAGCTACATATGTTTGACCTGCCTCATCTCCGAATTGAGTTATGCCATAAAGCCAAACATGTCTGACTTGCCTCATCTCCGTATTGAGTAATGCCATAAAGCCAAACATGTCTAGCTTGCCTCATCTCCGAATTGAGTAATGCCATAAAGCCAAACATGTCTGGCTTGTCTCATCTCCGTATTGAGTAATGCCATAAAGCCAAACCTGTCTAGCTTGTCTCATCTCCGAACTGAGTAATGCCAAAGAGCCAAATATGTCTGACTTGTCTCATATCCACATCGATAAGAGCTTTTAGCTAGTGATATGTATTTTTCATTAAATATTAATTCATGTCCTATGCCGGTGGTGTTCCGTTCACATATGCCGTCGTCAGAAACTGGTTACAATACCACTCTTACACAGTCACCAGTACATTCAATACTCCTCACAAACATAACACTGCTTTTAAGGTAGTTATTCGCAAATGAAGGACCGTTGATAATTATAGTCATTTCCTCAGCATAAAGAATTCGTATTTCCAGTAACTGTGTATGTACTTATCAATGTATTAAGAGAGAACTTCTCCCACAAGTATCCAGTTTCGGCATTAGGCCTTCCACAATAGTAATATTTTTTCGATCAATGATAAGTTGATTATCTGAATTACCAGGGGCTTGTCTTTCTGATGCACGAACGTTATAATCGATTATATTGTTCCATATGATCAATGAAGTTGATTAGGGGATAACACAAATTTATATATCCAGTGTTTTATTGTCTGAAACGTCAAGGACACGCCTATACAACATGGCCACAGTTCAGTCACGATAAGTATCTACTGAAACCCTATATCACTGAAAACTACCAACAGATGATTTAGCATTTATTTCCTATACAACTAAATAGTCCCTTTAACATATCGAGACAATGGCATTTGGAAGCGTTTCTTGAGGCATGACATGCTTTCCCTTGAGCTGATTTTCAGTTATCAATTCATATTATATTCACCACTATCTCGCCTTTACGCCCATTGGAATCTGCTTCGTCGAATAGACTGGATATTCTATGGCGTTGACGTATTATGTTTTATTGCAACGACTTATAATAAAGTAAGTTCCCAGCAGTGTAAAACAATATTCAATCACAAAAATCAGAAATTCAGTGATAACACACATAAGGAAATATAAGTGATAATAGGAATCAAGAAATCTGAAAAGCTAAAGTAATTTGTTTCTGTAGACAAATAAAGAGTAAACATGCATGTCATTCAAAACAAATATATTTGATAATCTTTATTTTCAAGAAAGAAAGAAATATAACCTTTTCACGAACACCTGGTATTATCGCTATTTGACAGTGATTCATAAACACATGTTCATGACACAGTCACAATGGTACAACTGACTCTGCTTTAAGTAGATATTTCTTATGATTATCACTATCAAATAGCAATGATACCAGGTGTTCGCGAAAAGGTAAGCGTACCCTTCGCCACCTATGGCATCCGTCACAAACACACGAAAACACATGCAAGTCACTTGTTCACCTCAAAATAAAATTGTTAAAAACCCGTTCCATGTTCATAGGAATCTCTGCCAAAAGGATATTGTTCAATTCCGGCTATATCTTGAACAATAAACACGGGGACATACATGTATGATACAAGTATAAATAGAGAATTATGTCAGACATAATTTTGTCACTGGTGCGTCAAATTTTAAAATGTTTTCACGTGTCTTCCATTAAACCTTTTAAAAGTTTTACTAAGGTGTCGTATGACGCACTTTGAAACCGTATTTTAAGCACATCGACTGTAAACTCGTTCTACAATAAAATACCAGATCTGCTGTAGCTAACACGGATGTATGAAGAACAAGGATTGTGTCCGCTGCAACAGTTTAAAATTTAATTATGTTGAAAATGAAGCGCATTTCTTCATTATTTGTAAGGCGTATTCTTCCTTAAGGACTCGTCATCTGGAACATTAATATTAAAGTGATAATTCATCATTTGATAAATCTGTAAAACGGAACAAAAGCACAAGCTCATTATAAATCAACTGTTCAAATGATATATTTCTTGAAGCTCCAAGCGTCAATCTGATAATAAACTTTCAAAATAACATAGTATTGTGAATAGGCAATACCCTTTACAAAGTGGTAAAATGTAACACATGTTAAATTTGGGGTACACTTTACATCTACGCATAATTTAGGGGTAAGACATTTAAGCAAGAAGTAGGCATCCCTGTGGGCACCAATTGTGCTCACCTTCTTGCAGATTTAATTCTTTATGCATATGAATCGGAATTTCTGTTCGGACTGGCAAAGTCAAAACGGGGTAACTTAAGCTTCAGGTATATCGATGATCTGATATCGTTCAATAACACTCAAACAGCCAATTCACTTCTACTGATTTATCCACCTGAACTATTTATAAAGGAGACCAGTGATTCGGAGTGACAAACATTCTCCACAAGACTGTATGGCAAGAGGGGTGACTTCAACTTTCCATTAGTCAACTTTCCCTTCATGTCGAGCAATATTCCAGCAGCTTCAGCCTTTGGTGTTTGCATTTCACAACTTTAGAGATACAATCGAGCGTGCTCTTTCTACCAAGATTCCAAAGAGCGTCACACAACTCTTGCTCAGAAGCTGTTTGATAAAGGTAAAAACATTCAAGGCCTCAGTAAAACTTTACCAAGGTTTTATGGAAGACATGTGGAGGATATTTCCAAATTTGATGCGTCAGTGACAACATGATGTTCGATTCAATTCCCTATTTTGACATGTACCATATGTTCCCGTGTTTTTCAGGTGAACAATTGACTTGCCTTAGCATGTGTTTGTGATGGTTCCCTCTGATGGGGCAGGATACGCTCACCTTTTCGCAAACACCTGTTATCATTACTATTTGATACTGATTCATAAACACATGCTCATGATATAGTCGGAATCGTACAATCGACTCTGCTTTATGCAGATATTTCTATTGAATATTGAAAGGGTCTTGTCGCTGTATAGGGATTCGAACCCACGCTCTCAGAGTTTATTTGTTTCTTTATTTGTTGTTTAACACCACACTCAGCAATTTTCAGCGGTCTGTAAATAATCGAGTCTGACCCAGACAATCCAGTGAGTGATATCATGAGCATCGATCCACGCAATTGGGATACGATGACATGCATCAACCAAGCCAGCGAGCCTGACGACCTGATCCCGGCAAGCATGGGTTGCTGAAGACCTGTTCTACCCCCAGATCTTCACGGGGCACTCTCAGGTTAAGGACCCTAATTATCATCACACAAAGTCAGCGACCTAAGTACGACAACTCGTCGTCTAAATCACTCTGAGAGCGAATCCTGCCCCGCTTGTGGCACCCGTCACAAAAACATGCAAAAGCATGTTAAGTGTCCACCTGACAAAATGTCCCTGATACCTCGAATTTAGACATTTTCACACGATGAATTGTATGCTGTATCAAAAAGATGTTTTTAATAATCTCAATTGCAAAGTTAATTTTGTTATCGTCGGCATAATCTCTAATAATAATAATAATAATTGTTTCATTACACCTGGTTGCCTGAAAAATGTAATTAAATAGTCCAAATCTAATACGGTGCCAGGGCCTGATGGTATTCGAAACCGGCTTTGGAAACTGTCCAGACACCATTACTTCACTGTTTTAATTCTCTTGTGGATACAGGGGATGTTCCGCCTTGGTTGTGCAAAGGTCGAACAATACTTCTCCCAAAGAAAGGTCAAGCTTGCCGTAACCGGCGACTATGATTGTCGTAAAAGGCGATCGGGTGGTCAGGATCCCTGACTTGGTTGATGCATGTCATCGATCCCAATTGCGTGGATCGATGCCCATGTTATTCATCACTGGATTGTCAAATCCAGACTCGATTATTTACAGACCGCCGTCATATAGCTGGAATATTGCTGAGTGCGGCGTTAAACAACAAACCAACCAACCCAAAGAAAGGTGATTTACAGATATTGTGTCATCACACTGCGCATCCAATGACATTATTTACATGGAGCAGAAAGGAGCCAGAAAGGGATGTTGGGGTTGTAAGGATCAACTACTAGTTCAAAAAATGATCCTTGAAGCGGCTAAAACTTACCACCGTAACCTCTCAATGTGTTGGATAGACTACAGAAAAATTATGATTCTGACCCTCACGAAAGGATTTTGAGGTCACTGGAATGTAGTGACCTCCCCGAGCGACAGCTTGTCTTACTCAAGTCTTTAATGAATTGCTGGTCAACTCAACTTGAGATGTATTCGCAGGGGCAGGTGGTGACTTCGGAACCCATTCCATTAGAAGAAGAATATTTCAGGGCGATTCTTTTAGTCCTTTGCTTTTCTGTTTGTCACAAAATCCTTTGAGATTTTTGCTCAGCAAAGAGGAAGGTTATCATCAGGGACCTCCTAAGCACAGATCCCCAACACAGAGCCACACAAACCTCACTGTTCAAGGATCACCCCAACCCTAATCTGAAAATAATAATAATGATAATAATAATAATAATAATAATAATAGGTCGCACTCAGCACTCAGCAAAATAATAATAATAATAATAATAATAATAATAATAATAATAATGTGTTTTCTTCAATAGTCCACCTCCTTTATCTTGAGTCTGTCGTACCTCCACAACGGGGAGTACAACTGTTGGTTACACGTGTAATATGACATAGCATCAGGGCTAAAGGTTACCACTTCCCCGTAAAGTTCCCAGGTGTACTTCAGCTGCGCGCGTGTAGTGTGGTAACAGAGGGCTTCAGGGTAGTCTCTTTCGGGGATGTAGAAGTAGTACACGAAGTCGTATGTCTTTATCAGCATCATGTCGCCATCGGCTGAAATGTCCCCGTCAACCGGCCCACTCCATTTGGACTCAAACTTGAACTGGCAGACTGCTGTGATTTTTCCCTTTCTGATCTTGTAAACAGTTGATTCATGTTTCCGCTGTGGTATGAGGTATATATCTGCTCTTGGCGAGACGATCATCACCATACTAGATTCATCTATGTTCCTTTGAAGATATAAATATATAGGTTTTGAGAAGCGAGTGAGTCAGGTTGGTTTAACGCCGCTTTGAACAGTAATTCGGCTACATCACGATCAGTCTGCTCGCAGTGGCAGAAAAGTACGTCTTACACTTCATTCTGAAAGATTGTCAAGAAGGTTTGGTTCTTTGGTTTGTTGTTTAACGCCGCACTCAGCAATATTCCAGCTATATGGTCTGTAAATAATCGAGTCTGGACTTGACAATCCAGTGATTGATATCATGAGCATCGATCCACGCAATTGGGATCGATGACATGCATCAACCAAGTCAGCGAGCACTACAGCAAGCATATCTTAACATTACACACGGTTTATTTCATCAAACATTTACACGTTATTCTGCATGTTATGCATCATCGTACATTAAGTGTTTTTGAACATATGTAAAACATTTTCATCTTAAACAAGACATTTTACAAAAAGAGCACAACTCACTTGATCCTGATCCTGTCTTCAATGTGAAGCTGATGGCCGCCCATGAGGTCTTCGGGTTCCTGGCATATGTAGATGATGTTCGATGTACCTTTGGGTCCATCTGGGTCGTCAATGTCACCGATATATATACAGCTCCGAGAAGTTGTCGAGGAACATGGGGCTGAAACAGTGTTCGAAACTTCCTGAGGAGGATTTTTTTGTTTTTTTAACGCCGCACTCTGCAATATTCCAGCTATATGACAGCGGTCATCGATCATGATATCAATCACTGGATTGTCTGGTCCAGACTCCATTATTTACAGACCGCCGTGATATAGATGGATTATTGCTGAGTGCGGCGTTAAACAACAAACCAAATCCAAACCAAAATCCAGTTGTGAGAAGAAAACAACAGTCACGGATGTATCAAATTAAAGCGATAAAACCCTATCTACAATCAAAAGACATTTCTGCTAAAAGCAGAGTTCATTATACGATTCCGAATTTTTCGTAAGCATGTTACAAATGGGCTCATCTCACGAGAATCTTTTTCTATATTCATCTGAATCGGAATTTCTGTTCGGATTGGCAAAGTTAAAAAAAGTTAATTGACACCAAAGTACGGAAGCCTTCTAGGGGCATAACATCTTGAAATTTCAAGAAAAAAACAAAGGCCCTAAAAGGCTTCCGTACCAAAGGCTGGAGCTGCTAGAATATTGTACGACAGCATTTCAAGATGCTAAGTTGAAATTTCAAGATACATAAGTTGACATTTTAAGATACTAAGTTGAAATTTCAAGATACTAATTTGAAATTTCAAGATACTAATTTGAAATTTCAACTAAGTATCTTTAAATTTCACTTAGCATCGTATCTTTAAATTTCATGGAACTAACCTATCTGTAGGGCAGCCCAGTCATTGTTCGAGGCACCTTTAAGTTTAAAGTAATTAAGTAATTCGCCGGTTTTGTTGAGGGCCAAGATCACGGGACCTGCTTCTGAGCTGCCGTCGTTAATGACGTACATGACGTCCTTGTGAATGTTGCTGAATGCCATGCCAGACGGTTTAGTTATACGACGTGTTTCCAGAGTTCCAGCATACTGTCGGTCTGAGAATCCTGAAATGCATGTAAAAGAATTATAAAGGGGGCAAGTATACCGAGGGTTTTGTGTGTGTAACTGCATTGAAAGAACTGTTATTAAATGTTATCGTGTATATTAAATCATCATTTGTAAAGAGTAATCTGGGTAATTTTGTGTATAAATAAATTTGATCAATGTGTGGATCGATGCTCATGACGTCAATCACTTGATTATCTGGTCCAGACTCGGTTAGTTAAAGATCGCTGTCATAAAGCTGGAATATTACTGAGTTAAACAACAAACAAACAAAGTAGTAATTGCAGTCTTCGATCCAACTGGAACATTGAGATAGTTTCGAATGACCAAAATGGAATTTCGAATGACCAAAATGGAATACTATTCTGAGTATTCTCACCCATATTCTGACATAGATATACACGTTGGTAGCAGTTTAATTGTACAGCTTGATTTTGACATCTTAAGAAAAATATAAGCAGGATCTAAAAATACTCACGTGCTTCAGCCCCCTCTGAGTAAGATTCGTTCTTCACATAAGCTAACAATGCCTCCGACAGTGCCAACACTCGTCCAGCCAGTTTGGAAAATGAGACTGGTATACCCTCACCGTCACTCTCTATCTGTGCCTCGCGGGGTATTATGCCAAACCCTCTGCTTTTCGTTTCAAGGCCAGCGATCTGTTTGACCAATGTCACAAATAGCAATTGATTTTTTTTTCGAATATCACTCTTCTTTGACATTGTAATGTTTTTTGTTTGTCTAGCGGTCGTTGGTACTGTTGTTTCATGGAGTAAAACATTTGAAACAATGTTTTCTGCATCTGAAGTTGACGATGTCAAAACGGTCTTGTTAGAAGCTGGAAGCTGGTGTCGTGGAGTAGGCGGTGTCAGGGTTTCTTGGATGTCGATGTTGACTTGATTCAACGATGGTGTTGGCGTCGACGTTTTGGATCCTGGCTGCGGCACTAGAGTGCCAGGAAGTAACAGTTTGGGAGAGTTGCCTCCCGCATCTGAAGAAGTCGACTTAAACAAAGTTTTGTTGAAAGCCGGAAGCTGGTGTGGTGGAGTAGGCGGTGTCAGGGTTTCTTGGATGTCGATGTTGACTTGATCCGCTGATGGCAGTGTCGTTGACTGTTTGGACCCTGTCTCTGGACCAGACAGGACAACGTCAACCCCATCAACAGTTCCAGAGGCTTCTGTGTACTTTCCTGTCGGTTCTCCGCTATTCTGGTTTGGCTTCCGAATGGTCACACCAAAAAACTTGTTCAGGTGTTGTGCAAATGTTAACGGCTTAAAATTAACAGGTTTAAAAGCAGTAGTGCAAACACTCATTGCCAGAATTGCAGTCACCAGTGCAACTGCCCCCATATCCATTTAACACTTTAACAACAAGATAACAAGACGTAGGTTCTAACTCCCGCGTTACACTTCTCCTTCTATACTCTACAGTAACTTACTTAACATCAAGTAAGCAAAGTGTGATTTATACACATATCCACTACGCCCCGCCCCCAGCCTACGCCCCGCCCCAGCGTAAGCCTTATCCAATCGGACAGCCTCGGACACTCACGTGACTTTACAATAGAGGCCAACTTGAATTGTTCACTCGGTTTTCGTTAACAAAATAGTTTGAATATATTTTTTTATAAAAGATAATAAAGACGTTACCATTGAGGTCAGTTGAAATTGTTCTAGTCTGTCATAAAGACCCTGAAACAAATATATCCAAAACAGCCCTATAAGTCTATAATGTTTAACAAGTCTAGATTACTGCGGGGTCAGGGCTTGCATGGGCTGTATTGGATATATTTGTTTCGGGGTGTGTATGACAGACTAGAATCACACTAAATGCTGACCCTTGGGGCTTGCTCTCAAAATAGATTTCTGGACATTTGACACGAACAGCCCTCTAAACTGCCCACCAGTGGCAGTGGGACCCGTTTGAGGAGAGGTTGTAGGGTGAGTAAATATTCCTGCCACACCCACTTTCAGTGGCATGTCAGTGATGGGTGATAGGGATCTGATGTGTTGTGAAATTCCAAGCAATTATAGATCTGCAGATTTGTTTAGTCTCTGAAAATGAAGAAAGTCTCGTGGCTCCTTTTTGTTATATTTTATATAACTATAATTTAACAACTTTTTTGTACAAAAATGTTCATTTTAGAGACTAGATGTTAGTCTAGAATTAGGCATTAGGCTCTCGCTACAAAAATACTTTCACAATATATATTTTTAAAGAGATTAAAGCTTGTTTTAGTTTCTGGGTATCAGTATTGCAATCTTAATATCGTATGCAATGGGGAAAAACCCAAATCACTTTACTCACATTGAACACCATCAGTATTTTTTGCCTTGCCAAAAAGGTATGTATGCAGGACAAAACATATTAAATTAAATATTTGGCATTACAATGTATTACAATGTATTACCAAAAGTTCACAATTTCCTATGGCTGTTCTATGCTATTCTGCTGCGTGGAGTGAAAAAAAACATATTTTTTTCGCAAATGGTATAAGTGTCGGATGCTACAGGTAGAGCAGGTCTGATTTTTAGTGATCCATTCATATAAGTTTCACTATTTTGCCTTTGACGCCCAATGGAATCTGTTACTAATCATGTCTGATTATTCTCTGGCGTTGACGCTTCAAATGTATTGTAATATGGCAACTACAGCGAAAATTTTAAAATAATTTAAATACCATCAGTTGTTTACATTGCACTGTGAAAGTTCATGTATTCATGAAAAGAAACTGGACACTTCAACTGTGAGATATAGATATAGAGACAAATAGCTAATAAAACACCCATGTGTGTCGTTTTACCGTATTAAAATACACCATACATATTTAACTTGACATAAAATCGGGCTGTGGGGTAGGCTAGTGGTTAAAGCGTTCGCTCATAACGCCGAAGACCCGGGTTCGATTCACCACAAGGATACAATGTATAGGGCCCATGTATGGTGTCCCCCGCCGTGATACTGCTGGGATGTGAACATGTGACAAGAAAGATTCCGATAGAATTCCCTATTTTGACTTGTACCATGTTATCCCGTGTTTTTTTCATGTGAACAATTAACTTGCCTTTGTATGTGTTTGGGACGGGTGCCACCGGCGAGACAGGATACGCTCACTTTTTCGGGAACTCTTGGTATCATCAGTATTTGATAGTGATTCATTTGATAGTGATAAACACATGCTAATAAAATGATCGAAATCGTGCAGACGTTTTGCAGATAATATGTTTCTCGCATTCATAATAATAGGCAATTTACACCCAAATGATGCTTTTATTATCTAGCGTGGTTTTTCAGGTGATGGCTAAGAAATATTTTAGTCTCCAAACCATACCCCCCAACATGTCTGACTTGTTTCATCTCCGAATTCAGTAATGACAAGAAGACAAATATGTCAGACTTGTCTCATCTACGAATTGAGTAATGCCATTAAACCACATATGTTTGACTTCCCTCATATTCGAATTGAGTAATGCCATAAAGCCAGTTATGTATGGCTGGCCTCATCTCCGAATTGAGTAATGCCATAATCCAAAATATGTTTGTCTTGTCTCATCTCGGAATTGTGTAATGCCATAAACCCAAATATGTCCGACTTGTCTAGTCTCCGAATTGAGTTATGCAATCAAGCCAAATATGTCTGACTTGCCTCATCTACGAATTGTGTAAAGCCATAAAGCCAAATATGTCTGACTTGCCTCATCTCCGAATTGTGTAATGCCATAAAGCCAAATATGTCTGGCTTGTCTCATCTCCGAATTGAGTAGTGCCATCAAGCCAAATATGTCGGGCTTGTCTCATCTCCGAATTGAGTAATGCCATAAAGCCAAATATGTCTGGCTTGTCTCATCTCCGAATTGAGTAATGCCATAAAGCCAAATATGTCTGGCTTGTCTCATCTCCGAATTGAGTAATGCCATAAAGCCAAATATGTCTGGCTTGTCTCATCTCCGAATTGAGTAGTGCCATCAAGCCAAATATGTCAGGCTTGTCTCATCTCCAAATTGAGTAATGCAATAGAGCCAAATATCTCAGACTTTCCTTATTACCGAACTGTTTAATGCCATAAAGCCAAATATGTCTGTTTTGTCTCATCTCAGAATTGAGTAATGCCATTAAGCCAAATATGTCTGACTTGCCTCATCTCCGAATTGTGTAATGCCAAAAAGGCCAAATATCCCAGACTTGCCTCATTACCGAACTGATTAATGCCATAAAGCCAAATACGTCTGACTTGTCTCATCTCCAAATTGAGTAGCGCCATCAAGCCAAATATGTCTGACTTGTCTCATCTCCAAATTGTGTAATGCCATCAAGCCAAATATGTTTCAAATTTACTTGCATCATCTCCGAATTGAGTAATGCCATTAAGCCAAATATGTTTGACTTGCATCATCTCCGAATTGAGTAATGCCATAAAGCCAAATATGTTTGACTTGCCTCATCTCCGAATTGAGTAATGCCATAAAGCCAAATATCTTTGACTTGTATCATCTCCGAATTGAGTAATGCCATAAAGCCAAATATGTTTGACTTGCCTCATCTCCGAATTGAGTAATGCCATCAAGCCAAATATGTTTGACTTGCATCATCTCCGAATTGAGTAATGCCATCAAGCCAAATATGTTTGACTTGCCTCATCTCCGAATTGAGTAATGCCATAAGCCAAATATGTTTAACTTGCATCATCTCCGAATTGAGTAATGCCATCAAGCCAAATATGTTTGACTTGCCTCATCTCCGAATTGAGTAATGCCATAAAGCCAAATATCTTTGACTTGCATCATCTCCGAATTGAGTAATGCCATAAAGCCAAATATCTTTGACTTGCCTCATCTCCGAATTGAGTAGTGCCATAAAGCCAAATATCTTTGACTTGCATCATAGCCACATCTATAAGAGCTTTAAGCTAGTGATATGTATTTTTCATTAAATATGAATTTAGTAATGTCCTAAGCCGGTGGTGTTTGACTTTCGTTCACATATGCCGTCGTCAGAAACTGGTTACAATACCACTCTTACACAGTCACCAATTCATTCAATATTCCTCACAAACAGCACTGCTTTTAAGCTATTCATTCGCAAATGAATGACCGTTGATAATTGTTGTCATTTCCTCAGCATATAGAATTCGTATTTCCAGTAACAATGTATGTACTTATCAATGTGTTAAGAGAGAACTTCTCCCACAAGTATCCAGTTTCGGTATTAGGGCTTCCACAATAGTAATAGTTTTTCGATCAATGATAAGTTGACTATCTGAATTACCAAGGGCTTGTTATTCTGATGCACGAACATTATAATCGATTATATTGTTCCATATGATCAATGAAATTGATTAGGGGATAAGACAAATTTATATATCCAGTGTTTTATTGTCTGAAACGTCAAGGACACGCCTATACAACATAGTCACAGTTCAGTCACGATAAGTATCTACTGAAACCCTATACCACTGAAAACTACCAACAGATGATTTAGCATTTATTTCCTATACAACTAAATAGTCCCTTTAACATATCGAGACAATGGCATTTGGGAGCGTTTCTTGAGGCATGACATGCTTTACCTTGAGCTGATTTTCAGTCCATTCATATTATATTCCCCACTATCTCGCCTTTAACGCCCATTGGAATCTACTTCGTCGAATAGACTGGATATTCTATGGCGTTGACGTATTATGTTTTATTGCAACGACTTATGATAAAGTAAGTTCCCAGCGGTGTAAAACAATATTCTACCATGAATTTGGAATTTACTCTGATTGAAATTCTGATTGGTCAATCAGAGGCTATTAAATCACAATAAACCCCCTCTGATTGAAACAGCTGGTTTGACGGCCGCATCACCGCGGAAGCTAATATTCATAGAATAGTACTATTTTCAGTCATTGTCGGTAGGCATATTTAAATAACTATATCTACAATTACAGGTTACAAAATGCACAGATGCGGTTACTACAATAATCAAAGGATGTGTGGCAATACATTTCGTGCAGAAAAACACGACTGAAATCAACAAAGGGAATGTATTTACGTTTTGGAGACAACAGAGAGCTTGACATTTTGGCGCTTTTCTATATACGACTGTGACGTCATATCTTTTGCGTCACAATGAGCGATATGACGTCATAATGGTGACGCGCGATGTAGAGCGAAAGCCTTGCAAAGCTTGCTTTGTTTTCTTTAGGGATGCTCACCTCATGTTAGCTTACCAAGTTGCCGTGCTTTTATGCTTTCAATGCCTGTCATATGTTCGAGTGAAGTATTACGGTGTAAACAAACTGCTTGAGTATATACAGCACCATATTTTGTTCAGATCGATAATTACCCACTCAAAACACTGAACTCAACCCATGCCGCTTCACTCAGTATATTTGCTAACACCAAAGAGTTCGCGTTTTATTTAGTCATGGTATAATGGAGATAAACATACTGTGTTTTCAATGCAGAGCCAGGTTACCTGTAGATTTAACCGCGCTAAATTTAACATTTGAAAACATTGAAAACACAGTATGTTTATCTCCTAATTCATTCACAAAAATCAGAAATTCAGTGATAACACACATAAGGAAATATAAATGATAATAGGAATCAAGAAATCTGAAAAGCTAATTAAGTAATTCGTTTCTGTAGACAAATAAAGAGTAAACATGCATGTCATTCAAAACAAATATATTTGTTAATATTTTTATTTCCTAGAAAGAAAGAAATGTAACCTTTTAACAAACTCCTGGTATTATCGCTATTTGACAGTGATTCATAAACACATGTTCATGACACAGTCACAATGGTACAACTGACTCTGCTTTAAGTAGATATTTCTTATGATTATCACTATCAAATAGCAATGATACCAGGTGTTCGCGAAAAGGTAAGCGTATCCTTCGCAACCTATGGCATCCGTCACAAACTAACACAAACACAAGTCACTTGTTCACCTGAAAATAAAATTGTAAAAAACCCGTTCCATGTTCATAGGAATCTCTGCCAAAAGGATATTGTTCAATTCTGACTATATTATGAGCAATAAACACGGGGACATATGGTACAAGTCAAAATAGAGAATTATGTCAGACATAGTTTGTCACTGGTGCGTCAAATTTTAAAATGTTTTCACGTGTCTACTATTAAACCCTTTAAAAGCTTTACTAAGGAGTCGTATGACGTTCTTTGAAACCTTATTTTAAGCACATCGACTGTAAACTCGTTCTACAATAAAATACCAGATCTGCTGTAGCTAACATGGATGTATGAAGAACAATGATTGTGTCCGCTGCAACAGTTTAAAATTTCATGATGTTGAAAATGAAGCGCATTTCTTCATTATTTGTATCCTTGCATAAAAGTTAAGCGCCACCATATTCATAGTCTCTTGATTTCACGTGTGGGAATCAGAAATACGAAATATGATGATGTATGACTGAATGAGGCTTCCATAGTTTCATGAACCCAAATTTGTCCAGATACCACAAGGAAAGCATGCTTTATGTGTTGCTGCAGTCCCTCTACCCTATAAATAGGTAAGGCGTCGCCTCAGAGCGGCTGGTTATAACGCCAAAAAACCAGTAAAACGTCCTCAACTGACTGAGAGGCACATGCGGAATCGTCTGATATGGTGTCGTTCCCGTAGTCGATGGAACTTGCCCAACTGGAGAAGGATCCATTGGTCTGCCAAGTGTCGAATGCTGCTACGAACTGTGATGGTCGAATACGTGTTTGGAGGCAACGGAACACTCGTTTTGCATCAAGGAACATCCAGAAGACCTTAGCATGTGGCGGAGGGTCTGTCATGATATGGGGTTGTGTTTCCTTCGGCTGCAAACTTCCGCTGGTGACAATTCGTGGAAACCTGATTGGCCAACAAAACCAAGATGCCGTTCTTCGTCCAGTGGTAGTCCCTCATTTTGACAACCATCCTCTTCAGAGAAGACCTGTTTACATGGACGACAATGGTAGACCACACAGATCTCTGGCAGTTTTTGCTTATTTGCGTCAAGAAGCTATTGCCACTCTTTCTTGGCCGGCCTGTAGTCCGGATCTTAATCCGATTGAGCATCTGTGGGACATTCTTGGCCGGAAAAACAGACATCGTGATCCCCCAGTTCAAAATCTCGCTGGACTTGAAGCCGCACTTCACGAAGAATGAATCCGTTTGCCTAGGAGAAGCATTCAACGACTTGTAATGATTATGAGGCGTAGGGTGGAAGCTGTGGTCAATGTCCTTGGATCATACACACGTTACTGACGTTTCTGTCTTGCAATAGACTCTGCACTCCCTGTGGTGTCTATGTGACACCTGATATGGTCTGCTGATATCATGACAGTTACATGACAACAAAGGTTTTTCAATGTTTTCTAATCCTTCAATTTCTGGTCTTCGGTAAAATTCCTTTCTGCTCATATTCTTTTGGATTACAAGATAAACTTGCTTTGGGACAACTTTTGCAATATCATGAGGTTTACATATACGGTTTATAACAATCGTACATCTCGTTATAATAGTCATCATTAAGTGCCAAAAGTAACAGCTCACAAATATGGTGGTTGGCGATTAACTTTTGTGCATATGTATATTAATGTGATAATTCATCATTTGATAAATATGTAAAACGGTACAAAAGTACAAGCTCATTATAAATCAACTGTTCAAATGATATATTTCTTGAAGCTCCGAGCGTCAATCTGATAATAAACTTTCAAAATAACATAGTATTGTGAATAGGCAATACCTTTTACAAAGTGGTAAAATGTAACACATGTTAAATTTGGGGTACACTTTACATCTACGTAAAATTTAGGGGTAAGACATTTAAGCAAGAAGTAGGCATCCCTATGGGCACCAATTGTGCTCCCCTTCTTGCAGATTTAATTCTTTATGCATATGAATCGGAATTTCTGTTCGGACTGGCAAAGTCAAAACGGGGTAACTAAAGCTTCAGGTATATCGATGATCTGATATCGTTCAATAACAATTGACTTGCCTTTGCATGTGTATTTGATGGTTCCCTCTGGTGGGGCAGGATACGCACACCTTTTCGCAAACACCTGGTATCATTTCTATTTGATAGTCATTCATAAACACATGCTCATGATATAGTCGGAATCGTACAATCGACTCTGCTTTATGCAGTTATTTCTATTGAATATTGAAAGTGTTTTGTCACTGTATTTAGTAAAGTACAAATTCCAGTACTATACTATATTTTGGGGGGTGAAGACCCATCTAGGGATTCGAACCCACACTCTCAGAATTTATTTGTTTGTTTATTTGTTGTTTAACGCCACACTCAGCAATATTCAAGCTATATGATAGCGGTCTGTAAATATTCGAGTCTGGACCAGACAATCCAGTGATTGATATCATGAGCATCCATCCACGCAATTGGGATACGATGACATGCATCAACCAAGCCAGCGAGCCTGACCACCTGATCCCGTCAGGGATCCCTGATCCCGGCAAGCATGGGTTGCTGAAGACCTGTTCTACCCCGGATCTTCACGGGTCACTCTCAGAAGAAGCACCCAAATTATCATCACACAAAGTCAGCGACCTAAGTACGACAACTCGTCGTTTAAATGACTCTGAGAGCGAATCCTGTCCCACTGGTGGCACCCGTCACAAACAAAAGCATATTAAGGGTTCACCTGACAAAATGTCCCTGATGCGTTGAATTTAGACATTTTCAGACGATGAATTGTACGCTGTGTTAAAAAGATGTTTTTAATAATCTCAATTGCAAAGTTTATTTTGTTACCGTCGGCATATCATTTAATATCTAATAATAATAATAATATTGTTTCATTACACCTGGTTGCCTGAAAAATGTAATTAAATAGTCCAAATCTAATACGGTGCCAGGGCCTGATGGTATTCGAAACCGGCTTTGGTAACTGTCCAGACACCATTACTTCAATGTTTTAATTCTCTTGTGGATACAGGGGATATCGATGTTCCGCCTTGGTTGTGCAAAGGTCGAACAATACTTCTCCAAAAGAAAGGTCATGCTTGCCGTAACAGGCGACTATGCATGTCGTAAAAGGCGACTAACGGGATCGGGTGGTCAGGCTCGCTGATTTGGTTGATGCATGTCATCGATCCCAATTGCGTGGATCGATGTTCATGATGTCAATCACTGAATTGTCTGGTCCAGACTCGATTATTTACAGACCACCGTCATATAGCTGGAATATTGCTGAGTGCGGCGTTAAACAACAAACCAACCAACCCAAAGAAAGGTGATTTGACTGATCCCCAAAACTACCGCCCTATTACATGTCTGAATACACAATGCAAAATATTTACAGGATGTCTTACAGATATTGTGTCATCATACTGCGCATCCAATGTCATTATTAACATGGAGCAGAAAGGAGCCGGAAAGGGATGTTGGGGTTGTAAGGATCAACTACTAGTTCAAGAAATGATCCTTGAAGAGGCACAAACTGACCACCGAAACCTCTCAATGTGTTGGAAAGACTACAGAAAAATTATGATTCTGTACCTCACGAAAGGATTTTGAGGTCACTGGAATGTATTGACCTCCCCGAGCGACAGCTTGTCTTACTCAAGTCTTTAATGAATTGCTGGTCAACTCAACTTGAGATGTATTCGCAGGGGCAGGTGATGACTTCGGAACCAATTTCTATTAGAAAAGGAATATTTCAGGGCGATTCTTTTAGTCCTTTGCTTTTCTGTTTGTGCTCAGTAAAGAGGAAGGTCACCACCAGGGACCTCCTCAGCACAGATCCCCAACTCAGAGCCCAACAAGCCTCTCTGTGCCAGGATCACCTCAGGTTGGTTGGTTGGCTGTTTAACGCCGCACTCAGCAAAATAATAATAATAATAATAATAATGTGTTTTCTTCAATAGTCCACCTCCTTTATCTTGAGTCTGTCGTACCTCCATAGCGGGGAGTACAACTGTAGGTTACACGTGTAGTATGACATAGCATCAGGGCTAAAGGTTACCACTTCCCCCCGAAATTCCCAGGTGTACTTCAGCTGCGCACGTGTAGTGTGGTAACAGAGGGCTTCAGGGTAGTCTCTTTCGGGGACGTAAAAGTAGTACACGAAGTCGTATGTCTTTATGAGCATCATGTCGCCATCGGCTGAAATGTCCCCGTCAACCGGCCCAGTCCATTTGGACTCAAACTTGAACTGGCAGACTTCTGTGATTTTTCCATTGCTGATCTTGTAAACGGTTGATTCGTGTTCCCGCGTTGGTATGAGGTATATATCTGCTCTTGGGGAGACCATCATCACCATACTAGAGTCATCTACGTTCCTTTCAAGATATAAATATATAGGTTTTGAGAAGCGAGTGAGTCAGGTTGGTTTAACGCCGCTTTGAACAGTAATTCAGCTACAACACGATCAGTCTGCTCGCAGTGGCAGAAAAGTACGTCTTACACTTCATTCTGAAAGATTGTCAAGAAGATTTGGTTGGTTGGTTTGTTGTTTAACGCCGCACTCAGCAATATTCCAGCTATATGACGGCGGTCTGTAAATAATCGAGTCTGGACTTGACAATCCAGTGATTGATATCATGAGCATCGATCCACGCAATTGGGATCGATGACATGCATCAACCAAGTCAGCGAGCCTGACCACCCGATCCCGTTGTCCAGAAGAATATGGGATTCGATCCCCCGATTGCAGGCTTCTAGTGCGTCTCAGGGACCCAACTTTGCACGGTCAATTGTGGTGCCTTAGACGATAGCGCCACCTGTGCCAGCTGATATGATGTGATAAAACTGAAATACTTTTTAAACGGCGTTAAACGAAATGTTTTATTATTTGCACTACAGCAAGCATATCTTAACATTACACACTGTTTATTTTATCAAACATTTGCATGTTATGCATCATCGTACATTAAGTGTTTTTGAAGTTGGTTAGGTGGTTTGTTGATTAATGCCGCACTCAGCAATATTCCAGCTATATGACGGCGGTCTGTAAATAATCGAGTCTAGACCAGACAATCCAGTGATTTATATCATGATCATCGATCCACGCAATTGGGATCGATGACATGCATCAACCAAGTCAGCGAGCCTGACCACCCAATCCCGTTAGTCGCCTTTAACGACAAGCATAGTCACCTTTTACGGCAAGCATGGGTTGCTGAAGACCTATTCTACCCTGGAATCTTCACGGGTTCAGAACATATGTAAAATATTTTCATCTAAAACAAGACGTTTTACAAAAAGAGGACAACTCACTCGATCCTGATCCTGTCTTCAATGTGAAGCTGATGGCCGCCCATGAGGTCATCGGGTTCCTGGCATATGTAGACGATGTGCCGATTATCTTTGGGTTGATCTGGTTCGTCAATGTCACCGATATATATACAGCTCCGAGAAGTTGTCGAGGAACATGGGGCTGAAACAGTGTTCGAAACTTTCTGATGATGATTCTTTTGTTTGTTTGTTTGTTTGTTGTTTAACGCCACACTCTGCAATATTTATAGCAATATGACGGCGGTCTGTAAATAATCGAGTCTGGACCAGACAATCCAGTGATTGACATCATGAGCATCGATCCACGCAATTGGGATACGATGACATGCATAAGCCAAGTCAGCAAGAGTGACCACCCGATCCCGTTAGTCGCCGATGGAATGTATACTTCGTAACGTTGTTGTTTCATTCCAATCAAGATCATCCATGTCAATTTACATCGATCGGTGAAACACTTGCCGTATCATGGTTTAAGATCCGGGGTAGAATAGGTCTTCAGCAACCCATACTTGCCGTAAAAGGTGACTATACTTGTCGTAAGAGGCGACTAACGGGATCGGGTGGTCAGGCTCGCTGACTTGGTTGATGCATGTCATCGATCCCAATTGCGTGGATCGATGCTCATGATGTCAATCACTGGATTGTCTGGTCCAGACTCGATTATGTAAGGCAAGCATGGGTTGCTGAAGACCTATTCTACCCCGGATCTTCACGGGCCCGGTTATTAACAGACCGCCGTTATATAGCTGGATTATTGCGGAGAGCGGCGTTAAACAACAAACCAAATCCAAACCAAAATCCAGTCGTGAGAAGAAAAAACAGTCACGGATGTATCAAATAAAAGCGATAAAACCCTATCTATAATCAAAAGACATTTCTGCTAAAAGCAGAGTTCATTATACGATTCCGAATTTTTCGTAAGCATGTTACAAATGAACATAAATTGTGCTCATTGCTTGCAAATCTTTTTCTCTATGCATATGAATCGGAATTTCTGATCAATCGAAATTTCTGCTCGGATTGGCAAAGTAAAAAAAGTTAATTGACACCAAAGTACGGAAGCCTTCTAGGGACATAACATCTTTAAATTTCAAGAAAAAGAACAAAGGCCCTAAAAGGCTTCCGTACCAAAGGCTGGAGCTGCTAGAATATTGTACGACAACATTTCAAGATGCTAAGTTAAAATTTCAAGATACATAAGTTGACATTTTAAGATACTAAGTTCAAATTTCAAGATACTAATTCGAAATTTCAACTAAGTATCTTTAAATTTCAACATAGCATCGTATCTTTAAATTTCAAGTTAGTATCTTGAAATTTCATTAATTCTTATTTCGTTAAACAAATGGCCCTAAAAGGCTTCCGTAGTTTTGTCGCTTTTAATTTATTTTATTTTCTCAAGAGCATGGGACTAACCTATCTGTAGGGCAGCCCAGTCATTGTTCGAGGCACCTTTAAGTTCAAAGTAATTAAGTAATTCGCCGGTTTTGTTGAGGGCCAAGATCACGGGACCTGCTTCTGAGTCGCCGTCGTTAATGACGTACATGACGTCCTCGTGAATGTTGCTGAATGCCATGCCAGACGGTTTAGTTACACGGCGTGTTTCCAGAGTTCCAGCATACTGTCGGTCTGAGAATCCTGAAATGCATGTAAAAGAACTATGAACTGAGGGGCAAGTATACCGAGGGTTTTGAGCGTGTAACTGCAAATTGAAAGAACTGTTATTAAATGCTATCGTGTATATTTAACCATCATCCCTGCAATAGTTTGTAAAGACTAATCTGCGGCTGGGTAATTTTGTGTATAAATATTTTTGTTCAGTGAAGACTGGGGTAAGAAATGAATTTGCATCCACATGACCCCTGCCATGTTTGAAATATTGTTAATTTGTGCCGAAAAAAGCATATTTATTGATTTTCAAAGACAGAATGTCTAAGGTTTTGTTTGTTTGTTGTTTAACGCTGCACACAGCAATATTACAAGCTATATGCCGGCGGTCTTTAAATAGTCGAGTCTGTACAAGACAATCCAGTGATTTACATCATGCGCATCAATTCACGCAATTGGGATACGATGACATGCATCAACCAAGTCAGCGAGCCTGACCACCCGATCCCGATCTCTTACGACAGGCATGGGTTGCTGAAGACATAATTCTACCCCGGATCTTCACGGGTCAGATGATGTCTAAGATACCTATCAGTTGTTATATATTATGCGAATAGTTTTGGGGTTTTGGGTTTGTTTTTCTGTTGGTTTGTTTGGTTTTTTTTGTTGTTGTTGTTTTTTGGAGAGGTCAACTTTTAAATGATATCATACTTTTAAAATATAAAACCAAATAGAGTTATTCTTTGGGCCTGACTAAGTACAGTTATTATTGATGGATATAATATCGCTAACTTAAGATATTTTATATTGAACATCGAACATATGATATAATCAACTGAGAGGTATAGTTTCTTGTGCTCCTCAGTTTATGTGTTCTTTGTGAATTATATTGTTTTGTAGTAGTAGTAGTAGTAGTAGTAGTAGTAGTAGTAGTAGTAGTTTATGTGTTCTTTGTGAATTATATTGTTTTGTAGTAGTAGTAGTAGTAGTAGTAGTAGTAGTTTATGTGTTCTTTGTGAATTATATTGTTTTGTAGTAGTAGTAGTAGCAGTAGTAGTAGTAGTTTATGTGTTCTTTGTGAATTATATTGTTTTGTAGTAGTAGTAGTAGTAGTAGTAGTAGTAGTAGTAGTAGTAGTAGTAGTAGTAACTGCGCGACTACATGTATGCTTGTCGTAAGAGGCGACAAACGGGATCGGATGGACAGGCTCGCTGACTTGGTTGATGCATGTCATCGATCCCAATTGCGTGGATCGATGCACATGATATCAATCACTGGATTGTCAAGTCCAGACTCGATTATTTACAGACTGCCGTCATATAGCTGGAATATTACTGAGTGCAACGTTTAACAACAAACAAACAAACAAAGTAGTAATTGCAGTCTTCGATCCAATTGGAACATTGAGATAGTTTCGAATGACCAAAATGGAATACTATTCTGAGTATTCTCACCCATATTCTGACATAGATATACACGTTGGTAGCAGTTTAATTGTACAGCTTGATTTTGACATCTTCAGAAAAAATATAAGCAGACTCTAAAAGTACTCACGTGCTTCAGCCCCCTCTGAGTAAGATTCGTTCTTCACATAAGCTAACAATGCCTCCAACAGTGCCAACACTCGTCCAGCCAGTTTGGAAAAAGAGACTGGTATACCCTCACCGTCACTCTCTATCTGTGCCTCGCGGGGTATTATGCCAAACCCCCTGCTTTTCGTTTCAAGGTCAGCGATCTGTTTGCACAATGTCACAAATTGCAATTGAATTTTCTTTCGAATATCACTCTTCTTTGACATTGTAATGTTTTTTGTTTGGCTAGCGGTCGTTGGTACTGTTGTTTCAGGGAGCAAAACATTTGAAGCAATGTTTTCTGCATCTGAAGTTGACGATGTCAAAACGGTCTTGTTAGAAGCTGGAAGCCGGTGTCGTGGAGTAGGCGGTGTCAGGGTTTCTTGGCTGTCGATGTTAACTTGATCCAACGATGGTGTTGGCGTCGACGTTTTAGATCCTGGCTGCGGCACTAGAGTGTCAGGAAGTAACAGTTTGGGAGAGTTGCCTCCCGCATCTGAAGAAGTCGACTTAAACAAAAGTTTTGTTGAAAGCCAGAAACTGGTGTGGTCGAGTAGGCGGTGTCAGGGTTTCTTGGATGTCGATGTTAACTTGATCCAACGATGGTGTTGGCGTTGACGTTTTGGATCCTACATGTGGCACTAGAGTGTCAGGAAGTAACAGTTTGGGAGAGTTGCCTCCCGCATCTGAAGAAGTCGACTTAAACAAAAGTTTTGTTGAAAGCCAGAAACTGGTGTGGTGGAGTAGGCGGTGTCAGGGTTTCTCGGATGTCGATGTTAACTTGATTCAACGATGGTGTTGACGTCGACGTTTTGGATCCTGGCTGCGGCACTAGAGTGTCAGGAAGTAACAGTTTGGGAGAGTTGCCTCCCGCATCTGAAGAAGTCGACTTAAACAAAGTTTTGTTGAACGCCGGAAGCTGGTGTGGTGGAGTAGGCGGTGTCAGGGTTTCTCGGATGTCGATGTTGACTTGATCCGCTGATGGCAGTGACGTTGACTGCTTGAACCCTGTCTCTGGACCAGACAGGACAACGTCAACCCCATCAACAGTTCCAGAGGCTTCTGTGTACTTTCCTGTCGGTTCTCCGCTGTTCTTGGTTGGCTTCCGAATGGACACACCAAAAAACTTGTTCAGGTGTTGTGCAAAAGTTAACGGCTTAAAATTAACAGGTTTAAAAGCAGTAGTGCAAACACTCATTGCCAGAATTGCAGTCACCAGTGCAGCTGCCCCTATATCCATTTGATAACACTTTAACAACAAGATAACAAGACGTAGGTTCTAACTCCCGCGTTACACTTCTCCTTCTATACTCTACAGCAACTTACTTAACATCAAGTAAGACATATCCACTACGCCCCGCCCCCAGCCTACGCCCCGCCCCAGCGTAAGCCACGTCCAATCGGACAGCCTCGGACACTCCCGTGACGTTTCAATGGAGGCCAACATGAATTGTTCACTCGGCTTACCTTAACAAAATAGTTTGAAAATATTCATTTATAAAAGAAAATAAAGACTTTACCATTGTTGTTTGATTCTTTGTTTGTTGTTTGACTCCGAACTCAGAAATATTCCAGCTATATGACGGCGATGTGTAAATAATCAAGTCTCGACCAGACAATCCAGTGATTTAAATCATGTGCATCGATCCACACAATTGGGATCGATGACATGCATCAACCAAGTCAGCGAGCCTAACCACCCGATCCCATTAGTCCAGTTGAAATGGTTCTAGTCTGCCATAAATACCATGAAACAAATATATCCAATCCAGCCCATGCAAGTCTATAACGTTTGACAAATCTAGATTACTGCAGGATCAGGGCTCGCATGGGCTGTATTGGATATATTTGTTTCAGGGCTTGTATGACAGACTAGAATCACACTAAATGCTGACCCTCAGCTTGCTGTCAAAATCGATTTCTGGCCATTTGACACCAACATCCCACTAAACTGCCCACCAAAGGCAGTGGGACTCTTATTTGAGGAGAGGTGGTAAGGGCAGTAGATAATCCTGTCACACCCACTTTCAGTGGCATGTCAGTGATGGGTGATAGGGATCTGTACATGTGTTGTGAAATTCCAAGTCTCTGAAAATGAAGAAAGTCTCGTGGCTCCTTTTTGTTATATTTTATATATTAACTATAATTTAACAACTTTTTCATTTCAGAGACTAGATGTAAGTCTAGAATTAGGCATTAGCCTCTCGCTACAAAAATAGTTTCAAAATATATATTTTTAAAGAAAATAAAGCTTGTTTTAGTTACTGGGTATCAGTATTGCAATCTTAATATCGTATGCAATGGGGAAAAACCCAAATCACTTTACTCACATTGAACACCATCTTCCCGAGGCAAGAGAGTTAACTGACTATAAAAGTCCAGTTTCCACCCTTGCCGAACTAGGCTGGTACTATAGAGTTACATTTTGGCTGGACTAACGAGTCTATGCATAGTCCAATCAAAATCGCGCACCGAAATCGAAATCCGGTTCGTAAACCGTCGTGCAGATTTCGGTCGATTGCAGGATTTGCAAAGCATGTGCACCACATACTCGTGTTTTTAATCAATGTGCTCGCGTGATTTGATGCATTTCGCGATGTAAGACCCGTTTTATCACAATATAGATCTTGATTATCGATCAGATCGTCCTGACTGGGCGCCACCATTTTGTGTGAAGCAGACGCAAGTGATACGAGTGGTGGAATCTGATTGGTCCATAGGAGAGGCTTAGAAGGGACATAGCTGGTAACAGCCACTGGTGGCGCTACGATCGAGCCCAGTAATTCCAGCCTAGTTCGGCAAGGGTGGAAACTGGACTTTTAATGTCAGTTAACTCTCTTGCCTCGGAAAGATGATTGAACACATTCAGTATATTTTTGCCTTGCCAAAAAGGTATGTCAGCAGCACATTACAGATTAAAATATTTGGCAATACAATGTATTACAATGTATTACCATAAGTTCACAATTTCTTTTTGCTGTTCTGTGTTATTATGCTGCGTGGAGTAAAAAAAACACATACTTTTTTCGCAAATTTTATAACTGGCAGCTGCTACAGGTAGAGCAGGACTGATTTTTAGTGATCCTTTCATATAAGTTTCACTATTTTGCCTTTTTCGCCCAATGGATTCTGTTAATAATTAGGTCTGATTATTCTCTGGCGTTGACGCTTCAAATTTATTGTAATATGGCAATTACAGTGAAAATCTTAAAATCATTTAAATACTGGAAAAAACATATGACACTACATGGAAGCACGGCATTTTAAAAGATTTACATGACTTTGGATTGCGAGGCCGTTTGCCTCAATTTATATCCGGGTTTTTAACTGACAGGCGATTTTAAGTCCCTGGGTTCTATCCTGTCTGATCATTATAATCAGGATCAGGATGTCCCACAAGGCAGTATTTTGTCTGTCACTTTGTTTAGTATCAAAATCAACAGTTTTAAATATTTTAAATGATTCACTTGATGGATCGCTTTTTTTGGATGATTTTAACGTATCTTGTCGAGGTAAAAATATGCATACTATAGAAAGACCATTACAATAATGTCTAAATAAAATACATAAATGGTCTTTAGAAAACGGTTTTAAATTTTCGAAATCTAAAACAAATTGTCTTCACTTTTGTAGGAAGTACAAGCCTCATAGAGACCCAGAATTAGTTTTGGATGGCAATCCTATTAAGGTTGTCAACGAAGCAAAGTTCTTGGGTACAATTTTTGACAGACATTTGACATTTTTACCTCATATCAAACATTTAAAAAATAGATGCCTGAAGGCCCTAGACTTGCTGAAAGTTGTGGGGTGGGGACCTGTACTCCACCTGTACCGATCACTGATTCGCTCTAAATTAGATTATGGCTCCATCGTCTATGGTGGAGCCTGTAGAAGTAATTTAAAATTGCTTGATACCATTCATCATCAAGGTCTGAGGCTTTGCCTTGGTGCCTTCAGAACTTCTCCCATTAGTAGTCTGTACGTGGAAGCTGACGAGCCATCCCTGAAACACCGTCGCTTAAAATTAGCATTGCAATATGTTACAAAACTGTATTTAAATCCAACTTATCCTGCATTTGAATGTGTTTTTCGTCCTTCTTATGAGGATTTGTATTGGGGGGAAATAACGCTTATTCCTCCACTTGGAATAAGAATAAAACCTGCCATTTCTGAAGCTAACATTAACCTTACAGTTTTATCTCCCACTCAAATTGTGTCTTCTCCTCCGTGGCAGTTAATCAAGCCGCAGGTCGATCTGACGTTAACCAACCTAAAGAAATCAGATACAAATCAGTTACTTTATCAGCAAACATGTAATGAACTAAGAGGCACCTATAACACTTACAAATCTATTTTCACAGATGGATCCAAGGACGGTGGTGCAGTTGCTAGTGCCACTGTCACTGGATCCAACACCATATCATCAAGAAAACCTGACGCCAGTTTAATTTTTACTGCAGAATCTAAGGCAATTTTAACAGTTCTCCAATATATACAAACACAATCTAAACATAAACAGTTCATCATATTTTCTGATTTCCTTTCCTGCCTTCAGGCCATTAAGAACATATCCTGTGAACATATCGGTTACACCTACTTGGGTTGTCAGTCCAGATTTGATGAGGTCATAATACGACGATGTCGAATTGGCCATAGCAGGTATACAAATTACTATTTATTTAAAGGTGAGGATCCTCCATCTTGTATCCCTTGTGATGAAAGAATCACGGTCAAGCATGTCCTGCTTGACTGTATTGATTTTTCCATCACAAGGGATAAATATTTCAAAGCATCATCCATTAAGGATCTTTTTAATAGTATTAATTCTGTTTTAACTATTGAATTTTTCAAAGAAATTGAACTTATCAATAAAATTTGATGTACATAGTTGGTTTTTTAAATTGGTAGTGTATAATGGTTAACTGAGATTGTTTTGGGCTGTACCCTTAACGGGGGTTAAAGTGCTGTAAAACTATTGTCCCCCCGAGAGGGTAAAGTAAGTCCATAGCATTCAAAGTACGTTATTCCTATCATAGTTTTAATCGTAGAACTTGTGTTCTTTTATTTTCGGCTAATTTTTCAAATCGTTGCCAACTTCTGAAGGGATGATGTAAATCCGGCTGGGGTCCATGCAGGTAGCAAAAGTACCGTAAGTCCCCATGGACCCTGGCATGGTGATCTACCTTCAGATGCGGGCGATCTATAGCCCTTTTTTACATTGTACTGTTTCATGTCTGTTTAATTATATCTTTTTATGGTTGTATGCTAGTTTTAAAAGAATGATCTGTGATATTCTAGTGATTTTACTGTCCATCGATGACAGATTTTAATTTAGTTAAAATATATTTATTTAAAAATGTATAATTTCTCGTCACGATATTGCTGAAATATTGCCGATGTGACGTAAAGCATTAACTCACTCACTCACTTAAATACTATCAGTTGTGTACATTGCACTGTGAAAGTTCATGTATTCATGAAAAGAAACTGGACACTTCAACTGTGAGATATAGAAATAAAGACAAATAGCTAATAAAGCACCCATGTGTGTCGTTTTACCGTATTAAGATACACCATACATATTTTACTTGACATAAAAACAGGGGATGTGGGGTTGGCTAGTGGTTAAAGCGTTCGCCCGTAACGCCGAAGACTCGCGTTCGATTCCATACAATGGTACAGGGTGATTTAAACAATATTTATTTCCAGGAAAAAGGAATGGGATTGGTGAACAGGTTCAACTTCTTTAAACACCTCTCCCTGCAAAGAACATTTAACAATTAATAAGAGTAAACTGTTCGTAAAATATAAATTTAGATTAATTGTGCCTACTGTTTCAAATATTATGATGATATACAAGTCACACAAAAATACATATATCGGTACATAAACAAACAGCATACCAGCATATCACACATACAAACAAATATTTGATCGATGTAATCGTTATGAAGACATATTTAGATTTTAAATCTTTTGATTTTGCAATGAACAAATGGACAGATTGTACAATAGCAAGGTTAGTATCAGTAGATGTTGTAGCATTTCCATATAAGACTGAATCCAAGTCATATCCCTTTATATAGTAGTACATATTGTTCCGAAGATTACAGTAGTTGCGACATGAAAAGAAGTAATGTGTAGGATCCTCATAATGATATCCACAGGAGCAGGTAGTAGAATCATGAATATGTCTATGATATTTGTGTGCATTTAAATCACTGCATCCTAATCTGAGGCGGCAATGGATAATTTGACAGAAACGGGTACCATAGTCTAAGTTAAAGCTAAATAGTTTAGGATTTTCTGTCGTGGTGATACATTTAGTGAAGTCATTTACAATATATTTTGACTGAACATTATCCGGTAATTCATTCCACATTCGCACTGTGTCGGGTAAAAATTATTTGTGGTAGTTAACTGTTCTAGCATTCACAGTCTGTAGCTGTGAAGAAGTTCTTAAATTGTAACGTGAGCCCGCTGAGACATTAGGAGGAACAAGATTACATAGATATTCAGGGGCCGACTTTTTAACCATTTTGTAAAATGTTTATAATCTATGAGATTGCCGTCTTTTGGTTGGTTGGTTGGTTGGTTTTTTAACGCCGCACTCAGCAATATTCCAGCTATATGACGGCGGTCTGTAAATAATCGAGTCCGGAACAGACAATCCAATGATTAATATCATGAGCATCGATCCACGCAATTGGGATCGATGACATGTATCAACCAAGTCAGCCGGCCTGACCACCCGATCCCACTTTATAAATTATCTTCATGTGGAATTCGAGGAAAGTCGTTGAAATAGTTTGACAGTTATCAATCAAATAGAATACCAAAAGTGGTTATTAATGGTAAAGAATCACAGTTAAACTCTATCACGGCAGGTATTCCACAGGGATCGGTCCTAGAACCATTATTATTTTTGATTTTTATAAATGACCTGGTTGATGATATAGACAGTAATCTACGTCTCTTTGCAGACGACACGTCACTTTATATTATTGCCGATGATCCTAACACAGCAGCGAGTAATTTAAATGTTGATCTTAGAAAGGATTTCCGTATGGGCGAATAACTGGCAAATAACATTTAATCCACACAAAACCGAAACCATAATGTTTTCAAGAAAAATTAACCCAAGTCAAAAACCGGTTCTTAAAATGAAAGGTACTCCAATAACAGAGGTCTCATCGCATAGAGCTAATTTTATAGCAAGATGGCAACTGGTCAAGTCATATAGATAATATACACCCTTATCAAAAAGACGTAAGGTTAGTGTAAGGTTAGTTTCAGAGTATAGAGTCACGTGGCTGGTACCAAGAGTAGCTCCATATTTTGTTCTCAGTATTGTTCTAAATTTAGCCTTTCCAATACCAACGCTTGTTCTCATACCTGGACACAATATTCGAATATTGGTAAAATAAATGATAAATATATATTCTGTAACGTTTTTCTGGACAGGCGGTAGTTGAAAGTTCTAAAGCAGTTAATCATTGCGCTTACTTTATCTACTATATTATCTATATGACTTGACCAGTTGCCATCTTGCTGTAAAATTAGCTCTATGCGATGAGACCTCTGTTATTGGAGTACCTTTCATTTTAAGAACCGGTTTTTGACTTGGGTTAATTTTTCTTGAAAACATTATGGTTTCGGTTTTGGGTGGATTAAATGTTATTTGCCAGTTATTCGCCCATACGGATATCCTTTCTAAGATCAACATTTAAATTACTCGCTGCTGTGTTAGGATCATCGGCAATAATATAAAGTGACGTGTCGTCTGCAAAGAGACGTAGATTACTGTCTATATCATCAACCAGGTCATTTATAAAAATCAAAAATAATAATGGTTCTAGGACCGATCCCTGTGGAATACTTGCCGTGATAGAGTTTAACTGTGATTCTTTACCATTAATAACCACTTTTGGTATTCTATTTGATTGATAACTGTCAAACTATTTCAACGACTTTCCTCGAATTCCACATGAAGATAATTTATAAAGTAATCCTTTATGCCAGACTTTATCAAAGGCCTTGCTAATATCACAAAACACTGCCCTTACTTCTTTTCCATTGTCTTACAGCTGGCAATGTTTTTGACGGGAATTCGACTGTCGATTGTTCAGAGAAGTAGTCGTTTAAAATATTAGCTTTACATACATCACATCATAAACCTTATCTTTATATATAACAGCTGGAACGAGAGTATTTGGATTTTTGTTTTTTAGAAAGCGCTTCATCAAACTCCACCAAGTTTTAGAACCTCGGGAATTATTAATTTTTTCATCTATTTTTTTGCAGTAATTTTGTTTTGCAATTCTAACAGAGGTGACAATTAGATTTCGTAATTGTCTAAAGGTTTTCCAATCTGAGGGATAGTTTCTCTTTTTGCAGTTTTATGTTTACGGTTGCGTTTACGCATTAAACGATGGATCTCATTGTTCATCCACGGATCATCGTTACTTCTTACCGTAATACTTTTATTGGGGACGTACACGTCGTAGCTTTTACAAAGTATTGAAGTGAATTCTGCAACTGCATCATCTACGTAATTGCTATTTATTAACTCTTTCCAGTCATTACCATTGAGATCTACTAATAACCCATCAACATCGATAAGATTATAATTAAATATTTTTCTGGTATATACAAAACATTTTGGTTTAGGTGTATTAATTCCTACGTACACAGGACAATGATCACTACAAACAGGATCAAGCACATCGAAGGTCGTTACAATACTATAACGTGATCAGAGATCAAATCAAGTAGCGTACTAGAATGGTAGGTTATTTTAGTTGGCTCAGAGATTATCTGTTTTAGACCATATGCCGATTGAAGATATTCAATTTTTTGTTAATTAACTCCAAGAAAATCAATGTTAAAATCTCCTGTTATAATTGTATCAATATTAAGGTCTATGCCATTACCTATACATTTGTCAATGAGATCCCAGTATGAGTTGCTTTTGTCTGCTCTATAAATATTTCCAATTATTACCTACAATTTTTGGATATGACCTGGATCCATATAGACTCAAGTTCAATTATAGTAAATTGGTCCATGTGTTTAAAGTATAAACTTATTCTGACACACACCCCAGCACCTCTAGTGTTGCGATCAAGCCTATACGGTAAATGATAGCCAGGAATAGAGACTTGGCTATACGGAATGCCAGCAGGATGTAACAACGTTTCTGTAATGGTACAATGTGTGATACCAATGTATGATGTCCCCCACCGTGATATTGCTGGGATGTGAACATGTAGAGTGACAAGAATGATTCCGATGGAATTCTCTATTTAGACTTGTACCATATGTTCCCGTGTTTTTTCGTGTGAACAGTTAACTGTATGTGTTTGATACGCTCACCTTTTCGCGTATCATCAGTATTTGATAGTGATTCATAAACACATGCTCATAAAATAGCCGGTATCGTGCAGACGTTTTGCAGATAATTGTTTTGAGTATGGGAAGGGTTTTCTCGCTATCATTATAATAGGCCATTTACACCCAAATGATGCTTTTATTATCTAGCGTGATAATCTTGGGGGGTCCCAGTAAATGCTGTTAAAACTGTTTGAAACATAGAATATTGTCTGCCACCAAAAAACACATTGCTGCAAGGGGCTAGTTTTTCAGGTGATAACTAAAAAAATATTTTAGTCTCCAAACAATATCTCCTGTTTGGAGAAACGTGACGTGTAGTCCCTCGTCCTTCGTCAAAGGACACACGAGAAATATGGCGCTCTGATTGGCTGAATCGCATATACTTTCATGTTTGATTGACGTTTGTGAATCTGGCTAGTGTATGTTCAGAGTGTAGTTCCTTTTGTGTGAACAAATCAGGTGGTGGTAGCAAATACGGGATCACATCCTCAGTTTACTGTTATCTACATCTATTTGGCCTCATTTGCACGTGGGGACTTTGTTGAAGGAAGTTGGCTTATGCAGTAAATGGATAATTACTGCTATCTTCAGTTAACCCTTCAGAATGAAAGGATATCGGTCAAATGTTATCGGTGTAATAGTTCTTGGTACAACACAGTCATTATCTTAATCTATGTTGAATACCACAGTTTCATAAGCTGATATTAGTTAGAAATTATTGGATTAATTGTATTGAACAGTTGACTCGTGGCTACAAACGTAGGGTGAAGGTCACTGCCGATAAAAGCGAATAGCGAATAATCTTTTGTTGTAGCTAGGTTGAAAATAATTTACATGTACTACAAATCCTCAGAATTACAAATAATGTTAGGTTTCATTGTAAACTTGTTTTCAGAGTGAAAATGAAAAGTGATTTTCAAAATGTAATTATAACAATCATCATAACAAAGACTTCGTGAGTTTCAATAACAGAATATAGACAATAAGGTATCACTTTCGTATGAATTCTTACATTATCTTACTACCGCGTTCGTGGTCTAGTGGTAGAGCTTCAGCCCGGAGAGCGGAAGGTCGGGGTTCGATCCCCGGCCTCATCACACCAAAAGACGTAAGATGGTACTTGTTGTTACACTGCCTGGCGTTCGGCATTAAGATGCTAAAAGAGGACTGGTCGGCTCGGAGTCAGTATACTGTGTCTGTGTGGGGTATTCATGTTAAACTACGGCATGTTATCTCAGTGGGCTAGCACTATTAATCGGCATCAGTTCGGACTAGTACAAGCAGCCACACACACGTACATGCACGTCGCTATATAAGTGCAATAATCTTGGACGCGACGTTAAACCCCATTTACCCTACCTTTTACAGACAAAGTATACTGACCCGAGAAGACCAGCCCTTGTTTTAGCCCCTTTGCAATGCCGAGCGTCAAGCCCATACCAAGCACCATTTTTTATAACGTCTTTTGGTATGACGTGACCTTGGGATCGAACCACCGACCTTCCGACACCAAAGGCTGGAGCTGAAGGAATATTGTTCGACATACAGACTTGTGCATTGTTTTGATCACTCTGATTCTTTGAGCATAGATCTGAATATGAAACAGATTCTGCGTTTTCACCAGTCTAGTTCAGGCGGGTAAATCAGTGTCCACCACTTTACGTCCCCGAAGGAGACTACACCAAAGCCCCCTGTTTTAACTGGTCGCTCTAAACCTAGACCACAATAAATAGAAGAAGCCACACAAACGAATGTGCGATGCAATTCGCTGCATAAGTGCAATCATCTTGAACGCGACGTTAAACCCCAATTTCACCTCACCCTAATTCAATATAATATAAAGGTTTGTCAGAAAGGCACCGATATATACATGTTCTGTTGTACCTTCGGGATATTAACATTTAATGACGTTCGAAACAAGCGAGTTTTGTAAGAGCAATAGACATCATGGGTGTTTCAAACTTGACTTAACGTCCTCGTACGGGGGACCCCGTGAACGACAGTATCACAAACGCTTCATGTGGTCTTGTTCCACTCACCCCAGGAGAACACAGGTCATTGGTGCGCTGCTTTCTGATATGACTTTACGACGGACTTTGGACGCACTACACAGACTTTACGACGGACTATGCACGCATTACACAGACTTTACGACGGACTGTGGACACATTACACAGATTTTACGACGGACTATGCACGCATTACACAGACTTTACGACGGACTTTGGACGCACTACACAGACTTTACGACGGACTATGCACGCATTACACAGACTTTACGACGGACTGTGGACACATTACACAGATTTTACGACGGACTATGCACGCATTACACAGACTTTACGACGGACTTTGGACGCACTACACAGACTTTACGACGGACTATGGACGCATTACACAGATTTTACGACGGACTATGGATGCATTACACAGATTTTACGACGGACTATGGACACATTACACAGATTTTACGACGGACTATGGATGCATTACACAGATTTTACGACGGATTATGGACACATTACACAGATTTTAAGACGGACTTTGGACGCACTACACAGACTTTACGACGGACTATGGACGCATTACACAGATTTTAAGACGGACTATGGATGCATTACACAGATTTTAAGACGGACTATGGATGCATTACACAGATTTTACGACGGATTATGGACACATTACACAGATTTTACGACGGATTATGGACACATTACACAGATTTTACGACGGACTATGCACGCATTACACAGATTTTACGACGGACTATGGACGCATTACACAGATTTTACGACGGATGATGGACAAATTACACAGATTTTACGACGGACTATGCACGCATTACACAGATTTTACGATGGATTATGGACACATTACACAGATTTTACGACGGATTATGGACACATTACACAGATTTTACGACGGATTATGGACACATTACACAGATTTTACGACGGACTATGGACGCATTACACAGATTTTACGACGGACTATACACGCATTACACAGATTTTACGACGGACTATGGACACATTACACAGATTTTACGACGGATTATGGACACATTACACAGATTTTACGACGGATTATGGACACATTACACAGATTTTACGACGGATTATGGACACATTACACAGATTTTACGACGGACTATGGACGCATTACACAGATTTTACGACTGACTATGGACACATTACACAGATTTTACGACCGACTATGGACGCATTACACAGATTTTAAGACGGACTATGGACGCATTACACAGATTTTACGACGGACTATGGACACATTACACAGATTTTACGACGGACTATGGACACATTACACAGATTTTACGACGGACTATGGACGCATTACACAGATTTTACGACGGACTATGGACACATTACACAGATTTTACGACGGACTTTGCACGCATTACACAGATTTTACGACGGACTATGGACGCATTACACAGATTTTACGACGGACTATGGACGCATTACACAGATTTTACGACGGACTATGGACGCATTACACAGATTTTACGACGGACTATGGACGCATTACACAGATTTTACGACGGACTATGGACGCATTACACAGATTTTACGACGGACTATGGACACATTACACAGATTTTACGACGGACTATGGACACATTACACAGATTTTACGACGGACTATGGACACATTACACAGATTTTACGACGGACTATGGACGCATTACACAGATTTTACGACGGACTATGGACACATTACACAGATTTTACGACGGACTATGGACACATTACACAGATTTTACGACGGACTATGGACACATCACAGAGATTTTACGACGGACTATGGACACATTACACAGATTTTACGACGGACTATGGACGTACAACAAACAGGCCAGAACACAAGCTCTCTTGAACCCAGTTCAGCTGAATAAATAACTGAATTACAGATTGATTAAAATAAATCCAATATTTATTATCGTTTTATTCAATAAAATGATATTCGGGAATGCAATGAAATTGTCTAAAAGGAAACATGAATTTCACGTTCATTAAAACATAGTCAATAAGAATTTATTCATTTAATAATATTCTCTTCGGAATGCAATGAAATGTGCACATACACATATATGTACATCTTTGTGGAATCTCATACAGAATATATTTTAATAAACAACATTATTCTTGACATCCATTATTGATAATTGAGACAAAGTTTTAGATGAAGAAATAAGTTCATCAGTAATTTTGGTTACTCTGATACAATTTATACAACTTCCATATCATATATGACAATGGTGAATGATGAACTGAAAATGAAACATTTTCATATGTTATCATGATCATCTGGCATGATAAATATTTTGTGTGTGTTTTTAAAAGATGAAATAAAACTGGAATGCTTTTCTGGGTCTCTGACTTTCATTACTATAACATCAGATACATTGTGAAACTCTCTCAGCAACAAGAATTCCATTCTAGTGATACAATGCACATTTCATTTCATATATTGATATTTGCATTTCACTTCATATACATATTCAGAGTTTTGTCTTGTGAAACATTAATGTAGAATTCATTGAAGCAACAATTCTAGCACAGGTACCAAATGTCTTACTTTGTAGGAGTCATTGAGTGTGCAGATTCAGAAACAAAGCTTCCCAGATTTAAAGTCCAATAAAGTCATTAAACACTGTCCATCAGAAGGGGTTTCTGAACAAACAGGGTCTCACTCTAAACACTCTGCACAGTACAAGAATTCTATATTTGATCAAGTACCTCATGGTGCAGGAGCTAACCTAAATAATACATCAAATCTAAAGTAGGGAGGGGTTTGTAATGTACCATAATATATGTCCTCTTCTACTAGAGGAGACCCGTGAAGACCTGGGGTAGAATAGGTCTTCAGCAACCCATGCTTGTTGTAAGAGGCGACTAACAGGATCGGGCAGACAGACTCGTTGACTGGGTTGATGCATGTCATCATATCCCAATTGCGTGGATCGATGCTCATGATGTCAATCACTGGAATGTCTGGTCCAGATTCGATTATTTACAGACCGCCATGATAAAGCTATAACATTACCGAGTGCTGCATTAAACAACAAACCAAAACAAACCAAACCAAACCACTAGAAGACGTATGGCAAGGTGACAGGTTTAGTCAATATCTGTTTGATTATTCTCCACTGTTTATTTCATTCTTGTTTATCAACTGTCTCCATTTCATTATGATATAAATCCTGGACCCACATGCCACCTTAGCTTCAGGACCAGTTTGAATGACACAACACCAAATGTAGGTATCCAATCAAATTACACTGTCCTTCCATGATTCCAACAACTAGCCATATCACCACTGACACCAGTTCTTGTCTTGACTTTTTCATACCCTTGCAAATACAACCATAACATCTTGTAGCAAAAGACTCCCTCACCATCTTAATACTGAGAAAAAAATCTTTTCCTAAAAATCATGTAAAACAGTCTTGTGATTCGTTTTAATACATCAAGGGTTCGGCCTGATAGGGTGGTGATTTTGAATGTAAATCTTCTCAAGGTCAGAGGAAGAGAGATTTTGATTGGTTGTTGTTTTCAGTTTCAGAAGAGAGAGAAATTCTGTGTTATGAACACATAAGGGAGATGGAGCTGGTGACGTCACTTTCAAAATGAGTGAGTGAGTATGGTTTTACGCCGCTTTTAGCAATATTCCAGCAATATCACGGCGGGGGACACCAGAAATGGGCTTCACACATTGTACCCATGGCGAGAATCGAACCAGAGTCTTCTGCATGACGAGCGAACGCTTTAACCACTAGGCTACCCGACCGCCCCCTTTCAAAATGAAGACAAAAGGGGTCCAAGTATTGATCATAATAGAACGTAGATACAAGACAGGGGAAAACCGAGGATGGTGTGACATTGTCACTTCATACCTTCTCATTTTAAAAAAATGCTATAAAAATAAAATAAAAATTGTCACATGCATGAAAGAAACCAAATATATTAAATGGAATTATTCACATTAACCATTTCATTCATAAACCCTTTTAATATAAAAATATTTGAAACTCATGGAATGAGAAGTTGCTATTAACATCATATAAAAGTAATGTAGTAAAATTAATATTTCAAATTTGATCACATATTAACACGTGATGAAATTGAGCAAAAGCATACCACATGATGATAATCATAATTTGTGAAGGGTGTAAATAGTAAACTATGAATATTACTTCCTTTCATCTGTTCCCTTACTTCTTCCCATCAGTATATTATGAATTTGTAATGAGGTAACATATCCCAAACTAACTTTGCATGTCAACAAGGTGGACAACCTGCATCACCAGAACAGTATTACTGAAAGGATGGTCATTACATTTCCTTGAAACAAAATATACAATTATGCATAAGCTAGAAACAACTCAGACACCCTTAAGTACTCTTCACATATTAAACCAGGCGATATCACACACACACACACCTCTTCATCAATAACAATGACACTCTTTCTAAAATCCTGAACATTAAAAATATTATAACAAGTAAAACATGAAATTATCCCATTTGTTGGAAATAATGTCGAAGAAAAGATCATAAAAATAATTTTGCATAAAACATTATTGCATTCAGTTATATTGTGTACATGTGTGCACATCTAAACAAAGGACACTTGGGAGAAGAAGACAACAAACATGGTGAAGTTTGAGCTGTAATGTTACTTGGTGTTGTGTTATAGGAAGACACAGTCATACTGTCATTCTTCATATTTTAAGAATGTTAATGCTGGTCCCATGGACTTGAAGCTTCCCAGTCTTAAGTAACTTGATGATTTATGCTCTTTTATTTCTCATTAAAATGAAATCTTTTGCTCCCATATGATACCTCTCTGAGTAAAGATCAGAGGACACCTCCATAGGAGGTTGAGTCAGGGGAACTTTCTAGTCAGCCAATCAGTGCCCAGGTTTCTAAATTCTAGATACAAGTGAGCAATGTATTCAGACAAAAATGAATAAAATCGGGAAGTTCCGACTGCTAATAAAGAAAGCTGTGAAGTGACATTGTTGTGGATGTTATACACTCTGTTGTTTTTAAGCAAAATGGCACTCACACCCAAAATGGAGTATGACTGAGAGAATATTTGTGTTCCATGTGGGTTTTCATTTGTACAAATTTTTCTAAATGGAGGTAGTAAAGAAATGAAGCCGAAATCCTGAATAAAAGCTGACATCTGATTGGCTCACACATCCTTCATTTCGATCAGGTCAAAGTTCACTCATGGTTCATCTGACCTTGACAGAGAGGTATCGTATTGGAGTAAAAGATTAGACTTTAACAAGACTGAAATACTCAACACATTTATTGAAGGGTCGCCAACATGGATTTATTGAGGCTTCTGTTGAAAACTTGAAACTTGGTATTACCCTGCAGGTCTTCGGTAGAGCGCCAAAAGAAGTTAAAGAACACCTCAAGGTCATGACAGAATAACCATAGTATTATGTAAGAATCAGGTTTTCTTCAAGTTCTTTAGAGTATTTATGAACCGAAACATGAATATTCATGAGTATCGAAAAATCATAGTTGTGACAAGCTCCAATTGGGGGACATTTAATGTCTTAATGTGAACGAAAACATCACATGGCTGTGTGCCCATTCAAGTTGCCTGAACCAGCGTTCGAAATACCTGCCTGCCCGACCGTCCGAGACGGGTTGATTTCAATTCGGGCTGCCAGATTTTCAAATCCCCCTGTCCGACGGTTGGGTCTTATTTCATAGGTGAAAATATTCTAAATATTTCCCGATGATAAGCATTAATTCACATGTAAAGAAGAATGATAAAATGTAACCAAAAAGAAATCCCGTTAGCTTTTAGACAACCTAACATTTAGCGATGCGCTTATGCTACAAGCAATCAGTTTTCATATTTTTAATTAAATTATCCTGAGAAACATATGATTATAGTGGGCAGGCAGGTTTTGGTCAGGGCTGGCAAGTATTTCAGCTAGCCAGTCCTGTGGTCTGGCTGAATTTTTTGGGAGTTTCATACCCTGCCTGAACCCTCCCATCTCCTCCTGTATTCCTACAACACTGTGTTAGGTTTGTGACCCTTTAACACTTGTGCTGAGTATACACTGCAGTGTCACAAGCAACACATCAAATGTAACATTCATTTCCCCAATTGCTTTATCACAAATACCAAAGACATTCCAGTTTAAGCCACTGGCGTCAAAATTAATCATATTTGACTGCTAATGAATATACTTTTTATCATGATGAACGAGAACATTTATAGGGACAGTACATCAACGGTTCTGTGTTTTTAAATCATACATGAAATGATGTCTATACATATATAGGGACAGTACATCGACAGTTCTGTGTTTTTAAATCGTACATGAAATGATGTCTATACATTTATAGGGACAGTACATCGACGGTTCTGTGTTTTTAAATCGTACATGAAATGATGTCTGTGTGTGACGTCATAAAACCAAAATAGAGCTCTGCACAGTACTGACAAGGCAAGCTAGCCCTGTGCAGAGTAAAATGGCTTCAGTTTTGTTTAAATAGATGCAAACAGGAGAGAAAGCTTTTGTTTGTCTTTCGGATGAGTTACAAAATACCAACTTCCAGCTTGATAATATTAGAAGCCAGTGTTTATCAAGGCCTGGATTACAATATAAATATGCCTCGGTCGTGTGAAGCCAATCACTCTCCTCCCCAGGGTTCCTTGCTGACAGCCAAGTTCCCCGTCACATCGTCACATCTTACACCGACCATTCATTTGTTTTTCATTTATTTCATTTTGGATGAGTGTGCACATGTACATAAACATAAGTCATGAAAAGTTGAACTTCTAATGAGGAAATATCCTAAAACGTGAACAACTCATTTCCATTTGCGTCTTAATCCTCCATGTCCTGTCACGAAGCCCAACGGAGAGCTAGCGATACAGTCACTTTGAAGTGTAAAACTATATTGTCATGCACCTCACCGTCGCAGTTGTAGTAGTATATCTATATACTTATGCAAAACAATATGTATAGCGAAACAAAAGGCTTGCATTAGGTCTGTTTGTTCTTATTTCAGAATAAGTGCACTATTTACAAACAGGAGAAGAGTCTGGTCACCCGATAAGCCTACACCGGTGTGGTCACTGGAGCAGAAACGTCTGGTCACCCGATAAGCCTACACCGGTGTGGTCACTGGAGCAGAAACGTCTGGTCACACGATCAGCCTACACCGGTGTGGTCACTGGAGCAGAAACGTCTGGTCACACGATCAGCCTACACCGGTGTGGTCACTGGAGCAGAAACGTCTGGTCACACGATCAGCCTACACCGGTGTGGTCACTGGAGCAGAAACGTCTGGTCACACGATAAGCCTACACCGGTGTGGTCACTGGAGCAGAAACGGAATAAGGCGAGCGAGGCTGAGTACACTCGGGGGTAAAGCTACTCTTCACAAACAAAGCTTCTTAACGGTCAATGACCTCTCCCTTTAAGAGACAATTCATGAAATATTTGAAGGAATTATTCTATTTTACAGAAATTGACTTTCTTATAAGAAGTAAAATGTCTGAAATTTGTCAATTGGAATATATTATGATGTTTTTCCACTGAACTACTCTCAGCAATGGATTGACTCTAAACGTATCATTAATGCACCCCCGATACACAACAGTTGATAGTGTCATGAAAACAGAGTCATACCAGTTGTTAAACATATGGGGTAAGTCTGCCCTGTTGATGTTTCTGGGTATTTACTTCTTATCATGATCATATTGATGATGCAGCAAAAAATATCGAAAATGATTTTCACGATAAAATTCACCACCATTTTGACTTTTATGCCACTGTTTCAGCAGGTAATCGCAACTGTTTATTCCCCAGCGTTGATGTGTTCCACTGACATTGTGACTACCAGGATGTGGTTTTCATAATGAACTGAGATTATGTTTGCATTGATAACAATCTGAGTTAAGTGAAAACATGATTGACAATTGATCCAGTCATAACAAAAAGTTCACTGGGACTTCACAGTACAAATATACATATGTTTTACACACAAAAACAAACAATAGCACTCAACAAGCAATAACATGCAAGTAATATAAACAGGACTGGACTCCAATAAATACTTCCTAACTCGTTCAAAGCCATTCCATATCTGTATTACAGAACAAATTTTTCTTAACATGTCCTAATTTATGTCTTAAAGCTTAAAAGACCAATTCCTTTCAATACATGATCATTAATGACATATCACATAGTGTTCAACATCATTTGTATTCTTGTGTTGCTTCATGATGATCAATTATATAGTTGCTTGCAATTTCTTTGTAAAGATTAACCCGGGAAGCAATGAGAGTGATGTCCCTTCACATATTGTCCTAGTTTTTCTTGGGTGTTTCCCTGAGAGTGATCTCCCCTTGTTGTGTGCCAATCAGCAGAACTGGATGTACTTTGTGGTGGGTGACTATACCAGGCACATCTTTGAATGTCTGTGGAATAAAACAATGAAATTCTTTGTCAGAATGAGAACTTTGACAGATCGTTGACATTCTTAGGGAGCCTGTGAAAAATCAGTTTGTTGGACATACTGGTGTGGCGTGAAAAAAATTGTTGTGATCAAAATATTGTACAGCTTGAAATATTGTATGGTTTGAAGGAGTGGCACCAAATAAATATACCTCATCTTCCTGAGGCAAGGCAGTTAACTGACTTTAAAAGTCTAGTTTCCACCCTTGCCAAACCAGGCTGCTATTATGGACTTTTATTGTGGCTGGACTAACGAGTCCATAGTCCAAACAAACTCGCATAACGAAATAGACATCCAGTTTGAAACTGTTGTGCAGATTTTGGTCAATTGCAGGATTTGCAAAGCAGGTGTACTGCCAACTAGAAGCCAACAGATATTTTCCCAATTTTTTCAAGTTTTTAATCAGGGTGCTCACATGATTTGATGCACTTCACGATGTAAGACCCATTTTATCCCAATATATATATTGATTATAGATCAGATTGTCTTGACTGGGCGCCACCATTTTCTTTGAAGCAAGTGATATGAGAGCTGGAATCTGATTGGTCAATAGGAGAGAAATAAAACAGACATAACTCGTAATAGCCATTGTTGACTCTATGATCGAGCCCAGAAATTCCAGCCTAGTTCGATAAGGGTGGAAACTGGACTTTCACAGTCAGTTCACTCCCTTGCCATGGGAAGATGAATATACAAATGCCTGCAAATGCTTGGTGGTTACCTTACCACTGATGCAATGCATAGAGCAACCACAAAGATGTTGAATACAATACCAAGCAACCGCACAGCAAAATGGCCATATGTGTTCTGTTTACTACCGCTGTGCCGGCACATAACGGTTACTTACTCATGCCACTGTTGTTACAACCTGTGAGGACCCGGGGTAGAATAGGTCTTCAGCAAGCCATGCTTGCCATAACAGGCGACTATGCTTGTCATAAGAGAGTGAGTGAGTGAGTGAGTGAGTGGGTGGGTGGGTGGGGGGCTTCACACATTGCAACCATGTAGGTTTTTGTAAAACACAATTTCTCTTTTTTTAACAGTCTGAGGGATAATTATTTCTTCAAGAATGTTCTTGGACAATTTTTTTTTTTCGATAAAATCCCAACCCCACCTCCTCCCAAATAGCAAATGGTCGGACTCATACGACCTTCTTCCGTACTTCGATTGACCCGTGATGATCCCGCGTAGAATAGGTCTTCAGCAACCCATGCTTTCCGTAACAGGTGACTATGCTTGTCGTAAAAGGCGACTAACAGGGTCAGGTGGTCAGGCTTGCTGACTTGGTTCATGAATGTCATCATACCCCAATTGTGTAGGTAGATGCTCATGATATCAATCACTGGATTGTCTAGTCCAGACTCGATTATTTACAGACGCCATCATATAACTGGAATATTTCTGTGTGTGGCATTAAACAACAAACCAACAAACAAACAAAAACTGTTGTTACAAGCCTGCTGATCATGTCAAGGCTATATGAAGTGATGGCCCCTAATCATTATTTCAAATAAGAAATCAACATGGACAGATAGGGAGTTTTTATTTATATGCACCTTCAGCAAGTCCAGTGGACTCTGTTTCTGCGCCAATGGTTGATAAGATACTTGTATACTTCAAAAACTAAATTACAACTACCACATCTATTCAAAATAATCCATACGTCAAGCTGAACATTAGCCATAATGACAGGAAGATGAATTCTAAGCGTCAAGCTTATACACCACAACTGAGTGAATATCATTAATGAAACAGAACTTAGCTCACTTCTTCATTCAAAGGGGCGGTCGGGTAGCCTTGTGGTTAAAGCGTTCCCTCATCAAGCTGAAGACGCGGGTTCAGTTCCCGACATGGGTACAATGTGTGAAGCCCATTTCTGGTGTCCCCCGCCGTGATATTGCTAGAATATTGCTGGAAGCGGCGTAAAACCATCTCACTCACTCACTCTTCATTCAAAACTCGGGAGAACCTAGTCAGCTCACTTGCCTGCTAGACAGTCCCTATTATCCTCAATTGTTTTACCAATCAACCAGCTTCATTGGTGTGCCTACCTTTAACAACAGAAGCAGGCATTCGAGTGTAAGACAAGTTTATAAGAATTTTTCTACTTACAATTTCATTTGGCTTGGACTCCCCAAGTGCAAAGCGTTTGTCATCTCTTAGTCGAACTTTGAGATTGTTGACCCGGTCTTCAAACAGCACTTGCATTGTGTATGGCTGCTTTGGGTCCTTATCACTTACTCTCACCAAGAACGTTCCATCCTAGCAGCACATGAAATACATCGGTTATATCACTGTCACTGTTATGTTGTCATAAACTATAGATGCTGGTTTAGATCAATGGTTGACTAGCCCTTGCATGTGTTTGTGATGAATGCCACCAGTGGGGCAGGATATCGTAGAATGGAGTTTTCTTTTCACAAACACCTGGTGACATCACTGATTTTCAGTGATCCATTATTTTTACCACTATTTGCCTTTTAAGCCCAATGGAATCTGTTTCCGTGGATAATTGAGACTAGATATTGTCTGATGCTTTATATGTATTTTCTGATTATGGAGGGGGCATGGGTGGCCCTGTCGTCTAAGGCACCGCGATTCGCTGTGCAGAGTTGCTTCCCTTGGGCACGCCAGAAACCTATGATTGTGGGTTCGAATCCCCATTCGCCCTGATTATGTTTCTAGGTTTGTCAGCACCATACCCTTGCTCATGGGTTTCACCGAAGTGGTAAACGTCTAAGACCTGCATCACTTCAGGCTTTCCTCCCACATTAAGCTGGCACGCCACGATATAACTGGAATATTGTTAAAAGCGGCGTTAAACCCAACTCACTCACTCACTCACTCTGATTATGGAAAGGGTTTTGTTACTTTAGAAAAATACAAAGAAAGAGGTAACTACCAATGTGTCATGTATATCACTTAGGGTACAGAACATAATAGAGTATTTATTAACATAGGACCTCCCGGAAAAAAGCATTGGGTCCAGAAAATACTAGGGGAACTAGCCTCTTGTTTTACATAATGGAGTACTTGGACATGGCAACAGGGGATTTTTTTTTTTTTAAATTTGTTCTAGAAAACACAAGTGAGGGGGGAGGAAATTAGCTCAAGTTTTGCACCAGAACCATTATTGGTTGGACAAGATGCACATCCTGACACTAGATTATTCTGCTTCTTTCATCGACATGGTATTTCTTGAAACAGTCACTGAAAACATTCTGTCACACCCTCCCCCGGCCGGGATTCTAGTTACAATAGGTCCCCAGCAAATGGAGGCTCGGTGAGTTGGTTGGTTACGTTTCTTCACACACCGACAGCATTGAGTCTGGCCCACACTCGAATATTTACAACAGTCATATAACTGGAACATTGCCAAGTGCGGCGAAAACAACAAACAAAACAAAAAAATAGAAGCAAAACTTCAGTTACCTTTCCCACGCCTTTAAGTCTTGCATTCCCATCTGCACGATTTGTCTTCCCATGATACCACTCGTACTTCGACAACGGGTCCTGCAAACAACATGTTTTCATTACAGATGCCATATACCTCAACTGGCACCAATTCTTCATTTCTATAATGTCCTGTATAAGATGCTGTGCTGAGGCCTGGTACAGATGGTGGTCTGCACCCCAGCTTGTAGTACTCTCAACACTCATTGTTATAGGAATCATAGTTTTAGGACTCAGTAAAGAGGATATCTGTCTTTCCTTGTCAAAAGACACGTTTATCTCACGTGACCTGTGACGTTGATATTTATGACAATTAACAGGTAATAACATGAGGTACATTAAAAGCAGTCCCGGCAAAAAGTGTTTCTTTTTCTTTCGCATTAATTATTGATTTTATATTTGGAGACACAAAATACATACTACTGTCATATTTGTCACATTCATTAGTAGGCATTGTCATGTGTATCCTTTTCTTCAGTAGGCATTGTCATGTGTATCCTATTCTTCAGTAGGCATTGTCATGTATATCCTATTCTTCAGTAGGCATTGTCATGTGTATCCTATTCTTCAGTAGGCATTGTCATGTATATCCTATTCTTCAGTAGGCATTGTCATGTGTATCCTATTCTTCAGTAGGCATTGTCATGTGTATCCTATTCTTCAGTAGGCATTGTCATGTGTATCCTATTCTTCAGTAGGCATTGTCATGTGTATCCTATTCTTCAGTAGGCATTGTCATGTGTATCCTATTCTTCAGTAGGCATTGTCATGTATATCCTATTCTTCAGTAGGCATTGTCATGTGTATCCTATTCTTCAGTAGGCATTGTCATGTGTATCCTATTCTTCAGTAGGCATTGTCATGTGTATCCTATTCTTCAGTAGGCATTGTCATGTGTATCCTATTCTTCAGTAGGCATTGTCATATGTATTGCATTCTTCAGTAGGCATTGTCATATGTATCCTATTCTTTAGTAGGCATTGTCATGTTTATTGTATTCTTCACTAAACATTGTCATATGTATCCCAGTCTTCAGAAGGCACGGTGATATATACATATATATTCAGGAGATACTACACATCACAAGACTTACCAGATCTACAGTCTGTGCATCATCATATATTTCTCCATCATCATCATCATCATAACTCGGGATCAGTGAGACGACCTCGACAGTAGGTGTCGGAGGGGTTGGAGGGGTCAGCTGAGAACATATTTTCCAGATGAAATGCTTGCAAAACCATCAGAGTTCATATGACAAGCCAAATCATTTTTATAAACTCCGTTGAAATTTTGATTTCAGAAACCTGGCTTTCTGATACAGTAATTAGTGTGTCTTACGTAGAGTGGATGTCTTGATATATACTCACCACCAAAAGAAACCATACAAACATATAGAGAAATAAATATGTTAAGAAGAGATGTTTCCAATGTGTACCACTTAATGACAAAACTGACAGTCAGTCAAGTGTTACCACACAGTGTCTTTATTCTTATCACGAAATGCTGCATGTGATTCCTGAACTTCACATGCTAATCCTACACGAGACAAATGGTGCATCTCGAGTCATGGAACTATGATGTGCCATGTGATACGTTTATGAGCGTCGGTTCCCACAACATGACAGTATGTTCGTTTGTGTATCGAACCAATTTAATATCTCTTGAATATGAGTAATTCTTCATATATTAACCTGTATGGTAATCGCGTTTCTTTTGGCGTTGAGCATAGTTATCATCAGTCTTACCCTTGAAACATGTGGTAAAAGTTATTAAAGATAAAATAACTACTGATGAAAGTATTCCATGATACGATTCCTGTTATCTCAAATTTAAAGATGTGGTACCTTATTGAAATTTTGAAATACTACTACTACTACTACTACTATTACTAGTAATAATAATAATAATAATAATAATAATAGCCTTGGGCTTTTATAAGTTCTTTGAGAGGCATGATAAGCTGGAGGACTAAGTAGGGATAAGATATATGGATGAACGACTTCTTTACAGGACTAAACCCAAAAAACTACTAAAATCTGTATTGTTATCCAAAAAAGAACATTTTGTTACATTTGACCACTTTCTAAAAGGCATCGTGTGCTCATAGTATGGCCGCCAGCATATAAACAAGTCTGGACCAGGCAAACCAGTGACTGAAAGCATGAGCAACAACTCAGGCCATCAGGGCACAATGACACGCAATCAGCCAAATCACAGCCCTGACCACTTAACAACTTTCAGTGGGCTCTAACAACAAGCATTGGTTACTAGAGACCTACTGTGCCTGAATACACAATACATAAACCATATTGAACCATCAGTTTGAAATAACAGGAATCAGTTCTCAAAATATTACATTTACTTGTTAACAGATTCATAAGGATTTAATAAATAAACAACAAATACCGTATTTCACTTACTAAGCACTGATCCCTTAAGCACCCAATATTTTGAAAAAGAAAAAAACAAACAAAAAAAGGTAATACATAGCAAAAAAAATCAGAAAATCAGAAAATCAAAAAACATCTATTCCTTTCGGAATACCTGAGGTAAAATTACTTTTTCATTATTTGGGAAATAAATATTTTTGATAAAAAATACCAGCCTTTGAATATTATATGGTCCCTTATGTGCCGAGTGCTTAATATATGGAATACAGTAAATACGTTTAAAGAGAAAAGCAACTAAACAGTTTGCATTAGAAGTATACACAAGCAATATAGAGTTGTGAAGCCATGCAGGATGTATTGAAGCCATCACCACATTATACATGTACGGGTTAGTCACCATCAGCCAGGGAGCGGGAGACAGGTTGAATGTAGCAATCACCTCCCACAAACAACAGCCCACTCTCATGCTTAATGAACTAACATTACCTGTTAAGCTAAAACGTACTTATTCCATGCTGCAGTAATGATAAACATATTTGGATCAACACGCAGGGTCTCGAAGTTCCTTTGTATTTTAGTGACATTCTTAAATTGCAATGGGACCGTTAAAATATGTTCCTGGCGCCTGAAGGGCATATCTAGAAATGCTATTTGTTAAGCGCATTACCTTGTGACAATGTTTCTATGAAACCACAAATAAACAGGACACATGGAAAGATAACATGTGAACACGCAAATGATGCAGAAACTAAATTTGAATATTTCGAAATGAAAACGGTATCATCATGATTATCAATCTCAATGAAAAGGGAAGGGGACAAATTTCTAGCCTTGGTGAAGTGACAGTCACTGAGTTGACAATATAGAGACAATTTATGGACAACTACTTTTTTATTGAAGGTCTTGCTTTACAACGGTATAAGGATCCATACCGAAATGCGCCTTTACAGTAAATAAAGATGTTATCCATAAATTGTCTCTATTTTGTCATCTGTCAACTTCTAAGTAATGCCTAAACAATTCATGCACTGAGTTCAACAACAGAAGAAAGCTATTATTGTAGAGGAATCCTGAACCCTAGAGGGCACCCTTAAACATCTCCTTGAGTGGCCTGTGGTACACTTGACAAAACATACATTCCTATCTCTGTTATGTTTCATAAAAAGATAATTAGGGATACTTTTCCACTGGTCTCTAAGTTATATGACAATATTAATTCAAAATTTGAATCATGAGGTTCCTGAATATGTTGAAACAGACATTTTTCTCATTAAAATTTGATCTTTCACTCCGATAAAAGATCTCTCTGCTGAAAATCTGAACACTCCAAGCCTTGATTTGGTGGATTGTACTCAGATTCTGCAAACAGTGATACTTGTCTGTCATGGATGTTTGTGGCGTTTATCAATCCATTTCTGGTATCATTTCACTCAACACTGAATATCTTACTAACAGCAATTTTCATAAATATTGAAAAAAGTGCTGCAGAAAAATGCCAAAAACTATTGTATTTAACACTGTTGAGAAACATCTCATACTCAATAAACACATGATATCTTTCTCCTAACTAAATGGAATACTATATACCTAACAACTATCCAGAAGTGTGGGAACGACGTGAACCACTTTGGCAAAAACTTTTCTTGAACATTTTGCAGGAAACAAGCTCAAGTTATCAGCAGAAATTTTCAACAAGTATGTCATGAAGTCTACGTAAGGAAAATACACCCGTTACAGGGATCTCACCTTTCGAGTCGGTGAAGTAGGTTTAATCTTTAATAAAAAAAAAATATATCCAATATAGACTATTTTCCCAAAGAAATAGGAGAATCCTTGGATTCATATGAAAGATGACATGTAAGTGAGAGAGTGAGTGAGTGAGTTGCGTTTAACACCGTTATGAACAGTACTCAAGTTATATCACAGTGTGTCAGCCTAAAAATAATAGAAGGAAAGCCCGAAGTGATGCAAGTCGCCAACATTTAACACTTTGGTGAAACCCACGAGCACGGGTATGGTGCTGACAAACCTAGAAACATAATCGGGGCGAACCAGTATTCGAACCCACAATCATAGGCTTCTGGCGTGCCCAAGGGACGCAACTCTGCACAGCGAATTGCAGCGCCTGAGACAACTGGGTCACCTGTGCCCCTGACATATAAGAATGTTGTGATTGTTATTGAATAAGTAATAATTAATCTGTTTTAATCAGCAAAAAAATAAAAAGTGTTAATAATGTGAAAAAGATTTTAATACCAAAGAAGTGCACTTTGTTACTAGTAATTAACACAGTATTAGCTTGGTAAAGTTTATCAAATGTCAAAATATCACGTCTATTTCACATATTGGTCATACCGGTTGTTTTTCCTCAGGGGTCACTTGCTCAGGAGGTCGAGGGGGGAGGGGGGGTCCACTACCATTTTGGGATTCAACCTTTTCTTCCTTAATCTTTTCTTCCTTATTTGAAGATCCTTTAGTAGGTTTTAACTTAGATTTGAGCTCTGAAATTGATTAATTTCTGTCCATCATGTGTGAAAACAATGTCAATATTGCTTGGAATACCGTATTCGACGTAATAAGCGCCCCGTTCTAATAAGCGCCCACGGCGATATTTGCTAATATACTGGCAAATGAACAATCCAAATTGGCACCCCTTCTGATTGATCAATGTACACAAGACTTATGTTTTCGCGAATAATACGCATTCGTGTGTTATATGCACCCTTAATTATGGGCAATAGAATTCTGGAAAAATATATCTGTCTTACATAAACATTTCAGGCTGTCAGCATAAACCGCGATATTTATCTTTCAACTTTTTTTTCACCAAAATAATGTTCTAATACGAACCCCCTATTTCTAATTTTGAGAGCGCCCTGGGCGCTTATTACGTCGAATACGGTATCTACCAATATAAAACATGTTTCCGCATAAGTTGCAACAAGTCTGAAATAGACATCAATCTGCAAACATGCATGAGAAACACACAAAGCAACAACTTGTCATCAACATGCAAGGGTTGGGAGGAGCTGAAACAAACAAGAGGTCAAACACGTTGGTTGGGGTTTAAAAGCTGAGGAGGTTGAACGTACGGAATGGCTTACAAGGCAGGGGGTGAAAGCTCACGATTGATGGATTCCAATTTCCAACGTAACTAGACCAAACCATATTCAAACCCTTGCAATATTTCTAGCAAAAACATCAAATAGCTGCAGAAATTTCTCTTTTGTAATGAGTTTCTAATATTTGCCTTTTTTACCACAATTGATAAAAAAATAGATTAATTCAATTTATTTTATTGTAAATGAGTGGTTTTTTCATGCTAAAATGTCCAGTTAGTTTCAGAAAGGAATTCTTTTTTTAAATATTTTTATCTTAATTTCACTTTATGTTAAAAGTCTTAAATTGATGGAACAAAAGGATTTATTTTTGTCTAAAAGGTTACAGTGTAACATTTGAGGAAAAAGAGCATTACTTTTATCTGGATTCTACGTGATATGAAACAAATACATTTATTACGCGGTATTGTGTGAATTGAAACAAAAGAACCTTTCCAGCACTGTTCTCAGTTAAAAATTGATTGCAATGAATAATCCATTTCTAGATATGAAAAAATATCCCAGTGCACCAAGATCCTGGAACTAGTGTGTATTAGAGAGATTTATAATCTAACAATTTATCCTAATAATGAGACAAAAAGTCACTCTAAATTCACGGCAGAGGGGCAAGGACTATGGGCTACTCCAACAAAAAAGTTTTGTTTATTTGTTTGTTTGTTTATTTGTTTACTGCCACACTCAGCAACATTTCCGATAAATGAGGGCAGTCTGTAAATTATCAAGTCTGGGCCACACAATCCACTGACTGATATCACGAGCATCTACACAGTCGGGATATGTTGACATGCATTAACTGAGTCAGCAAGCCTAACCACCCAATCCCGTTAGTAGGTAGCTTAAGATCAATGCTAAACTGGACCTTCACAGGTCAAACTTCCAGTTGGGGTGTTCTCAATCTTTTACAGAGAGTAAAAAATCTTATTGTAATGACTGTGTTTTCACAAACTGTATGTTTATCAAAGAAAGACAGTATCTTAAATATTAACAATTAAAATACTAAGTGTTTAAATTTGGAACTATCGACACTTTCTTTGCAACATAATTTGATTTATTTCCCTCTCAAGTTTCAACTTGACATTTGTATTTGTTACCTAATGCATTGTTAATACTTTCTAAAGTGTTCTCATGTCATGTGATACACAGGTGCAAGTTGTTGTTAGTTTAAGCAATAACATGCCCATTGTCCATCAGGAGTCATTCATACAGAGTTATCTCCCTTTGACTGTTTTAACTGAAACAGGGAATTTGAATAACACAGAAAAGACAACACAATTATTTGTCATTATATCCTCTAAATTCATTGATTTTATCATCCATACAAGTTCTGTAGGAATTTTCATTCTCATTCAACATGATTCCTTTTCTCTCAAAAAGTATGTTACTTTAAAACAGTATTCAATTTCCCCAAGACTAAGGGAGATAACTTAAAGGGGGATAACTCATGTCAACACATTCAACTCAAACCTTTGGAAGAGTGACAGTCTTCACCCCACTTTCTTGTTTGTCTTTCATTTTAGAGGGTGGTTTTGGTTTGGATGCAATATCTGGCTTCGAATTCATATCGCTAAGCACTGCCTTAACGCCTCCAAATCTACTGCTAATGCTGGAAACAGAAGAGCTTTGCTCTTCTTTTTTCACATTAGGTAGTTTGGGAATTTCAGGTTTTGGTTTGACTGGTTTTAATACAGCGTTTAGACTGTTGTTATTATTAGAATCCTCTGATCTGCTCCCATCTGAAATGGACACCATGTACATTTCATGAAATATACATGTTTATGAAACACATGACAAAAGTGATCTGAAAGGAAATAGCCTAAATAATTAATAAACACTGCAACATGTTGTGTTATGATATCCTGTCAACTGAACTGACAACTTCAGAAGTATTTGTGTTAGCGCTGGGCGTGCAACTCGGGGCCTCGGGTCAGGTTGGTCCTGAGTAGTACCGACCACCTCCGTGGTCTAATGGTAGAGCGTCCGCCCGGAGAGTGGAAGGTCCGGGGTTCGATCCCCGGCCGCGTCATACCAAAAGACGTTAAAAGATGGTACTTGTTGTTACCCTGTCTGGCGCTCGGCATTAAGGGGCTAAAACAAGGACTGGTCGGCTCGGAGTCAGTATACTGTGTCTGAGTGGGGTATTCATGTTAAACTGCGGCATGGTATCTCAGTGGGCTAGCACTATAAATCGGGATCAGTCCAGACTAGTACAAGCAGCCACACAAACACACACACACGTACATGCACGTCGCTATATATAAGTGCAATAATCTTGGACGCGACGTTAAACCCCATTCCACCACCACCTGAGTAGTACCCACAGAAATACCCAGACCCTGGTAGTTAGTCATGTGATATATTGTCTAATGACAGTAACAATGAAACTCCATGATTACCTACCTAGGGCTGGGACGAGTCCAAATTTACTACCTGGGTACCCATCCCCCCATTACCCGACCCTAACCCGGTACCCACTGTAGGTCTCAAAAGATAGGTACAAATGTCGCATTGGGAAACGTGTGACTGTACTGTCAAAATGTATTTAGATACACGTATAACCGATCAGCTCATGCATACACTGAAGTTGACTGAAGTTTTATCTATATTCAAACATATCAACTCAGAAGGAATGTGTGCAGAAAGAGATGTGAACATTTGTCACTTATAGTGGAACCATAGAGTTCTAGATAACTTTTGCCATTAAACAATATAATCATGTGACTAACCACGGGTCCGGGTTGTCCTGTGGGTACCGGGGTCGTACTCAGTACCCAACCGACCCAAGTAGCGGAGTTACCCGTCCCAGCCCTAATGATCACACTACAAGTCCCAACTGTTCACATTTCGTTCAGACTGCACGCGTCCCTTCTGACTTTTGTGTATTTGAGCTCTCTCAACTTCAGTGTGTGCATGATCAGATCATTTTACACCCGTGTTATAAGAGTAAATAGCTTTTGCCAGGCCATCAGGGTAACAAGCAATTACAAATAGGTGACCCCATCGCCCTTCCGACAAGACCTTCATCATTTGTACTGAACAAATAGGTGACACCATCGCCCTTCCGACAAGACCTTCATCATTTGTACTGAACAAATAGGTGACACCATCGCCCTTCCGACAAGACCTTCATCATTTGTACTGAACAAATAGGTGACCCCATCGCCCTTCTGACAAGACCTTCATCATTTGTACTGAACAAATAGGTGACATACCCCATCGCCCTTCTGACAAGACCTTCATCATTTGTACTGAACAAATAGGTGACACCATCGCCCTTCCGACAAGACCTTCATCATTTGTACTGAACAAATAGGTGACGTACCCCATCGCCCTTCTGACAAGACCTTCATCATTTGTACTGAACAAATAGGTGACCCCATCGCCCTTCCGACAAGACCTTCATCATTTGTACTGAACAAATAGGTGACGTACCCCATCGCCCTTCTGACAAGACCTTCATCATTTGTACTGAACAAATAGGTGACCCCATCGCCCTTCCGACAAGACCTTCATCATTTGTACTGAACAAATAGGTGACCCCATCGCCCTTCTGACAAGACCTTCATCATTTGTACTTAACAAATAGGTAACCTGTACCCCATTTTTCCTTTTTCATCAAAAGTGCATAAAATGTTTGACATGGTGGATGGTCATTGAGAATTTTACACTACATTTTACACAGCTTTTACTCCCGAATACTTTAATATATGAAAATGATAAGAAATATAGACAAAGAATTTCTACTTATCCTCTTAATGAAGTTGATTAAATTTTGTTTTTCAAAACATGACAAATCTGGTCTTGTATGTTGCTAAATACCACCCGTGGGAATATTGCAGCTTAATAATGACAGCTTGTGGTAACTGAATGTGGTACAGATAACCAGTGTAAACCAGTGATTGATGTCATCAGCAACATCCCAAGCCATCAGGTTTACGATGACACAATAAACAAGGTCACTGTGCCTGACCAACCAATTCACTGAACCGCCTCTTACAACAAGCACTGATTGATTCTGACACAAAGTCTCCACAGAGATCTGGCCAATCTAGTAATAAACAAGGTCACTGAGCCCCACTCAATTCACTGAACCGCCTCTTACAACAAGCACTGATTGATTCTGACACAAAGTCTCCACAGAGATCTGGCCAATCTAGTAATAAACAAGGTCACTGAGCCCCACTCAATTCACTGAACCGCCTCTTACAACAAGCACTGATTGATTCTGACACAAAGTCTCCACAGAGATCTGGCCAATCTAGTAATAAACAAGGTCACTGAACCTGACCACTCAATTCACTGAACCGCCTCTTACAACAAGCACTGATTGATTCTGACACAAAGTCTCCACAGAGATCTGGCCAATCTAGTAATAAACAAGGTCACTGAACCTGACCACTCAATTCACTGAACCGCCTCTTACAACAAGCACTGATTGATTCTGACACAGTCTCCACAGAGATCTGGCCAATCTAGTAATAATATTCCTAGCATCAATAATGACGTTCATATCTGTGCCATCACCTAATTCAGTCAGTAAAAGCTCACCTGCAAGTTTTTTATCTTTTGACTTTTCATCTTTGTTTTTCTCATTTTTCGTGTCTTTGTTGTCCGCCGTCTTATCATCCGAGATCCTCCGCAGCTTTCCAAGAGCACCCTGGATGGCAGACAGACCAATCTGGGGCACGGACGAAGAACTGGCAGGTGCTTTCTTCTCCTTCTCCTTCCTCTGTGGGGTCGGGGGCGGCTTGGTCACCTTGGGCCGGTTCATGCTTGGCAGAGGGGGAGGAGGTGGCGCACCTGAAGCCCACCAATGTCACGTTGAATCAGTGACTGAATTACTCACTTGCATCCAGGAAATTCTTAGGCCCCAATTTTGATATTATATTTACTATACGCCTGTTACGATATGTATCTCGAGTTCAACCTGAGTGTGTCAAAGTCTAGTGAGGGATCTGGTGTTGATCAGTACTGGACTGAAACATGGCTTAGCTGTCTAGTAAAGGATCTGGTGTTGATCAGTACTGGACTGAAACATGGCTTAGCTGTCTAGTAAAGGATCTGGTGTTGATCAGTACTGGACTGAAACATGGCTTAGCTGTCTAGTGAGGGATCTGGTGTTGATCAGTACTGGACTGAAACATGGCTTAGCTGTCTAGTGAAGGATCTGGTGTTGATCAGTACTGGACTGAAACATGGCTTAGCTGTCTAGTAAAGGATCTGGTGTTGATCAGTACTGGACTGAAACATGGCTTAGCTGTCTACCGTATTTTCTTGAGTATAGTGCGCACTTTTTTTCGAAAAAACACAGCTGTGTAGAAGGGGGTGCGCATTATACACGAATTATGAGTTTGGATGTTTTTTTCCCCCCATGGAAAGACATTACCGTGAGCACGAAACACCGGGAATACCATGTCAACAAATCCATACTGAAGTACGCAAAATAATTATGTAATTACACTGTCTGGCTATAAAAAGAGTTCTTTGTATATCTGGACTAATGTTTGTAACTTATTTCATTGATTTTATTCAAAATTCCTTATAATATTGTTTTTATTAATTTCGGCAAAATCGTGTGTGAAGCGATCGGAAGATCGCACAACTCATCGTTATTACCAGCAACCACGGTCAGAATACCGCTATTGACACCTTGAAACAAACTTTAGTTGACAGAGAATGGATACATATATCATAAATGACATACTTTGACTCGTTAAAAGTCATATTTGTTTTTGTTTGACGATTCTATGTCAACATGAAATTCTCGCGATCACGTGATCACGTGCGCGTGAGCCTTGACGGTGACTGGTCAGACATGCTCCATGTAAAAAATAATACCCGGGAATAGCGGTCAGCTGCTTCGCTTAGGGTTATTATTATTTTAAATATGTTTAGTAAAGGTTGCATATAATTAAGAAAATAATGGAATATATTATTCCTGATAAATAAAATAGTTTCAGATACAATTGTTGCCGATCCTTGCATTAAAAATCTTATAAAGTTATATCATTGGGTGTGTCTTGACCGAATCACCGGTCGATTCGAAGAAAACGTGTGTACAGCTGATTGCTGTTTCCAGCTTAGTTTACGAGAAAATACACAGGGTAATCTTAATCCCTAAATATAAAACAATGCCTAGCAGAACAATAAATACTATTTAAACGGTAAATAACATGTCTGGTGATTTTTTATCTCAAATTTCGAATTTGTACTGACGAAGTTTCTCAGCACCCATTCGTTTGCCGGACTTCGCTGAAAGGGTACGGTGTAAAAAAATTCTGCGCATAATATTCAAATTTCTTTTTTTCCAAAATATTGAGCCCGCTAGAGGGGGGTGCGCATTATACATGGGTGCGCACTATACTCAAGAAAATACGGTAGTAAAGGATCTGGTGTTGATCAGTACTGAACTGAAACATGCCTTAGCCATCTAGTAAAGGATCTGGTGTTGATCAGTACTGGACTGAAACATGGCTTAGCTGTCTAGTAAAGGATCTGGTGTTGATCAGTACAGGACTGAAACATGGCTTAGCTGTCTAGTAAAGGATCTCGTGTTGATCAGTACTGGACTGAAACATGGCTTAGCTGTCTAGTAAGGGATCTGGCTTAACAAAGGGGATAGCTGGATGTTTCTACTCCATAAAAGTGAAAGATGGCGAGGTTACCAGTGGATATGGACCTGGGCAAGTCGGATAGGTAGCACCCCGGAAAAGTCAAACCATTTCTCTGGTTCCCAGAAGTGGGAGAGCACAGGGTTTTGAAGTATAATCATGATACTCACCGACATCTTCTTCTTGGTACAAATCCTGTAAAATATGAAATCAGTTTTAGTCTGTCTTTGTCACACAAAATAACAAACATGGTCCCCGACAGTACCGATATGAAACAAAATATATAGATCTACCTTTGTGGATCATAGTGATGAAAAAAACATATAGGTTCTATCATCGTGGATCCTTAACATTAACAAAATACATAGCTCTCACATTGTGGCTCATTATGACAAATGAAACATCATGGATCATTATGATAAACAAAATCTACAGCTTGTACCATTGTGGATCTTTATCATATATAACCTGCCAGATCTTCAAGGGTCCTAAGTACCCTGCGCACTTATTATGGCTACTACGGTAAGTTGAAGGAAACTGTCTTACCTGGTCAATGTCATCTGGACCATCATAGATATCATCTGGATCTGGAAGAAAACGAAGGTTTGCATTGGTACACTGACAACGTCCACATGGTCCAGGAAACAGATTACACCTGAGCCTAAAGGTGATATTGATGAGGGTACTCAACACTCACACTGTAGGAACAGTTACCATGGAGAATCATAACCGTAAAGTTATTGGGCAGCAGCGAACATCATGCTGATCTGTTGCAGTGTGAACTTTGTGGAACATAGAGCTGGTAATCACTTTGCCTTTTTGTCAACAAAAACTCTTTGCAGTTGCAGTGAAGATGTTGTACTTGTGTGGCTTGTGTAAGAGGAGAAGGATACATGTCTAGCAGGTCAATCAGGTCAAAGAGGTGAATCGTGTCAATCATGTCAATCCTGTCAAGCAGGTCAATCAGGTCAGTCATGTCAATCATGTCAAGCAGGTCAAACAGGTCAAATAGGTCAGTCCTGTCAATCATGTCAATCATGTCAAACAGGTCAATCATGTCAAACAGGTCAGTCATGTCAATCATGTCAAGTAGGTCAGTCATGTCAATCAGGTCAATCAGGTCAGTCATGTCAATCATGTCAAGCAGGTCAAACAGGTCAGTCCTGTCAATCATGTCAAGCAGGTCAAACAGGTCAGTCATGTCAATCATGTCAGTCATGTCAATCAGGTCAGTCCTGTCAGCACTCCACTGATTGAAAACAAACCATATTTATGTATAGAAATGTAAAACAGCTCGATTTTCAGCCAGCCTACTTGTAGTGGAAGAGAAAAGTATTAAAAAAATCTGAATCGCTTTTCTTTTTTCGTTTTCCACCAACTGACAGGTATTAATTATTCTTGTAAAACATCTGTAAAGCAAGTTAAAAAAAGGGAGGCCTACATGTAAAAGTGTCAATTGTAACCAAAAAAAAGAAAAGGGCCATTGGTATAATCAGAAGTAGACATCAAAATGACCTTACCTTCAATTGCTTGAGGAGGGGGAGTATCCTGAAACAAAAAGATATCTGTAGACATTTTTCTTCCTGGTAATCTCTTGGCAATCTCTTAGCATCATCTTCCTCCTCATCAATACCTCTCACCGTATGGATTCATAAGGACAGACTGGGACTATCCTCAGTTCAATGTTCATGATTGGACTGTCACTCTGAAGCTGATGCATCGATGGTCAACAAGGTTTTAAAAGTTTAAAACTCTGAGACTTGTTGAGGAATTTTAAACTCTTGTGGACGAGTATTCATATATTTCTTATCAAAGACATGAGGGTGAGATTCTAACATCCTTCTTCCAAGTTTTTCAGTTTGTAAACAGTAAAAAACGTTTTCTCGAGCACTGTGAGTGAATATTGTTTTTTGCCGCTTTTAACAATATTCCACTCATATCACAGCGGGGGACAACAGAAATTGGTTTCACACATTGTACCCATGTGAGGAATCGAACCCGGGTCTTTGGTGTGACAAGTGAACACTTTAACCACTAGGATAACCAACCATCCCGTCTTTAGTGTAAAAGTACAGCTATCCGTCTTCAGAGACAGATTAGTGACATCATTCGATTGTGACATCATGGTAACTGATGACGTTACAATGGTCTGCAAAGCATTGTGATACAGTTTCACTATAGTGATACCTCCTACTAGATATTGCTTCATCTCACCCAAGCAATATCTCCTGTGGAAGCCAGTTTGAGATGAGAATTCTAAATATTACTCATTGTCATTTTCAGAAAGAAAATACATGAAATGTCAACCCTACAAAGAAACTGCATGACATCAGCTTATTGTTCAGATGACCTAGCCTGTTGTCCAAGTGTGACATCATAAACAATGGATGACATCCTATTGTATTGCTCATAACAATGAAGCATCAATAATCTATAAAATGCAAACTTGCAAATAACGGAAAGTAATTGGACTTCATTGTTTAACCCTTATGTGGTTATGTTTGTTGTTTAACCCTGTAATCTGTAAATAATCAAGCCTGGACCAGACAATCCAATGACTGATATTGTGAACAGCAACACACACTCAAATAAGTCACCGAACCAGACCACCTGATGTACTAAGTCACCTACAGTAAACTACGGTTATAACAAACTCAAAGGGACTACTAATTTTAGTTCGTTATAACCGTAGTTTGTTATAAGCATATATACAGCATAACTACAGCATATAGTCGGGACTAAAAAGTTAGTTCGTTATATCCGTTAGTTCGTTATAAGCGTGTTCGTTATAACCGTAGTTTACTGTAATAAGTTTGTTTGTTTGTTGCTTAATGCCGTACACAGCAATATTCCAGTTATATGACAGCGGTCTGTATAGAATCGAGTCAGGACAAGACAATCCAGTGATTGGCATCAATCCATGCAATTGGGATACGATGACATGCACCAACCAAGTCATCAAGCCTGACCACCCGATCCCGTTAGTCTCCTCTTAAGACAAGCAAAGTCGCCTTTTATAGCAAGCATGGGTTGCTGAAGACATAGTCTGACCGGGATCTTCAAGGCTTTTGCCTCATAAGACAATAGCAGGTTGATGGGAATAATTCTAACCCATTTAACCCAATTTCTTACCCTTATGATTGATACAATGAGTGCCTGAATGGTAGTAACTACAGCATACCTTCAGGGAAGCAGCACTCACCTCATGTTTTGTCCCCCGAGGGGGTGGCGGCAAGGGCTGTGATCCTCGTCTGTTCCCCATTGGAGGGAGGGGTGGTGCTTTACTCCCATGTGTCTTGGGGAAGTTAGTGGGAGGAGGCGGGGGGGGGTCATTGTCTTCATCAGGGTCCTGAATGATGTAAGTCAATCTTCATCAACTGTCATTGTGCGCATACCGGTAGTTTATACTGCTAGGATGTATGTGCATGTGTTTTTGAACACCACACTCGGCACTATTGCAGCCATTTGACATCTACCTGGAACTCATCGAGTCTGGACGAGACAATCCAGTGATTGAAATTATCACCAAAAATCCACATTATTGGAGTACGATGACAAGTAATCAACAAAATCACCGAAGCTGACCACCTATAGTATAGGTTGCTGGAAACCAAGTCTAACCTAGAATCACCACAGTGATGTGTGTACCAGTTGGTTTGTTAACCAAGTCTACAAGCAATATTACAGCTATATCACCAGGGACTGCACAAAACAGTCAGCAATATTACAGCTGTATCACCAGGGACTGCACAAAACAGTCAGCAATATTACAGCTATATCAACAGGGACTGCACAAAACAGTCAGCAATATTACAGCTGTATCACCAGGGACTGCACAAAACAGTCAGCAATATTACAGCTGTATCACCAGGGACTGCACAAAACAGTCAGCAATATTACAGCTGTATCACCAGGGACTGCACAAAACAGTCAGCAATATTACAGCTTTATCACCAGGGACTGCACAAAACAGTCAGCAATATTACAGCTATATCACCAGGGACTGCACAAAACAGTCAGCAATATTACAGCTATATCACCAGGGACTGCACAAAACAGTCAGCAATATTACAGCTATATCACCAGGGACTGCACAAAACAGTCAGCAATATTACAGCTGTATCAACAGGGGCTGCACAAAACAGTCAGCAATATTACAGCTGTATCACCAGGGACTGCATAAAACATTCGGCAATATTACAGCTGTATCACCAGGGACTGCATAAAACAGTCAGCAATATTACAGCTGTATCACCAGGGACTGCACAAAACAGTCAGCAATATTACAGCTGTATCACAACATGCACAAGGGACTGCATAAAACAGTCAGCAATATTACAGCTATATCACCAGGGACTGCACAAAACAGTCAGCAACATTACATCTATATCACCAGGGACTGCAAGAAACAGTCAACAATATTACAGCTATATCACCAGGGACTTACAAAACAGTCAGCAATATTACAGCTATATCACCAGGGACTTAGAAAACAGTCAGCAATATTACAGCCATATCACCAGGGACTGCACCCAACAGTCCACAATATTATCACAGTGTTGTTTATTCCAAACAAGCATGTAGTAGCCTATGTAGAACAAAGAATGTCTCACCGCATAAACCTCATCGGTTGCTACTTCTTCAAACTCATCATAAATCTGAAAATAGAAACATATTCCCTGGTGTACTGCATGCAATGACTAACAGGACAGCTAGCCACATACGAACATGCTAAGTGTGGCAATCAGGCAAGGGAAGCTCTTGTGTCTGTGTTTATTTGAAGGGTCAATTTCTATTACTCTGTGTTAGAATTCATAAAGCATTTCAGACCTGTTTTAATAATCACTGACTAAAAAAACATTCCAGTTTAGGGTTTTATATGTTACCACTGAGAGTGATACTGCTACTGCAAGCAACATTTGGCTCTGTTACCACTGAAATACTTTCAAAACAATAACACTTCTGTTACATTTCACAAAAGGACGAAGAACAAACTGAAAAATATTCATCCTGCTAATAAAACTTTTGTACAAAAATAACTTTTTTTCATTTTGACTACAAACACAGGTTTTCAACCAACTAATGATAAAAAGGTCATGGTGTTGCCATGTTCCATATGAAGAGGAATGCATTGCCTCAATGGCCACACACAACCTAGCTATACCTCTCCCTGATCCTCTTGCTTGGACGGGTTGTATGGATTAATTTCTGGAGGATGTTCCATTTCAAATTCATCATAAAGATCCTGTGATTCCTGAAAGTATATGTCTCACATAAGATTCCTTCATTTGACAAAGAACTCAAGTCCCAACAAGACAAGTTTGAGAAAAAGAAATTCTGTTGACGTCCTATTGTTTGAGTTCGTAACAAGGAATAACTGGGCCATTAATTCAACCATGCGTGACCTTCAACTTGATATTCCCAATGAGTCAGCATGTGTATGAAAAGTTTCCTGCAGGGTCAATACACACTTGCATGAAAAGTTTCCTTTTCAAATCGCTGTGCAGAGTTGCGTCCCTTTGGCATGCCAGAAACCTATGATTGTGGGTTCGAATCCCGGTTCACCCCAATTATGTTTCTAGGTTTGTCAGCACCATACCTGTGCTTGTGGGTTTCACCGAAGTGATAAACATCTCAAACCTGCATCACATCGGGCTTTCCTCCGACATTAAGCTGATACGCCGCGATATAACTGGAACACTGTTAAAAGCGGCGTTAAACCCAACTCACTCACTCACTCGCTTACTCCTTTTCAAATGAAAACTGAACCATGTGGTAAAAATTTACTTGACAACTGACTGAAATCATGAGCACCTATCCATCTTTGTGTGAGTGAGTGAGTGAGTGAATCTGGTTTTACGCCGCTTTTAGCAACATTCCAGCAGTATCAAGGCAGTGGACACCAGAAATGGGCTTCACACATTGTACCCATGTCGGGAATCAAACCCGTGTCTTCGGTGTGACGAGCGAACATTGTAACCAGTAGGCTACCCCACCGTCCTTGAATTAGGAGGAATAATGGGGACACAATGGGGATCGATTATCATATTTCTGCAAGCAATTTTAGAGACACCACACATATTATCTGGTATTACACATACCACATACCTGCTGCATATCAAATTTAATAATTTAATTTAATAATTTAATAATTGAGTAATTGGCAAAAATGACACTTTAAACATGTCTGCCATGGCTTCCATTTTAATGATTGAGTCTGAACTCTGTGAGCATTATTAGAGACACAAAAGCAGGGACGATAAAGTTTCAGTTTCACAGGCCTTGCAGGTTCAGAGGAGATAGCAGCTGATGACAGACAGACTGACAACACACCCTACGATGAGCCTACTTGACAGGTGAGCTAAAAATGTTCATTGCTGAACAGGTAACCGATGGATGAGCTGCAAGCTGGTCTGAAAGTGATTCAGAGTTACACAGCCACAGCTTGTCATTATAGTGACTGTGGCTGCTGGGCCTAGGTCTGTGGGTGGGAAATATGTAACTGGGGATGGGTTGACTGAACTGAATAGTTAGTACTGAACCCAGGTTCTCAATCTTAAGGAAGGATGTGTCCAAGTTCAGGGTCCACTTGCATAAAGCGATCTTAGCGCTACAACTATTGTAATCCTATGTTTAAGAATGGGAGTTACGATCATCTTAGCGCTAAGATCGCTTTGTGCAAGTGGCCCAGGACTGGACTTACTTTCAAGATAGGGTTTGTCCATATTCAGAATTGGACCAGATAGGATTTATCCCAGTTCAAGAATGGGCCGACATTCAAGATAAGAGGGTACATACACATACACAACCAGATCACATGCTGCTGAAATGCTTCAGGAGATTGGTCGACATCGACAACTAGCACCATACAGTAAAAAGTATGGTACTCAGTCCTCAAGAAACTATGTACTTGTTAGGTTTTCCTAACCCATTGACAAATGGGTCGTATTCCTACCAGGGTAAGGGCATCTTCTGTATCAATCCATTCTACCATGACAACTAATAATCTTGCATCTTGTTTTGCTTGCTCCTACCAAATCCCTGTTCGACTATCATGATCCAAGCACCATTAATGAATATTTATGTGAAGGGCACACGCTGATAGGGACACTCTCCATCAATTACCATCAAAATGTACCCTTGGTACAAAACAATATATTGAGTTGTACCCTGATTTTTGTTACCATTTCGTTTTGAACCCAGACCGAATCAGTGTACACCGATTTCTGTTTTTATTTCGCAGCCCGAGATGTTTACAATAGTACCCACTTTAAGGGGAGATAACTGTTTTATTTTATCCCAAGTCCCTTTGTACTGAAATCATCTCAGAAAAACGTAGGAATTCTACATAAATACACAAAGTTATGCTTGGAGAATTCTGGTGGTAGCGGGAACGGCCATGTTGAATGACATAAAGAAATCATATTGGCATAACTGCCCAGCTCCACTAAGCGCAATCTGACCAACTTTTAGACCAATCTGTGAGTCTGAAGATTTACATTACAGCCGTATTTTCTTGTGATTATAAATGGTTTAGTGTTAGTCTCATTGAGGTTCGAACTGAGTTCGATCTCTATCGCTTGATCTCCAACTCTATTTAACTTGTATGTATGATGTTAATAAGAGCCCACCCTTACTTTCCCTTTGCCAATTTTCTAAGCACACAGGGGCCTTATTACAACGTTTATGGTACTCACATTACAGGTAGCATGCCATTCACGTATGTTGAGTGTTAGGTAGATGCAGGTTTCTTCATAATAATTTTGTATGTATGTTCTCAATGTCAAATTAAGATACAAAAAGATTTCAGAGTTGCAAGTGAAATTATATATAGAACACAGATTATTTTAGTGCCAATGCTTACTCAAATGCAAAAATAAACTGTCATGTTCTTCAGGGTACTTTGCATTTTGTAACTTTTTAACATACATACAAAACCAAAGATGAAAATATATTGTCATGGTAGAATGGAGATAAACCTAGTGCATCTTCTGATTAAAAACCTGGTATGACTAAATCCTCAATGTGGAAAACAGCAATGATCAACATGTATGAAACAACATTGCAGCATGAACAACATCAGGCTGGGACAACATCCCCACTACACTGAGCTGGACTGCAACTACCAGTCACTATGACGACACTTAATCAACAGATCACTGATGGTCACAGGCAAGAACAGCTCTTCAGACCCCTGAAGATCCAGATCTTCAGCAACCCATGCTTGCCATTAAAGGTGACCATGCTTGCAGTTAAAGGTGACTAACAGGATCGGGTGGTCAGGCTCGCTGACTTGGTTGATGCATGTCATCATGTCCCAATTGTGTGGAACAATGTGCAAGATGTCAATCACTGGATTGTTTGGTCCGGACTTGATTATTTACAGACCGCCGTCATGTAGCTGTGAATATTGCTGAGGGCTGCATTAAACAACAAACAACAGCAACAACAGAATGGGTCTTCCTGCCATTTTGACCACCAGCCCCGTGAAGATCCGGGGTAGAATAGGTCTTCAGCAACCCATGCTTGCCGTAAAAGGCGACTATGCTTGTCGTAAAAGGCGACTAACGGGATCGGGTGGTCAGGCTCGCTGATTTGGTTGATGCATGTCATCGATCCCAATTGCGTGGATCGATGCTCATGATATTAATCACTGGATTGTCTGGTCCAGACTCAATTATTTACAGACCGCCGTCATATAGCTGGAATATTGCTGAGTGCGGCGTTAAACAACAATCCAATCCAATCCTGATTTCATTTTATTGCCTTACAAAAAGCAGGAAGAAAAAACTGCAGACAGAACACCCAGAAAAGGTGAATCCCTTAAGAAAAAAACAGAAATAGATGGGTTAACAGGTTGGCATTTTGCTAATTTCTCAAAAACGCAATTTTAGTGATAACGATCTGTGTACCAAGGACTTATTTGTTTCCTAAATGTAGAAGCATTTTGTCCATGACAAAATGACCAGATATAACGCATAAAACAGCTCTTGACATTGAAAACATTGAATAAAATGGCAGGCGACAGGTTTCACAAGGGCTGGTTCAATCTTACAGCCATTAGTAGTGAATGCGTTAATATTTTAGTTTAGCTATTAGCACTGTAGAGCTGGAATAAGTAGTGAGTTAGACCTTGTAAGTTTTGCACCTGTCAAAATGCATACCTGTCATTGTACCTGCCCAACAATGCACCCTTGAATAAATAATCATAAAGGTGAAACAAAATAAAATAAATAAATGCAAGATAACAGAAATATATACTCATAAATATTTCAACTGTGGGAGAATCATGCAGCCAAGAACACAAGAAATATGAAAACCTTGAATTTACCAAAATCCCAGTCCATCAAACTCAGTGAGGAAAGAAGGAGTTTTGTCAACCCAAACCATCAATGAAATCAAACAAAGAAGTGCTAGTAGGGCATGTCCCCAGGGTGGGCCAGTACCTACATATGGCAACGCATGCATATGGCTAGAGTACATGCAAACACTGGGAAGCACTGTACCTGTGGCACTGGCAGTGGACGAGTTGAACGAGAGGGGGGTGGGGGTAGGGGCGGGGATGAGGGGGGTGGGGGAAATTCGTCTGTATCCTCCGTAAAGTCATCATATATCTCTTGTTGTATCTGAAAGTTGTCAAATACAGTGAAATGTACAAGAAGGAAATGAATTAGGACAATACAGGCTATTGGGTGAATCACTGGAGACATGCAATACCCAGGGTGTTAGATATCATTACTACAGATGAAGCATGAACATGTGTGACCCAGAATGAAATGTATGTGTGATCCAGGATGAAATGTATGTGTGTGACCGAGGATGAAATGGATGTGTGTGACCCAGGATGAAATGGATGTGTGTGACCCAGGATGAAACGATTGTGTGTGACTCAGGATGAAATATATGTGTGTGTCCCAGGATGAAATGTATGTGCGTGACCCAGGATGAAATGTATGTGCGTGACCCAGGATGAAATGTATGTGTGTGACCCAGGATGAAATGGACGTGTGTGACCCAGGATGAAATGTATGTGTGTGACCCAGGATGAAATGTATGTGTGTGACCCAGGATGAAATGGATGTGTGTGATCCAGAATGAAATGGATGTGTGTGACCCAGGATGAAATGAATGTGTGTGACCCAGAATACAATGTATTTGTGTGTCCCAGAATGAAATGTATGTGTGACCCAGGAAGAAATGTATGTGTGTGACCCAGGATGGAATGGATGAGTATGACAATGATGACAACATGTGAGTATGACAATGACAACAACAACTGAGAAAGACAATGACGACAACATGTGAGAATGACAATGGTGATAACATGTGAGTATGACAATGATGACAACATGTGAGTATGACAATGGTGACAACATGTGAATATGACAATGGTGACAACATGTGAGTATGACAATGATGACAACATGTGAGTATGACAATGGTGACAACATGTGAGTATGACAATGGTGACAACATGTGAGTATGACAATGACGACAAGATGTGAATATGACAATGGTGACAACATGTGAACATGACAATGATGACAACATGTGAATATGACAATGATGACAACATGTGAATATGACAATGATGACAACATGTGAGTGTGACAATGATGACAACATGTGAGTATGACAATGACGACAACATGTGAATATGACAATGACGACAACATGTGAATATGACAATGGTGACAACATGTGAATATGACAATGATGACAACATGTGAGTGTGACAATGATGACAACATGTGAATATGACAATGACAACAACATGTGAATATGACAATGATGACAACATGTGAGTGTGACAATGATGACAACATGTGAGTATGACAATGGTGACAACATGTGAATATGACAATGGTGACAACATGTGAATATGACAATGATGACAAGATGTGAGTGTGACAATGATGACAACATGTGAATATGACAATGACGACAACATGTGAATATGACAATGATGACAACATGTGAGTGTGACAATGGTGACAACATGTGAGTATGACAATGATGACAACATGTGAGTATGACAATGGTGACAACATGTGAGTATGACAATGGTGACAACATGTGAGTATGACAATGACGACAAGATGTGAATATGACAATGGTGACAACATGTGAACATGACAATGATGACAACATGTGAATATGACAATGATGACAACATGTGAATATGACAATGATGACAACATGTGAGTGTGACAATGATGACAACATGTGAGTATGACAATGATGACAACATGTGAATATGACAATGACGACAACATGTGAATATGACAATGGTGACAACATGTGAATATGACAATGATGACAACATGTGAGTGTGACAATGATGACAACATGTGATTATGACAATGACAACAACATGTGAATATGACAATGATGACAACATGTGAGTGTGACAATGATGACAACATGTGAGTATGACAATGGTGACAACATGTGAATATGACAATGGTGACAACATGTGAATATGACAATGATGACAAGATGTGAGTGTGACAATGATGACAACATGTGAATATGACAATGACGACAACATGTGAATATGACAATGATGACAACATGTGAGTGTGACAATGATGACAACATGTGAATATGACAATGACGACAACATGTGAATATGACAATGGTGACAACATGTGAATATGACAATGGTGACAACATGTGAATATGACAATGGTGACAACATGTGAATATGACAATGATGACAACATGTGAATATGACAATGATGACAACATGTGAATATGACAATGATGACAACATGTGAATATGACAATGATGACAACATGTGAGTATGACAATGATGACAACATGTGAGTATGACAATGATGACAACATGTGAGTATGACAATGGTGACAACATGTGAATATGACAATGATGACAACATGTGAGTATGACAATGATTACAACATGTGAATATGACAATGATGACAACATGTGAGTATGACAATGACGACAACATGTGAATATGACAATGGTGAAGACACAGGTGACAATGGCAATGGTAACATTGGTAAAAACCAAGACAGTGATAAGTTTGAAAGAGTGTGACCATATGACAATCATTAAGTCAAAATACAATCCCCCAATCGAAATGGCAATCAATGTATTCATCACAGATATCATGTCATCATTAAAACTACAACATTGTGCATCACAATCAACATGACAATAGACAGCGGGACAAAAACATGCATGACAGTTACAATGGTCATGATGCATAGAACAATCAACAATACAATAGTGCAACAGTGTGTGTGACAACAGTGAAATGCAACTGTGTGATAATAACAAACATCAAGCATCATATCAGCATAGCGGTGATCATGAAGAACCATTACCATGGAACATACCCACCCTGTCTTGTAGAAACACATCAACGTAACACCCACCCTGCCTTGTAGAAACACATGAGTGTACACCCACCCTGCCTTGTAGAAACACATCAGTGTACACCCACCCTGTCTCATAGAAACACATCAGTGTACACCCACCCTGTCTTATAGAAACACATCAGTGTACACCCACCCTGTCTTGTAGAAACACATCAACGTAATGATCACCCTGCCTTGTAGAAACACATCAGTGTACACCCACCCTGCCTTGTAGAAACACATCAGTGTACACCCACCCTGCCTTGTAGAAACACATCAGTGTACACCCACCCTGCCTTGTAGAAACACATCAGTGTACACCCACCCTGTCTTATAGAAACACATCAGTGTACACCCACCCTGCCTTGTAGAAACACATCAGTGTACACCCACCCTGCCTTGTAGAAACACATCAGTGTACACCCACCCTGTCTTATAGAAACACATCAGTGTACACCCACCCTGCCTTGTAGAAACACATCAGTGTACACCCACCCTGTCTTATAGAAACACATCAGTGTACACCCACCCTGCCTTGTAGAAACACATCAGTGTACACCCACCCTGTCTTATAGAAACACATCAGTGTACACCCACCCTGCCTTGTAGAAACACATCAGTGTACACCCACCCTGTCTTATAGAAACACATCAGTGTACACCCACCCTGCCTTGTAGAAACACATCAGTGTACACCCACCCTGTCTTATAGAAACACATCTGTGTAACGACCACCCTGACTTGTAGAAACACATCTGTGTAACGACCACCCTGCCTTGTAGAAACACATCAGTGTACACCCATCCTGCCTTGTAGATACACATCAATGTACACCCACCCTGTCTTATAGAAACACATCAGTGTACACCCACCCTGCCTTGTAGAAACACATCAATGTAACACCCACCCTGCCTTGTAGATACACATCAGTGTACACCCACCCTGTCTTATAGAAACACATCTGTGTAACGACCACCCTGTCTTATAGAAACACATCAATGTAACACCCACCCTGCCTTGTAGAAACACATAAGTGTACAGCCACCCTGCCGTGTAGAAACACATCAGTGTACACCCACCCTGCCTTGTAGAAACACATCAGTGTACACCCACCCTGCCTTGTAGAAACACATCGGTGTACACCCACCCTGCCTTGTAGAAACACATCAGTGTACACCCACCCTGCCTTGTAGAAACACATCAGTGTAATGACCACCCTGTCTTGTAGAAACACATCAATGTAACACCCACCCTGTCTTATAGAAACACATCAATGTAACACCCACCCTGTCTTGTAGAAACACATCAATGTAACACCCACCCTGTCTTATAGAAACACATAAGTGTACACCCACCCTGCCTTGTAGAAACACATCAGTGTACACCCACCCTGCCTTGTAGAAACACATCAGTGTACACCCACCCTGTCTTATAGAAACACATCAGTGTACACCCACCCTGCCTTATAGAAACACATCAGTGTACACCCACCCTGTCTTATAGAAACACATCAGTGTACACCCACCCTGCCTTGTAGAAACACATCAGTGTACACCCACCCTGTCTTATAGAAACACATCAGTGTACACCCACCCTGTCTTATAGAAACACATCAGTGTACACCCACCCTGCCTTGTAGAAACACATCAGTGTACACCCACCCTGTCTTATAGAAACACATCAGTGTACACCCACCCTGTCTTATAGAAACACATCTGTGTACACCCACCCTGCCTTGTAGAAACACATCAGTGTACACCCACCCTGTCTTATAGAAACACATCAATGTAACACCCACCCTGCCTTGTAGAAACACATCAGTGTACACCCACCCTGTCTTATAGAAACACATCAGTGTACACCCACCCTGTCTTATAGAAACACATCAGTGTACACCCACCCTGTCTTATAGAAACACATCAGTGTACACCCACCCTGCCTTGTAGAAACACATCAGTGTACACCCACCCTGTCTTATAGAAACACATCAGTGTACACCCACCCTGTCTTATAGAAACACATCTGTGTACACCCACCCTGCCTTGTAGAAACACATCAGTGTACACCCACCCTACCTTGTAGAAACACATCAATGTAACACCCACCCTGCCTTGTAGAAACACATCAGTGTACACCCACCCTGTCTTATAGAAACACATCAGTGTACACCCACCCTGCCTTGTAGAAACACATAAGTGTACACCCACCCTGTCTTATAGAAACACATCAGTGTACACCCACCCTGCCTTGTAGAAACACATCAGTGTACACCCACCCTGTCTTATAGAAACACATCAATGTAACACCCACCCTGCCTTGTAGAAACACATCAGTGTACACCCACCCTGTCTTATAGAAACACATCAGTGTACACCCACCCTGTCTTATAGAAACACATCAGTGTAACACCCACCCTGCCTTGTAGAAACACATCAATGTAACACCCACCCTGTCTTATAGAAACACATCTGTGTAACGACCACCCTGTCTTACAGAAACACATCAGTGTACACCCACCCTGTCTTATAGAAACACATCAGTGTACACCCACCCTGCCTTGTAGAAACACATCAGTGTACACCCACCCTGTCTTATAGAAACACATCAATGTAACACCCACCCTGCCTTGTATATACACATCAATGTACACCCACCCTGCCTTGTAGAAACACATCAATGTAACACCCACCCTGTCTTATAGAAACACATCAGTGTACACCCACCCTGTCTTATAGAAACACATCTGTGTAACGACCACCCTGTCTTATAGAAACACATCAATGTAACACCCACCCTGCCTTGTAGAAACACATCAATGTACACCCACCCTGCCTTATAGAAACACATCAGTGTACACCCACCCTGCCTTGTAGAAACACATCAGTGTACACCCACCCTGCCTTGTAGATACACATCAGTGTACACCCACCCTGTCTTATAGAAACACATCAGTGTACACCCACCCTGCCTTGTAGATACACATCAGTGTACACCCACCCTGTCTTATAGAAACACATCAGTGTACACCCACCCTGTCTTATAGAAACACATCAGTGTACACCCACCCTGTCTTATAGAAACACATCAGTGTACACCCACCCTGTCTTATAGAAACACATCAGTGTACACCCGACCTGCCTTGTAGATACACATCAGTGTACACCCACCCTGTCTTATAGAAACACATCAGTGTACACCCACCCTGCCTTGTAGATACACATCAATGTAACACCCACCCTGCCTTGTAGAAACACATCAATGTAACACCCACCCTGTCTTATAGAAACACATCAGTGTACACCCACCCTGTCTTATAGAAACACATCTGTGTAATGACCACCCTGTCTTATAGAAACACATCAATGTAACACCCACCCTGCCTTGTAGAAACACATCAATGTACACCCACCCTGCCTTATAGAAACACATAAGTGTACACCCACCCTGCCTTGTAGAAACACATCAGTGTACACCCACCCTGCCTTTTAGAAACACATCAGTGTAATGACCACCCTGCCTTGTAGAAACACATCAGTGTACACCCACCCTGTCTTATAGAAACACATCAGTGTACACCCACCCTGTCTTATAGAAACACATCAGTGTACACCCACCCTGCCTTGTAGAAACACATCAGTGTACACCCACCGTGCCTTGTAGATACACATCAGTGTACACCCACCCTGTCTTATAGAAACACATCAGTGTACACCCACCCTGCCTTGTAGATACACATCAGTGTACACCCACCCTGTCTTATAGAAACACATCAGTGTACACCCACCCTGCCTTGTAGATACACATCAATGTAACACCCACCCTGCCTTGTAGAAACACATCAGTGTACACCCACCCTGTCTTATAGAAACACATCAGTGTACACCCACCCTGCCTTGTAGAAACACATCAGTGTACACCCACCCTGCCTTGTAGAAACACATCAGTGTACACCCACCCTGTCTTATAGAAACACATCAGTGTACACCCACCCTGTCTTATAGAAACACATCAGTGTACACCCACCCTGTCTTATAGAAACACATCAGTGTACACCCACCCTGTCTTGTAGAAACACATCAGTGTACACCCACCCTGCCTTATAGAAACACATCAGTGTACACCCACCCTGCCTTGTAGATACACATCAGTGTACACCCACCCTGTCTTATAGAAACACATCAGTGTACACCCACCCTGCCTTGTAGATACACATCAATGTACACCCACCCTGCCTTGTAGAAACACATCAGTGTACACCCACCCTGCCTTGTAGAAACACATCAGTGTACACCCACCCTGTCTTGTAGAAACACATCTGTGTAACGACCACCCTGTCTTATAGAAACACATCAGTGTACACCCACCCTGCCTTGTAGATACACATCAGTGTACACCCACCCTGTCTTATAGAAACACATCAGTGTACACCCACCCTGCCTTGTAGATACACATCAATGTAACACCCACCCTGCCTTGTAGAAACACATCAGTGTACACCCACCCTGTCTTATAGAAACACATCTGTGTAACGACCACCCTGTCTTATAGAAACACATCAGTGTACACCCACCCTGTCTTATAGAAACACATCAGTGTACACCCACCCTGTCTTATAGAAACACATCAGTGTACACCCACCCTGTCTTGTAGAAACACATCAATGTAACACCCACCCTGCCTTGTAGACTCACACCAATGTAACACCCATCAATATAACACCCACCCTGTCTTATAGACTCACACCAATGTAACACCCATCAATATAACACCCACCCTGTCTTATAGACTCACACCAATGTAACACCCACCCTGTCTTATAGACTCACACCAATGTAACACCCATCAATATAACACCCATCCTGTCTTATAGACTCACACCAATGTAACACCCACCCTGTCTTATAGACTCACACCAATGTAACACCCACCCTGTCTTATAGACTCACACCAATGTAACACCCATCAATATAACACCCACCCTGTCTTATAGACTCACACCAATGTAACACCCACCCTTTCTTATAGACTCACACCAATGTAACACCCACCCTGTCTTATAGACTCACACCAATGTAACACCCATCAATATAACACCCACCCTGTCTTATAGACTCACACCAATGTAACACCCACCCTTTCTTATAGACTCACACCAATGTAACATCCACCCTGTCTTATAGACTCACACCAATGTAACATCCACCCTGTCTTATAGACTCACACCAATGTAACACCCACTCTGTCTTATAGACTCACACCATTGTAACACCCACCCTGTCTTATAGACTCACACCAATGTAACACCCACCCTGTCTTATAGACTCACACCAATGTAACATCCACCCTGTCTTATAGACTCACACCAATGTAACATCCACCCTGTCTTATAGACTCACACCAATGTAACATCCACCCTGTCTTATAGACTCACACCAATGTAACATCCACCCTGTCTTATAGACTCACACCAATGTAACACCCACCCTGTCTTATAGACTCACACCAATGTAACACCCACCCTGTCTTATAGACTCACACCATTGTAACACCCACCCTGTCTTATAGACTCACACCAATGTAACATCCACCCTGTCTTATAGACTCACACCAATGTAACATCGCCCTGCCTGCATGATAGACAAACGGGAAAGGAGTTTAGCCACAATGTGCTTTCCCTCCAGAATTATTAAGATTGATCATCCCTTCAGTCACCTGATCAAACACTTCACATATTCAACCAGCCAAGACACCACACTCCTACGTGATGTCATTAATACAGTTTGTATCTAGGAAATTCATCACACCTCTGGAAACTAGCACCCCTTCACTTACATTCTGTTCAGTTTGGGATGATGGTTCTTCATAATTGACATCTTCGTCTGAATCCTGAAACATGCATGTAATATAGTGGACTAAGTGTGCAGTGAAAAGTGCAGCATAAGCAATATTTCAAACATGCTGCATCTTCCAAGGCTTGCCTCTAAACATGCTGAATAAAGAAGAAAGAAAAGAACACGGTAGTTACCATGGTTACATGAAAAACAGGCGTGTATCTGAGCACTGAACATGTATCTGAGCACTGAACATGTATCTGAGCACTGAACATGTATCTGAACACTGAACATGTATCTGAGCACTGAACAACTATTGGAGCACTGAACATCTATCTGAGCACTGAACATGTATCTGAGCACTGAACATCTATCTGAGCACTGAACATGTATCTGAGCACTGAACATGTATCTGAACACTGAACATGTATCTGAACACTGAACATGTATCTGAGCACTGAACATGTATCTGAACACTGAACATGTATCTGAACACTGAACATCTATCTGAGCACTGAACATGTATCTGAACACTGAACATGTATCTGAGCACTGAACATGTATCTGAACACTGAACATGTATCTGAACACTGAACATCTATCTGAGCACTGAACAACTATCTGAGCACTGAGCACGTATCTGAACACTGAACATCTATCTGAACACTGAACATCTATCTGAACACTGAACATCTATCTGAGCACTGAACATGTATCTGAGCACTGAACAACTATCTGAGCACTGAACAACTATTCGAGCACCGAGCTAGTGGGATTAACAACTGGACAGCTTCTGAGTCAGAACTAAGCTATTAAACTCATGAACATCTGAGTTGCAGCTACCACAAAGCCCTGAGTTACGGAACGAGTGAACTAGGGAACAACTACATAGATACAAGATTCCTAAGCTACCGCGACCTGCAGCTACCACAAAGCCTTGAGCTACGGAACGAGTGAACTAGGGAACAACTACATAGATACAAGATTCCTAAGCTACCAAGATCTGCAGCTACCACAAAGCCTTGAGCTACGGAACTTGTGATCTTGTGAACAACTACACAGATACAAGGATCCTAAGCTACCAAGATCTGCAGCTACCACAAAGCCCTGAGCTACAGAACTAGTGAACCACTACATAGATACAAGATTCCTAAGCTACCAAGATCTGCAGCTACCACAAAGCCCTGAGCTACAGAACTAGTGAACCACTACATAGATACAAGATTCCTAAGCTACCAAGATCTGCAGCTACCACAAAGCCCTGAGCTACAGAACTAGTGAACCACTATATAGATACAAGATTCCTAAGCTACCAAGATCTGCAGCTACCACAAAGCCTTGAGCTACAGAACTAGTGAACCACTACATAGATACAAGATTCCTAGGCTACCAAGATCTGCAGCTACCACAAAGCCCTGAGCTACAGAACTAGTGAACCACTACATAGATACAAGATTCCTAAGCTACCAAGACCTGCAGCTACCACAAAGCCCTGAGCTACGGAACTTGTGAACTAGTGAACCACTACATAGATACAACATTCCTAAGTACCAAGACCTGCAGCTACCACAAAGCCCTGAGCTACTGACCTGATCCGACATCTCTCCCAGTGTAGACAGTATTCTCCTGATGCTGACAAGGAGTGGTACACCATAAATGCCAGGCAGGATGACACTGTCTACCATCTATCACACTCCAGCCAGACTATCAAGTTTACTCTTCAGATGGAAGCAGGAAATAATTCCCCACATAATTTATTCAAGGTTACTGACACTGCACAGCATTGTGTATCTAAAGCTATGGACCAAATGACAATAACAATGCAACACCTAAGATAATTCTGAATTGTCGTCACTTGATCAGGCCAGTCTAGGATGAGCAGGGACAGAAAGGAAAACTTGGACAATCATTCTTTCTTCCTCAACTTGACACTTTATTTGATGAAAACTAGAAAATGCTGTTCTTATTGAAATAACTGAAAATGTTTAACATGCTTTGGAGGCCAAATAAGAAGTAACTAAAGCAACATTATCATATCCTGTCTGACAGGTCACCTTTGACAAAAAATATTTTGAGTATAAAATTCATGTTTTTTATGAAACTGCTCCAATTTTATGTATCAATGAGTGAGTTAGTTCATTTTTACACTGCTTTTAGCAATATTCCGTATCAATGAACAACTACCTTGTATGAATACATTATGAACAATAGCATATGTATATTGTTTATTAGTTTATCAAAATAATGTTGTTTTAAGCTTTTTATCTTGCATGATAAGAATATTCTTTTTTTTTTCACTTATTCGAACTTTCCAATCCATTTTTATGAAAACCAATAAAAAGTGACAAAATGTCAATGTAGTATGAATAAAAAGCATTCTAAGCACTGTAAACGAGTACCTACATCAACAAGACAATGGTTCTAATGCTGACAATTCAGCAATGCTATTTTCAACAAGGTAAAAAAGGATTTTTTAAAAAGCCACAAGTTTCTGTAGCTCATATGAATTATGAAGAAAAAATTGCCACCATGTTTACCTGATTGGAATTGTGTGTTCAGTTTTTAGATACAACATAGCTGGGATTAAAATAGGACCAAATCCCAACATATGTTATTCAGCAAATCACATACGTTCATGGTCATACACACAGAAATAGCCTAGTAATGTAAAGTCAGATGGGAATTCTGACAGCAAGTTTTACAAACAGGCCATAGACCTTTCAGAAGAGATGTTGAAAATTAAAATTAACAACAAACAGACAACCACACAAAAGACAATGTGCCACAACATAAGGTCACATGACTTTTCGTTGGGTGAGCTAAAAAAACAGTACTCCCTGTCTAACAGTCCTGGATTAAGGCTAGCACAATATACACATATTATTCTTCATGCATTTATTAACAAAGAAATAGTAGCTGAGCATGCATTGTGCTGACCATGCATTTCTCGTGAAGAAATGTTGCATGCATAATGAACTAAATTCTGCAAAATATGTGCTGGCATTATTTGCAATGGAAGTAGTGGGTCTTCAGCCTACACTGCTTCACTCATGCATGAATTGATCGGCAACGTTGAACTTGATCCTACTTACAAGGAACAAAATTGATTTATGCAAATACAACAAGGATGGATAAATAAATAATCTCTCCAAAAAGACTCTAATGTCATGACAAAACATGTCATTTTTCAAATTTGTATTGCTGCAAAATACACAGCTGTGTTTTACTTACCTCTTCTGCTGCATTTGGCTGAAAAAGTTAAACAAAAAACAGTTAACACATGACACTAGTTTAGGGAAAGCTTTACATTTGCCTTACATTCATTTTACATTCGCTTTACATTTGCTTTACATTCCCTTTACATTTGCTTTACATTCACTTTACATTCACTTCACATTTGCTTTACATTTGCTTTAGATTCACTTTACATTTGCTTTACATTCACTTCACATTCCCTTTTCATTCATTTTACATTGGCTTTACATTCACTTTACATTGGCTTTACATTCACTTTACAGTCCCTTCACATTTGCTTTACATTCACTTTACATTCACTTTACATTCCCTTCACATTTGCTTTACATTCCCTTCACATTTGCTTTACCTATATTTTACTTTCACTTAACATTGACTTTTCATTCCCTTTACATTCGCTGTACACTGGCTTTACATTCCCTTTACATTCACTTAACATTCACTTAACATTCCCTTCACATTTGCTTTACATTTGTTTTACATTCCCTTTACATTTGCTTTACATTTACTTTACATTCACTTTACATTGGCTTTACACTCACTTTACCTTTACTCTACATTCATTTTACATGGCATTTCCATTGGCTTTACATTCACTTTACATTTGCTTTACATCCCCTTTACATTCACTTTACATTTACTTAACATTCCCTTTTACATTCACTTTACATTAACTTTGCATTCCCTTTACATTCACTTTACATTTGCTTTACATCCCCTTTACATTTGCTTTACATTCACTTTACATTCACTTTACATTACCTTTTGCATTCACTTTACATTCCCTTTGCATTCACTTTACATTCCCTTTACATTCACTTTACATTTGCTTTACATCCCCTTTACATTTGCTTTACATTCCCTTTACATTACCTTTACATTCCCTTTACATTTGCTTTACATCCCCTTTACATTTGCTTTACATTACCTTTATATTCCTTTCACATTCACTTTACATTCACTTTACATTCCTTTCGCATTCACTTTACATTCCCTTTGCATTCCCTTTACATTCACTTTACATTCGCTTTACATCCCCTTTACATCGGCTTTACATTCACTTTACATTCGCTTTACATCCCCTTTACATTCGCTTTACATTCCCTTTACATTCCCTTTGCATTCACTTTACATTCCCTTTACATTCCCTTTACATTTGCTTTACATTACCTTTACATTTGCTTTACATTTACTTTACATTCACTTTACATTGGCTTTACATTCACTTTACATTTGCGTTACATCCCCTTTACATTTGCTTTACATTCCCTTTGCATTCACTTTACATTCACTTTACATTTGCTTTACATTCCCTTTACATTACCTTTACATTGGCTTTACATTCCCTTTACCTTTACTCTACATTCCCTTTGCATTCACTTTACATTCCCTTTACATTTGCTTTACATTCACTTTACATTTGCTTTACATCCCCTTTACATTTGCTTTACATTCCCTTTGCATTCACTTTACATTCCCTTTACATTTGCTTTACATTCCCTTTACATTTGCTTTACATTTACTTTACATTCACTTTACATTGGCTTTATATTCACTTTACATTGGCTTTACATTCACTTTACCTTTACTCTACATTCATTTTACATGGCATTTACATTGGCTTTACATTCACTTACATTGGCTTTACATTTACTTTACATTCACTTTACATTTGCTTTACATTACCTTTACATTTGCTTTACAATTTCTTTACATTCCCCTTACATTTGCTTAAAATTCCCTTTACATTCACTTTACATTCCCTTTACATTCCTTTTGCATTCACTTTACATTCCCTTTGCATTCACTTTACATTCACTTTACATTTGCTTTACATTCCCTTTACATTTGCTTTACATTACCTTTACATTCCCTCTACATTCCCTTTGCATTCACTTTACATTCCCTTTGCATTCACTTTACATTCCCTTTACATTCACTTTGCATTCCCTTTACATTCCTTTCCCATTCACTCTACATTCCCTTTGCATTCCCTTTACATTCCCTTTGCATTCACATTTGCTTTACATCCCCTTAACATTCACTTTACATTTGCTTTACATTCACTTTACAAGGGTCCGTGTAAGGAACTGACATAAATCCACATAAAGAGAAAATATTATTGTGAGAATTATTACCAGGGCTGCTATTATCACTGTTATTAGTAGGACCATGTTACCAAGGTTATTGTCATAATTATTACAATCATGCTTGTTTTCAAATAGTTTAGTACTCCAACAGTAAAGGCTATAATAAATTAATTTGATTTATATCGATTTTTTTCAAAATACATTTTCTTGTATGTGAATGAGTTGCGTTTATCCGCTTCGAATTGTCTTCCCGTTATATCATGCCATGTCAGTTTGATGTGGGAGGAATGCTCTCAGATGCTTACCGCTTTGGTAACACCCACAAGCACGGGTATTTTCAGATGCTTACCGCTTTGGTAACACCCACGAGCACGGGTATATTCAGATGCTTACCGCTTTGGTAACACCCACGAGCACGGGTATTTTCAGATGCTTACCACTTTGGTAACACCCACGAGCACAGGTATTTTCAGATGCTTACCACTTTGGTAAAAAGTCTGCACTACACACAAGAAAATATGGTAGGAATATATTCCAGAGTACCCTTTTATTTTTGTTATTTCACTTTAATATATGTTTGATATGAAAAGCATTACCTCCAAATCTATATGCATATTTTGTGTTATTTTAAGATGTTTTCATGGTCACAAGTCTCATAATCATTGCTTTGTGGAGACATTGTAAAATTATTTTAAGAAATTAATCCTAATTCAAATGACATTGAAAAAATGAGGTAAAGGTAATTGTGAAAAGACATATCAGCTATTTATGCACACAAATTAAGCTGGTTAACTGGTTGGTAAACAAAGCATACACTGGATAACATGAAGATTCAGTGAAGTTGAGTTCTGTGATTTACAATGGTACAAAAGCTTGGTCTTCCTGCTTAAAGCGTTACCAAGGTGGCCGCCACTAGCTGCTTCAAATCTGACGAAAGGAGATGTCAGAATTTTATTCACCAAGGACTACATTTATATCGGGGGAAACCCTTTCCCACTTTCCAAGGTTGATTGTAAACAACTGTTTACTTATTAAATAATTCATATTTTCAAAAAACCTTTCCCTGAGAAACAATTTTCTTTTGCCATATTTGTATGCAAGCAACTCATTTAGTCCTTTATTTTATATTTTCAGCTTATCTGGAGCTGTGAGATCATAAACCATATCCCACCTGTGGAGGAGGCGGTACCGCCCTGCGAGCTGGGAGTGGTGGCGCCTAGGGGACAGAAACATAGATGTGGAGTTAAATCATTAATTAAATAATGCTGACGAGTTATTACAAAATATTATGATTTTATCAGTAATCAAAGCAATAGTAGAGAAGAGAACTGCAGATGTTGGCAAGTGGTCAAGTTTGCAGATTTGCAGCATCGGAATACTGACCTCTACAAATGGTAGCTATCCCATGCTGCATTGCAAATGCAGACTTGTCATTAATAATCATGATTATGATGATTATTATTGGGCGTTATTATTAAATACATGTAAAGCAATAAGACATGTGCATGGTATTAAACACCAGATATGAATAAATTAAGCCTGCTATGGAACACTTTGGGTGACAAAATTCACATGTACATGGCCGATATAACACAGGTGTGGAAATACCGAGATTGTGAACTGTCCCCGGACAATCAAACAGTCAAACATAATTTTTCCGTAGACAAAGTTTTCTTGTCCAGATTATTAACCAAAGATGGTGTTTTTACCACAAAATTAGTATTTTACTGCCCGCGTCGGCAGTTTTGTTTTGACATTGATGGATCAGTCTTCATATTTCCATGCTTTTTTGAGCCACAAGTGCTACCTGCTACTTCTTACAATAATGTCCCTCTATTGGCAACTTGGTACCTGGATCAACCAATCAAAACATGTGTCCTAAAGAATCATCAAAGAACAAGGAAGGAAGCAATACACAGCCTTTAGTTGGACTTGTTTTCCTCACAATGTTTTAACGTTTACAAAGTTGTATTCAGTACTTGTTACGAATATTTTATCAAAATTGAGTAAGGTCTTCTAAATTTTAATGGTGTACATGGACAACTGAAGTATTTTTTTGCTTGTCCGGCAATCTCACGTAACGAGTCGGGCAAGTGAGGCATTGATTTTCCACACACCTGTATATATTTTAAAATGCTAACATGCTCTAATGAATTTAAAACATGTCGCTTATGCAGCTTTTTGAGGGATCAATTTCCATAACTCTGTGTTAGCCTGTCTTTACACTGTATTGGCCTGTTTTAACTAGGTGTAAGCCTGTTTTAGCAGGTTTGTGGACACTACAGTCCTCCTTGCTCGTGAATACACACTGCCAAAATGCAGTGTAGTAGTGACATGTGTTTGTTTTCAGTCAGGCAATGAATTCAGGCTGCATAACTCGATGAAATAAAATGTGTCTAACTCTGCGCTTGAAATTATGTTGCCAGTTACAGAAGTAACATGCCAAGTAGAATAGTAGCAAGCCTGTAACACGTTGCACAAGACATGTCGACAATCAAAACTGTCTGATGTAACCTGAGTGCTGATTGGTCAGACAACTCACTGGCTCCCCTCCCACTAGAACCAGGCCAGGCCTTGATTCGCTGGTTACGCCTAGCAACCACACTGCCAAACGGTCGTATGTATTCACGGGTGATGGAGGAATAGTGACTTTGTGAAACGACTTACATCTGACGGGTGATGGAGGAATAGTGACTTTGTGAAACAACTTACATCTGACGGGTGATGGAGGAATAGTGACTTTGTGAAACAACTTACATCTGACGGGTGATGGAGGAATACAGTAACTTTGTGAAACAACTTACATCTGACGGGTGATGGAGGAATAGTGACTTTGTGAAACGACTTACATCTGACGGGTGATGGAGGAATAGTGACTTTGTGAAACAACTTACATCTGACGGGTGATGGAGGAATAGTGACTTTGTGAAACGACTTACATCTGACGGGTGATGGAGGAATAGTGACTTTGTGAAACAACTTACATCTGACGGGTGATGGAGGAATAGTGACTTTATGAAACAACTTACATCTGACGGGTGATGGAGGAATAGTGACTTTGTGAAACAACTTACATCTGACGGGTGATGGAGGAATACAGTGACTTTGTGAAACAACTTACATCTGACGGGTGATGGAGGAATAGTGACTTTGTGAAACAACTTACATCTGACGGGTGATGGAGGAATACAGTGACTTTGTGAAACAACTTACATCTGACGGGTGATGGAGGAATAGTGACTTTGTGAAACGACTTACATCTGACGGGTGATGGAGGAATAGTGACTTTGTGAAACAACTTACATCTGACGGGTGATGGAGGAATACAGTGACTTTGTGAAACAACTTACATCTGACTGTCTGCCACCAGGAGGCGGCAATGCTGCTCTACTTTTGCCTTTAGATGTCATCGCTGGAAATAAAAGTACAGTTGAGAATAACAGAGAAATTCGGGGAGAGATAACTAAACATGCTAAAATAGTTCAAGATTGTGAAAAAACATGCAATTTCTAGGGAGGGAAAACCAACATAATTTATTGATGATAATCATGAACTGATGATAGATCTATGATATTTCATGATGGTTTTCATTTACACTCAAGCATGAAGTAACTTCAGGTCAGTTTCAGTGGGGTTGTGCTACTGGTCAGTTTATGTCATTTGCACAAGCATAGTGTTATTGATACTTTGGAGATATTTACATCTGAAAAATACACAAACTTAATACAAATAATGACAAATTCAAAACAGACTGTAACCATGGTAACATTCTCTTCTCTCACCTGCCCAGGTGCATGCACATGTGGCTGGTAGCACAAGGACACGGGTCGTGTCACAAGAATTTAGTCACATTCCTCGGAACTTGAGTTGGAACTATCCCATAAGTGAACAAAAACAAGGTTGGATGTCAACCCCTTCCTGCTGACGGTATTCCTGCCCTATATCACATGGTCTTGTGCATTTTCCAAACTTCTTGTGTTATCACCGGAAATGATGCATATGTAATATCTTTCACAACAGATACTGTACAAATTGTGTTGAATGTGGCCACAAAACCTTTGCAGTTGGACCAGATCAGCTCAGTTGGGTTTAACTTGCAGTGTTGGACAGTAGTACGTACAAAAACTTGGATCACAAAGTGAGTCAAGGTTGTCTGTCCTTATCTTCCCGAGGCAAGAGCGTCCACTTGCATTATTATCAAAGTCCTGTTTCCACCCTTGCCACATCAAGCCCACTTTCCTGTGCTGAATATGATTGGACTATCGCACATATCGATGGTTCAATCACAGAACAAAATCAACATCCACGCCTGGTACATATTTGTATGAAAATGATTCTTTGCTGACACGAATATGTCTTTTTCATCTTTTAAAACCCCCAACAATTGCCTATGTTTTTGTGTCAGTGATGAAATCACGCCTGTTTTCATTATCTGATTGACTAGGACTAGTCTCCATTTTTGTGAAGCTATACAAGATAAGGACAGCGATCTGATTGGATATCATGTTTTCATGACAAGGGGCACAACGCGTGATCTACGCAAAGTGGTGCCAAGGTCGAGCCAAGAAAAGTGGCCTTCATGTGGCAAAGGGTAGAAACTTAAGGCTTTGATATAGACTAGTGGACAAGCTTGCGTGGGGAAGATGGTCTGTGTTATTCGATACAGGAGTTTCATTTACTCTGATTTTCTCCATCAGTTGCACCATTGTCTCACTTGGTTTGAAATGAACATTGTGAGTTGTAACAGGGTAAGGTATTCTTGCAATGTGGCTTTCAAACTGCTTGTCGTTGGGGTTATAGTTTTGTGTTCCCAGATGTTATGGTAATTCACACTATCCATCACCATCATGCTTGGGCCGTCTAGCCGAGGAAGAACCTCATTTCAAACCATCTTAGGAATACCTTTCCATTCATTTCTCTGTGGTAATCGCCCTCTGATTATTTGGCCTCAAAGACATAGCTCTTCACTGCTGTCTATTACACCTTTAGCATTGGCAGAAGGATGACATTTTTCTCTTTGCCAGATGGCAGTACAGGGGTGATTGCTTGTTGGCCCTCAAATGGTAGGCATATATAGTATGTAGCCTGATTCTTGTTTAACCGCATTTCATCAAAGTACACTAACCGTTTTTAAATTCTTAGACAGTATGGAAAAAGGTTGACCTCATAGTGAAGATGGAATATTTGTCTCTAATCTTTGCCGAATTGTCACCACTATTGACATATTTCTACAAGGGCTGGGACGAGTGCAAATTTACTACCCGTGTACCTACCCACCTATTACCTGACCCTACCCAGGTACCCGTTTTATCTTTATTCAAACATATACAAGTCTGGGTGCATGGTCAGAAAGAAATGTGAATATTAGTGATTTGTAGTGTAACCATATAGTTCAAGATCATTTTTGTCATTCAACAATATATCACATGACCAACCACGGATCCAGGTAGTTCTGTGGGTACCCGGGTCCTTCTCAGTACCCACCCAACCCGAGTACCCGAGTTACCCGTCCCAGCAAACATGGGTAAGGCAAGTACTAGTACAGAATTGGACAATATGTTAATAGAAACTTGAATTTCAGCCTGAAGCATTTTACAAGTCAGAGGATTTTACGTTTATGCCCTTTCAAATGACCCCTTCATCAAAAGTACAGTATCTAGTATATTGTTTTCTCCCCTTTTCTGCTATGTGACGGCCCCTACCTGTATACCTTTTATGTCCTACACCTGTTTACTTGGCAAACCAACTGCCTTGCAAGTTCTGTGATACAATCGGTCATAACCAACAAGGGACCCGCTTTTTAAAAAAAATTGACAACATAGTTGTATACACTGTGTATAATTGTATAAAAGTCATCCACTGGGATACTGTGACCTGAGGCTATTGCATATATCATAGCATTACCGTATTCGACCCAATAGGTGCCCAGGGCGCTTAAAATAAAGACAGAAGGGGTGGGCGCTTATTGGGACCAATTCAGAGTCAAATTGGCGTAAATTCATCAGTAAGCCTATCGATATTCTTCTGTTGCTGGGGGGCTAGAGATAAACTGTTACTTACGTTTTACTGGTGAACATCTCCTCATTAACCGACTACAAAAGATTCTTGACCGTATGTAAAAAACAGGTGAGTAAATCTTACTTGGGCATCCGGGGAAAAGGGGGGGGGGGGGGGGGCGTTTATTGGGACATGGGCGCTTATTGGGTCGAATACGGTATTCATGTTACTACCCTTCAGACTTAGAAAACATCCAAATCGTTAATATCTGGTGTGGGTCATACAGTGTCCTCTGCATCATCTTACAGGTCCCAACAATCATTCCCCCGTAAGGGCTATTGTTATTGAACTGATATTTCAGGAACATAAACGTAACACGGAGCGGTATTTACATAAGCCAGTTCGGCCTGTTTACCAATCTCTTCCAAGTTAAGTTGGATAAAAAAATGTTTAACCTATTTTGGAAACATGAAAATGAGCTCCCATATACTAATGATATAGCAATGAAAGGACACAATCGTTTCCTAATATTTCCGTGACTGCTTAAGTTGACATAGTTAACCCTGGTGTGCAAAAGCAGCCAGGTCAATTACTACCAAGCCTTTGTTTTCTGTCATCAAGAAAACCTTGTTGTTTTTGTATGGAGTTTAACCCTAAAGTGTATGTATATGGCTACCACACACTGACTGACAGATAAGGTTAATGCTGCTTGTCATGTGTGCTTTCAGTTGAAATTAACCAACATTTGAAAACAGCTTTAACCAAATCAATTTCCTACCATCAGCTGACAAGATGACAATCACTGGACGAAAGCAAAGACGACATGGCATGGTCACAGTTATGGGACATGTTTGGCCATGACCATACTCTTGATGAAGGTGTAACATTGACGGCCAAAACCTACATTACCATATCATAATTTAGTCAGTCATCACGTCCCAGCAGTGTGGATGTTTACTCATGCTATCAACCACTCCCAGCATGCTACAAGACTACCATCACTTCCCCCAATCAACAATTACCCAACCCAATAAAAGCATTCTCCAAATATATAGGCAAATGTGGATTAATCTCAGTAAATGTTCTCCTCTATCAATTACGGTAAATCTGGAAAGTTTTGCGCTATGTAATTATTGTGAGTGGCTAACAATAGCCTTAATTGTGTCTGGAAAGTTTGGCGACAACCTGTTGATGAACTTACCACACAAAGTAGACACAATTTTATGGATAACAACTTCTTTAATTACTGTAAAGGCGACGTTTTGGTATAGATCTTTATACTGTTGTCAAGCAAGACTGTCAAGTCATCCATCAACTTCTACAACGATACGCCACCTAGCCAGACCACCTAAACCTCTTTGTCACCTCTTACAACCAGCAAACTTTGTCTTGATTATTAATTAACCACCTTGTAAATAATAGTCTGGACCAGACAATCCAGTGACCGATGTTGTGAACGACAATCCAAGCCATCAGGGTGCAGTGACACACAATCAACCAAGACCTGGTAACCATTAATTAGTCCTTAGCATAGGGGATCTGTTCTAACCCTGCATCCCCACCGGGATGACTTCCTCTGTGCATGTTGCGTGTCAGGGACCTCTATGTTCATGAGGAACATTAAAGAACAGGAAACAACAAGGAAATAGATACACATGACAGAGGAGGACTGACTACTTTACTGTGATGCAAACATTCACAAAGGTACAGTTGCGAGAACAACGGCAAAACCGAGCCCTAGTGTTCTCGTGACTGTTCCTTTTTATAAAAATAAAGCACTGTCACGGGCCCTATTTGTTTTAGAGTACAGACACATGCTCAAGTTCAACTGATACCATATCAGAATTCACGGTGAACAGCTCATGCAAACATCACTTTTCACTTTCACTCAGGGCCTGGCACTCGCTAAGGGCCAGGGTGTCGGTGGGGTTGTTGATGTATTTGAACTTTGAGAGCAGTCATGACTGCGGACCTGTGAAGGTCAGAATAGGTCTTCAGCAGCCCATGCTTGTCATAAGAGGCATCTATGCTTGTCATAAGAGGCGTCTACGCTTGTCATGAGAGGTGTTTAACAGGATCACCTCACATCATCACTGTTTGTTCACCTTTATGTCCTTTCACTTCACCAAATACACAGTCCTACCAAACATTCCTGCTTCATTTGAATCTGTGAATCATATGAATCTATGAATTATATGAATCTATGAATTATGTGAATCTATAACTCATGTGAATTTATGAATTATGTGAATCTATGAATTATGTGAATCTATGAACCATGTGAATCTATGGATAATGTGAATCTATGAATCATATGAATCATGTGAATCTATAACTCATGTGAATATATGAATAATGTGAATCTATTAATCATGTGAATCTATAACTCATGGGAATCTAAAACTCATGTGAATTTATGAATTATGTGAATCTATGAATTATGTGAATCTATGAACCATGTGAATCTATAACTCATGTGAATATATGAATCATGTGAATCTATGAATCATATGAATCATGTGAATCTATGAATCATATGAATCATGTGAATCTATAACTCATGTGAATCTATAACTCATGTGAATTTATGAATTATGTGAATCTATGAATTATGTGAATCTATGAACCATGTGAATCTATAACTCATGTGAATCTATGAATCATATGAATCATGTGAATCTACAACTCATGTGAATCTATTAATCATCTGAATCTATAAATCATGCGAATCTATGAATCATCTGAATCTATACATCACGCGAATCTATGAATCATCTGAATCTATAAATCATGCGAATCTATGTGAATCTGTGAATCATGTGAATCATGTGAATCTATTAATCATGTGATACTCCTTGTTTAAAAAGATGTTTGGTTCTACGACATGTTTGTTTCCATGGTAACTGTAGACAATAATCAGGACCGCCCTATGCAAACTGATCTTGCTAGGCTAGTGCCCTCGCAAAATTGTTTCGCGATATATATCTCCAAAGTTGCCTAGCACGTACAGTAAGACACTGATTTTCAGTATAGTAGACTGTTCTTTTGATAATGATAGCAATTATCCCAGTAGTTTCTCCAAATTCCCGATGGTAAATTCTGACTTGATCACCAAATGAGAAGGGCAACGCCATGTTTGTTTATAAACACTGAAAGTAGTCCCTACTTGACCTTTGACATTTGTATCTCTATCCCCATAAGACCCCAAAGGATATTGTTTTTATCTGTTGGCTTTATCCTGCCGAGAAACCTTCCCATCATATGATGAAGAAAGTGACACATCACCATTCATACTATCACTACAACTCCACTCTCAACTCACCCTGTCTACCCCTAAAGGACATCACAGACAGATAAAGAAAAGACCAAATATTTTTAAAAAAATATCACCCAGCCAGTTCGACCCGCTTGAATGCAAGACATCACACACCAACAAATTTTGTATTATTTCTTGTTACCGTATTCGACGTAATAAGCGCCCTGCTCTAATAAGCGCCCACAGCGACATTTGCTAAGATATTGGCTATTGAACAATCCTAATCAGCACCCCTTCCAAGTGATCAATGTACACAAGACTTATTTATTCGCGTATAATATGCACTCGTGTGTTCTATGCACCCTTAATTATAGGCATTTAATTCTGGAAAAATATATCTGTCGTACATAAACATGTCAGGCTGTCAGCATAAACCACGAAATTTATCTTTCAACTCTGTTTTTTCCACCAAATTAACATTCTAATAAGAGCCCCCTATTTCTAATTTTGAGAGCGCCCTGGGCGCTTATTACGTCGAATACGGTATTCCTACCCAAAGCTGGGAAATCGGCCTCAGGTCAGACACTCTTCCTTGTACAATGCCTTATGGGAGAGTGGAGGCTGACACACAGTGTACACACATTTGTTCCAGATGACAACCTTCTTAACTTCCTTGTCCACAGTGGGAAATGAATAGTTCATTGTACATACCTTCAAACTATACAGTATTTTCTTGTGTCGGTGGGTACTTGTGTGTACACAATGTTATCTTGTGTGTAATGTACATTCAACAAAACATCCTACTGCTTCAGGTTAACCATACATACATGAGCAATCAAACATGTAATATAAACCTAAACATAGGGAGACATAATTATTTACAATTTTAACATTTTCAAACCAGGAGACCAATTTCCCAAAGATAAAAAAGCATGGTAAAAATAAATATTATCAACATCGCTAAGGTTAGCACAGTTAGGGGTGCAGTTCGAAAGTTCAAAAGTTTTAAAAATTAAAGTTTAGGTGTAGATTTGAGATAAGAAGTCTGTAAGTTTTCAACCCGACAAAATCAACTGGTCTCCCTGTTACCTTCAACAGGAGATCAATTCTGTAGCTCCAGAGTCCAGATTATAGAAATCCCAAAAGATGAGAACAAAATAATTTGTTTGGCCAGCTTCAAATGTGACAGATTAAATCACACACAAGTTTGTTCTGGCTATCTAATGTGGGCAGATGCTACAAGGAAGCAGACGACCGTATTGTATTTATGTATAGACATGGCATACGGATTTCAAGAGGGTATTTTTTACATCTCCTTGTGACACAAGCACAGAAAGGTTGGTTTCGACAGCCATGTAACACAGAACAGAAACTAAATCACACTCCATAGCAGAGGGTTTTTAGATCATTCCGGCATTTTCACAATACAGTAAATTATGTTTATAACGAACATGCTTATGAAGAAATGACAGGTATAATGAACATATTGTTTGGTCCCAATCATTTTTTATATATATGCCGTACATATGCTTATGACGAACTACGGTTATAACAAACGAAAATTAGTGGTCCCTTTGAGCGATAGTTTACTGTAGTTGAAAACACTGTTGAGATACTATTATGGGTTGTTTATATTTTTGGGGTGGGGGGTTTGGGGGAAAAAACCGTGTTTTTGCTTCGAGAAACATAAAGGAAATTCTTTCAAAACAGAAGCCGAACACAATTTCATATTTGCTTCAGGACATCCTGTTTATCTGCCAAACAGACTTGTTGGTAAATCCTAACTAAAATTTTGTTCAGTATTTCCTGGAGTGAGTGAGTGAGTATGGTTTTACGCCGCTTTTACCTATATTCCAGCATTATCATGGCGGGGGACATCAGAAATGGGCTTCACACATTGTACGCATGTGGGGAATCGAACCCTGGTCTTCGGTGTGACAAGCCAGCACTTTAACCACTAGGCTACCTCACCGCCCAAGTATTTTCTGGAACAAACTCCACTTTCAAAAACACTTTCAATCTATTTATAGTTCCATCAGTTGTTTCACCTCAAGTTCCCTGTTTAGATTCTCATGATTATGATAGAAATAAAAATTTGCAACCATTTTAACATTTCGGTTTCCTATGTTTCTGTATAAACCAACAGAAGCCAAAAGTCACTAACAGAAAGAAACATTGAAGAAATGTACTGTATTCGATGTAATAAGCGCCCAGGGTGCTCTCAAAATTAGAAATAGGGGGCTCTTATTAGAATATAATTTGGTGAGAATAAAATGAGAGTTGAAAGGTCGTTAATTTCGTGGTTTATGCTAACTGCTTGAAATGATACAAAAGAAAAGTCTGTGCATATTATACACGACAGATATATTTTCCAGAAATTAATTGCCCATAATTAAGGGTGCATGTAACAAACAAGTGTGTATTATACACGAATAAATAAGTGTACATTGATCAATCGAAAGGGGTGCTAATTGGGATCGTTCACTAACCAATATATTAACAAATTCATTGATTAAATTAATATCCATGTGTTATCACAAATCAGATCAGTCCAATTAGCATTACAGATTTGATATGTACCTCAGAGCCAGCACAAGCAGGGCTCGACTCACCGAACCTGATTTAACTTGCATCAGGTGAATGATGACATGAAATCCTAGTTGCACCGACAAAACCAGGTTGCACTCTTGTCCCAGACATTTATAGAAGTTGAAACACAGATGCATAAACTAAATATGGGCCGCTTTTGGCAATATTCCAGCAATATCCCGGCAGGGGACACCAGAAATGGGCTTCACACAATGTACCCATGTCGGGAATCGAACCTGGGACTTTGGCATGGCGAGCGAACGCTTTAACAACAAGGCTACCCGACCTCCCAAAAACTAAATTTGCAAAATCGCAAATCTCTGATCATGCTGACAGATAGTCAAGTTTTTACATAAATTATGTTGTATGGCTGTAAAATTTAACAGAAACAGTGTACATTATCTTGAACATGTTTAAGTACCCACATATTGATGACGCCAAGCCCAAGAAACGATGAAAAATTACACATAACACAGGGATCAGTGTGTGGTATGGTGCATAAAGCTTAGAAATATTGAGTCTGTTCAAAGATCGATGTTGTGTGGAAAAGTAAGCGTTTGTCAGATACAAATTTGAATTTTTTTACATTTACATATTTGTGACACAGTGTTTTTTGCTTGGTAATATGATCTCCGTTATCTGTATTTAAGATCCATCACCCCAGGGCCCCCTACATAAGGACCAGCCCTGAGCCTGTTAATGGAATGTCATTATGTAACTTGAAAGTCAGTCTCATTAAAAGCAGATCTTAGATCTCGCTACCGCTAAACAAACATCTGAGGACATCCCATTACGGGTCACGTCAGACCGACCTTGGCCGAACTTTGACCGACCAATGGAATGACCAATCAGAAGGCAGCTTTCTCGTGCTTTAAGGCACTATTTTCAAATTGGCGACAATGCTTCAAAACATATTTTGACAAATTCTCGATTAAAAATTTGAAACCTGAACAAAAGAACTTTCTGGAATCGCTAATAGATAGTCTAGATTGTATGGATACAGTCGTTAAACCCGTAACTATCGTTCGGAATACCCCGTGTTAAAGTTTTCGAGGATGCATGATTAGAAATCACATTCCGACTGTCACTTTAATGATCTGGTAAGCAACGCGCTGATTGGTCAGATGAAAGGTCGTTCTGACGTGACCTCTACTGGGATGTCCTCAGAGCTCTGTTAAGCGGCAGCAAGAACTAAGGTCTGATTTTAATGAGATTGCTTGAAACTCCACAATCTCTGCTCAGATCAGAGCACATTCTGCCCACTGGAGGATATAGTTAACATGCACTCAGTGCATGTAGACATAAATATTAGGTTTCACTTTCTAATGATAGGTTGCACTAGTGCATGTCTTATATAGCTAAATCGAGCCGAAGGTTACCAGCTCTCTTTCAAAATACATCCTGTTGCCATCATGGGCATCTGATAAGCATTGAGAACTGGTAGGTTGCTTTATACTTATAAATGTCAACAAATAAACGTCAATGCCAGATCTGTGAACTGTAACAATGGTGTTTATGTTGAAAGCTATAACAATGTTTAACCTGATATCTGAGTCGCGGTATTGTATACATTGTGTTCCTTCCTCAATCATGACAGCTGTACATGGGCCATATATCATGACAACAGATTGTTTAACATAGCTTTGCTCGTTCTTTAATGTAGGTGAAACAGGTTAAAAAATATCAGAATATGCCATGTTGACAGTAACTTTTTATATTTTAGGCCAAACACTTTTATTATAATTTTTTTTTAAATGCTAAAACTAGGTCATCAAAATATTTAATCAAATTTTCAACTTCTAGACTAGTACTGCTACAAATGAAAGAAAATAAAACTCATAGCTCACATCATCACTGAAGTATAATTGTTATCGCAAGATCACTGATTGTTTTTGGCTAGAATATTGATTTTTATATTCTTTACCATTTCTTACGAACAGCAGTGGTAAAAAAACTCTTGTGTGTTTTTTCATTTCACCTAATTGTAAAACCGAGTCAGCCATTGTGGGGGGTCAAAAGTCAATTATCTATTTTCTTATGTCAGGTTTTTTTTGTCATGTCTTGTCAACCAACTAAAAACAAATAGAAGGCCGTTTGGTTTATGGATTTTGACTAACCTTAGACATGTGAAAGATTAGTTTCGGTAAATCAATATTAAAGTATAGGGATTGATTTCGCTATATATAGGCTACACCAGTGCAGGTAAAACATTGCTAATGCAGGTAACCTTTATTGTCAGGATGCACCCAGTGCAGGTAACATTTTCCACCAAAAGTGCACGGCAGCACGTTTATTTGTATAACTAAATAATGTGTACTCCAATAGTGTGTATCAGGTTAAAATCAATAAAAACGTAAACAAGTCTGTTCTCATGCCCATGAGCAGGTACGTAGACCACGCGCTGTGTACACAATCGTGTGACGTTTTGTGGCAGGTGAGAGAGGTCACAGTGTCATACGGCAGAAGTAAAGGCTATAGTAATTAGTTTGTGTACACAATCGTGTGACGTTTCATGCAAGGTCACTGTTGGGATCGATGACATGCTTCAACCAAGTCAGCGTGCCTGACCACCCGATCCCGTTAGTCGCCTCTTATAACAAGAAACACAAAGCTTGATGAACTGTCATATTTAACAAAAAAATTGACAAAAGAGGAAAGCTGAATTTTTTTAGATCTGGCTGCAAATCTTCTAGACTCCAGGAAATGAAGTTTCTGAAAACACAGGGGCTATGAACATGATGAATGCAGCGAACTTGCAGAACTTTGTGCCAAAATTAATTCTCAGTTACTTCTAGAATGGTCACTCATGAGGTTACTATCACAACAAACAGGCACTCCAAAACGTTTGTTTTTGTTGTCTACTGGGTGGCAAGATGTCAAAAGCCATATACAGATTTCCCCCAAATAGAATACTGGAGCGCCTTCTCAATCATCTTCCCGAGGCAAGGGAGTTAACCAACTATAGAAGTCCAGTTTCCACCCTTGCAGAACTAGGCTGGAATTCTAGCGTTATATTTTGGATGGACCAACAAGTCTGTGCATAGTCCAATCAAAATCGTGTAATGAACTAGACATCTGGTTCATAAAAATTATGGATTTCAACGTGCAGATTTCAGTCGATTGCAGGATTTACAAAGCATTGTACCGCCAACTGCGTGTCGACAGATATTTTGCCAATCTTTTCATGTCTTAAATCAAGGTGCTCAAATGATTTGATTCACTTTGCAGGGTAAAACTGTTTTATCAAAATATAGGTCTTGATTATTGATCAGATAGTCTTCACTGGGCGCCGCCATTTTGTTTGAAGCAAATGCAAGTGATACGAGAGGTGGAATCTGATGGCCAATAGAAGGGACTTTTACAGTCAGTTAACTCACTTGCCTCAAGAAGATGATTCTCATCTAGATTTTCTCTTTAATTTATTTAATATAGATCATGTAGATATAACTGAAAATACAGTATTTCTATTCATGGTAATAAGGTACAGCCAATATTTTGGTGGTGCAACCTGGTGAGGTTTTTACATTGCTTATGACAATATTCCAGCATGGCAGGGGACACCAGACCTGTGATCATGGTGATGAATTGAACCCAGGCCTTAAGAGTGGTGAGCGAATGTTATAACCAGTAGGCTACCCCACTGCCCCACTTTGACAGGAACCCTCAATAATCAGATTCTAAGACACAAATCTGCACAGGTAACATAGAGTCTGTCATGTCAAACATCTAACTGATATGATTCAGTAAACATGACAATTTATTTTCATACCAATAATACGTGACCCAAATATATCAATGAATCATTTTATGTCCACACAACCTCATGATGATAAGATATAGTGACACAACCAATTTCAACAAATTACACTTCAGTGAATCATTACAGCACATTGAGTCAGTTGCACTCTGTACAGAAATTGTGACGCCTTTGCTGAATACAAATCAATTAGCAATCAATCAGCTGTCAATTCCCTCGGGCAGAACGATCTATATCTTGACTATCCGACAATTAAAACATCATGGCCAAAAACAAATTATTACAGTCAGCAAAATCGTAGCTTGTGCTGCTCTGATTTACTATCTGACATCCTCTGGTCACTCATACATGGCTGCTATTCACGACTTCACACTCATGGCTTCATAATGTTCTGCTAAAGTCTGATGCCGGCCTTCACAAGCCCCATCAGAAAGCACAACACAGTGATGGATGTCAAGCGCAGAAAATATCAGCAATTTGGAAAATTCATGTTATTATCAGATAATATTTAAAATGATGTAGAGGTCTTAGTATTTCACTGGCAATAGACACAAGAAAGAGGAATGTTTAGTCTTATCTTATCGCATGAATGCAATTTTAAAATACCTTTAAAAAAGAACTTTAAAAAATCCTATTTTTGAGCAAATTAATGTTTTCTTTCCAGTTCGGTTGCCTAGTTTGGAATCCTAGATAAACTCCCTGGTTGTGTGATATGGCAAATTTTGTTAAGAACATAATGTCATTTTGTTGAAAATTATCACCAAAACAGTTAATTAACAAGATTAAGAAGTTGTATTACACATCTACTCTTAATACACCATTACATACCCTTTCAGCTGCTAACAGTTCTGAATGTATGAATATATTCAAATACACCACCCACACAAACACACCCACACGTATGACCTAAGCCCACACACCCCTATACAGAACCCCGCCCCACCCCACAAACTCAATCCACCACCCCCCCTGTCTTTTGGTATGAAGCGGCCAGGGGATCAAACCACAAAATTTCTACTTCCTGGATGAACGTTCTATCCACTAGAACACCGAAGAGGCGTGTAAGTGGAGAAATCTCCAGTGATTGGATAAGGGAACTTATTTGCACTATGCAACCTCATCATCGATGACCCAGTCATGACATTATATATGACCTGATGTATGTGACATCAATTTGAAAATCATGTTATGCCGTGTGTGAATGCCGGAATACATGCAAGATATTAGCAATAGGTGTAGCATGTTGACGTGGATACACCATGACGTGGTGTCGGATCTTATCTGCTTACAGAGTTGTATGACACACTATGTTGAGGAAGTGTCAAAAGAAAGCAAACTACTTACTAATATACACGCCAGAGAATAATCAGTTTCACTTATCTGCTGAAACAGATGCCATCAGGGCGTATACATCTTCCCGAGGCAAGTGAGTTAACTGACTATAAAAGTCCAGTTTCCACCCTGCCTTGCCAAACTAGGTTATTATGGAGTTAGAATTTGGCTGGACTAACGAGTCTATGCATAGTCCAATCAAAATCGTGCAACAAAATCGAAATCGAAACTGTCGCGCAGATTTCGGTCGATTGCAGTTTACGATGTAAACCCGTTTCAACACAACATAGATCTTGATTATCGATCAGATTGTCTTGACTGGGCGCCGCCATTTTGTTTGAAACACATGCAAGTGATGGAATCGGATTGGTCCATAGAAGAGGCTTAGAAGGGATACAACTCGTAATAACCACTGGTGACGCTACATTCCAGCCAAGTTCTGCAAGGGTGGAAAGTGGACTTTTAAAGTTAGTTAACTCTCTTGCCTTGGGAAGATGGGGTGTATAAGGCAAATTAGGGATGGAAATTATATGACTGAGTCACATGAATTAATACTTTATTCAATTTATTTGTCATCTTCCCGAGGCTAGGGAGTTAACCGACTATTAAAGTCCAGTTTCCACCCTTGCCGAACTGAAATTATGGAGTTATGTTTTTGCTGGACAGATGAGTCTATGCATAATCCAATCAAAATCGCGTAACAGAATCAACATACAGTTCATAAACTGCTGTGCAGATATCGGTTGATTTGAAAAGCATGTGTACTGCCAACTTGGAATCAACAGATATTTTTGATGCACATATTATTTGATGCACCTCGCAAGGTAAGACCTGTTTTATTACAAAATAGATATTGATCATCAATCAGATCATTTTGACTGGACGCCACCATTTTGTTTGAAGCGAATACAAGTAATATGGTAGGTGAAATCTGATTGGTCAATAGGAGGGACATAACTAGTAATAGTCACTAGTGGCGCTAAAATCGACCCACGGAATTCCAGCCTAATTCAGCAAGGGTGGATACTGGACTAAGATAAGTCAGTAAACCCTTGTATTTGTGTATTTTATATACAGAATTGGTAGTTCTGTCGTCCGCAACAGGAAGGTGTGGCTACCCTAAACCAATTAACATGAGTCATGTAAAACGTAAAAGTACTTTTAAATATGGCATACATTTCTTGGAAATGGAATAACATGAACATTTCTAGGACATTTATGAAGTGAAATTAACAGACTAACGCAGACAACAAAAAAACAATATATCTGAAAGAAATTAGGGGGAATCATGTTGCGTCACAATAAATGAACTTAATATTTCTTTGTCGTATATTGTTACTAAAATTGCACCAAATACTCAGATAACCTGCATCCTGACGAACCCTAACTATTGGTCGGATTGAACATGTCGTCAACTGGTCAAGCCACATATCCTTTGTTTTCAATATCTGCTTTTGTTTGTCTGAGACGATCTTTGAACAAAAGTAATATGGGTAGATTGTGCTAGGTTTATTCTTGAAGGAGGAAAATGCAAACAGAATTTAAGCAAGCTGTACGTACAAGAAAATTATTAATTATTGTTTTAAAATATTTTAATATAAAACTTAAAAATTATCTTCTTATCTTCATTATTTTAAAAATCTCCCCTTTGAAGTCAAATCTCATGATGAGGGGTTGACAGGTCTGGATGATGAGGAGAGTAGACTTAGCAAAACTGTGGTGTAACTATTCCATACACAACGAGGACGATCAAACATATCCAAAGGGCAGATACATACCGTATTCGAAGTAATAAGCGCCCCCCTCTAATAAGCGCCCATGGCGATATTTGCTAATATATTGGCCAGTGAACAATCCCAATTAGCACCTCTTCCGATTGATCAAAGACTTATTTACTCGCATATAATACGCACTCGTGTGCTATATGCACCCTTAATTATGGGCAATTAAATTCTGGAAAAATATATCTGTCGTATTTAAACATCTCAGGCTGTCAGCATAAACCATGAAATTTATCGTTCAATTCTGTTTTTTTCCACCAATATAATATTCTAATAAGAGCCCCTTATTTCAAATTTTGAGAGCGCCCTGGGCGCTTATTACGTCGAATACGGTAAGTCAGACATTTTATGACAGATATTCTTCATCAACTTAGCAACAGAAATGACTCTTTCAGTATTCACAGACCCCATAAGGAAGGTCCTCGCTGGCAGACTTATCAGAATAATCACAAGAAAATCAATTACTGGATCATGTAGCAGGCTTACTGGGTTGCTATAGCAAATAGAAACGCTTGACAATAGTCACGATAATGTTGACACTTAAACATTATTTAGTAGAGAATGTTATTAGTCATTGTGAAAAATCAAAATCTCTTGTCTGTTGTCATGGAAATATTAAATCAAGACTTTGAATGGCATGTATAAGTGAAACACATAAGGAAAATAATTTATGGGTCTCGTTTTGTTCCTCATAATAAAGAACATCAATAAATTATCTTCCTTAGGAATATTTTAAGAAAAAAGCAATGAGTTGTTTATCGTACAATAATACACGGCAGGGAGCATAAACCATGAGGGGCGCAGCATTATAGTCATGATGAAAGGAACAACCAGAAGTCGTAAGAATATACATGTATGAAGTGAGAGTGTGTGAGTTTTGTTTTTTTTGGTTTGTGCTGCAGTAAACGTTTATCATTGTGGCTACTGGTGCTACAGTACAATTGTCTTCACTGAAGCTACTACGTACTAGTGCTACAGTACAATTGTCTTCACTGAAGCTACCACGTACTAGTGCTACAGTACAATTGTCTTCACTGTAGCTACCACGTACTAGTGCTACAGTACAATTGTCTTCACTGAAGCTACTACGTACTAGTGCTACAGTACAATTGTCTTCACTGAAGCTACTACGTACTAGTGCTACAGTACAATTGTCTTCACTGAAGCTACTACGTACTAGTGCTACAGTACAATTGTCTTCACTGAAGCTACTACGTACTAGTGCTACAGTACAATTGTCTTCACTGAAGCTACCACGTACTAGTGCTACAGTACAATTGTCTTCACTGAAGCTACTACGTACTAGTGCTACAGTACAATTGTCTTCACTGAAGCTACCACGTACTAGTGCTACAGTACAATTGTCTTCACTGTAGCTACTACGTACTAGTGCTACAGTACAATTGTCTTCACTGAAGCTACCACGTACTGGTGCTACAGTACAATTGTCTTCACTGAAGCTACTACGTACTAGTGCTACAGTACAATTGTCTTCACTGAAGCTACCACGTACTAGTGCTACAGTACAATTGTCTTCACTGTAGCTACCACGTACTAGTGCTACAGTACAATTGTCTTCACTGAAGCTACTACGTACTAGTGCTACAGTACAATTGTCTTCACTGAAGCTACCACGTACTAGTGCTACAGTACAATTGTCTTCACTGTAGCTACTACGTACTAGTGCTACAGTACAATTGTCTTCACTGAAGCTACTACGTACTAGTGCTACAGTACAATTGTCTTCACTGAAGCTACTACGTACTAGTGCTACAGTACAATTGTCTTCACTGAAGCTACCACGTACTAGTGCTACAGTACAATTGTCTTCACTGTAGCTACTACGTACTAGTGCTACAGTACAATTGTCTTCACTGAAGCTACCACGTACTGGTGCTACAGTACAATTGTCTTCACTGAAGCTACTACGTACTAGTGCTACAGTACAATTGTCTTCACTGTAGCTACCACGTACTAGTGCTACAGTACAATTGTCTTCACTGAAGCTACTACGTACTAGTGCTACAGTACAATTGTCTTCACTGTAGCTACTACGTACTAGTGCTACAGTACAATTGTCTTCACTGAAGCTACTACGTACTAGTGCTACAGTACAATTGTCTTCACTGAAGCTACTACGTACTAGTGCTACAGTACAATTGTCTTCACTGTAGCTACTACGTACTAGTGCTACAGTACAATTGTCTTCACTGTAGCTACTACGTACTAGTGCTACAGTACAATTGTCTTCACTGAAGCTACCACGTACTAGTGCTACAGTACAATTGTCTTCACTGAAGCTACTACGTACTGGTGCTTCAGTACAATTGTCTTCACTGAAGCTACCACGTACTAGTGCTTCAGTACAATTGTCTTCACTGAAGCTACCACGTACTAGTGCTACAGTACAATTGTCTTCACTGTAGCTACTACGTACTAGTGCTACAGTACAATTGTCTTCACTGTAGCTACTACGTACTAGTGCTACAGTACAATTGTCTTCACTGTAGCTACTACGTACTAGTGCTACAGTACAATTGTCTTCACTGTAGCTACTACGTACTAGTGCTACAGTACAATTGTCTTCATTGAAGCTACCACGTACTAGTGCTACAGTACAATTGTCTTCACTGTAGCTACTACGTACTAGTGCTACAGTACAATTGTCTTCACTGTAGCTACCACGTACTAGTGCTACAGTACAATTGTCTTCACTGAAGCTACCACGTACTAGTGCTACAGTACAATTGTCTTCACTGAAGCTACCACGTACTAGTGCTACAGTACAATTGTCTTCACTGTAGCTACTACGTACTAGTGCTACAGTACAATTGTCTTCACTGAAGCTACCACGTACTGGTGCTACAGTACAATTGTCTTCACTGAAGCTACTACGTACTAGTGCTACAGTACAATTGTCTTCACTGAAGCTACCACGTACTAGTGCTACAGTACAATTGTCTTCACTGAAGCTACTACGTACTGGTGCTTCAGTACAATTGTCTTCACTGAAGCTACCACGTACTAGTGCTTCAGTACAATTGTCTTCACTGAAGCTACCACGTACTAGTGCTACAGTACAATTGTCTTCACTGTAGCTACTACGTACTAGTGCTACAGTACAATTGTCTTCACTGTAGCTACTACATACTAGTGCTACAGTACAATTGTCTTCACTGTAGCTACTACGTACTAGTGCTACAGTACAATTGTCTTCACTGTAGCTACTACGTACTAGTGCTACAGTACAATTGTCTTCATTGAAGCTACCACGTACTAGTGCTACAGTACAATTGTCTTCACTGTAGCTACTACGTACTAGTGCTACAGTACAATTGTCTTCACTGTAGCTACCACGTACTAGTGCTACAGTACAATTGTCTTCACTGAAGCTACCACGTACTAGTGCTACAGTACAATTGTCTTCACTGAAGCTACCACGTACTAGTGCTACAGTACAATTGTCTTCACTGAAGCTACTACGTACTAGTGCTACAGTACAATTGTCTTCACTGAAGCTACCACGTACTAGTGCTACAGTACAATTGTCTTCACTGAAGCTACCACGTACTAGTGCTACAGTACAATTGTCTTCACTGAAGCTACCACGTACTAGTGCTACAGTACAATTGTCTTCACTGAAGCTACCACGTACTAGTGCTACAGTACAATTGTCTTCACTGAAGCTACTACGTACTAGTGCTACAGTACAATTGTCTTCACTGAAGCTACCACGTACTAGTGCTACAGTACAATTGTCTTCACTGAAGCTACCACGTACTAGTGCTACAGTACAATTGTCTTCACTGAAGCTACCACGTACTAGTGCTACAGTACAATTGTCTTCACTGAAGCTACCACGTACTAGTGCTACAGTACAATTGTCTTCACTGAAGCTACTACGTACTAGTGCTACAGTACAATTGTCTTCACTGAAGCTACCACGTACTAGTGCTACAGTACAATTGTCTTCACTGAAGCTACCACGTACTAGTGCTACAGTACAATTGTCTTCACTGAAGCTACTACGTACTAGTGCTACAGTACAATTGTCTTCACTGAAGCTACCACGTACTAGTGCTACAGTACAATTGTCTTCACTGAAGCTACCACGTACTAGTGCTACAGTACAATTGTCTTCACTGAAGCTACCACGTACTAGTGCTACAGTACAATTGTCTTCACTGAAGCTACCACGTACTAGTGCTACAGTACAATTGTCTTCACTGAAGCTACTACGTACTAGTGCTACAGTACAATTGTCTTCACTGAAGCTACCACGTACTAGTGCTACAGTACAATTGTCTTCATTGAAGCTACCACGTACTAGTGCTACAGTACAATTGTCTTCATTGAAGCTACTACGTACTAGTGCTACAGTACAATTGTCTTCACTGAAGCTACCACGTACTAGTGCTACAGTACAATTGTCTTCATTGAAGCTACCACGTACTAGTGCTACAGTACAATTGTCTTCATTGAAGCTACCACGTACTAGTGCTACAGTACAATTGTCTTCACTGAAGCTACTACGTACTAGTGCTACAGTACAATTGTCTTCACTGAAGCTACCACGTACTAGTGCTACAGTACAATTGTCTTCATTGAAGCTACCACGTACTAGTGCTACAGTACAATTGTCTTCATTGAAGCTACCACGTACTAGTGCTACAGTACAATTGTCTTCATTGAAGCTACCACGTACTGGTGCTACAGTACAATTTTTATTACTGTAGCTAATGTAGGCCCTATACAGCAAGACCTGTGTTAGAATTGATCTCCAGCAACCCAAGCTTGTTGTAAGAGGCGACTAATGGGATCGGGTGGTCAGGCTCACTGGCTTGGTTGATGCATGTCATTGTATCCAAATTGCGTTGATCGATGCTTATGATGTCAATCACTGGATTGTCTGGTCCAGACTGGATTATTTACAGACCTCCGTCATATCGCTGGAATATTGCAGAGTGCGGCGTTAAACAACAAACATCATCATCATATCACAGCGCACAGATCACTCATCAGGTGAAGTAAAGCAACGTCGGTCTCGGAGAGTAGTTGGATTGGTGACCACGTTCAGTAGCTTGACTCCTGAGAGTTTCTAGGGCTTTGGTTCCTGCCCCACACTGAAGCACATGTACCACACATGGTGTCTCCTTAGGTAAGTGACTTTGTTGGAAATGTGCCTCTGCTCACCCAGCAGTGAGTGGGTACCCGGTAGGATGTGATGGTAATGTGGCTGTTAACCTTCTAGCACCTCACAGGCAGCTTGAGTTGTATACTCCCCAGGGAGCTGAGAATGAAAATCGAGTGCTCACTGATCCATTGACTGGGGTAATGTAAGCGCCACGAGCACACGAGCTGGTATGGAGTTTGGCGCTATACAAATGGACTCATTATTATTATTATTATTATTATTATTATTATTATTATTATTATCATCGAATTACTGTGTCTTAGAAGACCAGACACACATGCACAAAAGTTGAGTTAAAAAAAAACAACTATTAAAGTGTAGATTCCACCCTTGCGCTTTCAAGCAGACTTTTCTGTGCTAAAGCAGACATGCTCGGTAGATGCTATTGCATGTATCAAAGTCAAATTGGAGATAGCTTGTTTGTTGTTTAACGCTGCCGTCATCAATTTGCCAGATGTATGACAGCAGACCGCAAATAATCGAGTCTGGACCAGTCAAACCAGTGATTGGTATTATGTACAAAGTTCCATGCCGGCAAGGTACTATAACGCACAATCAACCAAGTCACCGAGTCAGACCACTAGATCAAATAAGTCGCCAAGTATGACAAGTATAGATTACTGACCTATTGCTACCTGGTATTTCCACGGACGAATATTATTGTGACACATACCATGCATACCAATATCTTCTTTACAAACACTGGTATCCTTCTCTCATCACAAAAGTGTTGTATCTAAAGATGCCTATTCCCTCAGCTAGCCCATCTCATCATTTCCTTCTTTATTAACAGCACTATTCTTCGTAAAAACAATCATGTATATTTTGTTGTTTGTTTGTTGTTTAATTTCGGAGCGTAAATAAAATTTTGTTTGTTTGTTGTTTAACGCTGACTCAAAAATAATCCAGTCTTGCTGAAGACCTATTCTAGTCGCCTCTTACAACTTCAAAGTTACCTGCCTGCATTCAGACAATATTGAATTTCAATGTATCCTTGTATTCTGTGTTTTCAAGACCATAAGTATTTCTGATTATGTGTCTTAATATCAATCCCAATACACCAAAATTAAGACTAGAATGACAAATGAAAGCGTAGTTACTTCCTTTCATCCACCATTAATAACGGATCGCCGACGACAGTATGAGACAAATCATAAAAATAAGAGACAAATCATGTCTTGATTCGACCCATGAAGATTCCGGGGTGGAATAGGTCTTCAGCAACCCATGCTTGCCGTAAAAGGTGACTATGCTTGTCGTAAAAGGCGACTAACGGGATCGAGTGGTCAGGCTCACTGACTTGGTTGACGCATGTCATCGATCCCAATTGCGTGGATCGATGCTCATGATATTAATCACTGGATTGTCTGGTCCAACTGGATTATTTACAGACCGCCGTCATATAGCTTGAATATTGCTGAGTGCGGCGTAAAACAACAAACCAACCAACCAACCATGTCTTGATTCAGTTCAAATAATGCAAACAATTACTTGAGAATCTAGGAGGAATACTGACGATGAAAGTAGTCTTCAAATGATCTGGCAGACAGTCGGGAGGGGGAGGCAAATGTCATGCAGCCCCACAGAAGAGTCACCAGCCAGGGGCCAGCGGTTATCTTGGACACTGGCAGGAAAGAACTGGCACAGGCTCTTAGGCTATTACCTCCCCGGGGAAAAACTGTCTCGGATTGGGGGGGCGGGTTTCGGATTGGATGGCCCCTCGACTTGGCTGATAATGTGTCAAAGTGCACTGATTGTGTTGATTGATGCTCACACTTTAGTCACTGGTTTGCCTGGTCCAGACTTGATTATTATTTACAGATAATGCTGACTGTGGTGATAAACCACATTTACTCACTCACTTTGAAGTCTGCAGTAGGCCTTCAGTAGGCCTACATTAGCCACTGTCATATACATTTTACTAATATTTGTTGTTGTTTAATACCTCACTCAGCAATATTACAGACTCGAGTCTGGACCAGACAATCATGTGATTGATATCAGGACCATCGATTTACACAATTGGGATAGGCTGATATGCATCAACCAAGTCAGCTGCAGAGAGCCTGACTGCCCGATCCCATTACTCGCCTCTTACAACAAGCATGGGTTGCTGAAGGCCAATTCTAACACAGCTCTGACACAGGTCTCGTTGTATAGGGGCCTACATTAGCTACAGTAATAAACCTTGTACTGTAGCACCAGTAGCCACAATGATAAACATTGTACTGCATCACAAGGGACTATTTCCACGGTCTGATGAATCACCGTCATGCACTGGTGAACAATTTAAGTCAAGGTCTAGAACATTACATGTACCCTGTGTAAAACTTAGACATTGTTTTGTGTAACCGCCAGATAAACAACATAAATGTCACTCGGCAAGCACACAAAAAACGTTTTTTTAATTACTTCAATCTAACTACCAACTGTTCCTATTATATTTGTTTATGACCAATCGTAGTTTTTAATTCTGTTACTTACCATAAGTTGGCATAATAGTATCCATGAATGATCTCCGATTTTTTTTCTTAGTACCGCTCCGCTCGTGCATAGTGAAACTGTCCTGTTGACAACGGCGTTCGTGTTGAAAATGAACTCGAACGTAGTCGAAACTTCGACTCCCCCAAACTACTCAGTTAAAAAACGTTACACCTCGCAACTGTAACTGTGGATTCGGCACGAAACGGGAGTATTTTTACAATGTCCAGCAACGTTTGTACTCGGACAGTTTGACACTAAATTTTTGCGGTTGTCACCCGTGACGAAATCGACTCTCTCACGGATTAGCAAGTCAACAAATGGCTACGAAAATTCAGCTAATCTGCTCCACCTAAGATATGAGAGGTGTGTCTGCCTCCTAGCAAGGAACACGCTGATTGGGATGGGGGATTACGAAATGAAGGACTATTGATCGTACTAATCAACTGCAAGCAATACATTACCTGACAATCTTGCTGTCAAATACAACTGATCACTTCCTAAATGGAATTTACTTCCTCGTTTACAGCCTGGGGAGAAATGAGAGTTACCTCCCCTGACGCAATGAAGGGACATAATAAAAGCGTTAGGCTATTTTTGCAGCTTTATTGTTTTCAAAACAAATGTGTTGGGGGTAAATGTTATTGATATTTCGAAGACTTTCAAATTTATTGAATTAAATAATATATTGTATTATGTTCGTGATTCGTATAACTTTTTTTTAATTGCCTATGAACCTAAAATACGCCCTCCAGGTTAGAACCCTGCAACCCCTATTCAACCTGCTGCGGTTCTTGTTATATATTAACTGTCGGGTAAAGAAAGTACACCGAATTTGTTTTTTACGTAATTGAAGTGGAAAGAACTGTTGTTAAATTTGATCATGTCTCTTTAACCATCTCTTATTCCTGCAACAGTTTGTAAAATGTAATCTGTGGCTGGGTAATTTGAAGACCGTGATAAGAAATTAATTTGAAACCACATGACACCAACCATACAGGAAATGTTGTAAATTTGCGCCGATAAATGCGAATTTATTTATTTTCAAAGTTACGATGTCTAAGATACCCATCAGCAGATGTGTTTTATGCGATTATTTTGTCATTTTAAAAAGTTTTAAATGATTTTTTTTATTTAAAAAAAATAATGAAATAGTTTTCTTGGAGTGCTGACTAAGCGCCAATACAGTCGATGTTTTGGATATAATATCGTTAACTTAAGATATTTTCAAATGAAAAGCAAGCCTATGATAAAATCAATTGAGGTGTATAGTTTCTTTCGCTCCTCGGTTCAGTAACAGTCAGTGGAATACATCGATTATTTTGCTTTAAGTCTTGGAATAGCACTTGAAAGTGATACACATAAGGAAGAGAATTTATGGATGTCAACTTCTTTATCACGAGGAACGCAACGTTTCGGAGTATATACTTACTCCTTCTTCGGGTCACCAGTCAATGTTAATTTAAGTCCTGGCTTCCATTTGTCCTTCGCTATCAACTATCAGCGCTAATTAACTGTTAAGTGTTGGTTTCCATTTGTCCATTGCTAATCACCTATCAGCGCCATTATCTGTTGGCTTATCTTTTTAGTTTCCACCTTTGTTATCTTATTACTGTTGTTGTTCTTACATGTACATATATGTCATTGTGTTCTCTGCCTCATGGCTTTTATTCACCTGATGAAGAAGAAAGTATCAACGATGTGTTCCTCATAATAAAGAAGTTGGCATCCATAAATTCTATTCCTTATTTGTCTTTGTTTTTGTGAAAAAGCAATACATAAAATTTTGTTGTGTCTATGCATGGGACTTTGAACTCTATATCAACTTTTGTGGGGTATTTATTACTATCACCAGGCAGCATGTCAAGGAAATGAACACAGAGTTGAAGACAATGGCTATATATCATATCCATATTGGCGTATAATCAAACCTTATAGACACACCTATAACTCCTTTACATACTAACATAAAATAATGAAACCACCTGCCGGTGGTGATGTTTTTACTATTACTCATACGCGCTTGCCGTTTTGCGCGATTTCCGTAATTGCCAAGACACAAATAGACATAAATGAGGATTCTTGAAGCTTGTCGTGGGCTTAAAAAAAGTTAAATGCGATTGCAGAACCATTTTAAGAAGTGTCAAAACAATCATTGACACGTTGTTAGCTCTTGTTAATAACAGCCTTAAAGAGAGGAGGGCGTATTTGGGGTCGGCTTTAACAGTGGTATTGACATAAGTGCCTTCTGAACGAAATAAACACCAGTCTGTTTTAGCCCCGGTCGTCACTTCGCGTTTACTTACGAACGCCAAAGGAATTTTGAAATGTATCATTTGTTTTTATAAAGTAGTTTCATTGAATGTGTGCCAGTTGATAAGACAAGCGATGACACCCTCTGAAATCTAAATAAAATAACATATCAAACATTCAGCGAAAGCTCCATCGTTCCACAGGTTTTTATGTTTGAACGGGATGGTCAAGTCATACAAGGCGTCGCATGTCGCTGTGCAGAGTTGAACCGCTTCAGCGTCCCGAAATCGTGGGCTCGAGTGAGTGACTGAGTGAGTGAATGAGTTGGGTTTAACGCCACTTTTAACATTATTCCAATTATATCACGGCGTGTCAGCTTAATGTGGGAGGAAAGCCCGAAGTGATGCAGGTCTCGGACGTTTATCACTTCGGTGAAACCCACGAGCACGGGTATGGTGCTGACAAACCTAGAAACATAGTTGGGGGGAACCGGGATACGAACCCACAATCATAGGTTTCTGTCGTGTCCAAGGGACGCAACTCTGCACAGCGAATCGCGGCGCCTTAGACGACTGGGCCACCCGTGCCCCCTCGTGGGTTCGAGACCCGGACCGCCTTGAGTATGCATCTAGGTTTATCAACACCATACGGCCCTCATGGGTTTCACCTAAGGGGTGTACATCAAGGATCTTAATCACCTTAGGCTATTTTCCCAGATCAAGCTCACACGCCGTGATATAACTGCAACACCGTTCAAGGGACGTTAAACCCAACTCACTCACTCACTCGACTCGGATGGGATCACATAAACAATACAAACCTGTTCATTGGAAATTTATTGTCCTGATCAATTCGGAAATGAAAGATTGCCTTGAATATGAACCTGCTGACTTCGGGGTCATTCGGGCTACAGCTGCTGTATAATCAATCATTAAGTCCTTTATATACGGTATTGGAGACAGACATCATTTGTAAAGGATGAGAGAGTGTCAGAATGTTGTATTAAGCATTAGTTGACAGTTGACCACGACCCATTTTGCCTCACACGACAAACATATGCATATATCTCTTAGCGACGCCCTCAGGGGTCCAATGGATTTCAACGCTCTAGGCGTTAGCCGAGATGGTTAAATCTATATCACCCGGAGAGCTTGAAAACATTACCCATACAAATTGTTTCCCTGTCTTACGGGTTCAGTGGCCTGTATGTGTTTGCATAAATTCTTTAAGGGGCACGGGTGGTCCAGTCGTTTAAGGCTCCGCAATTCGCTGTGCAGAGTTGCGTCCCTTGGTCTCGCCAGAAACCTATGATTGTGGGTTCGAATCCCGGTTCGCGCCGATTATGTTTCTATGTGGCAGCACCATACCCATGCTCGTGGGTTTCACCGAAGTGGTAAACGTCTGAGACCTGCATCACTTCGGGCTTTCCTCCCACATTAAGCTGACACGCCGTGATATAACTGGAATACTGTTAAAAGCGGCGTTAAACCCAACTCACTCACTCAGTCCTTTTCAAATGAAAACTGAGCCATGTGGTAAAAATTTACTTGAAAACTGACTGAAATCATGAGCACCTAGCCATCTTTGTGTGATGATCCTTTATATAGCTTATAACTTGTATACCATGCAACGCGGGGCGATGGGGTAGCCGAATGGTTAAAGCGTTCGCTCGTCATGCCGAAGGCCCGGGTTCGATTTCCCACATGGGAACCATGTGTGAAGCCCTTTTTTTGCGTCCCCCGCCGTGATATTGTTGGAATATTGCTAAAGCTGCCTTAAAACCACTCACTCACTCACTCATGATATTTACTGATTGCATTTTTTCATTTCCTGATATCATTAAAGGAATAATATCATTAAATAAATCCTGATACACATGAAAAGAATAAATCATCAGTTAATGGTATATGTAAAAAACGCCTTACAATTCGCTTTGAAGCTTGTGAATAGAACTCAATACAATATGGCAGGAAACTTTATTTCCCCGAAGCCTGGAATTTTTCTGATTTCTGTATAGTCAAAGATGTTCTTGTTCAACATGATTTAGCGATCTAATCGTGTATAAGACTTGCTTAAAAGCGTGTATGTCGTGGCATTGTCCGTGCAGTGAGCGTTTCCTGACACCGGAGTGGGTCGTGACGGTCAAGATGGCAGGATGGATGAATCAAATGTCTTGTCGTGTTTCTGCTTCTCCGAGTATCTTCCCGCATGTCAGTGATTGTACAGTGTAATTTCCCTTTAGGTGAGATCGTGTTTCCTTAGCACTCGGTCAAATGTCAATGGTGTATTGTTACCAGACACGAATACAGTGTAGTCGATAACCGTTTTGCTTTCTATCCATTGACTTTCGTCATATATCCACATTTGATGTTTATCCCAGTATTCTGTGCTTGTCATAAAAGCCGAGGAGGGGCCATGAAAGAAACAGCGAAAGAGGGGTGGGTGTCACAACATTTTTCTTTTGTTTATTATTTATTTATTTTTTCAACAACAAAAATATTTTATTTTATATATCTATTTAATTTTATTTATTTATTCTTATTTTATTTATGTTTTTGGGGTTTTTTTTTGGTTTTTTTGGTTTTTTGTTGTTGGGTTTGTTTTTTGTTGTTTTTTTTTTGGGGGGGGGGGGGTTCACTTCTATTTATTTCAATAAAAAGGTTATATATTTGAATATTTCTATTTTGGGACCAGTCACCTCAAAACCACCCCCACCCCCACCCACCCACAACCACCCACACACACCAATTACCAGTCCCTAACCGCATCAACAGGCCCTTGTGTCGTTGCTTAAATATTTCTTGATTAAAATCAGTGTCAGCCACGCACTAACCTACATATATGTCTCTTTCTATATATATAGGGTAGTGTTATTTCTGACACTTGTGATATTAATAGATCTAGAAATATTTAAGCAACGACACAAGGGCCTGTAACTGGGTCGCCACACAGCGCTTTGTGGATGGAGTTGCGTCCCTTATGCGTGTCAGGAACGAATATGATCTTGGGTCTTAATCCCTGTTCGCCTAGATTTTATTTCTTGGTTTAATTGTCAGCAAAAGTGTTGCAACTGACAGACTGCCCAAAGCGGCGTTTACCAAACGCACTTAGTCACAGTAATATTTTCTTTAACCACAGGACCATGTATCTCAGGCCTTAGCCTCGTCTGCGAGTTTTATATTATATAATATTAGTTACATGGTCCTGTGCTTGTACAATTTCTTTCTCACACAACCCCAGTGAGTCAGGACGTGCTAGCTGGTGGAATGTTCGAATACTATTCTCCCGCTAATGCTCCTCGGCCTACCTGTGTATTTAGCGTGCTTGTTTATTTTCCGAATGTGGTGAACGCCTTTGGCAACCGTCACTTGCGCCCCTTTACCATCCAACTGCAGCCTCTCTCTCAAGTATTGGTCTGTGTCTGAATTGGGTATCCATGGTAAACTGCGGCATGGCATCTCAATGAGCCTGAACTCAGTTGGCTGGCACTATAATACCGGCACATATTCGACAAGTATACATGCAACAACACACACACACGCACACTCTCTCTCCCTCACAAACACACACTCACACTCTCTCTCCATCTCTCTCTCTCACACACACACACACTCCCTCTCTCACACACACACACTCTCTCTCTCTAACACACTCTCTCTCACACACACACACACTCTCTCTCTCTCACACACACTCTCTCTCACACACACACAAATTCACTCTCACACACTCTCTCTCTCTTACACACACACTCTCTCTCACATACACACACACTCACTGATACACACTCTCTCTCTCACACACACACTCACTCACACACTCTCTCACACACACTCTCTCTCTCTCTCTCTCTCACACACACACACACACACACACACACACGTGCATCGCTATATAAGCGAAGTAATCTTGAACGCGACTTTAAATACAAAACAAACCGGTAACGCCAGAGAACAGCTAATCTCGATTATCCGACGAAACAGACGTGAAGAATAGGTCTTCTGCAACCAATGCTTGCGACTATGCTTGTCGTAAGAGGCGACTAACGGGATCGGGTGGTCAAGCTCGCTGACTTGGTTGATGTCATCGTATCCCAATTGCGTGGATTGCTCACGATGTCAATCACTGGATTGTCTGGTCCAGACTCGATTATTTACGGACAGCCGTCATCTCGCCGGAGTGTTGCTGAGTGCGGCGTTAAACAACAAACAAACAAAACATCGCCTCGCCTGTCCACCATGAGTCGACACGTCGTGATATGACCGAAACCTGTCCAAAGCGGTGTTAAACTCAACTGCCTGTCATGGAGAGGGCAGATCAACGCATGTCCTCGCGGCAGTTTCAACAAGGAGAGTATCTGTTACAGAAATATCACGTCTGCCTCTCACGGAAACAGATCCTTTCCTAATGGAAAGAGAAACAACGCGTCCGGTAACAAAAGTATTTCTTCTAAAATCAAACATGGCGGCCGAGACTAGAACAGACACACAATTTCAAAAAAATATTCCCCCAAATATTCATGGTCCCTAAAGATCCGGGTTAGAATTTATCTTCAGCAACCCATGCTTGCCGTAAAAGGTGACTATGCTTGTCGTATGAGTCAACTAACAGGATTGGGTGGTCATGCTCGTTGGCATATCATCGTATCCCAATTGAGTGGATCGATGCGCATGATGTCAAGCACTGGATTGTCTGGTCCAGACTTGATTATTTACAGACCGCCGTCATATAGCTGGAATGTTGCTGAGTTCGGCGATAAACAACAACAACAACAACACACACAAAATCAAACTATATCCCATACCCTTTTCTGGCGCCCTTCATCCCAGGTCTGTCGCCCCACATTGCTGAGGTTTATTTAGGGCCGATTGGGGAGGCTGGTGGTTAAAGCGTTCGCTCGTCACGTCGAAGGCGTGGGTTCGATTTCTTACACGGCCACAAATGTGAAGCCCTTTTTTGGTATCCCCCGCCATGATAGTGCTGTAATATTGTTGAAGGCGGCGTAAAACCATCCTCACTCCCTCACTCACTGTATATCCTATATGCAACATTTACATGTATATCCTATACTCAACTTCTTGTTGTTACATCCTATAGCTCACCCCGCCCCTTTATTTCACACCCAGTACCATACATCCTTTGTCGGGTTAATTCCGCGAGAATCAAATGTTCCATTGTGGTTTGTAAAAGAGATTTTTGATGCGTGATATTCTATATTCACTGAACAAAACACTGACTTTATCCGGAATCTCCACGAAATCTAACTATACTGACCAAAACATGTAAACGATCAAGAATATTTTGGGGCGGGGAGGGGTACTATTTTTAATTGTGGGGTCAGATTTCACAAGAAAAAATAGTCCCCAAACTATTCATGTTTTTGGTCAGTAAAGTTCGATTCGGTGGGGATTCCAGATAACGTTGATCTCCAGCAACCGATGCCTGTCGTATCAATGTACCCCAGCAGTGTGATACGTTGTTCATGATATCAATCACCCGTTTGCCTGACGCAAACACGATATATAACTGTTATATAGATAGCATATTGCTCAATGAGGTGTTAAACCCAAAACGTACTCGACTGAAACTAAGTACAGAACGAATCTGTGGAAAAGACCTCTCATTCCTTTACTACAATAACACTGATTGTGATCATTCACCCCACACTAAACTGAGTTAGTTGCCTCAGTTTCAGGTCGTCTTTGAGATGACAATAAAACAACGATGGGGAAACATTGCCCTGGATGACGTCACAGTGTCGGAAAAGTGTTGTTAGAAATATATGCTCCCTATGGTGAAATAAATACAAGGAATTTGTGTAACGTTCTTTGGCTTCATTAAGGACCGCTTCCGTGGTCTAGTGGTTCGAACGTCTGCCCGGCCGCGGATAGCGGAAGGTCGTGGGTACAATCCCCGGCCGCGTCATACCAAACGACGTTGAAAGATGGTACTTGTTGTTACCCTTTCTTGCGCTTTCAAGGACTGGTCGGCTCGGAGTCAGTATACTATGTCTGAGTGGCGCATTCATGTTAAACTGCGGCACGGTATCTCAGTGGGCTAGCACTTTACAATCGGTATAAGTTGCGGACACGCACACACACGCACACACACACACACACACACACACAAAATTCTTGAACGCGACGTTAAACCCAATTACACCTCTCCCCACCTTTGCATAGTAATAATAATAATAATGATAATAATAATATGCGAGAATAATGGATGACGTTATATAACTTCAACTGACCAATCAACACTGAGAATCGCTAAAATATGAATTGTTACATGCGTGCAAATATCGGTAACGTATCCACTCTCTACACGTTCTACCCTTACAGGTAAAATGTGGAGGATAGTGTTTGAGGCAGCAGTCGGCAATATTCCTGGCCCATACTTTAATACAGGCTTATGATTGTCGTAGAGCTAAGATCGCTTTGTGCAACGGAGCCCAGCTCTCGTCCAGACAAACCAGTGGCTGATAGCATGACGACCAGGGGTATGATGACACGCAATCAGCCAAGTCACTGAGCCATGTCCTCCCTCCAAATCGTACCTGTTTAGGTTACTTGCATTAATTCTAATCCGAAATCCACGAAAGTTGAGGCATTCGGTGTATTTTTATTAATTTTTATCGACAAATTTATTGCAATGCTATACCGAAATATCAAATAATTTTTTGTGTAAAATTTGAACATTTGGGGACTAGTCATTTATCATAAGAATGTTACATGTATTTGGGGAAGCCATGAATAAATGTAACAGAAAATGGGAGAAGGTTGACAAAATGTGATACAGTGCGAAGACGAATCTCTCCCCAACACCTAACACCCAACACCCACCCACCAAATACATGACTCGTCCCTAAACGTGGAAAAGGTGGACACATCGTAAACCCGCATAGTGGATCATTCCATTAACGCATCGCATCGCGGTCAATTCTTCAAAATAAATATGTCAACAATAACTTCACAGACTGATTACTTCTCCATTGACGACGATGCAAAATCCGTGGCATCGTTCAGAGCAATAATGCAACACAAGCCCCGCCCATTCTAATATGAGCCAATCAGGAAACAGTAGAAACTTGGTGTTTTTGTTTGTTTGTTTGTTTGTTGTTTAACGCCACACTCAGCAACATTTCAGCTTTATGACGGCGATCTGTAAACGATCGAGTCTGGACCAGACAATACAGCGATTGACATCATGAGCAGCTGTAGCAGTTTAGTGAATGTCTTTTACGAGTCAACAAACACATACTACGGGGTTGAGGTCTTTATTGCAATGCGATGAGTGTCATCAAGGATCTAGATATCATACACCCTGAAACACATAATTACACAATAAATAATAAGTAAAACATTATCATTAATGCTAGATACATAGCATAGGCTTTTTACAAGTAAGTATTTACATATATCAGTCATCCATTAAACACAAGATAGACTGAACCTTAAACGATTATACTAGAACATATACAGTATGTACATGATCAACAATACCGACATTCAAGGGAGATAACTCCTTGACTTTCTTTTGACTATAATATATACACAATATATATACATAACGCTTACACATTCTGCATAAATATACAATACTTTAAGACAGAAATTAATGATATAATCTTACATTAAATGTGGTCATCACAATTAGATTACATTGTAAGTCTTAGACAAATATAAATAACACAATGCATACCCTGTGGGTGATACAAGGGTGTGGATCCCAACTGCCACACGTATGGCAACACCATAGATTATCTGAATAAACAATACATAGACTAAAACACTATTTAACATTTAATCTATTGAACAAAGTAATACACACATTTTATTTACAATGATTTGCATGTATCACATCTGAATCTGTACATTACAAAGCTTTTTAAAACACTCTTGAAGTGAAACACTTTCACACATATTTCATTGAAGTGATAGAATACATTTTAGTGATAAAGTATGGGTGTTTAGCTTATCTTAGGCAGATTTAAATATTTAGACATAATCAACATTTCGGTTAGATTACATGCATTTAGTTTACTTCATATAACACTTTAAACAAACTGTATTATTTCAATACAACACAAGATAGAGATTATAACCATTTAACCCACCTGATTTAATATTATCTCTTTATGCTTTGCTGGTCTGAGCAGTTCTGTCAGTTCATGTGCTGAGAGAGTATGCAGTGTAATTAAAGCATGCAGTTTAACAATAGGTGTTAGCTTGGCCAATCAGCAAATGAAGCTTCTGGCCACGGGGCAGTTAGTAGGTAAGACATAAGACAGGTCAGATTCACTTTGTTATAGCTGACTGAAACTGACAACTAGTTATATATGATAAATAAACGTAAAAACCTAAAATGAAATTAAAACAAATATATACAAAAACTACATCGGCCACACAACGATCCACGCAATTGGGATACGATGACATGCATCCACCAAGTCAGCGAGCCTGACCACCCGATCATGTTAGTCGCCTCTAACGACAAGCATACTCGCCTTTTACGGCAAGCATGGGTTGTTGAAGACCTATTCTACGCCGGATCTTGCACAACTTAGTGTCCGTGGCCTATTTATTTCGGTTTATGGGAAAACAACAACACAAAAATAATTGCTTCGTTAGCAACGGAAACACTTGCATTTATTTATTTATTTACGTAGAAATATATCAACAAGTCATTTCAGTGAGTGAGTGAGTGAATACCGCAGGGGGCGTTACAGCTAAAGCAAGACATCATGTCAGTAACTGAGCTCGTTCAGTCTAACCAGTCGTTGATAGTCTGAGCACCTGCGCTGGTATCGAGTTACAGTAGTTTAACCAGCCAGCGATATTCCAACTTTAAAACTCTGAGACCTGCATCACGTCTGACTTTCCTCCCACATCAAACTGACACGCTCTGATATGACTAGAATACTGTTCAAAGCGGCGTTTAACCAAACTCCCATTTTAACCATCAAATCAAGACACAGCCTGGTTCCATCAAGAGAGAAACCAGGGAGTACCCACACCAATTACGATGCCAGCGATAGTCCAACTTTACCTCGGCGGCCTTCAAATACCCTGAACCACTTAAACAATCGGGAACAAAATAAGCTGATCTCCAGAGTCTGTCCATCCGATCCCCACTGTGTTCGGGATCCTGGGATCATTCAGACTTGGGGTGCCAACAAGGGCAACGTTTTATAACAGTCCGTCCCGGAATTCCTAAAATGTTAAGACGTAAAACCGCGAGGTGGGATTACCATGGCAACGTGAGGTGATCCAGTGTGATAAGTACAAACCTGCAATCCCTCATTTCACGTGACAAAGCTTCGCGCCTCTATCATACTTTACTTATTATCGTTTCCCAACTGCGTAGATCGATGCTCATGATGTCAATCACTGGATTGTATGGCCCATACTCGGCTGTTTTCAGACCGCTGTCATATAGCTGGAATATTGCTTAGCTCGGCGTTAAAGAACAATTAAACAAAATTTAAATTATTCCCCGCCACGAAGATTATGGAGATCAGATATATTTCAACTATAAGCTGCAAAACCAGTTATTATTTAAGTAAAGCTATGAGCCTGAATACTTTGTAAGAAAAATGTATTTTTTGTGGCAGAAGTTTTTCCAACAGTCTGAAATTAGTTGGTCGGTTCCTTAGCGGCATAGTTAAATAGCATACACAAGGCACAATTACATAGGCATCGGAAGGTCGGTGGTTCGATCCCTGACCGCGTTAGTCCAAAAGGCGTTAAAAGATGGTCTTTGCGCTATGTACGATATCAACCCTAAATGTATAAAAAATAATGTTACATAAACGGTTACAGGTTGTTACTCTTAATGTTAAAAAACATACATTAAGTGTTAACACGTAACTCTTATTGTAAAAAAGCTTCACATTGAGAGTATTTTTTACATTAAGGGTTGTAACAGCTGTATCTAGCTTAAACAGCAGCAGAATTTCAGTGGGCTAGAACTATCTCACATCACAGAAGCAACGACATACGTGAGCGGAGCGCATGCAAGCCAATTTCATTTGATTTTCATGATTAATAAACCAAATGCGTGCAGCACGTGCTTCTATATACCTTCACGCGTGGTTGAAATTGGCGTCCGGGGTTAGGATCAGCTCACTTTTTAACGGGGTGCTGGTTTGACATAGACGTTTGTAATTAATTTCTGATTTGTTTCATCTTTCCGAAAAAATGTCGTTTTGAAATGAGTTCAAGGACAACCATGCTGTCGTGAATAAAACAATACTTATACATGCCATTGGCTTGAAAAGTAAGGCATGTGAGGAAGAACCCCTTACGTTTTGTCTCCTCCACCCTTGAACCCAACCCCAACAAGACCTCTTCTCGAACGTGAAAACCATGCCACGAACAATCCTTGCAAAATCAATATAGATCATCCTGCTCGTACAACATCGGCTTGGGTGCGTGCATTTCGAGGCGACAAGCCAATCAATCCGGCAAATTGTTATATAACACACCACAATGACTTAGGTGAGATCAGTGACTTCAATTTTCTCTCAAACCGAAGACTGTTGAGGCTTGAAACTGACGGTTTAAGACGGCAAGATGGATGAATCAAGTCTCTGTTTGAAGCTTCATCTTTTGCAAGTATTGACTGTCATTATCCTCCCGAATGTAAGTAATACTATGTATATATATATATAGAGAGAGAGAGAGAGAACTATGGGAAAGACTTCTGCCCGTATCCCCCCTCCAAAAGTTATATATGTATGCATTGCCGCGCAATCCTTTTAATGATATACATATGTTTTAGGGGGTATGGGCGGAAGTCTTACCCCTTGGTTCTAAGAGCGATCGACGGTTTGATTCATGTTGTCAACGTGCGTCGTCTTAGATACCCCTCTCATTTCATACTGTTCACTATACTCGCGACCTGTGAATATCCGGGGTAGAATAGGCCTTCAGCAACCCATTCTTGCTGTAAAAGGCGACTGCTCGTGGTAAGAGGCAACTAACGCGATTGGATGGTCAGGCTCGCTGCCTTGGTTGATACATGTCATCGATCCCAATTGCGTGGATCGAAATTCATGATATCAATCGTTGTATTGTCTGGTCCAGACTCGATTATCTACGGCCCGGCGTCATTTTGCTGGAATAACGCTGAATGCGGCGTTTCAACAACAAACCCTCACTTTACTAGCTTACATGTCTCATTGCCAGCGTCAATACATCACATTTGTCATACTCTACGTTTCTCCATCGCCCGTGAATACACGAACACTGGAATCTGTTTCGACTGATCATCGAGACTGCGTATTCTCTGGCGCCGACGTTATATATTCTGTTCAATACCTTCTCCATCACCCGTGAATACATCCAACCGTTTTGCAGTGCAGTCGTTATTTTTAATCAACAAGGGGTCACGGGTGGCCTTATAATTGGGCACGCCAGAAACCTATGATCCTGATTCGAGTCCAGGTTCGCCCCGATTATGTTTCTAGGTTTGTCGGTACCATACCCGTGCTCGTGGGTTTCACCAAAGTAGTAAACCTCTGAGACCTGCATCCCTTCGGGCTTTCCTCCCATTTTAAGCTGACACGCTGTGATGTAACTAGAATACTGTTCAAAGCGGCGTTAAACCCAACTCTCATTTTAACCAACAAATCAAGACACAGCCTGGTTCCATCGAGAGGGAACCCAACGAGCACCCACATCAATAACATGTACATCCCACATACGGCAATATTTCTCATACAGAATGGGCGGTCGGGTAGCCTAGTGGTTGAAGCGTTCGCTCGTCACGCAGAAGACCCGGGTTCGATTCCCATTTCTGAATTCCCATTGAAGCCCATTTCTGGTGTCCCCCGCCGTGATATTGCTGGAATATTGCTAAAAGCGGCTTAAAACCATGCTCACTCGCTCTCATACAAAAAGAGCAAAAATCTGCTCAACTCATTGCTTCAAAATAAGGCAGCGGTACTGTTCGTAAAATTTCATTTGACTTCCGTGAGTTATCAACGGCCTCATTTCATTGGCAGACTATAAATAGACATACTTCAGTAACAACACCGCCAAGTTGTATATCGGGAGATGGAGGGGCGTGTTTTATACAAAGCCTCAAAGTATTGGCGAGGGTATCTGGAAACAGAACAGCTATTCAGCACAACATATCTCGTCCTCAATCTCCAGGGTTTGCAGTGTGGTAAATCTCTTACCCCTGGATCCATTCCCGTGGTTCTCATGATCTGTTCTTATATCACCCGCCTTCGATATACATTAACATTTACCGACCAATCAAACGTCGAGATTGGGACAAGGGAATGGCGACCCACAGTTTATATAGACATTGAGACATCCTTTCCATCAAAAAGATTTTAGGGCTTATTTTGTTCGTCAGTCATTCTTTCAACGTTGAATTTCTTTCAAACTCTGTCGTACTTACTGATACTAGGGGTGTCATGATAAATTGAAATATCTATATATTGCTATTGGTTAGCACTTAAAGTCAATAAATCGATTGTTAAATCGGTTTCCGATCAATATTATCGATTTCAGTTAGGAATATCGGTAGTTTTGATTGTATTTACCATAGTTTTACAGTTTCTATAAAATACATGCAATGCTGTTCAAATTTGTTTTTCTATTGACATGAGTGGTAGTAATTTACACATGGTAATGTGGAAGTTTCTCTTTCTTAAATTATGAGGGTAAAGAAAAAACAAACCTGTCATATCTCAAACATTACTTTGTTATGGTCATCACATTCAAAGGAAACTCAGTTCCAAGGTTTGATTCAACTCTAAAATCTATCTGAAATGATACACTGAAAACTATCGATATTTATCGCACCAGTTGCTTCCACTATCAATAGTTATTGCAATAGTTTCTTTCAATATTAATAGTTATCGCAATAGTGATTTCCAGACCAATAGTCACCCCTAACTGATACTGACCGCCATGTTTTTGATATCGCCAACCCAGGATTGAGAATGGTTTGTAACTCGCATTCTGATTGGTCCGTTAGACTAAATAGCGTAGTAAATATAATTGGCTAATGATATAGATGATGATGATGACAATATCTGTAACCATGACATGTTCTTTTCAGTGTTACCAGTCTGAGGATGTTGCCCGCCATTTCGGCAGATTTATTGATGTAGAGGACGGAAAGACCTACCAAGTAAGTTTTGCCTTTAAACATTACCAGGGAAAAGGCTAGACTTATCAGGTCCTGTATGCACTAAACGCAAAACTAAAGACTTTCCATGAGTAAGATCCGGTAGAAAGAAAGATCTTCATCAACCCATGCTTGTCGTAAAAGGCGACTAACGGGATCGGGTGGTCAGGCTCGCTGACTTGGTTGATGCATGTCATTGTATCCCTGTTGCTTAGATCGATGCTCATGATGTCAATCCTGAATTGTCTGATCCAGACTCGATTATTTGCAGACCGCTGTCATATAGCTGGAATATTGCTGAGTGGGGCGTTAAACAACAAACAAACAAACACTGGTTTCATCTTTTATTGCAGTCCTTTCTGTACGATCTCCTGAGCCAGGAACCTGAAGACGAGAACCTCCTCCACCCTGTGAGGAACACCGTCGACGGCGATCTCCTTCTTACTCCAGAACAAAAGGAACAGTTCCTTCAAGACAACAAGGTATCTAGTTCTACCCATATCTATATCTTTTTAAAATTATTTTTATTATTATATTCAGAATAAATAAATAAATAAAAAAATAAAAAAATAAATGCAGACACGAGGGTTTTGGTGATCCAGGCTGATTATTATCTATTATTTTATTTATTATTTATTTATTTTATTATTATTGTTATTATTGTTATTATTGCCAATTCCACACCCCAAATCATGCCAAAAGGGCTACATCATTACCCCGGTCTTTGGATCGATTTTCATTGTCAGCACCCTCGGGGTTACCGTGAGGCGTCAGGTCAAGTCTTTCATCCTACCGGGTACCCATTCACTGCTGGTGACTGAGAATGTTATATATTCATGTGCCTCTTTTCAACCTGCTGCAGGCAAAGAGGAAAATCCTAAGTAATGAGTACTTTCGGTGGCCCAAAGGGATTGTGCTATGGCGGTTTGCGACTGGAAGAAGAGCATTCAGTGAGTATCTTAATATAATTCAGTTCAAGTCAAAACATTGAATTACATTTAGTATACATTTAATAATAACAGTTTTTTAAAACATTTTTATTATTAATAATAACATAGTTTATGGAGAGAAACAGAGCAGACATACATTTGTGCAAGAAAGGGGATTGTCGGATTGTCTCAAGATGTATCCAGTTTACAGTGAAATATTTAATATGGGTAATTTAATCGGAATATAAAAAGGAAATACACAAAGGATTGTATACGCTATGTTTCTCCACACACACAAAATAATTGTGATATTCTGAATATGAATCGCCATTCGTTTTGGTGTTTGCCCGAAGCATTACCGCAGTAAATTGGGGTGTACGAAATTGTGGACTTTTTATCCCAGTTCTGGCAATCACAGGCGCCTCAATTCGTGACCACACGGGTCACGAAAAGGTTTTTGCTTGTGACGGAAAGGGTTGATTAGTGACGAATGTGGCTCCTTGTGTCCCCAGTTCTATTCGTGAACCTAAAAGATGCTTAGTCGGCCTTGGACTAACACAAGCGTGTCTCAATTCGAGACAAGTCTTATGGGTGAATAGAATGACCGGTGTTCCCCTGTCAGAGCGAAATAATACAAAATTCAACCAGAGACCGCATGATAGATCTATTATATGGTCCTTGATTCAACTCATTAATGCCATCGCCACTTGAAATAGAATCACGAAATGTCGTGATTATTTATCAATGAAGACAGCTGCATGTGTGCTAATACTTAAAGTGAAAACAACCCATTCCTGTCGATAAGGAAAAGTGCGCTTTTCAAGAAATATCCATTAACTTAAGCGATATAATTTGTCATTGAGTTTTGGTTACAATCTGGATAAAGTGTTTGTCTGTTTGTTCTTTAACGCCGCACTCAGCAGTATTCCAGCTATATAACGGCGGTCTGTAAATAATCGAGTCTGGACCAGACAATCCAGTGATTAATATCATGAGCATCGATCCCCGCAATTGGGATATGATGACATGCATCAAACCTGACCACCCGATCCCGTTAGTCGCCTTTTACGACAGGCATGGGTTGCTGAAGACCTTTTCTACCCCGGATCTTCACGGGTTTATGTATGATGAAGAAAAAAAAACTCTTATCAGATTTACTCACCAGTGGGTTTTACAACCGACACCTGGTCTAGATGCACTTTACAAGGATATATCACTGCGACATGCCACGGCCTAGAAACTTGGCAATGTGGACCTTGCCATGAGCACCTTTAATGGTTATTAAAAATTTCAGGACCGATTCTTACCGGGATCTTCACGGGGTTTGGTAAGGGTCGGCAGTCAGGTCCTGCGAGCGGTTATACACGTGAGCGGTGTTCGTAATTCTGTTCCAAATGGCGAGGACTACAATAGCATAGTTGAGCATTTGTGTCTGTCGGGAATTCTTACTTTGGTTAAATAAAGCGTATGTGTTTAAGGAATGATTTTTTCGATTTCTTACTTTGGTTTTATCCCGTTACACTACTATTGAATTTTCTCAGTTTATTTTCTGAATGCCACAGCTTGCCTAGTCGTCTAAAGCGCCTCAGAGATGCGTCCCTTAGGCGTGCATGAAACATATCGTGGGTTCGAATCCCGTTTTGCTCTGGATATATTTCAAGGTTTGTCAGCACCATATCCGTGCTGGACCTGCACCCCTCCGGGCTTTCCTCCCCACATCAATCGTTAAGTTAACGGTTGGCTGTTATATGATTTGCTTCAAACTTGCCGGGGCTGCCATGGTCTTTGCCAATGTCCTATAAAAAACAAACAAACATTCTGACAGAAAAACTGTCTCGCTATGAAAGGAAATGGTCGAGGTCCATGTGTCTATATTGGGATGTACGGGTGTTTACGAGTTGAATAGGTTTGTAAACAATGAGACCGAAGTTTAGATTTGTTTGTTTGTTGTTTAACGCCGCACTCAGCAATATTCCAGCTACATGACGGCGGTCTGTAAATAATCCAGTCTGGACCAGACATCCAGTAATTCACATCATGAGCATCGATCTACGCAATTGGGATACGATGACATGCATCAACTAAGTCAGCGAGCCTCACCACCTGATCCCGTTTGTTGCCTCTTACGACAACCATAGTTGCCTCTTATGACAAGCATGGGTTGCTGAAGACCTATTCTACCCAGGATCTTCATGGGTGGAGACGAAGGTCGAGGTGTGGAGAAGAAAGTTCAAGTCGTAAATCACCATTGTATATATACGCTATACCAGTTAGATACTTATTTTCGGCGAAATATTTATAGTGCAATAATAAATTTCTTGTAACAGACTTTCAGTTAATTGACTCTGGGTGCGAACGTGGTCTGTGACGTGTGGCGTCACACCGGGCACGTTGACGTCGTGAGGCCCGCACAGACTGGCCAGCCGTCTTGGGGATTTTACAAGACGATGATTTGCCAATCAGACTGCTAGGAATTATTACGAACGACGGCAATGTATGTTCCAGAGCGTCAAAAATCTTACACAGCGGTATTGAAGGCAATCCACCATTGGGAGCAGAACACCTGTCTCAGGTTCCTCAAATATGGAACAAAGGAGTATCGCAGTTCAAATGTCAACCACAGGGCTATCGTCTCATTTGGAACTGGAAAAGGGTATGTTATTGTTTGTTGTTTTATCTCGCACTCAGCAATTTTCCAGCTATATGACGGCGGTCTGTCTGTACCAGACACTTCAGTGATTGACATCATGAGCATCGGTCTATGCAGTTGGGAAACGATGAAATGCATCGACCAAGTCAGCGTGCCTGACTACCCGATCCCGTCAAGTCACCTCTAATGACAGGCTTGGGTTGCTGAAGATCAATTCTAACCCGGATTTAACCCACTCACTCTTATCGTGTCTGGGGCGGTGGGGTAGCCTCGTGGTGAAGGCATTCACTCGTCACGCCGGAGACCCGGTTTCGATTCCTCACACGGGTACAATGTGTGAAGCCCATATCTGTTGTCCCCCGTCGTGATATTGCCGGAATATTGCTAAAAATGGCGTATACTCACTCACTCACTCCAATCTGATCAAATATACAAAGTTAAATTCATCTGGGAAATCTGGTCAGCCGCAAGCCTTTTCAAAATTTACTATGATGGCATTCCCAAAGAGTTAAACAAAAGTATAACGTTACTACATTTCCGTTGATGGAATAGTGCTCCTGAATATAACAACGATTGAGAGTTCATTTATGGAATCTTGTGTCAATATATTGCCACATCAAATTACCATAACTTAACGCCTAAAGGTACATTTTTCCACAATGGCTTCTTTACAATCGGCACTAATAATATTTCGGTTTTCCTTCGTACCATAACACACTGATCCCGATTCGCTGTGCAGAGTTACGTCCCTTTGGTACGCCAGAAACCTGTGATCGTGGGTTCGAATACCCGTTCGCCCCGATTATGTGACGAGGTTTGTCAGCACCATACCCGTGCTTGTGTTTCACCAGAGCGGTAAACCTATGACACAGTTCAGGGTTTCTCCAACTTCAAGCTGACACGACGTAATATAACTGGAATACTGTTCAAAGCGGCGTAAAACTCAACTCACTCACTCACATGACTCTTGACAACCTGCCGTTGATGACTTTCCTCATACGTTTTCCTTTGAATACTCCATGTATCCATCCTAGTTCATCACCCATGCACCTGTCACCTGCCTGTATGTTGTCAGGTGTGCGTCTCGTGTCGGCTACTCGCACGGACTTCTTAATGTCTACCTCAACGAAAGATACTGCATGCGCGTGAGTAGAGGAGTTGCAATATCTAAGATAACGTCAGGCGAGTACCTCAAAATGGTATTACATATTTGTAATATCATTTTGACTATAAATCGTATTACCTGCCATTTATTCTTCATTCATTTTTCAATTCCGTTCGTTCATTCCACTATTTACTTCCTATTCATTCGTCCATTCTTATATGTATTCTCATTCATTCATTCTCATATTAATTCTCATTCATTTTTCTCATGTTCACTCATTCAATAACACTTTTTCTCATATTTATTCTGCATTCTTTCTTTCATCCATTTCATATTTATTTTTTCTGTTCATTCTCATATATGTTCTTATTCATTCATTTTCATATATATTCCCATTCATTCATTTTGATTAATTGATTCATTCATTTATTCTCATATTTATTCTCATTCATTCTCATATATTTTCTTTTCATTCGTGGGGGCACGGGTGGCACAGTCGTCTAAGGAGCCGCGATTCTCTTTGCAGAATTGCGTCTTTTGGGAAGTCAGAAACATATGGTTGTGGGTTCGTATCCCGGTTCGCCCCGATTATGTTTCTAGGTTTGTCAGCACCATACTCAAATCGTGGTTTTCACCGAAGTGGTAAATGTCTGAGACCTGCATCACTTCAGGCTTTCCTCCCACCTTAAGCTGACACGCCGTGATATAACTGAAATACTGTTAAAAGCGGAGTTAAACCCAACTCACTCACCTACCTATTCATTCGTTCATTCTCATATTTTCACTCATTCATTCACGTCGTCGCATGTTTCAATTATTGTGTTAACCGAGTGCACGTTCCTCCTTATCCCACAGAGGGGAACGATTGTCCACGAGATCGGCCATGCTATTGGTTTCTTCCACGAGCAAGCTCGAGCTGACAGACGTGATCACGTGACTGTCAATAAACAGAATGTCAAGGGCGGAAAAATGAAGAACTTCGTGATAGTACGTGGTCTGGCAAACAGGGCCAGCTACGACCTCGGCTCCATCATGCACTACGGCCCAAAGGTAAAACCCAGTCCTGATAAATAACATAGCTAGCAACGATCAGGCCGTTTGTTGCTCACTAGAAATGTGAAATTTTGAAAACTTTGATATATTGGTATGAAAGTTATCAAACATGTAGAAATGCCCGATTTTTTTATCTTCTTACACTTACAGTGGGACCCGTGAAGATTCCGGGGTAGAATAGGTCTTCAGCAACCCATACTTGCCGTAAAAGGCGACTAAAGGGATCGGGTGGTCAGGCTCGCTGACTTGGTTGATGCATGTCATCAATCCCAATTGCGTGGATCGATGCTCATGATGTCAATCACTGGATTGCCTGGTCCAGACTCGATTATTTTACAGACCGCCGTCATATAGCTTAAATATTTCTGAGTGCGGCGTTAAACAACAAACAATACTTACAGTGGGCTTTTAACATTATTCCAGTTATATCACAGCGTATCAGTTTAATGTGGGAGGAAAGCCCGAAGTGATGCAGCTGTCAGATGTTTACCACTTCGGCGAAACCCAAAAGCACGGATGTGGTGCTGACAAACCTAGAAACATGATTGGAGCGAACCGGGATTCGAACCCACAATCATAGGTTTCATTGATACAACTGGCATATTGTTAGAAGCGCCGTTAAACCCAACTCACTCACTCCCTAACTCCTACTATGCAACCGAGAAACACTGCTTACTTCTTAATTTGGATTCAGTATTTCAGCAAAAATGGGAAGAGAACGATTTCCCCTAAACTCCGCATGTTGACCTTTCTCATGGGCCAGAGACGGAAGCTGAGTTTCTATGACCTTCAGGAGGTCAACCAAGCTTACAAATGTGCAGGTAACTGATATCCCTATTGTCTTCTTATCAAGTAATAGTCATAACGAATCAGAATATAGGAAGGTAACGGTAAGATCAGGGATACTAACTGTAAAATTTGAAAATGAATGCTGCAATATGATTGGTTGAAAATCTTTGTTGAATGAAATTTGATTCTGGACATTTGTCGGACTTTTTACAGCACATGACAACTTTTCATGATAAGTGATTTTATTTTTCTATCCCAAATGTTAAAATATATCATGTCATTCCACTTCGCGAATCAGATACCGAATTAAGCAAATATCAAGTTTTCTAAATATTCATTAACGCAATTTCGATTTTGTTATTTTTTCACACATTCTGCTAACCGAGAGTGTTCGGTTATCAGAGAAACACATGACGTCATCATGACGTCAGAACATGTCTATCTGACGCAGAACATATCATAAGATTAGTTTTATTAATTTCTAACAATACTTGGTATGATGGTGATTTAAGCAAGCTGCACCAATGCCCCGAGTTGTGAAAACGGGGGCTTCCTGCTCCAGTCTTGTCGGTGTCATTGTCCAGATGGTCTCGTGGGTTCTCGCTGTCAGAATATCAACTCTCGCTACTCAGAAGGTGAGCTACGTCCATATTATGACATCTTACGTCGTTTTTTAAGGACATCTACCCGTGAAGATCCGCGGTAGAATAGGTCTTCAGCAACCCATGCTTGCCGTAAAAGGTGACTGCTTGTCGTAAAAGGCGACTAACGGGATCGGGTGGTCGGGGTCGCTGACTTGGTTGAAGCATGTCATCGATCCCAATTGCATGGGACCCGTGAAGATTCCGGGGTAGAATAGGTCTTCAGCAACCCATGCTTGCCGTAAAAGGTGACTATGCTTGTCGTAAAAGGCGACTGACGGGATCGGGTGGTCAGGCTCGCTGACTTGGTTGAAGCATGTCATCGATCCCATTTGCGTGGATCGATGCTCCTGATAACAATCACTGGATGGTATTGTCCAGATTCGATTATTTACAGACCGCCGTTATATGGCTTAAATATTGCTGAGTGTGGTGTAAAACAACAATCCAAACCAAAATCTGAAGGACATCATACAATGCAAGCATTGTTGAACCCATCTTCTTCTTAAATACCATATACTTACTGATAAGATATGCCCGATGTAATGTAACATTTTTAGTGTATACGATTTATTGGCTTTAAATTTAGTTCTAAATTCATTTTGTCAGCCCCATATTAATTACCAAGAATATACTCTGCAAAAAAAGAAACGCAATCGTTATTTTTATATTTTATATATCATATAAATAAATCAACAGATCGTACTTGACTGTTCAAAATTGACACATATGGCACACATGAAACAGTAGATTGCAAGATGAAGGTCATCTGTTCTTTGGCCACTGAGTCCAAAACTGACTGGCATCGTCGTCCAATGGAAGCAATCGGATCCCGAATTGTGGCCTGGGGAATGTTCCCCACTCTGCCCGCAGTGCTTGTGCCAACTGTCGGATGTTCTGTGGTTGTTGCTGAGGTGCTCGCAGTTGTTGATCCAGTGCATCGCTATAAATGCTCGATTGGGTTTAAATCTGGAGACCAGCAGGGGCCATGGCAGCACCTGGATGTTTTGATTCCTACATCACCACACTACCACCACGAAATCTGTCCACTTGTCTGCAGTTTCGTGTATAACGTTCACGCTTGTAAACACGACGTCCACCATCCGCACGATGAAGCATAAAACGTGCCTCGTCTCAAAACCAAACTTGTCTCCTTTCACCTTTTCGCGAACACCTGGTATCATCACTATTTGAAAGGGATTCATATACACATGCTCTCTGAACAGTGGATTAACCCTCTGGATGCCGAGTATTTTTCTGACGCACATTTTCCTCAGATATGAAAAGTAAAGGTTTGGCGACAAATGCTGTAAATAACGCCGCCGAGTGGTGATTTAGTACCTAGTAAAAAATGGCGACATTTACGATGTACCTAACTTCCAGAGGTCATTTTCAGTAATTCTGTTTGACCTAAAATGCCAGTGGATGACATCAGAGAACAGGGAATTTCCCACAGTATTCAAAACTGTGAAGTGTATCTGTGTGCGTGATGTATATTGAATTTTATTCGACTTCAAAGTGAAGGTTGAATATGTCCCTCTGGCATCCAGGGAGTTAAATCAATATTTTGTATTTGGGTAGAGAAAAGTCGTGTGTTCCAAGTATCGTTTGGAGGGTCCATCGATATCAAGTCGCCAAGTCAACACGAACACACAACGGCGGTGTGGCTTATTAAGGTAAACTTGTTTTTTAATGTCTCACAATTACTCACACCCTTCACTGAAGGCTTCTACCATGTTATTCTTCACTTCCACCAAGTGGCAAGTTGTTGGAATGGGTGCTGTCCGCCAGAAACCGTTTTATATTTTATTACAAGACTCTGCATACCTATCGCGCTCATGCTAAACTTGTGCTTTCTGAAAATTATTTTTTACCATTTCCATGACAACAAATGGGATTTCAAATGAAGTTATATTTTATTTCGTTTTCAAATGTATATCATTACGCCCAATGTGAGATTTATGTTTTTGATTTATAGAGTCCAGAGGGTACGACAATGAAGATGCATCTCATCCTTGACCTTTCCTATGACCGCTTCTTACGACTTTGTCACCACTGGGTCGAAGTCCGCTTCAACCTCGTTGGTCAACCGGGCCCTCGGTACGAGTTCGCTCCCCTTGGTATTGTGTAAAGGGCGAAACCGAATTATCAGTGATTCGCATCAAGCTTCTCACAGCGATTGCCCGTTCGCGGAGCTCCCTATACTATCGCTGTTACCAGTGATAGGTTGCTACAACCATGCTTCGCGTTAAACTCGCAACCGACTGACCGTTATGTTTAATAATTATCTTTGTATGTCAATTTGAATTTCTATTTCATTTCAGCTATCATGTAATTGGTATAGTAAGAATGTAAGGGGGAAGTTGGGTGATTTTACGTTCGTCAAAATTTACTATGGTGGCATTCCCATTTGGGGTTAGAGGGCAAATTTCAAGATTCTTGTAATGGACGCGCCCACACTAACGGCAGCGACGTTACCGAGAGTGTAACGAAGGTGTCACGCGCTGGGAAGGAGCTTACGAGTCACACTGGGAAAGGGAGGTCACTCTAATTACAATCTAAAGCTATCTCCGTTGTTTCGTATTTGGTAAAAATAGCGTCACTCTGTCCGTTGTCCGAATGTAAATTCGCCAGGATTATTAATCAAATGCTTGAATATAATTTATTTTCATCTAACAGAGCTAGGACACTTCTGGAACCACCAATAATACGCATTCGCCTTGTAAACGGCCTGACCAGATCATACCCGATTACTGGCTTGAGTGGCCAAGACTTTATTATTTACATAACTCACGATATGTCAGGAGTATTGCGGACTCAATAATATTCGTTCACTTTATATTGAACGCAGATTAAATCGATAGCTTTTTGCAAACGGTACATGTCAATGATGTGAGGGCTGTTGATACATAATAGAATATAGTCGTGTTCCGTCAGGTTTTGCACACAGTATATGAGTGATTCCGAGCTCCTCACTTTTGAATCTACTTCAGGCTCTGTGGATACTCAATGAAACCCTTGGAGCTGAATTCTACCACTAACTTGCTCATGTTGAAGTACGAGAGCCGCGAAAGTTATTACCACGCAAAACGAGGATTCCTTCTTCACATAGCTGTCGTTCAACCCATCAGTAAGTGAGTGAGTGAGTGAGCTTGGTTTAACGCCACTTTGAACAGTATTCTAGTCAAGTGAAAATTGTACGAACAGTACCGCTGCCTTATTTTGAAGCAATGTAATGAGCAGATTTTTGCTCTTTCTGTATGAGTGAGTGAGTGAGTTTGGTTTTACGCCGCTTTTAGCAATATTCCAGCAATATCACGGCGGGGGACACCAGAAATGGGCTTCACACTCTTCCTGTATGAGAAGTATTGCCGTGTGGGATGTAATTGGTGTGGGTGCTCGCTGGGTTCCCTTTCGATGGAACCAGACTGTGTCTTGATTTGTTGGTTAAAATGAGAGTTGGGTTAACGCCGCTTTGAACAGTATTCTAGTTACATCATAGCGTGTCAGCTTAAAGTGGGAGGAAAGGCCGAGGTGATGCAGGTCTCAGGCGCCTTCCACGTTGATAAAACCCAAGAGCACGGGGTGGTGACAATCCTAGAAACATCATGGGGGCGAACCCACCATGAGTAAGTAACCCGTAGAGATTCATGGGAAGAATAAAGGTCCCCAGCAACCTATGCATGTCAAGAGTCGATTGAAGGGATCAGCTGGTCAGGCTTTGTCACTTGGTTGATTTGCGTGTCATCGTACCCCGCAGCCCTCGTTGTTCATAATATCAATCACTGGTTTTTCGAGACTCGATTTATTTCTAGGCCCCCGTGATATAGATGTAACATATATGCAATATAGCTGACTGTCGCACAAAACAGATTTCGATGTTTGTTTGTTGTTTAACGCCGCACTCAGCAATATTCCAGTGATATGACGGCGGTTTTTAAATAATCGAGTCTGGACCAGACAATCCAGTGATTGACATTATGAGCATCGATCCATGCAATTTGGATACGATGACATGCATCAACCAAGTCATCGAGCATGATCCCGTTAGTCGCCTTTTACGACAAACAGTCATCTTTTACGGCAAGCATGGGACGTTGAAGACCTATTCTAACGGCAAGCATGGGACGTTGAAGACCTATTCTAACCGGGATCTTTACGGGTCAGGAGGATGAAGGTGCAATGGCATCTACTGTTGTATATACTACTCAAAATTTGTTAAGGACTACACCTTTGACCATTTTGTTTCTTAGCAAATGTTGAGAAGCATATAGTATGTACATGTATAATTCACATAGGGACTTTTTTGTTCATTTTGTAGATACTCATGTCATCTGTACTTTCAAAGACACGGATGCGGCCAGATGTCCTTTCCAACAGAGCAAAGAGGACGACATTGACTGGGAGACATTTGTAGTACGTACACCAACTGTCATATTTACATGGAATGAGTTCCATATGATCATATGCATGGATATTATTGTCGTATAGATAAAAGACATTATTATTATTCCTCATAGTGAGATAGACGAATCAGAGAGCAGGACTGCTAATTATGACACCATGTGAGACCTATACTGTCAGTAAGAGCCATCTTTGCCTTTCCAACACACACCACATGTATTTTACATGAAAGTTCTGGAACAGAAATTCGTTATTAGACACTGTTTTGTGTTGTTATATTATAAATTGTGATGTCCAAGGACATTCACTTTTTTTTAAAAATCGCGGTCGAGACTATGTTAAAATAGATTTTAGTTAAAACTTTCGATCCGTAAAGATCCGGGGTAGAATAGGTATTCAGCAACCCATGCTTGCCGTAAAAGGCGACTATGCTTGTCGTAAAAGGCGACTAACAGGATTGGGTGGTCAGGCTCGCTGCCTTGGTTGATGCATGTCATTTTCGTGGTCCAGACACGATTATTTAGAGACCGCCGTCACAAAACTGGAATATTGCTGAGTGCGTGGTTAAACAACAAACAAACAAACAATAGATCAGGTGGTTGATTACGTGTGAGTAACCAGGGTGTCGATCATAACTCCCAATATTAATCACTGGATTGTCTGGTCCAGACTCGATTTTTTGCAGATCGAAGTAAAAAAGTTGAAATATTGCTGAGTGCGGCGTAAACAACAAAAACACACAGAAACACACAAACGCACGCGCGCACATATGTACGCCCACGACTGCTAATGGCCAAATGCAACCATATTCAAACCACAAAGGTGACGTGAAAATATGTTTCATATATTGATATTTTCTTTCTGTCTGTTTTCAGATAAACAAGATTTCACTTGACAATGATGAAGACGGACTGTCCTATATCGCCATAGATTCCCGTTACGCCCCCCAGGCAGGGAAAGCTATACTAAGGAGTGCTGAAATACTTGGTAAGAAGATAAACAGCTCACAATAGCACCATTGTTCTACTCCAGACTTTGTGCCTGATTACGTAGCATCGTATCACGACGGCGTAAATCGGTGCTCATGCTGTCAACCAGTAGTTCACCTTGCCCAAAGACCCGTGAAGATCCGGGAAGAGAATAGGTCTTCAGCAACCTCTGCTTGTCGTTGGTTTGTTCTTTAACGCCGCACTCAGCAATATTCCAGCTATATGACGGCGGTCGGTAGGTAAATAATCGAAGTTGGACCAGACAATCCAGTGATTAATATTATGAGCATCGATCCACGCAATTGGTTCGATGACATGCATCAACCAAGTCAGCGAGCCTGACCACCCGACCCCGTAAGTCGCCTCTTACGACAAGCATAGTCACCTTTTACGGCAAACATGGGTTGCTGAAGACCTATTCTACCCCGGAATCTTCACGGGTCTTAAGAGGCAACTAACGGGAACGGATGGTCAGGCTCGCTGACTTGGTTGATGCATGTCATGATATACCAATTGCGTAGATCGATGCTCATGATGTGAAGCACTGGATTGTCTGGTCCAGATTCGATTATTTACAGACTGTCGTCATATAGCGAGAAGATTGCTGTGTGCGGCGTTAAACAACAAACAAACAAACGTGAGGGGCGACCCTAAATTGGATCGGGTGGCCAGGCTCGATCGACAATTTAAGTCAGAGACATCATTTGATTTCACTGCCTCCGTGGTCTAGTGGTTGAGCGTCCGCCTGGAAAGCGAAAGGTCAGACGTTCCATCCCCGGCCGCGTCATGCCAAAAGACGTTAAAAGATGGTACTTGTTGTTACCCTGACTGGTGCTCGGCATTAAGGAGCTAAAACAAGGACTGGTCAGCTCAGTGTCAGTATATCGTGTTGAGTGGCGTATTCATTTTAAACTAAGGCATCGTATCTAAGTGGGCTACCACTATAAAATCAGCATTACTCCCGATACCTGCATGCACGTCGCTATATAAGTGCAATAATCTTGGCCGCGATGTTAAACCCCGTTTCACCTTAACTCAATTCCCAAGTTTGCTGCAATATGTTAAAATCGGCTCATTCACTGACCTATTTTCCATTTTAGGGGGCTCTTGGTGTCTCAAATTTCTGTACTTCGTTAATGCTGCGCAGACACGTGGGTATATGCACGTGCTTGCCATGACAACACAGAGGACAGGGAGATGGTGTCTTTGGGGCACACCTGAATATGGTGAAGGCGAGTGGTCGCCCGCTGAGCTGTCTATCAATAGCACAGATAGATTTATGGTAAGTCCGAGCAGAACAAATAATTTTTAAGGACGATTTTAGCATAAACATCACTTTAATTTTGTGGATAGACTTATGGCGATAGACTTATAAGTAGCTAAAACTGAACGTCAAAACACACTCACTATAAAGGAGATTTATTCCCCTAAGGTGGTTGTACAGAGTTGCGACCCTTTGGCGTACCAGGAACCTAATTGTGGGATTGAAAGCTAGATTTAGAACAATAACACTTCCGACTTTCCTCTCACATCAAGTTGACACGCCGTTGTACAACTGAAATATTGTTCAAAGCGGCATAAAACCACCCAATCAATTTGACAGAGCTATCCGTTAGATATGTGTTGTTATGTGACCATTGTCTTTTCATTATTCCTCTTTATCTACTAACATCAATTCGTGCCGCCTTTAAGATCCCCACAATCCCCTTCTTGCCGTCAGAGCCAGCATATTGTCCTGTGTATCCGGTGGTCACAGTGTCCTGTGTATCCGGTGGTCACAGTGTCATGTGTATTCGGTGGTCAGTGTCCTGTGTATCCGGTGGTCACAATGTCCTGTGTATCCGGTGGTCAGTGTCCTGTGTATCCGGTGGTCAGTGTCCTGTGTATCCGGTGGTCACAATGTCCTGTGTATCCGGTGGTCAGTGTCCTGTGTATCCGGTGGTCACAATGTCCTGTGTATCCGGTGGTCAGTGTCCTGTGTATCCGGTGGTCAGTGTCCTGTGTATCCGGTGGTCACAATGTCCTGTGTATCCGGTGGTCACAGTGTCCTGTGTATCCGGTGGTCAGTGTGTCCTGTGTATCCGGTGGTCACAATGTCCTGTGTATCCGGTGGTCAGTGTCCTGTGTATCCGGTGGTCAGTGTGTCCTGTGTATCCGGTGGTCAGTGTCCTGTGTATTCGGTGGTCACAGTGTCCTGTGTATCCGGTGGTCACAATGTTATTCTCTATCTCCAGGACTCGCATTTCGATAAACCTACACTAACCCTTGGATCCATTCCCGTATTTCTAACAATCTCAAATCACCTGTCCTTGATTTTTCATGAATATTTCACCGACCAGTGAAACGCCGAGATGAGGAAAAAGGATGGGTAAGGGAGGCAACTCGTATTGCCATGTTGTTCATATCGCCTCTGCTGGGCCCCGTCTCTCATATCGCAAGTTGACGACCCCGCGCATTAGGAGCCGGAAACCAGCTTACTTCCTGACATTGAGACTGGTTTGTAACTCGCATTCTGATTGGTCCGTAAGACTAAGTCGCGTAGCAAAGCAAATTCGCTAATGAAATCAAGCGCGGTTAGTTTGAGATGGCGAGATCCAAGGAAATGGATCCGGAGGTAGGTGTAGGTTAACCGAAATGCGAGCCCCGGAGATTTAGAGGCTGTGTGTTATAGTACCCTCTGAGCCTTTGTTTATGTCACAGACGACTATGTTGTCTGGTCCGGGCGATCATTTACATGTCGCCTTGATATTGCTGCAATGTTGCTGGCTGCTGCATGCAACGTTACATGATAGCATCACACATTTACTAATGCTGTTTCCATGTGATTCAGATCCAGTTTGTAGGTGTTGTGAAAGATCAACTGACGATTGGCGTGACCATGATAGAGCTCATCCCAGGACCATGCCAGCACCCGGACAAATCCCTGAATCTCCTTCACAAGAAAGGTATTCCAAAACCGCGAAATGTTCAATTAGCTGAATCATTTTCGACTTGGAACCATGAAGATTTGGGTCAGAATTGGTCTTCTGCAACTCATGCTTATCGTAAGAGGCGACTAACGCAGGTAGTTCGGGTGATAAGGCTCCCTGACTTGGTTGAAGCATGCCATCGTATCCCAATTGCGAAGATCGATGTGAATAAATCACGGGATTTTCATGCCCAGATTCGATTATTTATAGACCGCCATCATATAGCTGGAATATTGCCGAGTGCGGCGTTAACAACAGACGAACTTACTAGACTTTTTAAGACTGTACATTCAATATATACGTCATTCGTCATGTATTGTTTCATCTGCAATGCCTATGACGAGTTGAATCCCTTAGACGTGATCTTAGACGAACTCGTGATCATTGGTTCGAATCCTGGTTCGCCCTATTTCTCCCTGTATGTTTCTAGGTTTGTCAGCACCATACCCGTGCTCTTGGGTTTCACCGAAGTGGTAAACATCTCACACCTGCATCACTTAGGGCTTTGCTCCCACACCAAGCTGGCCCGCCATGATATGACTGGAACACTGTTGCTCACCAATACTCACTCCGTCTGCCGGAGAGCCGAACGTCGGTGGTTTCCGCCCCCTGGCCGTGTCATACCAAAAGTCGTTAAAATAGGAGATTACTAACCAGCTCCCATTGTGACAGTCATAAACAGCTTGGCGATTGGGGATTTATACATAGACAGTTCTGTTCAATTTGCCCTATGCCGATTTTGGCGCAAAATTGGTCCCCGTCACCTCATGCTTGTCATCTTGAGGACATTGTGGTTGTGTGACTGGCTGTGTCATCGTGTTTATGGCAGGCGCTTACAGCCTATGGGAGATAATTCTAACGACCAGTTATCGCCAAGGACCTAAGGGAGATAACTCTAACGACCAGTTATCACAAGAACCTATTATCATAAACCCCGTTATAGCTTCTTGTTTTCATTAGAAGGGAGAAATATTTATCCGAAAATAATTTGAGAAAACTGACACTCGTAGGAAATATTAAGAAACACCATATCAGTACCTTGCTCAAATACAAGTTTAGAAAAGACACGCGTGTGGTGTCACGTGACTTCCTCAGGTAGACAGAAATCCAACAACACGATGATGCACATTTACTTTTCTTTTCTTAGGAGTTCTGTCATTTTGCTTACTACCTGTTTGTTTTTTCACAATCTCATTATTATCAGATCTTAGTTCTCGCTGCCGCTAAACAAAGATCTGAGGACATCCCATTACGGGTCACGTCAGACCGACCTTTCGCGAACTCTGTCCGACCAATGGAATTACTAAAAAGAATTTGATATTAGCCAATCAGAAGGCAGTTTTCTCGTGCTTTACGGCACTAATTTCAAATTGGCGACTACGCTTCGAAACATATTTTGACAAATTCTCGATTAAAAATTTGAAACCTGAACAAAAGAACATTCTCGAATGGCTAATATATGGTCTAGATTGTATAGATTCAGTCGTTAAGCCCGTAACTATCGTTCGGAATACCCCGTTTTAAAGTTTTCGGGGCTGCAAGATTAGAAATCACATTCCGACTGTCACTTTTATGATCTGGTAAGCGACGCTCTGATTGGTCGGATGAAAGGTCGTTCTGACGTGAACCCTAATGGGATGTCCTAAGATCTTTGCTTAGCGGTAGCGAGAACTAAGATAGATTTTAATGAGATTGTTTTTTTCATTTCTTCCCAAAATTATAATTCTAAAACCTAGAAAAGTTGCATAATCTGAACATGTGGCGAAATCCATAGCAGATAGTGTTGTGGATGAGGATGTGTCGATCGAATTTTGGGGAATATTGGTTAACGTCAGTTGGCAGACAAATTTGCTGGAAAAAAAACATTTCTTTTTAATTAGGATGGATAAAATAACGTGATCGGGTGGTCAGGCTCGCTGACTTGGTTGTAGCATGCCATCGATCCCGGGAACATCCGGGGTAGAATACGTCTTCGGCAACCCATGCTTGTCGTAAAAGGCGACTAACGGGATCGGGTGGTCAGGCTCGCTGACTTGGTTGATGCATGTCATCGATCCTAAATTCGTGGGTCGATGCTCATGATGTCAATCACTGGATTGTCTGGTCCAGACTCGATTATTTACAGACCGCCGTCATATAGCTGGAATATTGCTGAGTGCGGCGTTAAACAACAAACCAAACCAAAGATAACGTTGCGCGTGCTGTTTATACAATAGCGATAACTGGTACAGTTAGTCAACGGAAAAATTCTATTTTCACTGCTTTGATTCCCTCTCGTCGCGTTACAACAGAAATCTACTCAAACTTTTTCCACGGACAGAAATAAGGTATTTGCTCATGGCTTCACAAAAATGGATGTTAAAGGTACAGTCGACTTTACACACGGTACATTTCACAAATGGCGATAACTGGTCGCTAGCCAGTAGTTACCGGAAGTGATAACGAATGTAAACACTGACGGGGTGGGGATCAAGTGTTGCTAAGTAACTGGTAAGTGATTGAATGGTTTGCACACGTCGCTGGGATACCTAGTTGGGCAATAAGGTCATGGAGATTGTAGAAACGGCAGTGTGTGGTGGCGTCTGGGATTTTGTCTGGAAATTAGATAGATTTATAAAAAAAAATTAAAACTGAGCTTGAATATATATTTCAGAGAAACACATTGCAACCATGTAAGTTTTTGTAAAACACAATTTCTCTTTTTTTAACAGTCTGAGGGATAATTATTTCTTCAAGAATGTTCTTGGACAATTTATTTTTTTCGATTAAATCCCAACCCCACCTCCTCCCAAATAGCAAATGGTCGGACTCATACGACCTTCTTCCGTACTTCGATTGACCCGTGATCATCCGGCGTAGAATAGGTCTTCAGCAACCCATGCTTGCCGTAACAGGTGACTATGCTTGTCGTAAAAGACGACTAACGGGATCGGGTGGTCAGGCTCGCTGACTTGGTTGATACATGTCATCGTGTCCCAATTGTGTGGATCGATGCTCATTATATAAATCATTGGATTGTCTGGTCCTGACTCGATTATATACAGACCGCCGTCATATAGCTGCAATATTGCTGAGTGCGGCGTTAAACAACAAACCAACCAAACAACGTACTTCGATGGGGTGGACCAGTACTCGTCCATCAACTTATCGGTTCCGAGTTCATAACTTGTACTGTTCAATACTGTATCAATACTCTATACTGATGTAATAGTACTTGTGTGATTGTCGTAAAAGGCAACTAACGGGATCGGGTGGTCAGGCTCGCTGACCTGGTTCATGCATATCATCGTATCTCAATTGCGTAGATCGATACTCATGATGTCAATCACTGGATTGTCTGGTCCAGACTCGATTTATTTTTTTTACAGACTATCATATAGCTGGAATATTGCTGAGTGTGGCGTTAAACAACAAACAAACACATGTTCAATGTGACCAGGTTTATTTTCTTTCATCGGATCGAAGGTGGTATTTTAAATGTTGATTGTATCAACGACTTGTTCCATATAGATTTCATACCAGTATACCAATACAACAGATCTCAACGTGTCTTTCACGTGCGACTTCGATGTCGATTGGTGCGGATTTACGGATGACAATGACGTCACACCTCGGTGGAGCAGACGGCAGTCATTTCCGGTAGCTGGACCGTCACGTGACCATAAACCACACGGCCGTCGCAGTGGGTTTTACATGAGCAGAAAATCGCCGTATCAGGTATAACTCAAGCATGGGGCTGTAACGGGAAGGGGAAAATATACACGAGTACTCGACCCGTGAAGATCCTGGTTAGAGGGGAACCCGTGAACATCCGGGGTAGAATAGGTCTTCACCAACCCATGCTTGCCGTAACAGGTGACTATGCTTGTCGTAAAAGACGACTAACGGGATCGGGTGGTCAGGCTCGCTGGCTTGGTTGATACATGTCATCGATCCCAATTGCATGGATCGATGCTCATGATATTAATCACTGGATTGTATGGCCCGGACTCGATTATTTACAGACGGCCGTCATATAGCTGCAATACTGCTAAGTGCGGCGTTAAACAACAAACAAACAAACAAACAAAGAAACCTACGGGTTGGGGGGCATGCACCCACCCTACTCATTGAAATATGAACTTCCAAAAACGCAATTGCCAGCAACCGAAAACTAAATCTATTCAAAATGTTCAGCTCAAAGTTTGGCCAATATACATGAAACGAAACCTACTTTCATGAAATTTTCATAACTATTAAAAAAATTAAACGTGCTCATGGCAAGGTCCACATTGCAAAGTTTCCATGTGTTATCTAGGCCGTGGTATGTCGCAGTGATATATCCATGTAAAGTGCATCTAGTCCAGGTGTCAGTTGTAAAACCCACTGGTGAGAGTAAATCTGATAAGAGATGTTGGTTTTTTTATCATACATAAACCCGTGAAGATCCGGGGTAGAAATTGTTTTCAGCAACCCGTGCCTGTCGTAAGAGGCGACTAACGGGATCGGGTCGTCAGGCTTGATCCATGTCATCGTATCCCAATTGCGGGGATCGATGCTCATGATATATAAATTAATCACTGGATTGTCTGGTCCAGACTCGATTATTTACAGACCGCCGTCATATCACTGGAATATTGCTGAGTGCGGCGTTAAACAACATACACCACCAATTACGTGGATCGATGCTCTTGATATATTATTAATCACTGGATTGTCTGGTCCTGACTCGATTATTTACAGACCGCCGTCATATCACTGGAATATTGCTGAGTGCGGCGTTAAACAACAATCAATCAATGTGAGGTTTCGAACACTCTTTTTTAGTGATAGATCCAGATTAATAGCAGATTATCATAGTTGACGGATAAAGCTTGTTCTGTTGACGCTGTATGTTTAGACAGGTGTTTTTGCTTGAAAAACACCTGTGAGTGTTGTATGTTTCACAGACAGGCAAAGCAGGACGACTTGTCAGTCCCACCCTCACAGCTGTCAATCACTATGGATGTGTTCGGTTCTGGATATACGTGTGGGGCTTCTCGCCCGGCATGATGTCAGTCTATCTACGGGATGGCAGCGGCTCGCAGACAACGGTTTGGAGATCTATATACCTCAAACCTACGTTCGCAGACTGGTCCCAGATATCGATTCCAATAAAACCAACCTCAAATATGTACAAGGTACGAGTACAGCCGCTATCCATGTTGGAGTAAGTGAGTGAGCGAGTTGGGTTTAACGCCGCTTTGAACAGTATTCCAGTTATATCGCGGCGTGTCAGCTTAATGTGGGAGGAAAGCCCGAAGTGGTGCAGGTCTCAGACGTTTACCACTTCGGTGAAACCAAAGCACGGGTATGGTGCTGACAAACCTTGAAACATAATCGGGGCGAACCGGGATTCGAACCCACAATCATAGGTTTCTGGCGTGCCCAAGGGACGCAACTCTGCACAGCGAATCGCGGCGGTTTAGACGACTGGGCCACCCGTGCCCCCTATCCATGTTGAAATTCCGCGTCCAAATATGTCCCCAGTATCACATGCTTGTCGCAAGATCTGACCATACAGGGAATTCTCGCCCGGTAGAAACCTTTTTTAGTGGAAATACCTAATAGTATGTAGATACTTTCCTTTGGTCCAAGTAAGCTCACTAAAAAAATATCATTTGTGACCAACCATGAGATAAGAGACCTTATGGGTGAAAAATCACATTTTGACTTCTTATTATATTTTAAAACTACAGTATCTCAGCACTACAAAAATACAATTCATAAGCTTCGATTCATAATTATTACAGAAATAAATGGCATCAACCATTTGGACTCATTTCCTGCAGAGTCCCATGTTAAGATTTATGACTGTTTATGTAATAATTTAAGTTTTTTTATATAATGTCTGATTTATTGAAAGTAGACATGCTGATATGCCTTGAAATAATGTTTTAATTACATTACGAACTAATGAGAGAAAAATACACTTTTTTTGTTGACGTCAAACGTCTTTCTTCATGACGTCACAGCACTATTGTATCCTAGCACCCATAAGGTCCCCTTTTTCTTGGTTGGTCACATTTCATATCTGATAAGTAGAGAAACCTGTTGTCTAGATACGTTTCCTTGGTCCTCAGAGATATGTATGCGTCGTTAAACCCCATTTGACCTCACCTCAAAACTTCAAAAATCTACAGCACTGACTTGCTTCTGGATTTCAATGATTAACTCATGCATTCTTGTGTATATGTCAATAAATACTTCCGAACGGACAAACGGTAACTACGTTTCAAGTAAAGTGGTGTAAATGTTATGTTATTGAAAATAACAACATATTTGGTACATTCTGGAACATTGATTAAGATACTTTTTTTACAAAAGATATGCATGTCACAAGATGCATTTTTATATAATATTTCAGAATCAATGTTTGTATAAAAATGTTTCTGATACCCAAACTATAATTCAATTCAAATTACAGGACCCTTTATACTTTCATTTTTAAATTACAACACTTCAAAACTTCAACAGGCATTATCTCCAAACAGCTTTACACTATTCTAGGGGCGGTAGGGTGGCCTAGTGGTTAAAGCGTTCGCTCGTCACGCCGAAGACCCGGGTTCGATTCCCGACATGGGTACAATGTGTGAAGCGGCGTAAAACCATACTCACTCACTCACTCACTCACTCACTCACTCACTCACTCACTCACTCACTCACTCACTCACTCACTCACTCACTCACTCACTTCTGGTTGTCATACGAATATTAATCTACAACACAGACTTGCCTGGGGGGTTCAGTGGTTAAATCATGCATTCTTCTATACACGTTAATATATTCATTCAAACAATTATGGGAACTCTCGGGCTTTGGTATGGGCGCAAAAGGGCAAATAACAATCGTCAGAAAAGGATGATTTTAAATGAATTCATTAAATGGCGACCAGGTACTGACATCGGGGGGTCACATCTGTGAACAAGGTAACCCAGGCATCGCCTTCAAAACCAGTAGTGTCAATTCATAAAGTCACAAGAACGCCAAGGGTGTCACTAACGTGTATGATAGTACCTCAGTGGGCTAGCCCTATAAAATCGGCGCACGCACACACATACTCACATATGCACGTCGCTATATAAGTGCAACAATCTTGTACACGATGTTAAACCCATTTCACTTCACTACAAACAGCGTTAAACCCAACTCACCTTACGATTTCGCCGAACCATGAAGCTTTCAGCTGAAATACTGTTCAAAGCAACCTCTACCTAACTCTCTTATTAACTGTTTTAAGAAACCTTCCCTTTAGGACTCGATGACAAAATACTATAAAGGTCCCTTATAAAGTTGCTGACTGCCTGCAAAACAGCATTCACTCACTCATACACCAAACTGTCTTAACTCTGGGGAAGGGTAGCCAAGTTCGCTTGTCATGCCAGGATTCGATTTCCCAATGGATACAATGTTTGGAGCCAGTTTCAGGTGTCCTCGCTGTGATATTGCTGAAATAGTGCTATAAGCGACGTAAAACCATACTCACTCACTCACGCCTCTGTTTCAGATCATCTTTGAAGTTGCAGTAGTTCACAAATGGGTAAATATAGCTCTGGATGACGTCACAGTGTTGGATAGTTACTGCTGATATTTCCTATCAGTGAAATAAATACGAAAATACTTTTTGACATTGTCAGTTCATTTTTACACGCTCTACTCAAACGTTACCCCGTTGGTAATCCGAGTATGACTGCGTCCCCTGGTTGTGTAGGGGACACTGGTGGCCCAGTCGTCTGAGGCGCCGCTACCCGTGAAGATCGGGATTAGAATCGGTCTTCAGCGCGGCGAGCGCTCCATGCTTATCGTTAAGGCAACTAACGGGATCGGGTGCTCAGGTTCGCTGACTTGGTTGATGCATGTCATCATATCCCAATTGCTTGTTTCGATGCTCATGATGTCAAGTACTGGATTGTCTGGTCCAGACTCGACTATTTACAGACCGCCGTCATATAGCTGGAATATTGCTGAGTGCGGGGTTAAACCAAATCTCACTTCCGTACACCGTTTTGGAGACCCGTAAAGATCCGGCGTAGAATAGGTCTTCAGCAAACCAGAATCTGGGCCTTGTCCACATGGAGATGTGTCTGTCTCACACGCGAAAACATTTACGGTATTCATAAACAGTTTAAAACGGTTTTGTGACGTCAATGGAGCTCGCCTCACAGTGCAATATAATAGGCAACCAGTCGCATTGAACATCCATTTAAGTGCATGTTAAAGCGTTCGCTCGTCACGCCGAAGACCCGGGTTCGATTCCCGACATGGGTACAATGTGTGAAGCCCATTTCTGGTATCCCCTGCCGTGATATTGCTGGAATATTGCTAAAAGCGGCGTAAAACCATACTCCGTCAGTCAGTCCATTTAAGTGTGTAACTGGGCTAATGTATACCCGGCCTCGCCCCTCTCCCTTAATTCCCCAGCGGACCCGTAAAGATCCGGGGTGGATAGGTCTTCAGCAACCCATGCTTGTAAAAGGCAACTAATGCGATCGTCTGGTCTTGGTTCATGCATATCATCGTATCCCAATTGCGTTGATCGATGCTCATGATTGGTTTGGTTTGGTTTGTTGTTTAACGCCGCACTCAGCAATATTCCAGCTATATGACGGCGGTCTGTAAATAATCGAGTCTGGACCAGACAATCCAGTGATTCATATGAGCATCGATCCACGCAATTGGGATCGATGATATGCTTACCCCGGATCTTCACGGGTCGATGCTCCTGATGTCAATCACTGGATTGTCTGGTATAGACTCGATTATTTGCAGACCGCCGTCATATGGCTGGAATATTGATGAGTGTGGCGTTTAACAACAAACAAACAAACAAAACATCGTTTTGGAAAGGCGAAAGCTCTACATCGCGTCTCATTTCTCTCTTCCCGCTTCCTTAAACATGTTTTAGGAAATACAAACATCAAAAGCCCAATTGTTCTGCCAATTTTCAACTTTTTATTTCAAAGATTTAATATCTAGGATTACTGATACGTTTTTATTTCGCTTGTTAACTATCGTGTTTTTAAAATGAGAATGACGAAGGTTTACGACATGCACTCTTGTTTACGGCAGGGTCAACGTCCCGGCGTCCCCAAAATAATCCAATTCTTGACACAATTCATTCATGCTCGCAAAGTTTCTGTTGGGCGGTAGTGACGTGACGTCACTATTTTGAGTGACAGTGTTGTTTAAGACGTCATAACTGCCTTATTTACGTACCCCATTTGTCAAATAGCCCACTATATAGAACAGAATAAATGGAATATAGCCCATGTATCCACACTTCAGCCACGTTCAGTAAAAATTTACATTTACAAACGCCACGCTACGCTCATGAAATATCAAGTTATTTTTAACTAACTAGATCTTGATGAAATGTTTGAAGTTATCTCTTTATAGTTTATATACTATAATACTAGATCAGGTAGTATTGTTAAAATCTCGATTGACTTTGATATCTTAAACATTCCCCAAATCGTAGATTTTGTGAAATTCACACTGCAAAACTGCGGAGACAAAGAAAGCAGGTTTTGGTCACTGTCAAATATGATTTGTTAATAACTGATGCCTTTTTTAAAATTGGTAAGAGATTACCTGGTAAAATGCACAGAATTTACAATCGTGGACAGTGGCATATATATGCGATGAATGACCGACGGGCACTTGTAGATCGCGCAATATGTTCCCTTTCTAGTAATTATATTAATATTTAAATCTCGTAACTATTGTTCAATTATTGCACCAGCGAGAAATGAGCCCTCACCTGTCTATTCGTTTACATTAGACAGGAACCCAGTTTATTATTGCTCGTCATGTGTGAATTGCATGTACATATTTATAACTGATTTACATACTAGTATATATTACCCGATGCAGAATAAATATAATCTGTTTGTGTGAGTTAGAACATAGTAAACATTTTCATTTCTTTATAATTGATTGAATTACTACATAGTTGACAGGGTTTGTTCGGAAATAATTCAATTCAATTTAATTCAATTACAGTAAACTACGGTTATAACGAACACGCTTATAACGAACTGATGGATATAACGAACTTACTTTTTTGGTCCCGACTATTTGCTGTTGTTATGCAGTATATATACTTATAACGAACTACGGTTATAACGAACTGAAATTAGTAGTCCCTTTGCGTTCGTTATAACCGTACTTTACTGTAATGTATTACCAATACTGCAAATGCATTTATATATCAAAGCATAAAGCTTAAGATACCATCGAGTGTCGTAAACGAGAATGTATGTCATTAAATCTCATCTTTCCCATTTCTGACAGAAGGTAGTTCGTTAACGAAAATAAGGCTACTGTAACATAAGTTTCCCAAACTATGAAAAAGAAAGTTTAAAGATAACAGCAAATTGATTTTTTTTAAGGTTTCCATTTCCTATAACATCTTTAAGGAAGTAGAAAGTGAGATGCGAAGTAGAGCTTTCGAGTTTTCCATCTTTCCAAAACGATGCACTGAAGTTTGAAGTTCGAAGCGATGTTGAGCTTTCAACTTTCCATCTGAAATCAATAATTGCGGATGTGAGAAGTAGGAAGCGTGTAGAGCTTTCAAGCTATTCATCTTTTAAAAGAATATATATCAGTGAAATGTTTTGTTTATGTCGACATAAAGGGACATTTGACTCTGGAAAGTGGAAGCCAGACCTCTTATAAGCTCTTACCCTACAATCTTGTGGAGATTATCTCTCTGATTGTCAGTCTGAATCATTATGCATCGATTTAGACATGGAACAGATGAGGCGGTTTGATTGGTATTTTTCTTTCTAGTTCAGGTGGGGAAGGTAATGGCAGTTAGACCATTACAGACACACACACACACACACACACACACACCCACACACGCACACGCACCAAGTATATGTTAAATTTCTTGCCATTAAACGTTTTTTTCATGGAGCTTTGGAATCCAGTACATAATTGAAATGTACATCTCTTTTCATTGGTTGGTTGGTTTGTTGTTTAACGCCGCACTCAGCAATATTCCAGCTATATGACGGCGGTCTGTAAATAATCGAGTCTGGACCAGACAATCCAGTGATTAATGTAATGTGCATCGATCCACGCAATTGGGACCGATGCCATGCATCAACCAAGTCAGCGAGCCTGACCACCCGATCCCGTTAGTCGCCTTTAACGGCAAGCATGGGTTGCTGAAGACCTATTCTATCCCGGAACTTCACGGGCCAAACATCTCTTTTGATTTTAGAATCAAACCAAATGTCGATAGCACGGATGCATGGTTTTGGTCAGATTTCTTTATCAGTTAACAAACTGGCCATACATATTGCATTATGTGATGTCACTTATTCTCCGTTCTCTGATCGATACCAACTGCGTGGATCGATGCTCATGATATCAATCACTGGATTGTCTGGTCCAGACTCGATTATTTACAGACCGCCGTCATAGAGCTGGAATGTTGCGGAGCGCGGCGTTAAACAACACACACACAAACAAATTCTTATTGGGTAAGTCTTGGCATAGGCTTCCACAGCATCCATCATTTTAAAAGTTGTAACCCCAACTGGCTGTTCACGATGTTGTGGGCCATGTTTAAACAGCTGTCTGGAGAATGAATGGAGAGGTCACCGTTGATTACACGACCAACAGGTTCGTAGCAGTGTGATGAGTCTTATAGGACACTTTTGAACGATTGCCGATAAGATAACCAACCCCAAGGATGAATCAAGTCACCATATTCCATTTGTTTTTTTATTCAAGTCAATATCTTGCATAGTATACATAAAAATGTTGCACAAACAATAACAGAATTATAATCCAAATTAAAAATGTCATTTGAAGTGAAAGCGTACACTCACTTGACAAGTATACACTTGGGAAAAAATAAACATAACTTCCTGTATTCGCCAATATAAAGTAAAATTTTAGAAAATCGTACCCTTTTTATACAGAAGTCGCTATATGGCTGAAATAATCAAACACGGAAACCAATATCCAATAAAAGGTTCCATGGAAAAATTGGTAATTGTTTCTTGGTAATGGTAATTTCTGTATTCCACTTGTTTCCTCCGCTCCCTTCCATTGCATGATGTGAGTGAGGGTAGTTTTACGCCGCTTGCAGTAATATTCCAGCAATATCACGGCGGTGTGTGTGTGTGTGTGTGTCCCCATCACGTGATGTGAACCAGCACTTGCATTCATTTAGAATAACACAGATTGTTTCTTTACATATGTACCATCAGGTAGTGTGAGTATCGTAGGTATTTTCTGAAATGACATCAATCTCATTTGTAAATGTTTCTACAAGTTTCTTGCTTAATTTCTTTCCAGGTTTATAAAAGATATTATGATGGTTGATTAAGTAGTAAACGGGTGACCCGCTTGTTTGGTTCTCCCTTGGTCGTGTCATGTTGGTCGAAGGTTCGAATCCATATCTTTACCGACTGTAAGAATCTTTCCTATGCTGCTGGTTCAACAAACGTCCTCCCACATAAATCTAACACGCCATGATATATAATGTATACTGTTCAAAGCAGCATAAAACACATTTTAACGATGTCATTGATGGTAGAGAATAATGTTAGCATTAATGAGTTTTTTTACGGTTTCCCAGGTGTAAAAACCGTTTCTTTACTCAATCTGGGGAGAGTATCAAATGACAGGTATATGAAGTGATTCTCAAAATTTTTTTTAATTTTTTTTTTTTATGAACAACTAAACACGTATCTGTCCCCGTCGATATTGAAATGACAAATGATATAAATTATCTCAACAGACAAGCGGAGTAAAGAACATAAAACTATAGCACCCAAGAAACTCCCGTCAGAGCTACAGTAAAATCTTGAAACAATATAGCGACATTAATGTCACGTGATGAGTTTGAGCTCTTTCGCGGTTTTAGGAATTCAGAATTTTCACAAAAATGTTATGAAAATATTTATTTCTTATCTGGAAATGTCATGGTATATAGTGTCACACATAACCCAATGTCTCACCACCACTTTCATACCGATTGCAAAAATATGCACAATTGCAACGATGTATAAGTTATAAATGGAATTGAATGCAACATATACATGTACAATACTATGAATCATTAACATATCTTGAATTTAAAGACAACCCCATTGTTGTCAAACGAGTATTTTGGCACGACATCACGTGACAATTGTTCCCATTTCCCATCATCCTCTAGTTCCTGCATCAGTGGCTCTAGTCTGTCTTTGTACTCCCCCACGTGAGACAAGTATTCCTCCCTCATCACGATGCAGATAAGACCCCCTGTAAAACAAAAGTAGAAGAAAAGGTAGTTAACAGGATTTTCAACAATAGGTCAGTTTTGTGTGTTTGTTATTTCTTGTTAACTCCGCAGTCACCAATAGTCCAGCTATATGGTAGCAGTCTGTAAATAATAGAGTCCGGACCAGACAAACCCGTGACTGACATAATGAGCATTGATCGACGCAATTAGGATACTACCTGTGAAGATCCGGGTTAGAACACGTCTTCATGCTTGCCGCAAAAGGCGACTAACGGGATTAATTGCGTAGATCGATTCTCATGATGTCAATCACTGGATTGTCTGGTCCAGACTAGAGTTTTTACAGACCAGCATCATAAAGCTGGAATATTTCTGAGTGTGGCGTTATAAAACAAACAAGCATTAAATTGGGATACCATGAAAAAAATATGTTATCGAAATAAAAAATTACACTTACATAAGTTTGTCCCTCCAACTCAAGTAAATAACGACCCGTGAAGATCCGGGGTAGAATAGGTCTTCACCAACCCATGCTTGCCGTAAAAGGCGACTATGCTTGTCGTAAGAGGCGACTAACGGGATCGGGTGGTCAGACTCGCTGACTTGGTTGTTGCATGTCATCGTATCCCAATTGCACGGATCGATGCGCATGGTGTCAATCACTGGATTGTCTGGTCCAGATTCGGTTATTTACAGACCGCCGTCATGTAGCTTGAATATTGCTGAGTGCGGCGTTAAACAACAAACCAACAAAGTGAATAACAGTCAGTGTCGGGAATGCATACATAAGTACTGGCAGGGGAGCATAGCTCACCTGGTTTGGTTATTCTGACGAGTTCGTGCAAGCCGTCACATGGAATGTGCCCTTCTCCCATCCCCCCTGACGTGACACAGCAATCGTACGTGTCTGCAACAGAATACATAGCGTGGTCAGAAATATTACGTCGACCAAAACAAGGCAAACTAATGGTTGACAGCATGAGCACCAAGGCACGACGCCAAGCACGACAACCGCCATTTTCAGAAATTGACCGCTTGGTTACATTCTTTCCGTCATGATGCAGAACGCAAGGTCAAACTCGGCATATTGCTGAGTGCGGCGTTAAACAACAAACCAACCAACCATTGTTCGAATTAGCGCCAGGTGCTGAGATCGTATCCCGCTTGTGACGGGGTTGTTATTCAGCCTTGGGACTAACCATGTTGCCGTAACAGGCGTCTATGCTTGTCGTAAAAGGCGACTAAAGGGATCGGGTGGTCAGGACTGCTGATTCTCATGATGTCAATCACTGGATTGTCTTGTCCAGACCGCCGTCATATAGCTGGAATACTGCTGAGTGCAGCGTTAAACAACACACCAAAAAATAAACAAACAAACAATGTTTACAGGTCTTCAGTACATTCACCCTGTGCACTCAAAAAGAACCCACTCGTCCGATGGTAGACGACCAGATGGTGGAAACAGAATACGTACATACACCCGAAACACAAGTGTCAAAACGTGTGGTGTACCCCTGGGCAAGTGACTTAGTTCAAATGTGCCTCTATACACCTAGCAGGGAATGGGTACTCGATATGTGAGATGGATGTAAAATCCCTCTAGTGCCGCTTGGACTGAATACTCCCCAGGGAGTTGAGAATGATTACTGGAATGCAAACGGATCCACTGGTCGGAGAACAAATAAAAAACCGCATTTGAGCAGATACTAGTACCTGGATACCCGCGGTATATTATTATTATTATTATTATTATTATTATTATTTAATATTAAATTAAAACCAGAGCGACGTCAGAAGATGTTCCTCACCGTCCTCTATGGGGAGACGTTTGTCGTCCAGGAACTCACAGTACAGGTTGGTGTAGACGTTCTTCTTCCTGGCTTGTTCCAGCATCCCTGCGGCTGGTTCTAGAGCATCTACAGACTTAAAGCCCCGCGTCTGAAGCTGGAACAAAAGCCGAGGGTAGCGTTAAAGGGTGGCTACGAAAGGGAAAATGAGTACTCCTAGCAAGTTTCATTAAAATCATTCAATGATCAGTTTAATGGACGGCTAAGTGAACGTTGGAGTTGTCGATAAATGTGACATACATTCATCAGCATTATTACACAGAGACAACGTCTCATTCCACACAAGACACTATTCACAATGCCGAGATACTGTCAACAGGCCTAGGCCATGAAGTGAGTGAGTGAGTATGGTTTTACATCGCTTTTAACAATAGGCGTGACAAGCGAACGCTTTAACCACCAGGCTACCTTTAAGTTCTCTTTATGTAGTTTATTGTTTTCTAAAATGTTTGAGATCTGATGTCTCAAATAGTCAACTTCCCCCCCTGGGGCGAGTTGCTGAAGCCCTTTCTCAACATTGGCTATGAATGTATCATAGTTTGGGCGAGAGGGCAACAATTATCCTTCCAGCCTAGTTGAACAAACAATCAACAGCATCTTCAGCCCCAGAGAGCGGCCTCCACGACAACAGACAGCCCCGTTTGTCATCAGTCTTCCCTACATAGGAACAGCCAGCCACGAGATCCGCAGACTGCTCAAACACCACGCCAACATTGATACAGTATTCCAGAGAGGCAGGACAATCCAGAACATCCTCAGTGCCAATGGCAAGCCCCCTACATCAAAGAAAGAAGACCCAGCTGGAGCCGTATATCACATACAATGTGACTGTGGCGACTCCTATGTAGGTGAAACATCCAGGCCCCCACCCATTAGAATTAAAGAACACAAGACCTCAGTACAAAAAATTGACTCAAAATCAGCCATCTCCAAACACTCCCAAACCCACCCCGATCACAACATCCAGTGGAACAACATCAAGGTCCTGGCCAACAATCAGACTACAAAGTCAGAAAACTCCTAGAAGCCATCTACATCAAAAGGATCCATCCAGCAATGAACAGAGACCAAGGCTACTACATCCCGCCTGCTTACCATCACCTAATTGCTAAATCCCTATGCCCATCCAATTAAATGCACTGGCTTCCAATCATCTCTATCAGTCTGCTTGCTGACTCTGTGTCCATTAGACAATTCACTGGCTTCCAATCATCACTATCAGCTTCCGTGGTTGTTTACATTAGTCATTTACTGGCTTCCAATCATCTTAATCAGCTCTCTGTGTCCATCAATCAATTTACTGTATAAACATTGATGTTAATAAGTATATATACCTATGTTGTTCAGCACTTAAACAAATAACCTTCTTGTGGATACCCGCCCACGTAGGAATATACGGTAATGAAAACGCCGATAAAGCAGCTAAACTATCCCTCAAAATCCCAGAAATAAGCTTAAACTTACCCATCTCAAAATCAGAAATTAAAAGTGTAAACAAGCAAAAAATCACACAAAAATGGCATAACCTATATCTCAACTCAAATAGCCAAATCAAAAAAGTGCTCAGCAAACCACTAACCAAACCAAAAATTCTCCATCCATCCAAAAAAATCGACAGAGTAATCACTAAACTCCAAACAGGACACACCAACCTAAATAACCACCTAAAAAAATTAAAAAACACACTACAGGTAACTGCCCACACTGCAAACAACCAGAAACCCCAGAACACGCACTCATCCACTGCACACACTACCTAACACATCGAACCGCATTACAAACCACCCTCAATCTAAACAAGGCTCTAACTCTAGAAGCAATCCTAAACCCACAAAATAAAATAGAAAACTTCAAGGCCTTAGGCGTATTCTTAATAAAAACGGAACTAATAAAACGCATCTAAAAACACAATAACCTACCAAATCAAAATCACATAAACAAACCATACCCAGCTCCCTTAGTTCTCCTCCCCAATCCCGTCGGCATCTATTCCAAATCTCAAAATTCCCAAATTCTATATAAGCAACCCCTAAAACCCCCCTCTTGGGTTGTACAGACCACTTTCGCCCCTTTCGGAAACACATTAAATGGCCTGGCCGGTCCCGTGTGCGAAATACGCATCAGTCGGAAAGCGCACGTTAAATCTCCAAAGTAAGTAAGTAAGTAAGTAAGCACTATCCATCACTTGCTTGATAAAGGTGTTAGGATCTACACCGAAACGTCGCACTAATTGTAATAAAGAAGTTGTTCATCCATAGAACTTGTCTTTCTTCTGTCTATATCTGCTACCCGTAACTTAAGAAATTCAATTATCGGATGACATCCTCGATTATCAAGTGTATTATATCTATTAGGATAAATACCCTGGACCTATTCGCTACCATAATCTTCGTTTTGAGCCACATTCGCGCGTGGCTCTCTATTCCACCGCTGCCACCAGCCACAGCTCTCCATTGTGCTTGGCGGCCACAAGCATGCACTGACCGTTATGTTTACAAACAAGTGATGACTAACGCACGTGACACCGAATAATCTTCACCCATCTTAACTATTTTCTTTCTTTGTCAATTTAAATTTCTATTTCATTTTAACCGTCATGTAATTGGTATAGTAAGAATGAAAGGGGATGTTTTCTGTGTATCAATCTCGATTCAATCTGATTAAATTATCATACATAACTTCATCTGGCAAATAGTTATTAAAATAATTCCAAATGCATCAACAACAACATAAATATCACCACCCTACCTGTTCGCCAACGTATCCTGTTCCTGCCGCAACGTCTAATATTTTTGTCGATGCTCTGTTGTCCTGGAAATGGTTTGCCAGGAAAGTGGCAGCAAAGATTGGTCCCTTGTAACGTTCTAAACTTAAGTCCTGAAATACCAAGTATACCAAATGTATGAGCAGACATTCGTGGTTTTGTGATGATTAATCCTCTATTAAAAAATTCGAACTCTGTTGTATCGATATATCCTTTAAGACGATGTACAATGTAATTTAATCGGTTTGTTGCGGAAAACAATTTATGTATTCAATAATCTTGACAAGCTTGGATAAAGGTGAGTGAGTAAGTTTGGTTTTACGCCGCTTTTAGTAATATTCCAGCAATATCACGGCAGGGGACACCAGAAATGGGCTTCACACATTGTACTCATGTCGGGAATCGAACCCGGGTCTTCAGCGTGACGAGCGAATGCTTTAACTTGGATAAAGGAGTGTCAGTGTACATGCGTTTGAATAATAAAACTTAGTGCAAAACGAGTTAGACAATAGTTTTATTGGGCAAATTAAATAGATTTGTGTCGGTCTATATTTCTTGTTTGTATGTAACATTTGTGGAGGAGAGGAGCGGTCGGGTAGCCTAGTGGTTAAAGCGTTCGCTCGTCACGCCGAAGACCCGGGTTCGATTCCCGACATGGGTACAATGTGTGAAGCCCATTTCTGGTGTCCCCCGTCGTGATATTGCTGGAATATTGCTAAAAGCGGCGTAAAACCACACTTACTCACTCACTGTGGAGGAGAACATAAGAGTATTTAAAACTTTCACGAATAAGCCGTCAGTTACGAGTAACTTCAAACATATCCCTAGTTTCTTAAACTAAAAACACATCCCAACTTTTCAACTTTGGCAAGACATTCTTTTGTGCAAAGTATTTTAACATAAACCAGAACTCTTTGTAGTCCGTATTAATACGGCGTGAGTCGCCCTAGCGTGCACGATATTTTAAAAGCATGGTACCAGGCCCGTTGTTATTTAATGTAGCCCTAAACTAGTATATTATCAATCGCTTGTATATTTCACTACACACTGAAGGGGTGAATAGGAAATCTAGAACTCAAATTAAGGAATTTGTTTAACCTGTGACTTTCTTATTTTTTCTCATCAAAGGGTTGACTTATTTCTTTAGTGTGAACATTGTAATACGTAAAACACATTACACATCTTATTAGCTTAGTCTTATTAGTATATGAAAATTTGAAAAACTATTAGTTAAATTTCACAACGTTCCGAGGTCGCCGAGGTCAACAATCACAGGTCCGCAAATTAAAGAATTGGGATGCAAACCCCACTGGCGACACTCTGAATCTGAAATCGGTCATTCCACGGTCAAAATAAATAATAGTCTATTGTTGAGTTTAATCTTCAAGGAAAGATATTAAGATATAAGGAAACATTGAGTAATAATCTATTATGTGGCTTATTAGAAGCGCGGGATCAATGACATTTGATCCATTTGATTTTCAAGGGGGGGGTGGGGGGTGGGGGGTGGATAAGAGAATCTATTATCACTATTTACAACTAATATATATACTGAACAACATCCAACAATCTATTCATTTTCACTGTTAACACACACATTTGGACGGTTGGGTACTTTCCACAAAACAAACTGCATGTGTATTTGTTCTTTCACCACTACCTAATAAACTATTCATTTTGGGCAAGCAACTCATTTAAAAAAAAAATCCCCTCCCCTACGGAAGTTACATATACATGTTGAAATCGAGCGCACTCTGACCCATGGGCCCATGATCAGGTGGTCAGGCTCGCTGACTTGGTTGATGAAGGTCATCGATCCCAATTGCGCGGATCGATGCTCATGATGTCAATCACTGGATTGTCTGGTCAAGACTCGATTATTTACAGACCGCCGTCATATAGCTGGAATATTGCTGAGTGTGGTGTGAAACAACAAACCAACCAACCAACCTAATTCATTTTAATAGAATTATAAATCAGCTATTGTGGTCAGAATTTGTCGCTTTCAATCAATAAAATATTTCAGACTATCTAAGACGACACATTTCTACATTACGTTTGGAAACAAAGTCCTCAGTAACAAATGTTATATTTGGGATAGCACTTTCTTAGTAAAGCACAGATTCTAGAACGTTTTGGGGTTGAGTTCCATCCGGGATTCAAACCACTCAGCCACCGAGGCTTTCCTAAAATGAAAGTCCGACAACTGGCAGTCTAGAACACGTACTTTGTGTACCCCTCTGACACGTGTCAGTGTTATGTTGGTGATATGGCAAAAGAGGGTTGGTGATATGGTGATATGGCAAAGGAGGGTTGGTGATATGGTTGGTGAGGGGCAGAAGAGGGTTGGTGATATGGTTGGTGAGGGGCAAAGGAGGGTTGGTGATATGGTTGGTGAGGGACAAAAGAGGGTTGGTGATATGGTTGGTGAGGGGCAAAGGAGGGTTGGTGATATGGTTGGTGAGGGACAAAAGAGGGTTGGTGATATGGTTGGTGAGGGACAAAAGAGGGTTGGTGATATGGTTGGTGAGGGACAAAAAAGGGTTGGGGATATGGTTGGTGAGGGACAAAAGAGGGTTGGTGATATGGTTGGTGAGGGGCAAAGGAGGGTTGGTGATATGGTTGGTGGGGGGCCAAAGAGGGTTGGTGATATGGTTGGTGAGGGGCAAAAGAGGGTTGGTGATATGGTTGGTGAGGGGCAAAGGAGGGTTGGTGATATGGTTGGTGAGGGACAAAAGAGGGTTGGTGATATGGTTGGTGAGGGACAAAAAAGGGTTGGGGATATGGTTGGTGGGGGACAAAAGAGGGTTGGTGATATGGTTGGTGATATGGCAAAGGAGGGTTGGTGATATGGTTGGTGAGGGACAAAAGAGGGTTGGTGATATGGTTGGTGAGGGACAAAAGAGGGTTGTGATATGGTTGGTGAGGGACAAAAGAGGGTTGGTGATATGGTGATATGGCAAAAGAGGGTTGGTGATATGGTTGGTGAGGGACAAAAGAGGGTTGGTGATATGGTGATATGGCAAAGGAGGGTTGGTGATATGGTTGGTGAGGGACAAAAGAGGGTTGGTGATATGGTTGGTGAGGGACAAAAGAGGGTTGGTGATATGGTGATATGGCAAAAGAGGGTTGGTGATATGGTTGGTGAGGGACAAAGGAGGGTTGGTGATATGGTTGGTGAGGGGCAAAAGAGGGTTGGTGATATGGTGATATGGCAAAGGAGGGTTGGTGATATGGTTGGTGGGGGACAAAAGAGGGTTGGTGATATGGTGATATGGCAAAAGAGGGTTGGTGATATGGTTGGTGAGGGACAAAAGAGGGTTGGTGATATGGTGATATGGCAAAGGAGGGTTGGTGATATGGTTGGTGAGGGACAAAAGAGGGTTGGTGATATGGTTGGTGGGGGACAAAAGAGGGTTGGTGATATGGTTGGTGAGGGACAAAAGAGGGTCGGTGATATGGTTGGTGAGGGACAAAAGAGGGTTGGTGATATGGTTGGTGAGGGACAAAAGAGGGTTGTGATATGGTTGGTGAGGGACAAAAGAGGGTTGGTGATATGGTTGGTGATATGGCAAAGGAGGGTTGGTGATATGGTTGGTGAGGGGCAAAGGAGGGTTGGTGATATGGTTGGTGAGGGACAAAAGAGGGTTGGTGATATGGTGATATGGCAAAAGAGGGTTGGTGATATGGTTGGTGAGGGACAAAAGAGGGTTGGTGATATGGTTGGTGATATGGCAAAGGAGGGTTGGTGATATGGTTGGTGAGGGGCAAAGGAGGGTTGGTGATATGGTTGGTGGGGGACAAAAGAGGGTTGGTGATATGGTGATATGGCAAAGGAGGGTTGGTGATATGGTTGGTGAGGGGCAAAAGAGGGTTGGTGATATGGTTGGTGAGGGGCAAAGGAGGGTTGGTGATATGGTTGGTGAGGGACAAAGGAGGGTTGGTGATATGGTTGGTGAGGGACAAAAGAGGGTTGGTGATATGGTTGGTGAGGGGCAAAGGAGGGTTGGTGATATGGTTGGTGAGGGACAAAAGAGGGTTGGTGATATGGTTGGTGGGGGACAAAAGAGGGTTGGTGATATGGTTGGTGGGGGACAAAAGAGGGTTGGTGATATGGTTGGTGAGGGGCAAAGGAGGGTTGGTGATATGGTTGGTGGGGGACAAAAGAGGGTTGGTGATATGGTTGGTGAGGGGCAAAAGAGGGTTGGTGATATGGTGATATGGCAAAAGAGGGTTGGTGATATGGTTGGTGAGGGACAAAAGAGGGTTGGTGATATGGTGATATGGCAAAGGAGGGTTGGTGATATGGTTGGTGGGGGACAAAAGAGGGTTGGTGATATGGTGATATGGCAAAGGAGGGTTGGTGATATGGTGATATGGCAAAGGAGGGTTGGTGATATGGTTGGTGGGGGACAAAAGAGGGTTGGTGATATGGTTGGTGGGGGACAAAAGGGGGTTGGTGATATGGTTGGTGGGGGACAAAAGAGGGTTGGTGATATGGTGATATGGCAAAAGAGGGTTGGTGATATGGTGATAACGCAAAAGAGGGTTGGTGATATGGTTGGTGAGGGGCAAAAGAAACTATACCGAGTTGTTGTTTTTTATGTAATTTGAAATTGAAAGAACTGTTGTTAAATTTGATTATGTCTATTTAACCACCACTCGATCCTGCAACACTATGTAAAATGTAATCTGTGGCTGGGTAGTTTTGTGTGAATGTAGATTGGTTCAGTGAGACTGGGGTAAGCACTGAATTTGCAACAACATGACCCCTACCATGTTTGAAATATCGTAAATGTCTGCCCAAAGAAGCAAGTCCCGTGAAGATAAGGGGTAGAATAGGTCTTCAGCAGCCCATGCTTGCCGTAAAAGGCGACTAACGGGATCGGGCAGTCAGGCTCGTTGACTTGGTTGATGCATGTCATCGTATCCCAATTGCGTGGATCGATGCTCATAATGTCTGGCACTGGATTGTCTGGTACAGACCGCCGTCATATAGCTGGAATATTGCTGAGTGCGGCGTTAAACAACAAACAAACAAACAAACAAACAAACAAAACTACGATAGTTATAGATTATAGGTGTGATTTACATGAAAAATTATTTTAGGTGGATAATAATACTGAAACTTGGGAAGATAGCGAATTACACATACTTGTTCATATTTGCCGTCCTCTGCCCATCTGGAGTAATACTCCACCGATTCCTGCATGGAGATCCCAACACGATGAGCGCCATAGTTAGCAGAGTAGGCCCCGGAGTCGACAGCAGTACTGTCCTCGATGAAGCTTTTTGCTTTCTCTTCTGCCATTTCTGAAACAAGACTGTTAAGCCTATTCAAACTGATATATTACCACTATCATCGTCCATCACCTATCGACCGCCGCCGTGGTCTAGTGGTAGAGCGTCCGCCCGGAGAGCGGAAGGTCCGGGGTTCGATCCCCGACCGCGACATACCAAAAGACGTTAAAAGATGGTACTTGTTGTTACCCTGTCTGGCGCTCGGCATTAAGGGGCTAAAACAAGGACTGGTCGGCTCGGAGTCAGTATTCTGTGTCTGAGTGGGGTAATCATGTTAAACTGCGGCATGGTATCTCAGTGAGCTAGCTATAAATCGGCATCGGTCCGGACTAGTACAAGCAGCCACACAAACACACACGCACATGCACGTCGCTATATATGTGCAATAATCTTGGACGCGACGTTAAACCCCATATCACCTCACCTCACCTCCATCACCTATCACAACTACTGTTGACATCTATAAATCCTGCCGGGGTCCATGCAGGAAGCAAAGGTACTGTAAGTCCCCATGGACCCTAGCATGGTGATCTATCTTCAGTTGCTGGCGATCTCTAGCCAATTTTTATATTGTGTTCTCTGATATTTATGACTTTTATATATTCTCAACTAGTTTTAAATAGATTCTGTGATATTCTAGTTATTGTACTGTCCTTCGTTGACAGCTTTTTATATTGTATAAATATATGTATTATTAATGTACTTCTCGTCACGATATGGCTGAAATATTGACGATGTGACGTTAAATATTAACTCACTTAACTCACACACTCTTCCCGAGGCAAGGGCTTTCACTGAGTATAAAAGTCCAGTTTCCACCCTTCCCGTACTACATTTTGGCTAGTCTATGCATAGTCGATGTAGACATCCGGTTCGTAAACAACATGGATTTTAAAGTGCAGATTTCGGTAGACTGCCGGATTTGCAGAACATATGTACCCACAACGGGCCGCGGAGAGATATTTTGCAAAATTTTTGATGTTTTTAATCACGATGCTCAAGTGATTTGATGCACTTCGCTGGGTAAGACCCGTATATTACAATATAGATCTTGATTATCGATCATATCGTCTTCATAGGGCGCCGCCATTTTGTTTGAAGCAAGTGATATGAGAGATGGAGTCTGATTGGTCAATAAGAAGGACATAGAAGGGACATAATTTGTAATAGCCATTGGTGGCGCTACGATCGAGCCTGGAAATTCCAGCCTGTTTCGGCAAGTGTGGAAACTGGACTTTTACAGTCAGTTAACGCCCTTGCCTCGGGAAGATGGCTATGATCTGCTAATCAATTCTGACAAGGAGTATGTCTGAATGGTAGACAACGGGCATAATTGGCGACATTTGTGTCATCAAATTGGCTACAATAAACAGTAGTGTGGGCGTTCAAGTCCATGTGTCCAGCGCTGGGCAATACAACAGAAGAGCGAAAGTTAGCAACTTTAGGAGGTGCTTAGCAGTGCTTAGAGGCAAAATAAAAATGACGGCCAAAAACACGATAGAGCAAGACAACAAATTGGACTGAATCTCTCTCTCTCTCTCTCTCTCTCTCTCTCTCTCTCTCTCTCTCTCTCTCTCTCTCGCTCTCTCTCTCTCTCTCTCTCTCTCAAGATGAAGTTGCCAATGTTCCAAGCAAGTGAGGCTTTCTCATATATATTCATACATCTGTACCTGGTTCAGCTATATGTTTGCATAAGCAGTGCGTGTGTGCAGCTGCAGCGGACGGTAGCGCACTGTTGTGCAGACGCTTTTCCCAGCTTTTCCCAGCGCCATGGCATAAATAACGCCACCCAGGGGTCAGTGGAGCACCAGCGCAGAATACCCACTTTTTAAAATCACCCGCATCCCCATCAAAATAATATACACAAGTAATTTCCACTCCACCCAACACATACATTGCAAAATAGTAACATGAACACAATTTCAAACTTTAATTTATGAAAATAGTCCAGATCTATACAGATTCTCATGCTGATATGAATGACAACAGGCGCTGACTATCAGATGTGTAGCAGGCGATTATTTTCAAGGGAATATCATTTGATTTTGGGCATAGAATATATTATATCACATCAGGCATTCATTTATTCATGAGTGATGTTTATATATCTCGGCAATGCCATTAAGTAACGTTTCTAAATGAAGGAAATGGTAGCAATATTCATAGTAGAAATATATGCATAGTAAATACAAAACACACATGTATTCTCTAGATACAAAGAATGTAATTCTAACAATGTAATTTCACGGACCTATAGAACGTTATACTAGTCCGCCAATAGACTAACATCTAGTCTCTGAAATGAACATATCGTACATAAAAAAACAGTTGTTCAGTTATCTTAATAAAAATATAATAAAAAGGAGCCCAGTGACTCTCTTCATTTTCAGATACTGCAGTGATCTAAACTTGCCAAACATTATAGACTTGCATGGGCTGTATTTGATATATATTTGTATCAGGGTCTGTAAGACAGACTAGTCCGCCAATTGCCGTGTTGCCAACATACAGCTATTCTATGAGGAAGCAATCTACCACAACCCTGCCTCTCATAGATGGGATAAAATGTGCGTCTCGGTCACTGGTTCTGGGCAAACTCACAAAGTAAGAACGGGGCCAGGCTTTCATCACTGGACAGACTTGTACCCAGGCTGTGACCTCGTCACCCGATAAGGTAACTGGTGTTGTCTATTGTTCCCTGACTTCAAAGTAGCGAGCAAGTCGGTCCCATTGAAACCCTATATTACCCCTGGTGAAATGTGATCCACGAGGCTCCTCCATCTTGCTTATATGGCTTTTGTAAAGTGTGAGTTACACTTTTCAACGTGAACAGCTTGTATTAAGAACAGCAGTCGGAAATTGTTTTAACGTATTTTTTTAATGCTTTGAAATTCACAAATACTCATAACTGCTATAACGTGGAAACATGCTGTAGTAACAGTGCTATAAACTTTGTTTTGTTTGTTTGTTGTTAAACGCAGCAATCAGCAATATTCCAGCAATCTCAAGCTGCATAGATGACATCAGATGCTGGATGAGAAGCAACTTTCTCAAACTTAATGATGACAAAACTGAGCTCTTGATCATCAGCTTTAAACAGATGCAGTCCAAAGTACGATTTCCTGGTTTGAAAATTGGGGACTGTACGGTTGAGCAAAACTCTTGTGCCCGAAATCTAGGCGTGATCATTGACTCAACACTCAGTCTGGATAACCATGTAAGCAGTATGTGCAAGACAGCTTACTGTCACATCAGGAACATCAGACAGATAGCAAGATACGTAGACACAGCATCAGTCAAGTGCCTAGTCCATGCATTTGTAACATCAAGACTTGACTATTGTAATAGTCTCCTGTATGGTATCCAGCAGCAGCATCTGCATAGACTACAGCGTGTGCAAAACACTGCTGCCAGACTCATCCCACGGAAGTCAATGCGTGAACACATTACACCCGTCCTGAAAGAGCTGCACTGGCTACCTGTGAGACTCAGGATCGTGTTCAAGCTGATCATGTTTGTCTACAAATCGATCCATGGGCTATCCCCAGTATACCTCCAGGAACTCACTGCCCTTTACCAACCTGGCCGAACACTGAGATCTGCAAACAAACTACAGCTTGCTGTTCCACCAACCAGCAGAACAACATATGGCGACAGAACCTTCCGAAAAGCAGGTGCAACTCTATGGAATGCACTGCCCATTGATGTCAGGGGATCTGAAGATGTCAACACCTTTAGATCAAAACTCAAGACCATCCTCTTCAAAAGAGCATACGACTGAACGCTCTTGAGCAGGCAGTATGTCTGGATAAGTAGCGCTATATAAATGCGTAATTTAATTAGTAATTTAATTTATATGACGGCGGTCTGTAAATAATCCAGTGTGGACCAGACAATCCAGTGATTGACATCATGAGCATCGATCTTGTTTGTTTATTTGTTGATTAACGCCGCACTCAGCAATATGCAAGTTATATTACGGCGGTCTGTAAATAATCGAGTCTGGACCAGACAATCCAGTGATTGACATCAATTGGGATACGATGACATACATCAACCAAGTCAGCGAGCCTGACCCCCCGATCCCGTTAGTCGCTTCTTTCTCCATGCATGGATTGCAGAAGACCAATTCTAATCCTGATCTCCAAAGGAAGTTACAAACTTTAATAAATTGGGCGAGGTGAGGTTAAAATGGTATGTTTCCTAAAAAACACATTTCAGAAGTAATTCGTTTTCCAGTCAGAATTGTTAGAGCTACATCGTAGTGACCTGTAAATAATCACACAAACAAGTGGTTGATAGACAGTGCAACGATCCTTGTCCACAGACCAGCCGCACCCGTTACCATGGGTTACAGCCGGGAACTTATTATGTCCCGGTATCTCGGAAACACCCGAGTGGAATCCGAGGCATAAGAGGTCCCAAGAAGCCCGACCTTTTGCTACAAGCCGAGTTTAGCAGGGATCGGGTCGCCATAATGTGTGGCCTTGACGAGTATATTTAAACGCGCCTCGACGGCGTGGATCGTTGCCCATGCTGTCAACCAGTGGTTTGTCTGACCAGGGTCCACGTGCACAAAAGGATCTTAGCGCTACAAATATTGTAAATCCTCAAGATCGCGATCTTTACTACTAGCCGTCTTACAACCGCACAAAGATCGGATTGTGCAAGTGAAAAAGGACAATTGTATGGTGATTGTTGGGGTCTAAAATCGATTATAACTAAGATTGCCCTGATAGCCATTATACAGCTCAGTGTTTGAAATAGCCGCTCGCCCGCTAGCCAAATGCTAGTGACTTTTAAATTGGGCGAGTAACATTTCCGTAAAGCTGTCTAGTTCAAAATTCTAATCAATACGTATTTATTTCTACGAATCATTTAGTCAGTTAAGGCATGATGTGATGTCAAAGTCTGTTGCCATTTTGTTTTCGTTTCTTAGTTTATCGGAAACCCACGTGAAGTCGTAACTCGGTGTTTGCTGTTCACTGATTTTATACAAACGTCAGACAAACGTCAGACAAACGTCAGACAAACGTGTAGGGTCAAGCAGTCAAGCCGCTGCAAGGTTGTTTAGGGTAATGGCCACATACGCAATTCATTTAGGTTAACATAAAGAAGGACTATTCAGATCTGTTCGTTAACAAGCCCACCCCGTCAGTGAACTAGTTCATACACTGACACAGCTCAAATATTGCCGCCAGCGTTTTGCAGCTATCCTCATACACTGACACAACTTAAATATTGCTGCCTGCGTTTTGAAGCTACCCTCATACACTGACACAGCTCAAATATTGCTGCCCGCGTTTTGCAGCTATCCTCATACACTGACACAGCTCAAATATTGCTGCCTGCGTTTTGCAGTTGTCCTCATACACTGACACAGCTCAAATATTGCTGCCTGCGTTTTGCAGCTATCCTCATACACTGACACAGCTCAAATATTGCTGCCTGCGTTTTGCAGTTGTCCTCATACACTGACACAGCTCAAATATTGCTGCCTGCGTTTTTAAACTAAGCTCATACACTGACACAACTTAAATATTGCTGCCTGCGTTTTGAAGCTACCCTCATACACTGACACAGCTCAAATATTGCTGCTGCGTTTTGCAGCTATCCTCATACACGGACATAGCTCAAATATTGCTGTTGCGTTTTGCAGCTATCCTCATACACGGACATAGCTCAAATATTGCTGCCTGCGTTTTGCAGCTATCCTCATACACTGACACAGCTCAAATATTGCTGCCTGCGTTTTGAAGCTACCCTCATACACTGACACAGCTCAAATATTGCTGCCTGCGTTTTGCAGTTGTCCTCATACACTGACACAGCTCAAATATTGCTGCCTGCGTTTTGAAGCTACCCTCATACACTGAGTTAACCAAAATATTGCTGCCTGCGTTTTGCAGCTATCCTCATACACTGACACAGCTCAAATATTGCTGCCTGCGTTTTGAAGCTACCCTCATACACTGAGTCAACCAAAATATTGCTGCCTGCGTTTTGCAGCTATCCTCATACACTGACACAGCTCAAATATTGTCGCCTGCGTTTTGAAGCTACCCTCATACGCTCACAACATAATAGTTCAAGAGCAGATCGACTACAACAGAAATAGGAATTTTACGAGCATGAACTTCTCAAATCTCAATGTTATTTTACTGTTGACTTTGAGTGACCCCCAAGTTTGTGAGACACGGAGTATTTTTTTTTCTCTGCTTCAAAACACAATATTTTTCTGTGATAGTTGAGGTGAACTGGGGTACGACATCGCGTTGAACCTTATTGCACTCCTATGTATCATGCGACGAGTGTGTGTGACTGCTTGGCCCCAGGCCGCAGTTTAATATGAATACCCAACTCAGACTCAGACACTGACTCCGAACCGACCAGTCTTTATTTTAGCCCCTTGATTCAGAGTGCCAGGCAGGGTAACAAGCACACTCTTTTCATATCTTTTGGCGTCCTACACTAAGGAGGCAGATAATTGGGGGGTGGGGGTCACGGGTGCATATAAAGACCCACTATTAATATATAATTATTCCATTATACATTTATATTCCACACTTATCCAAGTACACTAGTATCTGCTCAAATACGGTTTGTTCTCCGACCAGTGGATCCGTATGCATTCCAGTTATTATTATCAACTCCCTGGGGAGTATACAACCCAAACTGTCTACGGGCATTAGAGGTTTTTGCATCCACCTCACGTATGGGGTACCCATTCCCTGCTGGGTAAACAGCGGCACATTTCAACTGCCACTTACCACAAGTCTCCTACCAACGGATGAGTGCGTTCCTTTGAGTGCACAGGGGGAATGTACTGAACACTAGGGGTCGTGACAACACTGTAAAGACCACGGAGGCCGTGATTAATGGAGGCAATCTGAGCTGTTATCTGTAGATATGAAGGGGCAATTTCTCTTTAACGTTCAGGATCTCGGCTTCCAATGTTGGTTTACTTGAAGCACATCGTAAAACATTTTTTTTTTTATATTCAAGCATTGCAAAACTATTATTTGTTTCACGCCATCTTCCCTATTTTCTATTCCTTTCATCTAATCATCTTCCCATGTTCCCCGCCCACCGCCTTCCCATCTTCCCCTCCCACCACCTATCCACGAGCCAGTGGAAGCGATAGGTGGCAACTATTATTTGTTTCACGCCATCTTCCCTATTTTCTATTCCTTTCATCTAATCATCTTCCCATGTTCCCCGCCCACCGCCTTGCCATCTTCCCCTCCAACCACCTATCCACGAGCCAGTGGAAGCGATAGGTGGCCGAGGCTATCGCCCAAATATGTGTTTAAGATGAAACCTTTGAGTAGAGCCGGAAGCGGCGGGACTTTATCTATTGACTTACAACCTTGACAGATTCCGCCTTAATGAGACACTTCATTGTCAAAAGCAACAGGATTGGCTATTTGCTTCGTCTCCATTACAGTCATAGCCCCTTTAAGCTCCATCTGTAGGATATTTATGTTGGTGAGTGAGATATTCATTATTTCTGTCATAGCGCGGCGTGTCCTCAAATGGGTGAGGAAAGTGACGTTTACCACTTTAATGGCGTGGTGAGGCGAAGTAAAATGGTATTTAACGTCGCGTTCATGATTATTGCACATACATAACGACGTGCTTGTACTAGTAAGGACGTCCGCCGGTTTTATGCTATAATGACTCCCAGTCGCCTTGTCCTTGTTTTTTCCCCTTAATACCGAAAGACAGGCAGGGTAACAAAAAGTACCATCTTTTAACATATTTGGTATGACGCTGTTAGGGTATCGAGCCATCGACCTTCCGCTCTCCAGACAGACGTCAACTCTTAATACCGGTCAGTATAATAATTTCCTGTTATGGAACAATGACACCAGTGATCATATAATGAGGAACAATCATGTCTGTGGAGTGGGTGTGAGGACACCATTAGGAACATCCCCCCGAGTTAAACACGTGTAATGGGTACCCGTGAAGATCCGGGTCAGAATTGGTCTTCAGCATCCAATGCTTGCCGTAAGAGGCGACTAATGGGATCGGGTGGTCAGGCTCGCTGACTTAGTTGATGCATGTCATCGTATCCCAACTGCGTTGATTGACGCTCATGATGTCAATCACTGGTGTTTCAGGTCAAGACTCGACGTCCAGACAGACCGCCGTCGTGAAGCTGAAATTTTGCTGACTGCGGTTTTAAACGACATACAAACAAATAAATCTAATGTACTAGGCGGCCGGTGAGTGTGTTAAGTTTACCTGGTCCATAGCATGTCAAGGTCACAGATAACAGTGGGAAACAATGCATTGTAAGTTTCATCTGACAGAATTTCATCCATCTCCTGACAAGGTTCATAAGGTCATGTTTAAACAACTGATATGGCACTGCCCTTATCAAGGAGTGGAGGAGGCGGGTGAGGCAAACATTCACGCATTTCTTGTTTGATAGGCATTTATCTCCCCTTTTTTACTCGTAGCGTCATTAGAGGAGGCATGGGTGGCCCAGTCGTCCAGAGCGCCGCAATTCGCAGTGCAAAATTGCGTCCCTTCGGCACGCCAGAAACCTATGATTATGGGTTCGAATCCAAGTACCCGTGCTCGTAGGTTTCACCGAAGTGGTAAACGTCTAAGACGGGCTTCGGGCTTTCCTCGCGCTTTTAGCTGACACGCCGTGAACTGGAAAACTGCTCAAAGCGCGTTGGGCCACCCATGTAGATGAAAACATTATAGACCCCTACAATGATTGATATGTATTTTAATTTTGGATGTTAATAAAAGAAAACGTGCCCAACCATTGATTTTATACAACGCAATGAAGGGACATTGTTTATGTTTAGTTTACAATTGAAACAACGCTGCAGAGAAAGATTATTTACCCTTGCATGGTAATTTATACGTACCTGTACAGAAAGATTATCTACACATCATGGTAATTTAAACATACCTGTACAGAAAGATTGTCTACCTTTGCGTGGTAATTTAAACATACCTGTACAGAAAGATTGTCTACCCTTGCATGGTAATTAATACGTTCCTGTACAGAAAGATTGTCTACCCTTGCATGGTAATTTAAGCATACCTGTACAGAAAGATTGTCTACCCTTGCATGGTAATTTAAGCATACCTGTACAGAAAGATTGTCTACCCTTGCATGGTAATTTAAGCATACCTGTACAGAAAGATTGTCTACCCTTGCATGGTAATTTATACATACCTGAACAGAAAGATTGTCTACCTTTGCATGGTAATTTAAACATACCTGTACAGAAGATTATCTACCCGTCATGGTTATTTAAACATGCCCGTTGTTATATGACTGTAATTTATTGTTAAACAATAATTGTAACTGTATTACCTTGTTTCTGTTGAGATTCAGGAGAAGTTCATTGCAATGTATTTGGACAATGATAAGTTGTCAGGAATGTGGTACTAATTAATGTAAGCAGAGGTGAGGTAGTTATTGTACTTGGATGCTCGAATTTTCTGTAAACTTACGGAATCGCATGGATAGTTGCCAAGCGTTATAGAAACATGTGGAATATTCTGTGATTTTCTCGTGACGCTGTACTGGCCTTGCACTGAAAGTTATGGAAGCTTGTTAGATTATATAAGTAGAGCGGGCGCATTTCATCTGACATTACATCAAGACCAAAATCACTTTTCACCCTGGTGTTCAGCCTAGGCTTATCTCGGAAGCTTGGCCACGGTTGTGGTGAGGTGATTATTAATCTTGTCATTGTCATTTCCACTGCTCTCACATTTTATACTTCCATTAAATATTGTACTACCAGTATATTGTGTACTGCCATTGTAATTGCTGTGCAGTAATTTGAATTGATTTGTAAACCCAGTTAATGTTGTAATACTATTGTTGAATCTATACCATTTGTCGGTTTCACCCAAAAGTCATTCTTGTGCACATTTCTTGGTTAACATATTGTTTCAGCAAGACTATCTCCCATCTTGGATAGTTGAAACATACCTGTACATACGTGTACAGAAAGATTTGTCTCTGTAACTAAAAGTGACAAAACATTTCCATAGGCGATTAGGTGCCTCACTCTGGCAGTGTTGGTTCGAATCCCGGACGGGACTCAAACCAAAAAAAATTATCAAATGTCAAATAAAATAACGTACCTAGGATGAACAATATAAACAATGTCGTACAGAAATATTATATACCACGGATGTTAACATGACTAAAATAAATATTGTGTACCCATCAATGTAGATTTTATACAACGGTGCACAGAAATATTATGTACACTCAATGTTGATTTATACAACCCTGCACAGAAATATTATGTACACTCAATGTTGATTTATACAACGCTGCACAGAAATATTATGTACACTCAATGTTGATTTATACAACGCTGCACAGAAATATTATGTACACTCAATGTTGATTTATACAACGCTGCACAGAAATATTATGTACACTCAATGTTGGTCATACAACGCCTTCATAAATATTATATAACCGTGAAGGTTGATTGATACAAAGCTGCACATGAATATTATACACCCGTGAAAGTTGATTTATACAAAGCTGCACATAAATATTATACACCCGTGAAAGTTGGTTTTTACAAAGCTGCACATAAATATTATATACACCTGTGAAAATTGATTTATACAAAGCTGCACATAAATATCATACACCCGTGAAAGTTGATTTATACAAAGCCGCACATAACATAGTACACGCCCCTAAATGTAGAACTATACAACGTTGCACAGAAATATTATGTAACCCTGACTGTAGATTTATTCAATCCTGCACCGGAATTTTATGTAACCTGTATTTAATTTATACAACGCTGCACATTATAAATATTATGTACACTGAATGTAGGTCTTTGAAAGGCATTTAGAAGTGATACACATAAGGAAGAGAATATATGCATGTCAACTTCTTTATTATGAGGAACACAACGTTTCGGAGTATATGCTTATACTCCTTCACCTGATGAAAGAGTGTCAAGAAGTTGACATCCATATATTCTCTTCCTTACACTGAATGTAGATTTTTATACAATGCCTTCACAGATAGTATATACCCCTGAATGTAAATGTATGCAACGCTACACATACATATTATATACCCCTGAATGTTGATTTATACAACGCTACACATAAATATTATGTAGCCCTGAATGTAGATTTATACAACGCTACACATACATATTATGTAGCCCTGAATGTAGATTTATACAACGCTACACATACATATTATTATGTAGCCCTGAATGTAGATTTATACAACGCTACACATATATTTTATGTAGCCCTGAATGTAGATTTATACAACGCTACACATACATATTATTATGTAGCCCTGAATGTAGATTTTATACAACGCTACACATACATATTATGTAGCCCTGAATGTAGATTTATACAACGCTACACATAAATATTATGTAGCCCTGAATGTAGATTTATACAACGCTACACATACATATTATGTAGCCCTGAATGTAGATTTATACAACGCTACACATATATTTTATGTAGCCCTGAATGTAGATTTATACAACGCTACACATACATATTATTATGTAGCCCTGAATGTAGATTTTATACAACGCTACACATACATATTATGTAGCCCTGAATGTAGATTTATACAACGCTACACATAAATATTATGTAGCCCTGAATGTAGATTTATACAACGCTACACATACATATTATGTAGCCCTGAATGTAGATTTATACAACGCTACACATACATATTATTATGTAGCCCTGAATGTAGATTTATACAACGCTACACATACATATTATGTAGCCCTGAATGTAGATTTATACAACGCTACACATACATATTATGTAGCCCTGAATGTAGATTTATACAACGCTACACATAAATATTATGTAGCCCTGAATGTAGATTTATACAACGCTACACATACATATTATGTAGCCCTGAATGTAGATTTATACAACGCTACACATACATAATTACATATTATTATGTAGCCCTGAATGTAGATTTATACAACGCTACACATACATATTATTATGTAGCCCTGAATGTAGATTTATACAACGCTACACATACATATTATGTAGCCCTGAATGTAGATTTATACAACGCTACACATACATATTTTGCAGCCCTGAATGTAGATTTATACAACGCTACACATACATATTATGTACCCCTGAACGTAGATTAATACAACGTTGAAGAAGAATACACTCAAAGTAGAGTGGGAGTTGTTTATTCTCCACGCAGTGTTTTATAGTACGATATTACGATCGGTCTTGGGTGACAAGGTACAGATAATCGACGTGAGGAATGTGAGAATATGCCGGAAATACCAATACCAAACCCACTGTTCACAAAAAGGACTTTTCCGACATTGCCGAGGTAGAAGTCTATTCAGGGAGTTATCATTATTAAAATGCGGATAAATATTTCTAAAGACTGTACATTTTATCATCATCCCAAAAGAGGCTGTACATTGTGTTGATATCTCATAAAGGAATCAACGACTCGTTATTAATCCTACAACAAAACACTGCAGGCTGAATAAACAATGAGGGGCAGCTATCCCACTTTTGGATGCGATCGTTCCGGCCTCTACGTTTATCTGCATTGCCCAGCTACATCTATGGGGAACAACTCACTAGACATCCCCCCACTGTCATGATAATACAATGTTTTATCGTGCGATTTATCGCGTAGCTATTTCAGGGTAATATAGGATAATATAACATGGTCCTGAGTGTCACAACGAGATACGAGACAATAAAACATATGGCCATAATTGTCACAGCTATACAGGGTAATATAACATGACCCTGGGGTTCACAACGAGGAACACTTCATACACTTGAATGTTGCAACCCCCACCCCACCCACCCCAACCCCTCCCCATATGTTTGTCCTTCCCTGATATACTTCCATCTTTACATTTTCAAAAGCTCTTTATCCCCCCTCCCCACCCCCCACACCCAATCTCTGCACCCCCCTCCCCTCGCCGTGGAACGCTAGCGTGCAGTGATTTTCCTTGTCAGGTAATATAACAAATACTTGATTATATATACACCTGGGGAAGGTTAAACTGCACGCCTTCTTCACATACTGATGGAGATAAGGGAACAATGAAACATAAAGGGAAATTTTCTTTACACTCAGTGCATGTGAAATAGCGCGCATGTTTCCAACGCGTATTTGGTAGACAAGGCAGAAACCAAAGATAGCGCATAAATTTCATCTTCTGTATATCTAGATCTTGCATTTCGGTAATCATACACTCACACCTTAGTGTATGTGTACTGAAATACGAGCCCTAGGCACAATGAGGATGTCAGTATATATATATACCCCGACCTTCTGTGCAACCACTGGAACCAATTACACACGATGTGGATATCATTTTAATGTCGAACATTACAACGATACTTGTGAAAATGTGTTATGAAATGTGGTATGTTCTCGGCGGATATAAACACCGATTCACATCAACTGATGGGTGGAGAGAACAAGAGGGACAAGGCAGTTATATAACTGCCTTGGAACAGGTACAAAACATGTCATGAGGTCGTCGATTTCGTTTTCTGTATTTCAATAATAGTTTGTCACTTTCTTTTCAACACCAAATATCTTTAGTGAAAAAATAGTACATGGATACGGTTCTAAAAAAATACCTAGCTTATATGGAAATATATAGTAAGCGGTGCGCTTGTCTCAACAAACATTCCCATTCTCTTCCCAATCCCATTTAAAAAAACCTTCCGATATCCTCCTCAGCCCGAAGTTAAGAAACCCAATAATAATAATAATGATAATGATGATGATGATGATGATGATGATGATGATGATAAAAGTGACAACAGTTCCGATAATCATAAGAAATATCTACTAAAAGCATAGTTCATTCAACGAATCCGACCTTATCATATGCATGTGCTCATGAATCATTATCGAACATATATATCTATAAAACATGAATTTCATGTGAGATACGTAATCGCTAGGCTGATGCATAGAAGGGATGGCTTTATCGAACTAGAAATCCCCCGAGGGGACGTAAGACGCAAGGTATCAACAGTAGTATCCCAATGAACTAAACCATGATTCCACTGAGGATAAATCAGTCACGTAGCTAATCTAGGATAAAGCGCCGGCATGACATATCCGAAAATTGGATACAAGCCGCCAAAACAAGAAACACATGGTCCGGATTCTTGTCTGCTCCTTCACGAGGATCTTGGGCCTTGCTCTAAGGCTGTGCTGAATGCTAAGTCCATGGGTGCATTGTAATTCTAGGCAAGCCTAGATAAGCGGACAGTACGTCTTTTGCACGATAAGTTGCTCTTATTATTTATATACTTTTATATAATGAAGACATTATTATTTAAATTAATAATTATTGCCTTAGAGACTTGAGCAAGTCTAGAGAATATTCAACGATGTTTAGCTGGACGGCAAATGCTGGGGGTACCTATAACACGCCAGATATCTGTGAAATATATAAACGGCCCCTCCTCACGCACCTGAGGCGCCTGTTTCTCTGTGTGCATACGCTAGGCAGGGATGCTTGTGTTTCTAAATATATACTCACGATCGCTGTCTGGAGAAGTCGCTGAATGGCTGGCCAAGTTGTCAGATCTGTAGACGGCGAACTGACCCTGCTCAAACGAGTACCTGAATGAACGGACGTGTTACTGGCTTCTACCCTTAGCGTTAAAAGGACAGCGTAATGGGTTTAACACACTGGACTATTTTCCCTCCAACAGCCACTCAGTTCAGAAGCCTGGAAAACTGGGTGTATGGTTACATTCAGGGAAAGCCGTGATTGGGCCAGCGCATGAATAGTCTCAGCGGCACATGTGTGTCAATGGGAAGCTGATAGTTGGACATGAATGTTTAATCTCATTTATAGGTTATCAGTCTAGTTCAACAAAATAGGCAGATTGTCGAACATGAGGAAATATTACACCCATAATTATATGGCGCTCAAACAAAAAGGAAGGAGATACATATTGCAACCGAAAACGTTAAAAGCTGCATGATGTGCAGCGATTTACTTCTGGTTCGGGGACATCTGGTTAAAATATTCATAGGTAAGGGTAATTTAATATGTTAGAAATGTTGTGAAACAAACGAAACATGTTGTAATGGCATTTATATTTAATAATGTGTGTGTGTTCTTGAGATTCCAGCATTAAATAGCTTTCCATGTGTTTTACCGTAAATGTTGTTATCAGCGAGTGAGTAAGTGACTGAGATATGTGAGTGAATATTGTTTACGCCGCCTTTAGCAATATTCCAGCAGTATCACGGTGGGGGACACCAGAAGTGAGCTTCACAAATGTAACCCATGTGGGAATCGAACCCGGGTCTTCGGCGTGACGAGCGAACGCTTTAACCACCGGCCTACCCCACCGCTCCGCGAGGCAGGGAAGATATAGGGTTATATTCCAATGATATCGTTGCGAACCGTAATTACTCAAATCTCGGATCTTCACATGGATATGTTCACTGCTTGCGAACACGTCCATGCAATGCTTGGCCCTCACTCTTATGAAGGTTCATACTCCAGTGAAATCGCACAAAATGAAACTCAAATTTGTTTTGAAGACCTATTTTGTGCCTCGAATAATGTATGCATACAATTTCATTTGGTACGCGTGACCTCGTGTTTACACAGCGTGCCATACAGCACCTAGCTGTATCTCGCTTAAATATAGTTCCTTAAGGGATGAACGTAACGGGAAAGTTTCGGAAATTATCAATGAGCCGATGGCGAAACGTATCAGTCATCATTCATCATTAGGCCGATCGTTTAAAGGTAATTATAGCATATGCCGAATAGGTACTGAAGTGTATTCATAAATAGACTTGCACAAATCTCTAAGGCAATAATTATTACTTTTAATCATAATTTCTAGATCATGTAAATAATAAGAACATGTTGTCCCTATAAGAGACATGAGTACTGTCTACATACATAGACTTGCCTATTAGGAGGATAGAATTACTACACACCCATGGACTTAGCTTTCAGTACAGCAGGCCCCTGAAGATCCGGGGTAGAATGGGTCTTCAGCAACCCATACTTGTCGTAAAAGGTGACAATGCTTGTCGTAAGAGGCGACTAACGGGATCGGATGGTCAGGCTCGCTGCCTTGGTTGATATATGTCATCAATCCCAATTGCGTGGATCAATCATGTTGTCAATCACTGGATTGTCTGGTCAAGACCCATTTTTTACAGACCGCCGTCATATAGCTGGAATATTGCTGAGAGCGACGTTAAACAACAAACAAACCAACAAACAAACAAACCAACAAAACAAACAGTGCAGCATTGGCGCAAGGCTAATTCCTAGACTGCTGTAGAGTGCTGTAAAATGTCCCTTTCTGCCTGGGCATGGATTTAATCGATAGTTGTGTGCACAAGGATGAGTCGTAGCAAGGATATTCGATCACAGGCATGCAATGAAACATTCTGACGTTTTCTAATGTATGTAAAAACCTGAATTTAATGTGTCTATTGCTTCCCTTTTTAATTGTGCTTGGCAATTCCAAGGGTTTTCCCCAGGAATGTGAAAACAGTCCTTGAGTGTTTACGCCATTTCAAGAATACAGTCTCATGAAAAACGAAAAGACATTGTCGTTTCACTCTCATGAACGTCTAGACTTGCACAATTATCAGTTTAAATCATAATTTCCTCCGTGGAAAAGCTGCATATCGTGTAGCCTTCGCGTCAAATAAACATTAGTTATACGCCATTGTATAAGTTTCAATAAGTTTAAGTTGATGCTGTATGGGTTTTCTAATTGTGGACAGTGGTAAACAAGTTCCAAGATCACATGACCTTTACAAAACCTGAATGTAGGGTGGCAGAGCGGGGATATCATGTTATCGCCTTCAATCAGGCCTCGAGAAAGCGATAAAGCGATAACAGAAGACCAGAAAGCGACAGAACGAGACGAGAAAGCGATAGCGCGAGACGAGAAAGCCATATGTATATGCTTTCTCGTAGCGTCGTTCTGAAGCTTTCTCCAGATATCGCTCTCTCGCCTCATTCTATCGTTTTCTCGCTTTCTCGCCCTGTGGCTGTTTCTCTCGTGGTATCGCTTTCTCGTCTCGTGTTTTCGCTTTCTCGCTTTCTCGCGACCGCAAATGAATACGATAACGCGAGGTTCCCGCTCGACCACCCTTTGAATGTGACAACGGCAGAGATTGATAACAGCTATTACAAGTAGTGTACCCAGCCGTCAGCATACAGCTGGTCATAGCACGCAGATAACACCACCAGGAAATAAGTTTAAGGGACAGATGTTGTCTGGAGATCAGATATTTTAATCAGCTACAGCTGAGTCTGAATATTGCCTTAAGAAAAACAATTTAAAACAATGCAAAAAAAATTAAGCATGGCCCCATACAATGGACGTTGCTACATATAACGTTATCCAACCATCTACCTCCATGTTATATAGGTCTTCAGCAATCAATGTCATGCTTGTCGTAAGAGGCAACTAACGGCATCGGGTGGTCAGGCTCGCTGACTTGGTTGATGCATGTCATCGTGTCCCAATTGCGTGGATCGATGCTCATGATGTCAGTCACTGGATTGTCTGGTCCAGTATCGATTATTTACAGATCGCCGTCATATAGCTGGAATATTGCTGAGAGCGGCGTTAATCAAAAGAAAAAGAAAAAAACTGTCGAATCGACATGCTGTAAAACCAGGAAGAAACTGTATCAAATGTAGTATTTCCTGGAAGCCAACTTCCCCAACAGGATGAAGAAACAGATAATGTGCAAGGGTGTTTCATCAACAAACAGATTAAGCTGATTGAACAGGATCTTTTCTATGGATCTATTTTCGTATTAAATCTAAATGTTGCCATGAACCGTTCTAGGCTTTGTGAAATAGTGAGTTGGGTTTATCGTCGCTTTGAACAGTATTCAAGGTACATCACGGTGTGACTGCTTAATGTGGGAGGAGAGCCCGGCGTGATGCCGAAGTGATCTACAGGTCCTAGGCTGGATACGGGCCTATTCCATAGAATTTTGTATTTATCATTTTGCATGACGTCCTCTGCATATTCTGAGCCTTACCATGGATGGACTTGTGTCGAAACCATGAACATGGTGAACACGGTAATAAAATGATCGCGGCACGCAACCATGTCGCTTAAGATACTGTGTCTGTGCCAAAGCTGGGCGTCCAATGACAATGTGTTGAACAGTCTCATTAAATTCATTGCATTATCTACATTTCATATTTTCATTTTGATGCAAAATCACACATTGACGGTTTTGAGTGTGAAATGAATGGTCCTGAGCAGCAAACAGAAAGCCTTCTTAACACACTGCACATAAACTCGATGCATTGGTCGTTCAGATAGCGTCTCCTTTAAAAACTGGGCCGATTTGATATGGCACTTCGCTTGGTTGACATTCATTTCTGTCCAGCAGTACAGAACCACCAACAGAATCGACATTGACATTGAGATAATGTCCCACATCCTTGGCTCGTTTAAGAAAACTGTGGAATGCCTTGTTTTCATCACGAATCTTAACATCCTTCACAAGAGGATCATCAGACAAATAAGTGTGTGCAAAAGTGCACAATACAATCTGTCATGAAGAGCATCCACGTTAAAAACCACCACCACCACCCCACCACCGAGCGAGTAGTAGTAGTAGTAGTAGTAGTAGTGCTGGTGGTGACGCGTGTTACATTCCTACCAAAGAGCCAATAATTTGAAAGTATGGCCCTGACAACTTTGCATGCCGTTGCCAAACTCCACTCCAAGACTTCAAAATACCCAAGCCAATATATTGTGTCCCCCGCCGTGATATTGCTGGAATATTGCTAACGGCGGCGTAACATAGAGAAACTCACTCACTCACTCACACTCATACTCACACACTCTCTCATTCACTCAACCACCCAAACGTATAGAAATAGCGAATAAAAGTGACAAAACCTTTCCCTAGCCACAAGAAATCTCTGCTAAAAACAGAGTACATTGTACGATTCCGACTATATCATGTACATGTGTTCATAAATCACTATCACATAGTGGTGACACCAGGCGTTACTGCCCCACAAGTGGAACCAGTTACAAGCACAGGCCCAGCACCCAGAGTTGAAGAATAATAGAATATGCGTTTTGTGTCATCATAATTTCTGAGGATATAGTTAAATATATACATTACTTTGCGTGTTGGTCAAACTTTGTAGAATAGTAAAGCAAATCAGGTGAGCAGGTCCCACGGCAGACACAGACTGTGTGAGTATATATTATATATACCCGAGAAAATGAGTTTCCGAATCACAAGAATATGGCACTGTGATCTTTCGATCATAGTTTAAAGTCGCGGAATATAGTCAGACAATTCCTATGATCAGTATTAGGGAACGACCGCTTTTAAATTATTTCGAAAGCTAATATCGATCCAGGATGGGCAAGCTGACGGAAAGTACCGTCTCGCATATGTACGGAAGCCTTTTAGGACCATTTGTTTTTTTTAGTTGGTGTTTTTTCTTGAAATTTCAGGATAATAAGTTGAAATTTCTTATATTAACTTATCTTGAAATATTTAGTATGTTGTAATTTCAACTTAGTATCTTGAAATTTCAACATAACATCTTGAAATTTCAAGAAATATGAAAAAACAAATGTCCCTAAAAGGCTTCCGTACATATGCGCGCCTCCGTATGGAAATCAACATCGTGGTTCGTTTCTTGGGGTTCTGGCAGACCCGGATGGAACAATATTTTCAGAACTCTTTTGACATTGCTTTTGGATTTCTTCTGAATTACTTAATTATTTAGTTCAGTAGTGAACCATCATTTACGGTTACAGATATTGTTCAGAAAACATCATTATGGTGAATACATATTGTTAATATAGTAGAGTTGTATCTTCTATGGAGGAACGTCATACCCCGAACTAGCATTCTTATGTTGGGGTCTCTGGCAATTACCTGTTGTTACAAGGGTAAGGCATTATCTGTAGCGATTCGCTGTGCAGAGTTGCGTCCCTTGGGCACGCCAGAAACCTATAATTATGGGTTCGAATCCCGGTTCGCCCCGATTATGTTTCTAGGTTTGTCAGCACCATACCCGTGCTCGTGGGTTTCACCGAAGTGGTAAACGTCTGAGACCTGCATCACTTCGGGCTTTCCTCCCACATTAAGCTGACACGCCATGATATAATTGGAATAATGTTAAAAGCGGCGTTAAACCCAACTCACTCACTCACTCACTCACTCATTATATGTAATATAAATGTACAATGTGAATAGATTTGTTATGGTGTAAGTTTCGTAGATAAAATTATTAAACGTCGCCAAAGACGGAGGCTTGGTTTAAAAAATACAATTTCTTACATACCCGTGGATGTGAAACCCATTTAATATAAATGGTATCAAACATATGTGTGAGATTGAATTCCAGGTCCGTAATGGGCTAAAAGGTCAGAATATGACGGACTACTTTCCTGGCTGTAATTTCGAATTCACCTACGCCTGTTTCAAACCTTTATGGTTGTCTGGTCTAGTTTATATTATCAGTATCGCCTTGATAGTCTACAGATATGGTGGAAGCCTTTATTGCGGAGGGTCACATTAGTTATGTTTCGTAAGTATGACGGATGACGTCACAAACGACCGTCGTGTTATGTATTAATGCGCCACTGCGATAATGAGAATAGAAAAAATGTGCATCGATTCGATGCTAAAAAGGTGCGATTTTAGGGTGTTTAAGAAACAGATTACTTCACAATTGCCTGTCAGATACCATTTATCTTTCGCTCGTTAGATACCATTTGTGAAACAACTCCTTGTAAGATAAATGGTATCTGACAGACACTCGTGTACTTATCCCTATATCTGCTTAGTGGGCCATTGCGGAGCCTTAGAGTATTGGCTATCTCTGTCCCTAAGGTGACCGGAACCATCCCAGGATTAAGGTGCAAATGTACAAAGGTTCAAATGCAATGTCTGAAAAATTGATTTTAATGAACCGAAAATTTTGCAGACTTGACCCAGTCATTTTTTTAGGAAGAACTTTTAAAAAGATTTAAGAGTTTTAGCATACTTTTTACTATCCCCTTATTTATATTTGTTCTGGACCGGGTCGTTCAAACAGGATAAGTACCTTGTCTGAAGGAGAGTGGTAAACACCCTTTATCAATATCCCTTCAAAGGTCAAATGGCTAAACAACCGGCTTGCCTTACCCTGACACACACTCTGGCTCCTGTCGAGCAAAGGGTCAATGACACCAGGTTTAATAGGGGTGGGGGGAGTGGTGGTTGATGCGACTTAGATATGTTTTGTTGAACGGCCTTGCTTACAATGTCTTTTGTCCCCCTTTAGCAGCACGTGACACAACAGTGAAACCATGTGGAAACCTCTAACGTCACCTCCTCCCAAGAAGGCTTCGGTTTTCAGGGCAGCCACGATGCGGAAAACTCGAGGTGGACAGTGTACCTGTGCATAAGTCTGACATCATGGCTGCACTGCACGGATGAGGCTTTGAACACATTAAACATCCTCCCTATTTACCAACATTCCACTGTCAGATTGCCACCTCTTCCCAAACATGGAGAAAGTACTGTCTGGCAAGCAAGCAAACAATACAAGTAGGCCGTCATATAGCTGGAATATTGCGGTGTTAAACAATACACCAGGTGAGATGAAAATGGATTTAACGTCGCGTCCAAGATAATTGCACTTATATAGCGACGTGCATATGTGTGTGTGTGTGTGTGTGTGTGTGTGTGTGTGTGTGTGTGTGTGTGTGTGTGTGTGTGTGTGTGTGTGTGTGTGGCTGCTTCTACAAGTCCAGGCTGATGCCGATTTATAGCCCACATACCATGCCGAAGTTTAACATGATTACCCCACTCAGACACAGCATGACACTCGACTCCGAGCCCGAACAGTCCTTGTTTTAGCCTCTTAATGCCGAGCGCCAGACAGGGTAACAACAAGTACCATCTTTTAAAGTCTTTTGGTATGACGCGGCCGAGGATCGAACCCCGTACCTTCCGCTCTCCGGGCGGACGTCTACCACTAGAATAGGGAGGCGGTCCCAAACACCAGGAGTAAGTGTGTAACACCAATATGATCGAGGTACCCCAACATCGCTGACAGAAGTGGGTGGAGCCCAAAAGGGATTGTGTTGCAAAACAATTATGGATCAACCCCATCAATGCAGTCCATAAAATGTTACCATTACAAATGTTCTACTGTAATGGAATTAGGCTAAACTCCCAGCCAACGTTATTTAACCGGAAACAATGGTAGCTGTTAAAATGTATATCGCTGCTGTCAGAAACAGTTGTTAATTTCCTGTTCGCATGACGATTAAACATTCTTGGCTAACTGGTGATATTTAATCCGTAACACACCGCAAAATGTACCTTTTCAGTAACAAACTTGAGTCAGCTCAGTGGTATTGTAATGCATGTCAGTTGACTATGAATGTCGAGTTGCTTAAACATGGCAGGGTCGCAGATAGAACACATTGTTGAACGTGTGACCTTGACCGTTGACCTAGTCCCAATTGTGACGGACGCTACCTATCAATCTAGGTCAATTGCGCGTAAGACTAATTTAAACAGGGGGACAGAGAGACGACTATGGTGTCAAATTAAAGGTAAAAAGGTAAAAGATAAACAACTTACAACTATTTTTATACAAACTTCTTTAAATAGTATGTACTCAAGTACAGGGTCAAATAGTCAAATATTTTTGACGTCTGTGGTGCCGATTGTGGGTTCGAATCTAAGAGTCTCCCTGATTTATCATGTTAGGTTTGTCAACACCATACCATTGCTAAGACCTGCTCGTGGGTTTCGTCAATAAGTAACATACGTCGGCATGACGCATGCGCATGCTTGCTCAACACATTATTGAATTAATCTTCAGCAACTCGTGCTCAACGTACGAGGCGACAAACGGGATCGAGTGGTCAGGCTCACTGACTTGGTTGACGTATATCATGGTGTTCCAATTACGTAGATCTATTCTCATGTTGTCAATCACTGGATTGTCCGGTTATGTACAGACCGCCACCATGAAGCTGGAATATTGCTGAGAGTGGCGTTGAACAACAAACAAATAAACATACAAACAAAACTTATAAGATGGTAATCCCTTTTGTTAATACTCATCATGCATGTTTTACCAGTGTGGGAGATATCCGCCCGCACCATTATTTTGCCACCGCCAAATATGTCGACCTCCCGTATGAATGGCGGCCATGGCGTTCATGGTGACGTCGGTACAGCCAAGCTCTCTCATCAGCTCGATGCAAATATAATTTTGACTCATTTAACAAAACAGGTGTCAATAAGGACATAATATGTGTGCCTGAAATCACTGATACGCAGTACAGGATGTTGTTGCGTCAAAACACCACTACTGACAGTCCATTTGGCTCTGATTTCAGTCCTGGACACGCTGCTGTTGTAGAGAATGTTGTTGCACACGAGGTGGGCCAGGGTCGATCAAGCGACATACCATTCTGCTGCTACTGATAAGGGTGTCTAGGGGTGGGTTCTCGAATACATTGAATACCTTGGTTATAGACGACTGCTAACAACTGTCTCACGACGTTTTTCCGTTGTGCTTCGTGCATCAATAACCAACAGACAACCTTCTGCCAGCCGAGAACCACTGACTTTAAAGGATCAATTCATGTTTCACGTGCATCGCTTCTAGTGGTTGTTAAGACGTTTTTCGGCATTGTCCCGTTTGGGTGACTAGTATTCGTTCGAGTCTTTGCTGCGAGGTCGCGTGGCGATACAGAACTAGACGTGTTGTGGCGTTATAGAACACGATGTGACGTGGCGTTACAGAACTGGGTGTGACGTGGCGTTACAGAACTGGATGCAACGGGGCGATACAGAACTTGAGGTGGTGTTGTGTTACAGAACTCGACGTGACGTGGCGTGGCGTGGCGTGGCGTGGCGTGGCGTGGCGTTACTGAACTGAATGTGACGAGGTGATAAAGAGCTCGAGGTTGAGTGGAGATACAGAACTCGTCGTGACATGGTGTCACAGAACTCGACGTGGTGTGGCGTTACAGAACTGGATGTGACGTGGCGTTACAGAACTCGACGTGGTGTGGCGTCACAGAACTCGTCGTGACATGGTGTCACAGAACTCGAAGTGGTGTGGCGTTACAGAACTGGATGTGGCGTGGCGTCAGAGAACTCAACGTGGTGTGGCGTTACAGAACTGGGTGTGACGTGGCGTTACAGAACTGGATGCAACGGGGCGATACAGAACTTGAGGTGGTGTTGTGTTACAGAACTCGACGTGACGTGACGTGACGTGGCGTGGCGTGGCGTGGCGTGGCGTTACTGAACTGGATGTGACGAGGCGATAAAGAGCTCGAGGTTGCGTGGAGATACAGAACTCGTCGTGACTTGGTGTCACAGAACTCGACGTGGTGTGGCGTCACAGAACTCGACGTGGTATGGGGTCACAGAACTGGATGTGACGCGGCGATACAGAACTTGAGGTGATGTTGTGTTACAGAACTCGACGTGGTGTGGCGTCACAGAACTCGACGTGGTGTGGCCTTACAGAACTGGATGTGACGCGGCGATACAGAACTTGAGGTTATGTTGTGTTACAGAACTCGACGTGGTGTGGCGTCACAGAACTTGACGTGGTGTGGCGTCACAGAACTCGACGTGGTGTGCGTGGCGGGACAACACTGGATGTGACGTGGCGATACAGAACTCGATGTTGCGTGGCTATACAGAACCCGTCGAGGTGTGGCGTGGAGGTACAGAACTGGGTGTGACGTGGCGTTACAGAACTCGATGTTGCGTGGCTATACAGAACTCGTCGAGGTGTGGCGTGGCGATACAGTTTTTGATGTGGCGTTACAGAACTGGCGTCACATAACTCGTCGTGGTGTGGCGTGGAGGTACAGAACTGGGTGTGACGTGGCGATACAGAACTCGATTTTGCGTGGCTATACAGAACTCGTCGAGGTGTGTCGTGGCGTTACAGAACTTGATGTGGCGTGACGTGACGTTATAGAACTCGACGTGACGTGACGTGTCGTGGCGCGAACCCTGGTTATGTTTTTGAAACTGTATGAACTACTGGTTAGTTACAAGGCCGCCCCGTCGTTTAGTGGATAGAGTGTCGAAATTGTAAAGTACATGTATAAAACTTTAATAACATCCTAAGGTGTTTATTATTTTACGTATAAGGATATGCTCACTCGTCTTCAGATCGCCCCGGGTGATGATTTTAATAATACAATACCTAGTGAATACTGATTTCCAATTGGACACTATTTGTTCTTCTAGGCACACTTTCCTGTTACATTTTTACGAGTATGTATATCCTTGAGGCGTTGGCATTTTAATGTATTGTAAACAAACTTGTATTGAGTGATTGAAGTGGTGGTTATATATAACATGACTGCAGTCCCCGGCTAGTGTGTGCCTGCGTGTACTAGTCCGGATGAATGTCCGTTTTATAGTGCTAGCCCACTGAGATACCATACCGCAGTTTAACATGAATACCCTACCCAGACACACTACACTGACTAAAAGCCGACCGAAAAGAAATATATATAGCCCTCCACTTTAGATCTTTTTGACAAACGACGAGTACCAAATATCCAAAGCCAAATTCATCACTTGCGCAATCAAGTTTCGCCGGTTGTGACGCCATAGCGATTATATATAGCCTGTGGTTATCACCCGTCCAAGACTAACGTCAGACACGAAAGCTAGGGGAGGAGGATAGATCGGTCTGTACCACGTGGACAGGCATAGCAGGTGATAGAACCTAAAAACATAAAATAATACTACAGTAAACTACGGTTATAACGAACACGCTTATAACGAACTGACGGATATAACGAACTTACTTCTTGGTCCCGACTATTTGCTGTACTTATGCTGTATATATGCTTATAACGAACTACGGTTATAACGAACTAAAATAAGTAGTCCCTTTGAGTTCGTTATAACCGTACTTTACTGTATTTACATCAAGAACAGTTTTTAGTTTGGGTACAATGGGTGACTTGATACACTTAATATGTACACGTAATGTTTTCGGAATATGTGAAAATGTCAGTCAATTCCAGTTACTTTACATTTGTGGATACTAACTCGACGATTAACGGGATTGGGTGGTCACGCTCGCTGACTTGGTTGATGCATGTCATCGTATCCCAGTTGCGTGGATCGATGTTCATGTCATCAATCACTGGATTGTCTGTTCAAGACTCGATTATTTACAGACCGCCGTCAACAGATTACTTTTACTGCTGTCATGCGAAACACTGCAGTCCATAGTGAAGAGTGAGTGAGTGAGTTGGGTTTAACGCCGCTTTGAACAGTATTCCAGTTATATCACGGCGTGTCAGCTTAATGTGGGAGGAAAGCCCGAAGTGATGCAGGTCTCAGACGTTTACCACTTCGGTGAAACCCACGAGCACGGGTATGGTGCTGACAAACCTAGAAACATAATCTGGGCGAACCCGGATTCGAACCCACAATCATAGGTTTCTGGCGTGCCCAAGGGACAGCGAATCGCGGCGCCTTAGACGACTGGGCCACCCGTGCCTCCCCCCGCGCCATAGTGAAGAGCCTTCGAACTTCGAACTCAGGAAGAGCTACATAACATCCAGACGAAAATCTTAGCGAAAAGGACAGACATTCTACAATACACGTGGATAAAATGACAAGATTCTTGAAAGACGCCAGGGATCACCAGGTATTTACCAAGGGCCTGAACAGATGGGTGAACGTCTTGTTATGAAGAAAGGGCGGAGAGTAAGTGGATGGGTGACCGCTTGATTCCCGAGAGTTTCTTGGGCTTCGGTCCTGGCCCACACATGTAGCACACGAGGTGTCCCCTTAGACAAGTGGCTTTGTTCGAAATATGCCTCTGTTAGCCCAGCAGTAAATGGGTAAAGCACAGAGATATTTCACAAATCAGAAAAAAAACTCCAGTCAACCCTGGACGGAGTAGACCAATGGTGCAATAAATGGGGATTCACCCTTTCAAGTGAAAAAAACTGTTGGAGTTAGTTCTAGTCAAACGCCGGTGGGGTGGGGGGGGGGGGGGGGGGGGGGGGGGGATGCTATGATACCCCGTGTCTCCATAAAAGGCAAACCTATCAAATTCGAAAAATCTGCAATATTTCTTGGGGTGATCCTTGATCAACACCTCACTTGGCGCAAACATATAGATTATGTGGAAAACAGATGTCCAAAAGACCTGAACGTATTACGGGCAATTTCAGGCACATCTTGGGGCACATCGAGGGACACTCAGCTGGACCTCTATAAATCTCTTATCAGATCAAAAATTGACTATGGTTGTGAGGCTTTTCATTCAGCATCAAATGCGCCTAGATAGAATACAATACAAAGCCCTAATGCTGGCCACAGGCGCAGCAACAGGCACCTCACTAGAAGCACTACAAGTAGAAACGGGAGAACTCCCATTGAAACTAGGAAGAGAGCAGGCAATATTATCGTTCTGGGGACGGACATCAAACCCTTTGGTTAGAAAGATATGGCAAGACAAAAACACTCAAGATGAAGCCCTAGCTCGAAAAAATTCCTCACTAAAGCCATCTGGGATATTAGTACGTGAACTCATTCGAAGTCACAATTGCGATGACAGTCAGCCTCCAAAAAGTCACTACAAAGGGTTTCACCCTCCCTGGACTTTACAAACTCCCAAAGTTGACACTGCTTTAACATCAGAAGTCACTAAAAGAGAAAACCCAACCCTACTACGATCAGTAGCTATCACTAAAATTCAAACTACCTGGGACAGCTGGGCCCATATATACACTGATGGATCCAAGAATCCTATCAACAACAGTGCTGGTTACGGGATCCATATCCACAGCTCCAAACCCCAAGCACATTCAGTTCGCTTGCCTGATGGTCAGTCAGTATTCACGGCTGAATTGGAGGCAATTCATCATGCACTCAAACTCATACCGGAACTTCCGGAAGCAAAGGCAGTCGTCCTATCACACTCGCTAAGTGCACTTCAGGCCATCAGTGGCAGAAACTCAAACTCCAGGCCAAACACAGTCAACAATATTCTATACGAATATGCAAAACTATCGGACCAAGGGCAACAGGTGGAGCTGTGTTGGATCCCCTCTCACATAGATATTCATGGAAATGAAAAAGCAGACTCACTGGCGAAGCTACAGCCTATTCCCTTTAGTAAACTAGAGATGAAAAGCAAATTCAAAGCCTCCATAGCAGAATGATGGCAAGCCCAATGGGACGCAAGTAAGATCGGCAGATGGCTATACAAAATTCAACCCAAGGTCCAACAGAAGCCAAACTCATACTCAACTGAAAGGAAAATTGAAATTGCTATCTCACGCCTCAGACTTGGCCACAAAAAGCACTATGACAAGGTTTGTTCATCTTGCAATCAGGTTGAAACCATTGATCACGTGTTACTAGAATGTCAAGACCATGCCCCAGCCCGGGCTAGGTTAAAACAAGAATTGCAGTTAGATCCGCTATCTGTCATAGATCTCCTTAAGCCAAGAGATGCAATAGCGAAGGCCAAACTAACTCTATTTGGACAGTTGTCTAGATGGACAGCTACTCGAACGTTTATAAACAGAGCAGCCAAGGATAAAAATGAAATCATATCAATATAAGAAAATAGAAATCATATCAATACAAAAACAGAAATTATGTGAACACCGAACTCACAATAGATATGTGTACCCTTCTCACACACAGGAGTCCCAAAGAGGGACAGGTCAGCCGAAATTGCCTAGGCAGAAGGTGACCTCTTAAACACTTAATGCAACAACAACATTTTTGTTCATTCGACATGGCTAATCCTCAGCGTGTTGAGTTTGTGACATCCCAGAAAGGTGGACAGCAGGTCGTCCTTGATGGATATCGGTAGCGCTTGAACAACAGAAGACATACCTGTGTACAGTGGAAATGCGTAACCACTGGATGCACAGGAAAGTGTAAAACAGTTGGAGACTTGGTCACATTATGCCTCTGTTAACTTATATCTAACAATGTCATTTGTACATCTTTTGTCCCCACAAAAGAAGCGGATTATCGAAAAGTTCCACTGAAGTGTCCATGAAGTCCGAAACGTGAGGCTACAACACGTGTCTAAACAGGATATTTTAATAAATAACTTCCTCTGTGAAAGCAATCCGTGTAAGGGTTATTAATATCCCGCACGTGTCTCAATCTGATATCACATTGCATGGTTCATACTCGGCATTAAAGTTAAAGTTCCAAGAGTACACAAACAAATTGAAATACAGAAATTGATAATGGTGTCAAATAATTTTGAAAAACAGGGTGAGCGATGTCATTTAAATCTTCCTGTAACCACACACAAGCACCAATCTCACATGTGCCAGTTTAAATGCTTTCCAATAAATCAATGAGAGGGGCATTTTTGGGGACGAAAATTGTGGATAACGAATTCCCCCATTTCGGCTCGGTACAACACGGAGACGTGTTGTCAGGCTTGAGTACCACGACGCATGTTGACCTCACTGTCACATGGTTTGAAGCTTCGTGACCTACTCCCGTTTTCCGGTGGAGGAGGCCCTAAACCAAGCCCCAAATCACTCAAGACGTGCCGACTGGCGACAGAACTACTTCAAACAAGAACGATAACTCTAAATCTGTTGGCGTCCAATAGAGAGAGAGTTTAGGGGTCATCACGAAATCTTACATGTATTTTGGGTGACCATATACCTGAGTACTCGGGATTATTTTTACATTTACAATCTCCAACATGTACTTGACTTCTTTCTTTCCCCAACTGGAGTGGGTTCATGCGATACGGATGTCGTATCACAGGCAATGTATCACTACACCTAGAACCACTAGAGAGAGAGAGGGTGAGGTGAGGTGAAATTGGGTTTAACGTCGCGTCCAAGATTATTGCACTTATATAGCGACGTGCATGCACGTGTATGTGTGTGTGTGGCTGCTTGTACTAGTCCGGACTGATGCCGATTTATAGTGCTAGCTCACTGAGATACCATGCCGCAGTTTAACATGAATACCCCACTCAGACACAGTATACTGACTCCGAGCGACCAGTCCTTGTTTTAGCCCCTTAATGCCGAGCGCCAGACAGGGTAACAACAAGTACAATCTTTTAACGTCTTTTTGTATGACGCGGCCCGGGATCGAACCCTGGACCTTCCGCTCTCCGGGCGGACGCTCTACCACTAGACCACGGAGGCGGTCGAGAGAGAGAGAGAGGGGGGGGGGGGGGGGGGGGTTCACAGCAAATATTATGTACTCAATATCACCATAATTGTTAAACTGGGAACTGTTTGGTCAATCGTGAATAAAATATTTTCGTAATTCATACATTATTCACATCAAGACAGGAAGTGTCCTTCCTTTAACTTTCCAGAACTGCCCTTGTGGCACTATAAGAGTTTGTAACCTCTCGATAGTGTTATGTCAATTGATTCTGATGTTTTCCCTCAGGTGTTGACAGTTAATAAGATTACCGTTTCAAAAGGTTCCATTCAGGAACCAGAACAATAACTTAAATCATATCTCAATTATACCTCAAAGGTTGTAGCATATTTAAATGATATTTGCCGTTAAACCAAATATGTGTAATAGTTTCGAACCGTTACAAATAGACCCGTGAAGATTCCGGGGTAGAACAGGTCTTCAGCAACCCATGCTTGCCGTAAAAGGTGACTGCTTGTCGTAAAAGGCGACTAACGGGATTGGGTGGTCAGGCTCGCTGACTTGGTTGATGCATGTCATCGATCCCAATTGCGTGGATCGATGCTTATGATATTAATCACTGGATTGTCTGGTCATGACTCTATTATTTACAGACCGCCGTCATATAGTTGGAATATTGCTGAGTGCGGCGTTAAACAACAAACAAACAAACGTTACAAATAACAGTTGTATTTTGTTTAGTGGTTTGCAATCATGCGCTTCGCTTAGAACCGGTAGTGCTGGTTTAAAACGTTGTACGGTGACTAGGTTGATGCATGTCATCGTATCCCAATTGCATGGGTCGATGCTCATGAGGTCAATCACTGGATTGTCTGATCCAGACTCGATTATTTACACACCGCCGTCATATAGCTGGAATATTGCTGAGTGCGACGTTAAACAACAAAAAAACAAAACACTTACATATTCAATAATGAGTGAGTGAGTATGGTTTTACGCCGCTTTTAGCAATATCACGGTGGATGACAACCAAAATGACCTTCACCCATTGTACCCATATCGGGAATCGAACCCGGGTATTGGGCGTGACGAGCGACTGCTTTAACCATTAGGCTACCCGACCGCCCCTTGCGCCGAATGAGATAGTATGCACATTATTCATTCAAGTACTCTATGTACATAATATTTGCCATGATTTTCAGTCATTATATTATTTGACATAATTAATAGAGATTAGAATTTAGAAGTTTTAGTATTAATAAAATTTCTTTTGACGTATTGATATGATTTCATTTTGGATTTTTGAAAATTGATAGAATTTCTTTAGCTGCTGATTTTACGTTAAAGTTGCTCTCCATCTCTCAAAAACAGATGACGGATCTAACTGCAATTCTTGTTTTAAATCAGCCCGGTCTTGACATTCCAGAATAAGTGAGCAATGGATTAGGGTTGATTGCAAGATGGACATACCTTGTCATAGTGCTTTTCGTGACCGTATCTGAGGCGTGAGATGGCAACATCAGCTTTAATTTCATTAGAGTGTGAGTATGGCTTTATCTTGACCATAGGTTGAATGGTGTTTGCCATTTTGGGGCTATGGAGGCTTTGATTTTGCAATTTATCTCTAATTTACTGAAAGGAATAGGCTGTTTCTCTAGATCTAGCTTCGCCAATGTGTTTATGCTTTTTCATTTCCATGAATATCTTTGTGAGACTGTATTCAACACAGATCCACTTGTTGCCATTGGTCCGATAGTATTGTATTCGTATAGAATATTGTTGACTGTTTGGCCTGGAGTTTGTTTCTGCTGATGGCTTGAAGTGCACTTAGCGAGTGTGATAGGATGACGCTTTGTTTCAGCTAGTTCCGGTATGAGTATGAGTGCATGATGAATTGCCTCGAATTCAGCAGTGAATACTGACAGACCGTTAGACAGGCGGATCGAATGTGCGGACCTCTTTAGTCTAAAAAGTACTGGAAACACCACTGATTAACGTTGGAATTATCTTGATTAGCTAAAACATACAAAGTGTCTATGTGACACCTTTTTATAGATAGTAACTTCTTTTATTCCTATACGACGTTTAAGAGCAACTTCTTGCTCTTTCATCAGATGAATGAAGGGCCAAGAAGTATCTCTGAAACGTCGTACAAAGAATAAAATAAGTTGCTATCCATATAACAGTATCATTTATTATATACATATGAATGAAATACTGGAGTTTATCAGTGACGATAGATCAAGTTATCAGTCACTAGTGACTGATATAAAAAAGTTTTATCAGTCACTAGTCACATTTTAAACAGGAATGTTTAATTATGACAAGCATAAATGTCCACGGAACTTAATACTCGATATGAAATAATATATTTTGCATAACATATATTAACAGGGCTAGTTTTATTCACGAACTATATTCTTTTCGCAAAACCCTTTATGTGGTGGTAAAGGGGCGAAAGGGAGAACTTAGTAATCTATCAGACACTGTTTTCGAAAAAATATATATATTGCAAGTAATAAAAATAAAACATGTATATAATGAATAGAAAATTCAATGTGTTTTCTCAAACACATTAAATATCCTGTATGTATTCAAGTTCTCCCAACTTCTAAATGTCTATCAAAGACTACAAGCAATGTGTCCTTTATTAACAATTTTGGTTGGTTGCAATGGGTCATTTATTGATAGGAATTTGATTGGACAGGCCACAATGAGCTTTTGGAGGTGTCACGTGGCCGTGACCGGATGGTGGTTGCGTTAATTACTTCAGATTGGTTATGTTTGTTTTTACAGCTTCTGTCTGGATGTCTAATGAGTGTTTAGAGTTGGTATCGAGACCGCGACACGATGGTAAACTGCGTTAACTACATACTCTGGAATTACAGGTAAAGAAAACAATAGATTTGATTTTATGTAGACACTTCTGGTAGCATATGGTTAATGTTAATAAGCTTTGCTATGTTATCTATCCTCAGTTTGGCCTTGACTTGGTGGGTAATTAAAGTTACATTTATTGATATAAATGTGTAGAATGAATCATATGAAACATATAGCTGGTGCTAATTAGCTTTGCTAAGTAAGCTACGTGTCCTTGGCCTTTAGCATGAATGATAATTAAAGTGACATTCATGTGTGGGAGGTCATAGGCCCATGTACATTTCAGTTATATATGGTAACACACAATCGAGGCAATTTACATTAAAAACAATACTAAGGGTATGATATTCGGTCTTTGTACATGACAACAGAGCTTTCTTCCCATACTTAGCTACATTTCTGAGTATACAGTCATTTTGGCTATTTAAGAGGTTGCTAAAATTATTAATACATGGATTGTTATAGAATCTTACAGAAATATACTTTTGTTTTTAATGATGCGTAAAACGGGCAGACAAACACTAAATGGACTTCGTCCTCAATACAACCATTGTTACAAACGCGTTGTGAATAAACGATATCCTCTCTTCTTCCCAGATTACTCCGCATAGGCAATTTACTTAATCTCAACAGGCATAGGCTGTATATTCCATATCCAATAATATCTTGGAGGGGGACGGGTGGCCCAGTCGTCTAAGGCGCCCCGATTCGCTGTGCAGAGTTGCGTCCCCTGGACACGCCAGAAACCTATGATTGTGGGTTCGAATCCCGGTTCGCCCCAATTATGACACGCCGTGATATAACTGGAATAATGTTAAACCCAACTCACAAACACACACAATAATATCTTGACGTGTGAATAATACCTTAATTTACAAGACTCATCTGTATACACTGTTTGTTACAATCCAACAAATAATTAACATCACCAATATTCTGTTCGTGCCACACATAACCAAATCCATAAATGTCGAGTAAATACTTAACATGAGTTGCCCAAGTAATTCTACCACATTCATCCAGCTTCTGTATTAACAAATAACACTGTCGGGGATATCTTACACCAGTATTTAACCCATTTCATATGATAATCCACAGGCAAACCATATCTTTCATGCTGTGCTTGATTCATATTTACCAACTCCTAAAATAAATTTACAAAACTTAGTATGAAAAGATTCGCCAATTTGACTAGCTTTGCAACCCCAGATTTCCGCACCATAAAGAGGAATGGGTTTTATCTTAATATCGAACAATGTCAATAAAATGTTAACTGGCATATTTACAAAGTGAAAAGCAATTGTTTAACAAAGCCTTATTGACTTTAATCTTGAGGGTATTAATGCATTTAGTCCAAGACAATATATTTCAAATCACAACACCCAGATAACTATAGTAAATACTAACATTGATACGTTTATCATTCAAAAACCATCGTTCATCATACCTTAAAGTACCACCTCTTCTGAAAATTAAAATTTCGGTTTTAGACATGTTCATTTCAAGTCCCCACATTTTACAAAAATTGGATAAAATATCAATTTATCTTTGCAGACCTATTAATGTGTCATCGTGTGTACACACATCATCTGCATATAGTAAAAGTAATATGTCTTATAATAAACACTTCTCCAATAAAAATCCCTCGCAAATCGCTACTTTCTATCATAGACTTAATTCAAGGATAAACATCGTGAACATCGTGACTCAACACGCAGCCCTGTCGAACACCACGCAAATTCGATTCGATCGAAATATTTTGAAGAGAATTATTTGATGTCCTGACAGCACATGAATCTTAGAGTATAGATCCTTCAAAACCACCAATAAACGACCGTGTATTCCATTTTTCATTATTGAATACGTCAAGAGCTTTCTGTTAATCGAATCGAACGCTTTATGAAAATCAACAAACAAACAATTTAATCTTCCCCGACGTTTAGAGAGATATTTTTGTGCTAAACACTGTAATGTAAATATATTATCAGTTGTACTGTATCCGCTTCGAAATCCTGTCTGAGCTTCAGGAATTTTGTCATAAACGTCCGCAAACTTCTTGAATCTATCATTTAATACTGTCGTCATCACCTTTCCAAATACATCCATCAGTTTTATACCTCTATAATTATTGACATCATTTATATTATCTTCCTCATGTAGTGGAACTACTATACCCTTTGCCAAATGGTAAGGGAATACACCACTATGCATAATCCTATTAAAATTGAGTGAGTGAGTATGGTTTTTCGCCGCTTTCAGCAATATCACGGCGGGGGACACCAGAAATGGGCTTCACACAATGTACCCATGTCGGGAATCGAACCCGGGTCTTCGGCGTGACGAGCGAACGCTTTAACCACTAGGCTACCAGACCGCCCCTATTAATAGCAACAGTTAGGTATGGTTTGATTGAAGTGCTACAACATTTCACCATTTCAGGAAGAATTCCATCGGGTCTAGCCGATTTACCCAGTTATGGGTTATGTACAGCTGATGATACTTCTTCTTCAGTTATATCAGCATTAAGGAGATTATTCACAACATTATCATTACAGTAATTGCACTCATTAATATCATGGCTGTTCATAAAAGTTTCTGCCTCATCCAGATTGTCCACATCCACAGGTATATCAGTTAAATTAATCACATGCTGGAAATATTCGGTCCACTGCATATCTCCAAAAGGATTTACCATTTTTGCTCTTATTGACCAAAATATTTATACAATCTTCATCATGATCCAATTTCTTTTGTCTACAGTTCTCTGTATTTATTCTTAATTACCAAATATTCCTTCAAAAGTTCCTTACTTCCTGAGATTCTGAATAAATCAAGTTTATTAAACTTTTGTCTTTTTAATTTCATACACCCATCATCGTACAAATTCTTACTTTCCTCAATCAGGCAAACAGTACTATATTTCTTTACACCCGAACATCTCCAATTCAGCATGTGAATGTTATGAGTTGAACACAAATCTAGGAGTTCCTTTCCATATTTATTGCATAATGCATATATCATCACGGCTCCGTCTGGGAGTGTCAAAGGAATCAGACACATAGCCCATGTTCTCAAAGCTCGGTATTAACCGATTCCCATCATGCACAACAAAATCGGACTGATTTCCACGCCTGGCGTTAAGATCCCCAAATACTTTAAACTTACCATTTGGAAAACGATTAGTAATAAATATAAAGCTTTGCTCCAGATACTCTATGCCTTGCAGTGATCTAAGATCTGTTACCACAGAAGTGCAAGTAGGATGTATGTATGTAAATTCAAATATGTAATCATACAATGAATTAAACAAACTTTTCTCAAAAACTACCAATATAATATCGGTGAAATCTAGACAAACCTTCTTGATTTTGAGCTCAAGTTCAGACAAATAGACAGACAATAGTTTATTAACGTCTCACTTCTGTACATACATAAAACAGCTTTAATTTGTACAACTTGACATAGATAGAATTACAGAACCATTCAATAGAATTATGAGGGACAAATTATTATAAAATTTAAACATAAATGATATAAAGATGATATAGTAAAACGTTATCCATATAAAAGATGCTTTCTACGATAAGAATTAAAAAGCAGACTTTGGCAAGTATAAAACACACACTGGAGTCACTGAAAATTATACAAAGTTTGTCGATATCAAGTATATCTAAAACATCATAAGATTTAGCAATACATTCATTAAAAAGAGTTGCCCATAACATGCAGTGAAACAAAACATGGACCTTATCATCTACGCTGTTATTACAGTGAAAACATGTTCTATTGTGGACAGGTACACCTTCGCACCAACCGGTTTCCACTCGAATAGGAGCCACGCCACATCTAAACGTGGCTAGTGCCGATCTATAGTTTCTGGCCATCTGATTTGAAACAAAGTATTCTGTCCCATATACTTGCTTGTAACATCGGTACATTCTCAATTTATTAAGCCCATTTCGCCCCACTTCCTTTCTTAACACATCACTACAACGGGTAACATATTCATTCATACACCATTGTTTCACCTGTGTCCAAACAGAAAATGTATCTATAAAACCTGTTGCGTTTAACAGATGTCCTACAGCTAACTCCATATTACTAAACTTCTTTCTTACCCTCCTCTACCATTTTTTACAATCATTTACAGCGTATCTATCAGCCCAGTTAAACACGTGTTTGTTTAACCTACCAGACATATTCTTAAGGCCACACCATTGTATTGCTATACTTTGGGGGTTGCTTAAAAGTCGGCCAAAGTTGTATTGGCTAATTACTCCATTATCGGAGACCATACCTACATATCATTGATGCAACATACACACATGGCATTAATGAACAATCATCAACCAAGAACGTGCACCATAATTATGTGATTCGGAGTAAATCGCTTGAAAACCAGAAAGTGGAGCTGTGTGTAACCGTCGCTGATCTAGATAACATGTAAAAGAGCAATCGTTAAACGAAATAAGATTTGAAACGTATCAAATACTTCTAGCTATCGTGATACAACTTTCCATCTGTCGGCATAGCGTTTACATTTATAGGACAGTACTATATTTAAGTAAATACCACTTAACAATGTCACTGTTCATCGCATTTAAAGCAGACACGTTGGTTAAAGTAGACCTCTTCTCCCCATACTCTCAACAGTCTCACAAGTGTTCGGGCCGACTTGACCCGGGCTGTCAAAATCAACTTTAAACACACAGATGTAACATCAAATGTGTTTACATCTATAGACTAGTTTTATATCTACCTATATACCATTTTATAATGTCACGGTACATTGCATTGAACGAAAACTGATCCGTTAAAGTCAAACACTTTTACTGTATTTTCTTAAGCAAATCTTTGTCAGAAGTGTTCGTTCCGACTTGGTCCGGGCTATCAAAATCAACTTTAAACACACATATGTATCATCAAATGTGTTTACATCTGTAGATTAGTATTATATCTACCTATATACCACTTTATAATGTCTCAGATCGCGGTATTTAAAGAAAACAAGGGGCTCAAAGTGAAGCCCTTTTCCCTCTCCATTCTCAACATAGTCTCCATCAAAAGTGTTTGGCTTGTGTTGGGTCCGACTTGGTCCGGACTGTCAAAATCAACTTTAAACACACATATGTATCTTCAAATGCTTTTACATCTATAGATTAGTATTATATCTATATCTTTATACTACTTTATGTCACAGATCGCGGTATTTAAAGAGAGTAAGGTGCTCAAAGTGAAGTCCTTTTCCCTCTACATTCTAAACATAGACTCTATCAGAAGTGTTTGGCTCAATTCTCATATTGTTTCCACATCATTATAATACACCTGTTTTAAAATAAACTTGTTATAATGTGCCTTCTCTGTATGTTGAATGTACTTATGTGTTTTGTACTTATTGTTCATATATTTTGTAGTTTGTGATAGTGTAATATTGCCACTGTTTCTTCATGGAATGTTACGCAATACATATCTAATCTTCAACATCTTTGTTGTATGATAGTTTGTTACAGTTGTGTACGGGGGCAAGGTTGGCCAAAGTCGCCTTAGGGGCTGCAATTCGCAGTAGTGTCCCTTGGGCACGCCAGAAACCTATGACACTGTGTTCGAATCCCGGTTCGCCCCGATTATGTTGTCAGCACTATACCCGTGCTCATGGGTTTCACCAAAGTGGTGAACGTCTAAGACCTGCATCACTTCGGGCTTTCCTCCACCATCAAGCTGACACGCCGTGATATAACTGGAAATATACTATTCAAAGCGGCGTTAAACCCATCTCACTCACTCACTTCTCTTGTGTACGGTTCCGTTTGGTTAACTGGGTTTGTGTTGTGATTACCTCCGGTTTAAATTTGAAGTATGTTTAGAAGAATTATGCTTCAGGAAAATAATTGCAAACTAAGGGCCAACATGTTGAATTCCAATGTATCCAGAAGCAAAGAACTTATACGGGCGTATAATCTCTGCAGGAAGTTAAAACAACTGTCAATACAATAAACCATGCAGAACCGTAAACCGGTGTATGAAAACGGTATGAATCATATTTTACATACAGTGAACTACTTGAAACTGTGCTCAAATCTGCACAGCAAGCACCATACATGTGATTGTGAAGACAACTTATTACAAATTTCTGATATCAAACCCGTTGTTTTACATGTGTTGTTTATTGAGTCATGCTTCATAGAAGCCTGGTATTTAATCGTGTTGAACAATAAGTTGCAATGGCAGTGTAAAGGGAGAAAGACAGTGCGCATTACATGCTTGACCTGAATTCCTCCTAAGGGAGATAATCACTCACTCTCAGTGATACAGCTTGAATAAGATACGATGTAGAGCATTGCAAGGTCACGGTGATAAAGCTCTATACTACACACAGAGCTAAAGGAGATAATCGATCAATGCGCAATAGTTTATTCTTACAAAACATAGACCGGTCAGCTTTAGCGAAAGGCGATATACATTCTTCGAAAAAAGAAACGCACAGGTAGATTTGTAGTAAATTTATTGTACCTAATAAAGTCGATATATTTGATTTAATATCATAGATACAAATATGAAATTTTGAAGTCCGATAGTCACATGTACATGTTGTCGTTGTACAAAGGCATTGAACTGTCCATTGTCATGTCACATAAGACCTAGCCGCAAGGGTGCGCTGAACTCAGTGTCTTGTGTGACCGCCCTTGGCAGCAATCACGGCTCTGCATGTCACCATCTGCCAATATACAAAACAGAATAATACATCAAGATGGCAGTTTCCATGTAACGATTAAGTATTTCGAAGCAACTTAAATATATTTTCAATATCTAAATATATCTATCTTTAATTTGCTTAGAAATACTTAATCTTTACATGAAAACTGCTATCTTGATGTATTATAATGTATTCTATATTGCCAGATTGTGATTAATTGTTACCAGATGGCTCCAGATGGGGAAGCAGACGACACTTTCCAACAATGGGGAACAGGGTAAAAATATAAGAAGGCTGGTTATCATCGAGCAGACGACTCACCAGTCTAAGATGTATTGAAAAAATACACAATTAATTCTCAACCTTATCTAATGTTAATTCAACAATTTACCATATACCTATCAGTGGGATATTCTGTTAATAATCTCTCATAATTCTATTGAATGGTTCTGTACATTCTATCAATGTTTATTTGTACAAAGCTGTTTTATGTATGTACAGAAGTGAGACATTAATAAATTATTGTCTGTCTGTCTACAATGTATACCATACAATTAAACCGATTACACAGATGCTTCACTTTGAGCTCCTTGTTTTCTTTAAATACCGAGATCTGAGACACTACAAAGTGATATATAGGTAGATATTATACTAGTTGATAGATGTGAAACCATTTGATGTTACATCTGTGAGGTTTAGTTGATTTTGACAGCCCGGGCCAAGTCGGAACGAACACTTCTGACAAAGATTTTCTTAAGAAAATACAGTAAAAGTGATGGACTTTAACGGATCAGTTTTCTTTCAATGCGATGTACCGTGACATTATAAAGTGGTATATAGGTAGATATAATACTTGTCTATAGATGTAAACACATTTGATGTTACATCTGTGAGTTTATAGTTGATTTTGACAGCCCGGGCCAAGCCTGACCGAGCACAGACCAATCACTTCTAATAAAGGACGTTGAGAATTTAGAGGGAAATTGGCTTCCCTTTTTAGCACCGTTTTTTCTTTAAATACTGCAACATGAGGCACTTAAGTGATATTTAGGTAGATATAATACTAGTCTCTAGGTGTAAAGAATGTTCAGTAACTTTAGAAGTGTCAGGACATTTATTAACATGTGTCGTGTCAGCCCTATGACATTCGCGAATATCCACTTCCAGAAAACATCCTGTGTTGGTTTAACATGAATGAGTTAAGGTTAATTAGGGATGCCTAGCACGTTACTTAATGAAAGAAGAGTAGTCAAAACACTGTCGTTTCCTGCCCTGGACATCACACCCCTACACGCTAAGGTCGGTGAGAAACCTTCTCATCAAAGAAAACACACATTCAAGACCCTCAGTTTTCGTGATTATACGGATGCGGTAATTATTATATCACAAATAAAGTGTTGTGGACCCACGGATGGACTCCTGTGTTTGGAGGACAGATATCCTAAACCTAACAGTCTGTGATACATGGTGGAGAATCCGGGTATGGAGGGAATCATGTCTATCCTTAAATCCCTCAAAGTAAAGTTGGACAGAATACAGGAGGAGCGACACAACTCAACAACTGATTTCCAACCCTCCCCAAACAAGGCTTTCCTCCATCTTCCTCCCAATGGTCTCCCCCTCCCCTTTCTATTCCACCACCTCCCATCTTCCCAACCCCACTGTACCATTCCACCACCTCCCATCTTCCCACCCCCACTGTACCATTCCACCACCTCCCATCTTCCCACCCCCACTGTACCATTCCACCACCTCCCATCTTCCCACCTCCACTGTACCATTCCACCACCTCCCATCTTCCCACCCCCACTGTACCATTCCACCACCTCCCATCTTCCCACCCCGACTGTACCATTCCACCACCTCCCATCTTCCCACCCCGACTGTACCATTCCACCACCTCCCATCTTCCCACCCCCACTGTACCATTCCACCACCTCCCATCTTCCCACCCCCACTGTACCATTCCACCACCTCCCATCTTCCCACCCCCACTGTACCATTCCACCACCTCCCATCTTCCCATCCCCACTGTACCATTCCACCACCTCCCATCTTCCCATCCCCACTGTACCATTCCACCACCTCCCATCTTCCCACCCCCACTGTACCATTCCACCACCTCCCATCTTCCCACGCCCTCTGTACCATTCCACCACCTCCCATCTTCCCACCCCCACTGTACCATTCCACCACCTCCCATCTTCCCACCCCCTCTGTACCATTCCACCACCTCCCATCTTCCCACCCCCACTGTACCATTCCACCACCTCCCATCTTCCCACCCCCACTGTACCATTCCACCACCTCCCATCTTCCCACCCCGACTGTACCATACCACCACCTCCCATCTTCCCACCCCGACTGTACCATTCCACCACCTCCCATCTTCCCACCCCCACTGTACCATTCCACCACCTCCCATCTTCCCACCCCCACTGTACCATTCCACCACCTCCCATCTTCCCACCTCCACTGTACCATTCCACCACCTCCCATCTTCCCACCCCCACTGTACCATTCCACCACCTCCCATCTTCCCAACCCCACTGTACCATTCCACCACCTCCCATCTTCCCACCCCCACTGTTATACCATCTGAGTCCCCAGGAGTGTCGCCTCAATCCACCCACCCCTGTTAATTACTTTCCGTCACCACTTAACGCTTTCTTTGTACCTGTATACAATTATCTGTCCCTTTTCCTTTTTCTCTCAGCTGTAGCATACACCTGTGTGTATATGTCCCGTCAACTTAGTAGCCTGTGCCCCTTCCCGACGTTTAGTAATATGCACTAAAATATCTCAATTTGATAAGGGCGTTGTTTCACTGCTATTTGATGTTTGCAGGTGTGTTTCAAGAACGTCTGAGATCGGCTCGTAATGTTTTGTTTGTCATGAGCAGTAGTGTAAGAGAAATATTATGCGCCTGAAATTGAATATGTTTATGATAAATGTAATGATGTTTATGATATATGTAGCAGGACTTGGAGTCATCCCACAGATGACATCCTTACCTTGTCAGCTTGCTGACGGGGTTAACCTCTTTGGTCATGTGGACAAGGCGTCCGGCCTCTGATCAGAAGGTCCATGGTTCGAATCCCATCACGGGACTCTGAAATTTAATGGCCGCTACATATATGTTTATGATGTGTATGAGGATGCTCGTAAATCGGATATGATGTATAAATAAGTTGTGTAGTTAACTTGAATGGTGTGATGAGAGTAGATGAGAGACAGGTAGAAGGAAGGGAGAGAGATCAAAGTACGTGCGAGAGAGAGAGAAAAAAGAGACAGACAGACAGAGAGTCACAGAGAGAGAGAGAGCATTTACATGTGGGTTGCTAATCTACCATCAGAATGATAGAAAGAATGGAATGAAATGATGACAAGTTACCTGTGAGCAACTGTGTGACACCTAATCGTCGTACCGCCTCCGTGGTCTAATGGTAGAGCGTCCGCCCGGAGAGCGGAAGGTCCGGGGTTCGATCCCCGACCGCGTCATACCAAAAGACGTTAAAAGATGGTACTTGTTGTTGCCCTGTCTGGCGCTCGGCTTTAAGGGGCTAAAACAAGGACTGGTCGGCTCGGAGTCAGTATACTGTGTCTGAGTGGGGTAATCATGTTAAACTGCGGCATGGTATCTCAGTGGGCTAGCACTATAAATCGGCATCAGTCCGGACTAGTACAAGCAGCCACACACACACATACACGTGCATGCACGTCGCTATATAAGTGCAATAATCTTGGACGCGACGTTAAACCCCATTTCACCTCACCTCACCTTAATCGTCGTGTGTATTATTAGTGACTGTGAATTGGTACATGGCACCTTACCATGATTCCTGTAAAGTTCTATTTTATAAATATATTTTCAGGTATTTCTATCTCACTACTCAGTGTAAACATATTTATGTAAACATGTTATTTATACCTGGTGTATTTCATTTTTTATCCATGTACTTGACGTAATCTGGTGTCAATTACCACATTGTAATGTGCCGTCTGTTGCAGCAATCGGGTTCACAACATATATCTGTCTGCTTTCCTATTGTAAAAATATTGTTATTATCATACTAACTTATGGATTAATAATATACAGCTTACCGTGGATGTTGTTCAATTTTAATATGAATTCATCATTTAAACTTTGTGAATCAACCGTGGTTGATACTAATCCTTGTATAATTTGTCACATCAGAACAATCTGAATGGTATGGCTATACCGTCTCTACCCTATTGTATTAGTTTTATAACCTTTTTTTATGCTTTAGTATTTAACTTGTATCATGTATATTGTAATTTAACCCCTACCTCATTCACAATGATGTATACGGACGTGGGACACGTCCTTCTTTACAGAAAGGGCGTATATCGTAGGCAGTTTGGCAGAGTATAGGTTTTAACAGGGAGTTTATATACAAATATATATGATAAATATTCACAGCACTGGCCAAAACAAATTATAACAGCAGCTGGGCTATTATTACTATGGCCAACAGCACGGAGTCGTGTGCAGGTCAGTGGCTTCTGTGGATGAGGTGCGGGATACTGCAGGCTGACCAGAGAGGTATCGTATTCGATATGTGGCAGCTAGTCAGTCATTTGACAGGTTAAAATGAGAATATTTTCTGTTGGTCGGGACTTGACCTTCGGACAGCGGCTAGGCAGGTTGGCTCTCTGACGCCTCTGATATGCTGCCTGGCCATGTCTGTCCCATTACCACAATCGTGATTATACAGATGCTGTAATTATTATATCACAAATAAAGTGTTGTGGATCCACGGATGGACTCCCAAACCTAACAGATATCCCAAACCTAACAGCCCCGGGATACTTCGTCTGTGTGACAGACGGGTTTCTAAAATGGACAATTTTAGATTTTCCCTATTGATCTCTAACAAACGTGAATGGACAGCGTGACAATTGTGGCACAAACGCGACTGGATGGTTTGACTATTGTGGCACAAACGTGACTAGATGCGTGACTATTGGGGCACAAACGTGACTAGAAAGCGTGACTATTGGGGCACAAACGTGACTAGATAGCGTGACTATTGGGGCACAAACGTGACTAGATGGTGTGTCTATTGGGGCACAAACGTGACTAGATAGCGTGACTATTGGGGCACAAACGTGACTAGATGGCGTGACTATTGGGGCACAAACGTGACTAGATGCGTGACTATTGGGGCACAAACGTGACTAGATGGCGTGTCTATTGGGGCACAAACGTGACTAGATGGCGTGACTATTGGGGCACAAACGTGACTAGATGGCGTGTCTATTGGGGCACAAACGTGACTAGATAGCGTGACTATTGGGGCACAAACGTGACTAGATAGCGTGACTATTGGGGCACAAACGTGACTAGATGGCGTGACTATTGTGGCACAAACGTGACTAGATAGCGTGACTATTGGGGCACAAACGTGACTAGATGGCGTGACTATTGGGGCACAAACGTGACTGGACAACGTGACTATTGGGGCACAAACGTGACTAGATGGTGTGTCTATTGGGGCACAAACGTGACTAGATGGTGTGTCTATTGGGGCACAAACGTGACTAGATGGCGTGACTATTGGGGCACAAACGTGACTAGATGGCGTGACTATTGGGGCACAAACGTGACAGAGACGGTGTGACTATTGGGGCACAAACGTGAGAAGATGGTGTGACTTGGGACACAAACGTGACTAGATGGCGTGAATATTGTGGCACAAACATGACTAGATGGCGTGAATATTGGGGCACAAACGTGACTGGACAACGTGACTATTGGGGCACAAACGTGACAGAGATGGCGTGACTATTGTGGCACAAACGTGACTAGATGGCGTGACTATTGTGGCACAAACGTGACTGGACAACGTGACTATTGTGGCACAAACGTGACTGGACAACGTGACTGGACAACGTGACTATTGAGGCACAACCGTGACTGGACAGCGTGACTATTGTGGCACAAACTTATTTGAGCAACACCAAGTATGTAAAACATCTAACAGTAAACTGAGATCAGCTTCATCCTCAGCTAACACCGCTAAATCATCCGCATATGCTAATGATGCAACATTAAAATTGTCTACAGTTACACCAATATTAAGACTGTTGAGAGTATGTAATAAATTATTTATGAACAAGTCAAAAAGCAAGGGAGATAACAAACACCCCTTTTTTAAGCCACGGTTTACCGTGAACCAGGAAGTAAAGAAACCATTCACTCGAACGCTGCATTTAACACCCTTGTATAATGATTGCAAGGCAGGTAACGTTTTGCCTTCAATACCATTATGAGAAAGTTTATCTCATAAAATGTTTCTATTTACACAATCGTAAGCTTTCTTAAAATCTATGAATGCAACACATACAACCACACCGCCTCGCGGATTGTTATCTCTGTAATTTACATAAACACAATAACCGGGGGGCACTGTTGCAACAAACTTCAAGATGACAAAAAATGTCAAACTGTGAACAAAAATCAATCAATTTAGCATTATCCAACTCACTCCTTAAACCATTAATGTTCCACGACATAAACGCAAAATGTTTAATAAATTGACAGTGAAAACCTGATCATCAATAATCAGTTTATCAAACCGCAGAACCGCTCTACTATTACCTGCCCTGGCTTTCGTCATCATAGGTTTAAGGTTTTTCCGCTTTGCCCTGACCAATCTTGAAAAATCATCCGTAATCCACATATTGAAATTCTTAAGTTTCTTTGCCGCTTTGCCGTGATATTTCAATATTAGTAACTGTTGAATTACATAAAATATATGGCAAATATATACAAAACATATACATAAAAATTAATATAACATGTGAAGTATCTGTTCATTAATTGTGCACTGTCACAATACCATACCAAATGACATGAAATGTCGTGAATGTAATTTGGAGGAATAACAAAATATATAATTTAAATCAATTTTTTGTTTAGAAGTACACAGGATATCTGAAAGTACCAAGCAAATATCTTACTAGCTATGACTGGGCGTATCAGCTATCGTATATGGTAATTGTGTCGTGTGGTAAAACAGTAGATCCCTTCGACACGCAAATGATAATGCCGAACCGTTGTGCATATTTATGAACAGATGACGTGTCGTGTCAGGCAAACGGTTGATGTTTAGCTTCATTACTTGTGCATTGATCACTGAAGCTGCTGCTGAGGATCATATTGTTATCTGTTCACGGGTGAACCAGATTGAACTAAACTGAAGGCAAAAGAAAAGATACACCTATGTTAGATGTTGGCTTCAAATGAAACAAACAAGAAAAGGTTATTCGATGCGATGTATTTAATACGGATATCATAGGCAATACTAAAAGCCTCATGTCAATGAATATCTGCCTAGCAACGTTTTGATAATGATTGTCATTTTTCTTTTTCAAATCCAATTTTCAAGTGTAAACTTCCTTCTGCCCGACGTTTGGTTCAGAAACTTTATCATGTAATTATAAAATGTCCAGGTCCAATGTCCAACTATGTATGACAGTCTCGCGCATATGCGTTCCAACTCATTTTTATCTGATTTAGAACATCGGAAAGTGGTAAGGGACTGGCCATGTATTATAGATGTTTGATTGTGGCTTGAAATGAAACAAATTATTCGATGGTTATTTGATGGGATGTATTCAATACGGGTATCATAGGCAATACTAAATGCCTCTATCAATGAGTATATGCCTAGCAACGTTTTGATAATGATTGTCGTGGGGTTTTTCATATCCAATTTTCAAGTGTAAACTTCCTTCTGCCGGACGTTTGGTTCAAATAGTTAAAATGTCCAATATACAAGACAATCTCGCGTTCCAACTTATTTTTTATCTGATTTAGAACATGGGAAAGTGGTAAGGGACTGGTCATGTATTATAGAGAGGGGGGAGGGGTTGGTGTTAGGTTAGGTTGGTGACTACATAGCGTGACTATTGTGGCACACACGTCACCAGATAGCGTGACTATTGTGGCACACACGTCACTAGATAGCGTGACTATTGTGGCACAAACGTGACTAGATGGTGTGACTATTGTGGCACAAACGTGACTACATAGCGTGACTATTGTGGCCTAAGCGTGACTAGATGGCGTGACTATTGTGGTACAAACGTGACTAGATTGTATGACTATTGGGGCACAAACGTAATGAGATTAAAGTGGCTCGAAAATTGGTCAGGAGCCTCGTCTTCATTTATTTTTTCTTCAGACTTCGGGTTGGACGAGAGTAATACCATGTTGTCGGACAAAAAGCGGTAAAATCAACTTAAATAACTTCCGGATGTATACTTAGGGTTACCCAAACATGGGAGAAAACTTAATAAAGGCTTAGCGAATACTGGCGAAGTAATTTTTCTCAAATGGTTTCTTGGAATCTGGTTGAAGCGCACATTCTGACTTTGCTACAATCTGACATTCATGACACAGTATACTGAATCCGAGCCGACCAGTCCTTGTTCTTAGCCCCTTAATGCCGAGGGCCAGACAGGGTAACAACAAGTACCATCTTTCAACGTCTTTGATATGAAGGAGCCGGAGATCGAACCCCTGACCTTCCGCTCTCCGGGCAGACGCTCTACCACTAGACCACGGAGGCGGTCTTGTATTACACGTCTTGTACACGTCTTGTAAACGTTAAGAAACCGGGTGAGTATCATAGCTCTGGGGTGTATTAGAAACCCTGTTTGTATAAGAGAACAGGTAGATATTGGAGACCAGATATCTATTAGAGAACGAGTGTTGATAAGATGCCCGATGTGTACCAGAAGCCTACATTTCTGCTACCCTGGTTTCTACCCCGTGTCCATTATAGGACATACGGTATATATAATTATACGCTATATGTCCGTCCCGTGTTTCTACACCCAGAAGAGTGAGTGAGTATGGTTTTACGCCGCTTTTAGCAATATTCCAGCAATATCAAGGCGGGGGACACCAGAAATGGGTTTCACACATTGTACCCATGTCGGGAATCGAACCCGGGTCTTCGGCGTGACGAGCGAACGCTTTAACCACTAGGCTACCCGGCCGCCCCTACACCCGGAAGAGTACTAGCATGCATGCTTCACATTGTTGAAATAGGCGTGTTACCCATGAGGAACTTTGTTCGCCTGATAATGAATATAATATGAGGATAAATTGTATTAGGAAGTATTGGTTAACCAAACTGAGGAAAACGTGTGAACAACGTTTCGCAAACGTGCGATTGCATTAAAGTGAATATGTTTCAAATTGTTAGCTCACCTGGACCAAAGGTCAATAAGAATATGTTTCAAATTGTTAGCTCACCTGGACCAAAAGTCAATATAAAGTTACGCCATGGCGTGCTTGTCCATCTGTTGTACTCGAAGCCGCTGACGGCAGCGGTGGCGTCGGACTTTCAACTGCCACGTACACCGTTCGATATATTCTAGAAAGTGAAAGAGTTTCGGTGCAGCTATCTTTCAAAACCTCTTTGCGAATTAATTTGCAGATCGAATTTATATATTTGATAACTTGAATGATGATGTTAGGTTGTCCGATTTTACTCATATACTGATGGTTAAAATATAAGCATAAACTGAATACGTGTTAGTCACATGCCAATTCAAAGTATTCTTCATTAGTTTGCAGTGAAATGTAAACATGGAAAAACTATGGTTTGTTGTTTGTTTGTTGTTTAACGCCGCACTCAGCAACATTGTAGCTACATGACGGAGGTCTGTAAGTAATCGAGTCTGGACCAGACAATCCAGTGATTGACATCATGAGCATCATTGAGATACGATGACATATGCATCAACCAAGTCAGCGAGCCTGACCACCCGATCCCGTTAGTCGCCTCTTACGACAAGCAAAGTCGTCTTTTACGGCAAGCATGGGTTGCTGAAGACCTATTCTGGCAACACGCAACATGTTAATGGCTAGATGCGATACAATACATACACGTTCAACAGACGTTTTCTTTCCATGTTTCTGTTCTGTCTATTGTTAGTATTTTTAAACCAACAAGTATTATCAGGTACAGTAAACTACGTTTATAACGAACACGCTTATAACGAACTGAGCGATACAACGAACATATTTTTAAGTCCCGGCCATTTGTTGTATATATGCTGTATACATATGCTTATAACGAACTACGGTTATTACGAACTAAAATCAGTGGTCCCTTTGAGTTCGTTACAACCGTAGTTTACTGTAAATATCTTTGGACTAAAGCATTAAGCTGGGTTGATCACAGACCAGGAAAGGGAACGGACACAAAGAGTAAGGTCCCTTTGAAATGATGACGTCAGTAGTGGGAGATATATACTCAACAATGTCACAGGAACTTTTGTGGTTCAGTATATGAAGTGACTGGGAAAGAAATGAGTTATTTTCGGTGTTTATTCCTTCTCTCTTTGATCTCTAAACGTCCGATCCAATGATTAAAGTCTGTGGCTATATGATACGAATACCAGGAACCTTTAAGAGTGCTACCGTTGGTTGGAAACGCTCATAAAATATTAATCTTACCTCAACATACGAGCGTAACGACCAATGGGAGACAACTCGTGGCTCACTGCTGGTTGACGTTGACAGTTTCAGCGGGTCGTGTGCATTCAGCGGGTAGTGCGTTCAGCGGATATGCGACCCTCATGGTTTATTCTCCCTGTACTATTTGACTGTACGATAAACAACTCCCACTCGCCATATATTTCTTAAATATTAGGCTTTGTATTTGTCAAGAGTTGACTTTGGACGTTCATAATGTTCATGCCATCTTATAAAGCTCGATCGCGTTCGGGACCAATGAAGATCCGGGTTAGAATTTGTCTCAAGCAAGCCATGCTTGTCGTAAAATGGGTTTAACAGGATTGAGTGGTCAGGTTCGTTGGCTTGGTAGATGTATGCCATGGCATCGTATCCCAAATTCGTAGATCGATGCTAATGATGTCAATTACTGGATTGTCTGATCCAGACTAGATTATTTACAGACCGCTGTCAGATAGCTGGAATATTGCAGTTTGTTGCATGAAACAACAAACAAAGCCATGACTAGGTAACGTAATAATAATAATAATCAAGTCAATGTAACATTAAGTTTCCTTCAACATTTCGTTACATGCCGGTGGTCTAGTGGATAAAGCATCTCCCCGGAGAGTTGAAGGTCGTCGGTTCTATTCCCGGTCGCGTCATACCAAAAGACCAGGGTCCACTTGCACAAAGCGATCTTAGCGCTAAGACTATTGTAAGCCTATGTTAAAGTATCGGAGTTACGATCATCTTAGCGCTAAGATCGCTTTGTGCAAGTGGGCCCTGGTTAAAGTATGGTACTTGTTGTTACCCTGCCTGGCGCTCGGGATAATGGGGATAAAACAAGGACTGGTTCACTCAGAGTCAGTATAGCTAATAAAACCGACACAGTACAAGTACACGTCGATATACAAATGCAATAATCTAGTATACATCATAGTGGTGGGACGATTCACCGATGCATCGGTGGATCGCGATGTTTTGCTTATCGATCACAGTCGCACACTAAGTACAAAATATCGATTCTTACCTCAAATGTTTGCTTTAATAACTGTTATTCTAAACACTAATTAGTAATGAAAATTAGTAGTGAAAAACCTAAATATTTTCATCTGTTGTGTGCCATACTTGACACTGCCAACTGTAAATCATCAGCGTGCCAGGTATTTGGTCACCCTGTCTATGAAAAAGATGACGTACAGGCCACAGATAAGAGCACACGCAAGAATCGTGATACATATCGGATCGTGAGTAAGGTATTGTGATACATATCGGATCGTGATTAAGGTATTGTGATACGTATCGGATCGTGAGTAAGGTATTGTGATACATATCGGATCGTGAGTAAGGTATTGTGATACGTATCGGATCGTGAGTAAGGTATTGTGATACATATCGGATCGTGAGTAAGGTATTGTGATACATATCGGATCGTGAGTAAGGTATTGTGATACGTATCGGATCGTGAGTAAGGTATTGTGATACATATCGGATCGTACAGTTGGTGAGGGGCGGTCGGGTAGCCTAGTGGTTAAGGCGTTCGTTCGTCACGCCGAAGACCCGGGTTCGATTCCCGACATGGGTACAATGTGTGAAGCCCATTTCTGGTGTCCCCCGCCGTGATATTGCTGGAATATTGCTAAAAGCGGCGTAAAACCATATTCACTCACTCACTCACTCACAGTTGGTGCATCGTCTCACGCTAAACCACATTTCACCTAACCTCACCTCACCTCACCTAACCTAACCTAACCTCACCTCACCTCACCTCACCTTCCCATACTGATGGCCATGTAAAATATATGGATTACTGGTATTTTCTACTTATAAAGAGAACATGGTCTGCAAAACAAAAAATCGAATTAAACTGTTGTGATGAGTTGGACCTTTCGATGGTCCGAGCTCGCTCTACTGCCATACGACTTGATTCACAGCCCCGTGAAGATTCGGGGTCGTGTAGGTCTTCAGCAACCCATTCTTGCCGTAAAAGGTGACTTTCCTTGTCGAACTATCCTTTGCTGTAAGAGGCGACTAACGGGATCGGGTGGTCAGGCTCGCTGACTTGGTTGATGCATGTCATCGTATCCCAATTGCGTGGATCATGCTCATGATGTCAATCACTGGTTTGTCTGGAATATTACTGAGTGCGGCGGTAAACAACAAACAAATATTAAAAATGAAAGACGATACCAAAGATCCATCTTATTTGCAACATTTACTTTTATAGGTGGCAAGATGTTATGGGAATGGTGACCATCCGACCTAGACTCAAACATTCCCAACACCACTCCCACTTCAACCCCAAATCAGATTTCAGTCTTCACCGACATTTCCTCAAATATTTTTATTATTTTGAACAGCAGCTTCACCTGATACACAACGGTAGTTAAAAAGTATTGTCCAATGAAAGATCACGATGTGATCACGAGGGGTATTGCAAAGCAATACAGTGCGTGCGGTCCATGATGCTCGTGCAAATAATGCCGAAAGCTTTTGACTGGCTGTGCGCCAGTCACTTCAGACACAGCATATTATTTTCATGCCGCTTCACGCATTTTTTGTTGTTTTCTTTCTTTCGCAATGATCATTAATACATCTACATCATCTCACAGTGACATCAAACGGTAAATTATTCAAAGGTGATGTATTAGGACAGAAATGTCAAATTTTAGCCCCAAATAGAAAAAATCCTTTTGAAGAATATTGGGCATATCCATGTGACTGACAAGGATTGTGCTATTTCTAGCGCTTGCCAATGAAAGACATAAGCAGGCGAAACTGTAGGAACAAAGGTTCGATTTTCGGAGTTCAAGACAATGTATAACAATATGAACAGGTCCTTTGATCGAGACGAATGTTTCACCATAAGATTTAACTGCCTCAGGCGGTGGAGGGTGGTTGGGATTGGTCGTAGGGCTGTTTATTGTTTTGCACACACAAAAACAACCCATTTTATGTTACATGTTTTTCAGGTTGTGACATCTTTTGGATTAATGTAATGGTCATATAATTCTATTTTAAACATTTCGCACTCTTTTTACGAGGATAAACAATCCGATTTTAACAATACTGTGTTTGAAAAATTTTCACAAGTGCACTAAATTAATTCCCGGTGGATTGATAATATCATCTATCCCAAGGAATAGCATATGTACTCTATGATAGAGTTATTTGTTCCTGTAATCTGTCATATACGTTCGGGAACGTGTATATACAAGAGATATGACAAGGCAAACCTACATGTACAGTTCAGGTCACACCCCTTGCACGGGTCACGTGCAAACCGCCACGTCATCACAACATTCCGGCACGTATGCAGACTTGCGGCGTCACTTTTCATCTGACAGCAAAGAGTTGTCAATTTCAATCATGTGACGACTGCGTGATAACAATAATGCGTTTTCGTACACGAGAAAAGTGACTGTACGTCGGGTTCAGCATTTAATACTTTGTTTTTGACAAGTTTTAGAAGAATGGGGTTATTTTGACATTTTTGTTTAAATCAATTTCATTTTGCAACATTTTTGTGACATATATGTAAAACTTCTATGACATACAGGGAACACGTATGTGACATTAATAAAACCATTTATTATATGTATTTTATTAATTTTTACATTCCCTTTTTAAATTCCTTTCATTCTGTAAAATGTCAGCATTGCTAATAAACCCCCTCCACGACCCCAAAAACTGACAATTAGTCCCAGAAATTGTTTTATCTTAATTAAAAATATATATTTAAAAATCTAAAATAAAATGTAAATAGAGTCCTGATTTGTCAAGCTTAATCGTTAAGTCAATCTGGACCATATAGTATGATGCTCTTGGTGAGACTTTCACAAAAAGAAGTCCATGAAAATGCGGGAGTTTCTTCCTGGAACGAGTTATTCATGTATTGTTACCTTATATATGGTACATATACGTTTGTTGATACCATCCCATGGTAACGCTGACTGAGTACTGAGACATTTATAACAGAGTTATCTAACCTGGTAATGATCTAAACTATCAATTTCAGAAATGTTTCTCTCAGTGATCAGTTAACATTTTCATCAGAATATATGACACCGTCGTCACGATGATGATGATCATGATGATCACGATCTTGATCATCATGATTATGCATTTATGGTCACAGCAAAATACAGATGATGGTAATGATATGTATTTGTTTGTTAGTTTTTATTGTTTTGCTGTTGTTTTTAACGCCGCAATAAGCAATATTTCAACTCTATGCTGGCGGTCTGTAAATAATCGAGTCAGGACCAGACAAACAAGTGATTGACTTCATGAGCATCGATATGCGATGATGATGATGATTTTACATCTTAAGTGTTATCTACTATTTATTTTATACCCTCGTGTATTACGTTGTCTTTTATACACACGATCTACATCATCATCATCGTCGTCATCATCGTCGACGTCGTATCAGGCGACATTTGAAAACAATCATCATCGTGGTCTATGCTATCGTTTATCATATTCGAGATCATTTTCTATCAATGTCATCATAACATTACGTTGTTTACAAGAATGCTTGAATACAGGTAAATGTCACACTGAATAAGAAGTATTCATATTCCCGCACAAAGCACGGTGATGACGTAAAATTATGTGACCCGTCACATGTACCAAGTTCTACCTGCAGATTGACATGTATCGCTATTGATTTTAGGGGAGTCACGTGACAACAATACGTGCCCGTCTCCTCGCGCAGTGTGGAACGTGTTAGACTGGCCACAGGTCTTTGAAAACCACTAACAATGGCTATGAATATATGTGCATCATAAATACGTTAAACTGTACAGAAGTAACAGATAAATAGTCAAGAATATGGAACAATATAATAGTAGGATCCGAATAGAAACATGACAAGTTGAAAATAAATACAAATTCGGAAGAGATGGTAATTGTCGTGAGCGAATAGGGTTTTACCTTTCAACCTTGTTGCTATGTGACTTGTGCAATGTAACGTTTGCTAGATACATGTACTTAAACCTGTTATCTACTTAAACATGATAATATACTCTCTCTCTCTCTCTCTCTCTCTCTCTCTCTCTCTCTCTCTCTCTCTCTCTCTCTCTCTCTCTCTCTCTCTCTCTCTCTCTCTCTCTCTCTCTCTCTCTCTCTATTGGCATGACACGGCCGGGCATCGAACCTCGGACCCTTCGACACTAGACCCCGTCGTAACACTTGTCATAGCGATGCAAATGCGAAACAAATAATTGTGGATTTAATTAAACGTCTGCTCATATATTTATCTATTTATTTCATTTTGTGTATTCTGTATGGAGGGGTGATATCGGTGACAATATTAGCCTTAGAACATTTATCTCGGATATCGCTCCTTCCATCCATTATATGGCTGAAATAATGTCGATGCGACGTTAAATTTTAACTCACACACTCACTATCCATTGATTAACGTTGCAAGTGCTTGTTACGTCATCAAAACAACACATTGTGACGTCATAACTATGCTCGTGAACCGCCCGACGCATACTTTCCTTCGCCCTGTTTTGAATATGTGGCATCTTGCTTTGAATATACCACCCGGAGATAACATTAAAAAATAGGGTAAAATCCTTATGACAGTCTATGTTGAGACCAGAGTAGCTCCCCCTACTACTTCCGTGCCAAAAGGCAGAGGCCGCTAGGTGCGATCACGTGACACATACTCTTCTGACGTCACTGTAAATAAACCCCAAACATCAACAAAGTGTCGTGACTGGTGAAACGTAGAAGATATAGAAACACTTCTGAGAGCTATTTCCCACATTTGAGCTGTGTTTCCCAACATGGCGTCCACACAGAGGCCAGACCAAAGCGAGGACCTCAATGGTAAGACTTATGGTGCACAGTTTCACTGAAAACAGGGATGTGTTGTGAAAACTAGGCCATTCATTGTCTCGTCGCTGACAGCTGGCTGGGAATAGAATTTGTGCCACGCGATAGCTCATGCATTATTATTGTTTTGCCTGTCGCCTCAGTTTGTGTTTTTGCTACCCGAGTGATTGTTTATCTAAGTGCACAGGTAATTCAGGCGTCATTTCCAGGCGTTTTTATCCGAGGAGAACGACGGCAGTGAACTGTCAAAATTCTAATTCTTGAACCATAAATATTGGCGCATAAAATGAGAAAAGTACTCCTTTCGTGAAGACTGGCATTACAGTTTGAGTGCTGTGTGGTTATTTTTGCTATTGATTTATATTATGAATCTTTCACGTTGTGCATATATATATCTAAATGTTTCATATGGATTAACTACGTGATATTTTTATTGTACCTTTATAGGTTCATATGTTTATGATATTATCAGTGATAATGAGGCAAGTATATTTATGTATTTGATGCCATATCTCTCAAGATATCAATGGTTTCAATGTTTTCACATGCTCCAGATAAATATATAGCATTACAGTGCCAATCATTGAATTGTAACGAATATCATTGAGCTTATTAAATATTAAAGCCAAAACCAACAGTGATTTGCCATCTTTACAATAGTATTCGGGCTTCTCTTGATCATGTTGATAATTCTTCAAGAAATTGCACGGTGAGCAGTGATAGTGCTGGGAGAAAAGATCAAGCTTTGTTAGTTTTGCTGTGAAGCATGCAGGATTAATACGGTACAGAATCACTTATCAGTGTTATTGGAGTTACTTACCCGTCCCTACCAACTTGCTATCCATGATTCCTTTATCAGTATATTGACATGACCGACATATTGTGAATGGGCAATTAACTCAGTGCATTCATCTCTTTAAATCATGTCAATCGTGTTTATTGAAATCAACTTTTTATTTTCATGGTACGGATGTTAATAATTACTACACTTATTTTAAATCCTTTGCTAATTCAGCATAGCTGGTCTTTTTAATGCAAATAAGGCCAGATCAGATTATATTTTTGTTTTATTCAATCACCTGGCTGACTTTTTTTCCAAAAATAAAACACTGAAGGACGAAATACAATTCTCCATCAAGATTTCATGTTTTTGTATTTCAAGGAATGGAGCCTCAAACTTCATTTGAGAAGATACTGTCTTTATTTTGTCTTTCTTGATCATCTGAAACTTTAAAGCTTCAAGCTAGATTGCTTCCTTTTAGAAATTAAAAAAATAAATTCCTTTTGGTCTGGCCTAATGATTTTTACGTTCTCTACAATTTTCTGACAGTTGTAATAAATATAAACTCAGTTAAAATGTTTTAAGCAACATATTGATTAATTCAGCACACACATCAGCTTTTTTTTAATGATTATAAAGAATCAATTTGATTATGGCTGAAATTGCAGTCTTGACAGTGAAGGGTGATGAACAGCTGAGTGATTGCCTAGAGACAGGTGGACAAAGGTCAAACTGTTCAAATGTTATCATGGTTATGTCATGCCGAACAATGGGGTTTATAACACCTGCAGATGTGACAGGGCTCCTTCATTAATAAAACACTCAAACCCTGCTGTCTCATTCTCCTCACACGTCACTAGGGGCACACAATGGCCATACTACATCAGTTTCCTTTGAATATTTGTACATGTGGTGGACCTCCTGCGTGGTCTAATGGTAGAGCGTCTGCCAGGAAAGTGGAAGGTCCGGGGTTCAATCCCTGGCTGCATCATACCAAAAGAAGTTAAAAGATGGTACTTGTTGTTACCCTGTCTGGCACTAGTGATTAAGGGGTTAAAACAAGGACTAGTCGGTTCGGAGTATACTGTGTCTGAGTGGGGTATTCATGTTAAACTGCGGCAGACTAGTACAAGCAGCTGCACATACACGTGCATGCACATCGCTATGTGAGTGCAGTAATCTTGGATGTGACGTTAAACCCCATTTCACTTCACCTCATACACATGGTGTTGAAGACAATACACGTTTAGTTTTATACACCATGTGCAATAGGAATAATATATTATGAGATTAACTGACACAGCTTTTGTTGTTTGACATACATAGATTTTGAGGTTGACAAGCAGCATTTGGACATTCCAGAACATTTTCACATTTTTATTATAATTTTGATTTGACAATTTTCTAATGTAACTAATTTGGTAATATTTAGGACTTGGTTTACAATCAGACAAGGTCCTAGACTTTGCTCCAATGGGATCAATGCGCATATTGCAGTGTAACATTTGTAATGCATGTGAAATGGACCTCTTTGACAGAATATTATATGCTCCAAGGTGTAATTTTGAGTTAAGACAGCAGGAGTAAATATCCTGAACATTCTCATGTGATACTGTAGCCATCATGATCATTGTAAAGAGGAAATATTATCATGATTAGTGTTTTTAATGTTATTATATCATGATCATGTTATAATAATACAAACAGTGACACAGAGCTCCAGATAACTTTTTGAGAAATTTAGTTTTTTTGCGAAGGTTTCTATTTTAATTTGGTTATTACGTTTTTCATTAGGTAACCAATACTTTTTCACTTATCTTTTCATCACTCTATTGGGTTTTTCCCCAAACGAGTAAACATTTTGGGAATTCACGCGTGCTGTTTTTATACATTTTAGTTTTATTTAATGCATGCATTTCTGTATGCAAGTTAATTGAAAGTAATTGGGTTCTGAATATTTTTTTAGGGTATTTTACGCAAAAACACAGCTTATCAGTAGCTCTGACATATCTGAACAGTCTAAAAATAAACAATAGATAAGATAATCTATTCATTGAAAGTGACTTAGCAAATACAGTATGTAGTATCTCTTTCTTGAGCTCATTTTGGATAATTTCCGAGTATTCACTGTAGGTAATACCAAGCATTCACCTGTCTGTGTACATTTCCTGCAGTATTACTGTGTTCCTTGTTGATTTCACTCGACACACCACCAGAGCAGATGCATAGCACTGAAAGCTGTGTGTGAGGCTATGTCAAGTATGTTGGTTGAATATGTTCCACAGCGAGACAGTGATTTATATTCAAGCAGTGGAAGTTAGAGATTATAGGTTAATGTCCAACATTTTTCGACACCAGAATAAACTACAGGAACACATGTCTGGCAGATATAAATTGTTGAAATTTGAAAGTGGTATTTATAGATTGCCTTATATTTATTTTTAGAATGCAAGCAGTTATTTTAGTAGAACGGTGAAATATGAGATACATTTCACGACATTTTTTTCTAACTTTTTTAACTCAGAATAGTTTGGGTTTTTTTTCATTTATATATACAAGTTTACTTTTTTATTTTTAGACTTAATGATTGGTTGGGTATTTAATAAATATACTTATGAATCTCATTTATGTTTTGTCCCTGTTGATGAATCCATTAATGAATGAAATGTTGCTGCCTTATTTAGTATCAAATCTATTAATAAGATTCAGTTGTAAAAATATGATAGCTTAGGGTTAAACGAAGTGATTGCTGGCGTCATGCATCATATCATATCATTGTCCCCAAGCACTCCTAAGTCAGTTAACATGGTGAAGCTCCAAGGGTTGAATGTGTTGAGGAGGGAGATGATGGATGACAATATTGTTCACTGTCATTTTTCATTTGGATTATCCATTATAGTCTGCAGGTCACGTCGGCATGATCTGTCATTAGACATACTGGGAGTGTTGGGGGGGGGGGCACCGGAGGTTTTTGGGTCTGAGGGTCTAAATAATTGTTTGTTTATTGTTTATCGCCGCACTCAGCAATGTTCCAGCTATATGATGGCGGTCTGTAAATAATTGAGTCTGGACGAGACAATCCAGTGATTGATGTCATGAGCATGATCCACGCAATTGGGATACGATGACATGCATCAACCAAGTCAGCGAGTCTGACCACCCGATCCCGACCACCCGATCCTGTTAGTCACCTCTTACGACAGCCATAGTGGCCTTTATGGCAAGCAATGGGTTGTTGAAGACCCTTTCTTCCCTGGATCCTCACAGGTCTAAATGATAGTTTGACATAAGTAGGTTGAAATACAAGTATGACCCTGTTTGTGTGAACTGTTTGTGATTTCATCATGATGATCCAGTCAATGGACAGGACATATCTATATGTATGTGTGTGGTCATTTTGTAACAGCAGCTGTGTGGGAAATACAATATCAAGTACCATATTTTCTTGTTGAAACGCAGGTCTCGCTTTAAAGCTGCATAGTTTTAATGCACATAATTCTCCCCATAATTATCTTTATGATTAAAAGCCAGACTTAAAGACTGCCTGAAAATAAAAATGCCTGGGCATTTAGTTTGAGAAAAAATGGTATTCACTTTTTGCAGCAAAATGGTTTGTTTGTTGCTAATGTCAGAGTACATTAACTCAATAATTGCTATAATTTGATGAGTTGATTTGTAAACTAAAAAATGTGCTAGTGACAAGAAGTATATGTATACATGTTTATATGCTACACAATAAAGTGAGTGAGTATGGTTTTACGCCTCTTTAAGCAATATTCCAGCAATATCACGGTGGGAGACACCAGAAATAGGCTTCACACATTGTACCCATGTCTGGAATCGAACCCGGATCTTTGGCGTGACGATTACACAAAAGAAGTCAAAGGATGCCCTGTTCTTTTATAACATGACTGTAATTTATTTGTCATGCCATGACAGATCAACTAAATAGTCTTATAAAAGAATCAGAGTTTCTTAAACCATGTTAACTTCTATTGTGTAGTATATGCCCAGAGTTTGCTGGCATGTTGTGTAAGTGAAGTGTGCTTATCTCCTATATCAGTAGCGAATGCACAAGGCCATGTTGTGACATAGATTCTCCATGGGATGTTTACAGCATTTGTTGATAGGAGTTTTTAGGGCAATATCACTTGTTGATACAAATCTGTCAGATAGTTACACGTGGAATGTATTGGTGGTATTGTTATTGTATGACCAACCAGAACAAAAGGCGCAAATAAACACATTAGTTATTCATGGTAATTGTGAAAACTTGATTATCACTTTAATATTGGCTGATTCATGTGGATGGATATGATAATTAAGTTAATTTCTTACACTTTAAAAGAGTTATCAGTGGCCTGTGAAGTATTACCAATTATTTGTCGTTCATGATGGTCGGATAAAAAGTAATTACAGGTTTCAAGTAGGTATTTTATAATTGCAAGTAGGCCTAATCATTGTCATTTTGAAAAGAAAATGTGGAAATGGTATGAAATGTCAATTCTGCACCATTATTTGACTGAAACCTATTGATCGGATAGGAGTGTTATCAATTTGTGCCCCCATGAACAATGAAGGATTATGTCGCATTGTCCCGCATGTTGTAAACAATGAAGCAATGTGATGTCATATTGTTAAACCAGGCTGAGAAACTATAATAACAGAAAAATAATAATAGTGAGCTCATGTTGTGTGTTTTTGTCCAGCCGTCCATTTACAATGAACAAAAAACTGTCTTCTTCAACTTGTTGAAAACAACTGTACTAAGCACATGCTAAGTAAGGTTTTAGTTTTGAAGCATCAAAATGTCCGTCATAAAGGCCATAGCAGTTTTATCGAAATGAGGTGTGTGAAATCAGTCCTCTACATGTTCATTGTACAGTAAACTGTCCAGTCAGAGTTTTCATATATCCCTATAAATATGTAAAGATGACCTTTCTTGCATATGGTTAGGTCACTTCAAGGTCAAGGACACTACCTCCATGGTGACAAAGTTGTAGAACTGTCCCCAGCATCCCGTTGCTAGTCATAAGAAGTGACTTAATTGGGCACCCACGGGGTCCCAGGCTGCACCTGGACTCCAGGAACCTGTTCTGTCGTACGAGTCTGCGTAATGAATCATGGGGTCAGGCAGGCCAGGACTTGGTCATCATATCCTGAATGCGGGGATCGTTGTTCATAATATCAATCACCAGATTGTCGGGTCAAGATTCGGGTATTTTCAGGCTGCCATATAGTTGGAATATTGCAGCATTAAGCTACAAACACACAAACAAGGAACACTACCTATAAAGTAAGCTTGTATACAGTTTCTGACCCCAATAACTAGGTTTTCATAGGATAATTACCAATCCAATCATATACATGGCCTCTTTGAGAAGGTTTCCTGTTATGCAGACACTCAGACTGGGATGTTTTTAAATGTTTCAAGGTTGCGATTAATCACCACACCTCTGTTTTAAGGTTTCTGTTGAGAACAATATTACCTGTAAAAACAAAAGTCGGCCATCTAAGATTAATTGTGATGCAATGTTTGAGTGCAAACAATACAATGTCCACTCCTTATGTTCCTGCTTTGTGACCTACAGTGTTAACTAGTGTGTGGCGTCAGTCACTAGTATTGCGACAATATTGTGACTGTTGCCAACAGGAGCACGCTGTGGATACAACTGTGTTTAAGCTACATTAATAGACTGACTTAGGTTAGCAGGTGTGCGTGGTACCATTTCTGTCTCTTGGCTTCATGTAAACAAACACATGATCGGGTGGTTATGGTGACGAGTTTGTGTGGATAAATCTGTGAGATCATCTTGTGTTCATGAACAGTGCTGGTTAGGTTTAGGCTATTCATTTGGGTTCATAGGCAAGCGTTTATTTTTAAAATGATGGGGTAGACATTTAATCTGGAAAATAAACCATGTGCAATAACTCAAGTAACCGGTTCGTTTGTTTAAAATTAAAAAATGTGCAAACCAGTATTCCTTATCCTTGTTTATGCATATGCAAATATGTTTATGAGGCTATGAATATTAATATGATAACAATCTGATGTGTTCACAATTAATAGTTACAATACATTACAGTCTGCAACAGCTGTCAGTCACTTATGTAATCTGCCTGAACTAGATCACCGATTGCTGAACCTGTTGAAGACGATTAACTAGTGCAAGAGTTTCAAACCATGATGTCGCCACTCTAAAGGAATTGTTTTACAACTGTCTTTTTACGATTGTCTTTCAACATGTTTTAAGAAAAGGTCCTGAGAATCTCTTCAGTTTCTGATACTTGTGAAATCTAGACTTGTAACTGAATTGTAGACTTGAGTTGGGATTTTCAGATGGAGTCAAACACTTACGGTTGTCTCGAAGTAAAATTATGGTCCCTGTGTATTCCTTCTTTATTTTAAATTTTCGGTCATGTCGAAACTTGTATAACTTGAAATATTTTCGTAGGTCCCTTCAACTTTGATACAACAGTGTTTGACTGTATTTTGTTTAAGTGCTGGGGTTAACTTGCTAAATGGAATAGAAATTTGTCAAAACTTGAAATAAAAATCCCATTCAACATGTTGACCATGTGTTAAGCATGTTATAAGTAGCAATATGGACAGATGGTCTGAGATCAAGGAGAACGTTTGTTGCTTTTGTCATAGATATATCAAAACTTTTCAGTCATTTTGCAGAAACTGCTCACAATGAAAATCAAATTACTATTGTTCTGAAAAATGTTGGACTTTAAAATATATAATAACCATTTACTCCAGAAAATAATGTTTGCCGGCCATGCTGGATGATTGATGTCCTGAAACAAATATGTTACCATGGTTACAGAAATGATTGTTTCCTTGGTTTATAGAATTATTTTGTCTTGAACATGTTGAAGCAGTGATAAGTACGTTTTTCCTCTCCAGCAATGATACCAGGTACTTTGTCATGAAATGTAGTATGATAGATCTTGTGGATTGTCACCTTCAGCATGTTCAGTAGAATCTAAACTAATTATCTTTTTGTATTCAGTGGGAAATAAATGTCAGTTAATCAAGTTTGTATGTACAGTATGCCATTGCTTGGTCACTTGTGCTTTTCAGTTTTATGAAAATATGCTTTTACCAAGTATACTGCTCAGACAATGATATGTGAAAGATGAAGTTGGTGTGAGATGGTGTAAGATGGGTTTGATCTTGTAAGAAGTTTCAGTTCTTGTCAATAAGAGCCGAAGCAGACAAAGACCTGGCACAAAGCACCTGTTATCAGTTGCTAAACACCAGCCGTCTTATAATATTGTCCCAGATACTTGGCCTTGGCCTGCTTCTAGCCAGTCTGAGTATCAGGTCAGTGCTGTAAATATGTAGGTCTGACTGGACAATGTAGGTGACCTACGTATACGCGCAGCGGAATTCCATGGGAATGTATTCCTGACTCAATATGTTCATTGATTTGTGGGACCACTGGCATTTATTGAAATGTGCAGTGGATAAATGGGTTTAGGAATACAGGAAAGTGCTAATACAAGTAATAGGGTTTGTTTTGCCAAAAGGAAATTTCTTTATGTTTGGTATGTGATTTATTTATTTATTTATTTATTTATTTATTTATTTATTTATTTATTTATTTATTTATTTATTTATTTATTTATTTATTTATTTATTTATTTATTTATTTATGACAAGTGTATGTTGTGATGACATGAACGTATCTGTCAGGGAAAGACTTCCGCCCATATCCTCTAAAAGTTATATAGGTATGCATTGCCGCTCAATCGTTTTAATTACATATATATTTTTGAGAGGGGATACGAGCAGATGTCTTCCTGCTGTCAGTAGGTATGATTGACTATTATTGACATAGAAGGCGAGTGGGGTAGCCTCTTGGATAAAGCGTCATACTGAGGTCCTAGGTACGATTCTCCACGGGGGGGGGTTGTGGATCACCACAGTTTCCTTTGGTTCAACTAAAACAGCTTATGCTGGAGTTGTGTACTACTGAATATTGATCTATGAGGTCGTTGAAGACACCAGCAATACAGCTTTCCAAGTGTGTCAGCATACATTCCCAGTTTTCATGGAAATCAAATATTCAGTTTGGTCTATTTATCATGATTTATATCCATCGGGATAAATATGAAATATATATACTATTACAAATTTCAGTTACCACATCAAATTTACAACATACAATCTGTTGCTAATGTAAATTTTACGTTTGGTGATGAATGTCTACCAGTATTCCTGTCATGTATCGTGAGTACATAACGGTCAGTATGTCATATTTGTCTCTGTCTGTACATCATCGGCACATTCTCTGCATGACAGGTCACATGCCATCAGTGTAGATATACACGTGAATAGTGCCTATTTTATCATTGAATACAGAAGCATACACAAAGGAAGGACGTTAGTGTGTCTCCCAGACCATAGAGAATAAATTAATAACTGAATCCATCTCAAGTCTAGAAGGATTTGGCAAGTCTAGATATAAAATATTGTTCTTGGCTCCATTTGGATTTATTTTTTTATTTATATTTTTAGAGAAGACATCGTTATTTCTGGGACTAAATTTTGGTCTGGAGGGAAGTGTGCAGTTTGTGAATTGGAAATTTGTTATCAATAATTGTGTTATTGTAATGTAGCTGAATTATGGCTGAGTGTGCGTTAAACAACAAACATGAAATTTCTGAAAGGTTTGTATACTTCAAAAGGGGGTGTTCCCCCTCCTCGAAGATTCCGGGGTAGAATAGGTCTTCAGCAACCCATGCTTGCCGTAAAAGGTGACTAACAGGATCGGGTGGTCAGGCTCGCTGACTTGGTTGATGCATGTCATCGATCTCAATTGCGAGGATCGATGCTCACAATATCAATCACTGAATTGTCTGGTCCAGACCCGATTATTTACAGACCGCCGTCATATAGCTGTAATTTTGCTGAGATGGCGTTAAACAACAAACCAACCAAACAACCAACCCTGCTGACACCCTTCTGGCTCTGTGTATGCTCCACTGTACACGACTGTTTCTTGTCAATGTCATTGAGATAATACTGATCATGAGGTCCCTTAATCTGTGTGTCACACCCAGCCAATCTCCTCCGCTTAGCCTGCTCCAGTGGAGGGAGGCTTTCACGCCCAGTGCTTGGCCCCGTGCCACCAACTCCCATGCTTCAAACAACAATGATGACAAGCAGTAATATACACTATTGTGTTTGCACTTGTGCTGTTTGACATGTTTCACTATGTAACCACCAATTCACATGATTCAGTAACTTTTACCTTATTAGTTTTTAAGGTAATGGTGGTAATAGAAAATATTGATTGAAAGAAAAAAGGATTTCAAAACTTTTTTTTGCCATGTTAGTAATATACACTATTGTGTTTGCACTTGTGCTGTTTGACATGTTTCACTATGTAAGCACCAATTCACATGACTCAGTAACTTTTACCTTATTAGTTTTTAAGGTAATTGTGGTAATAGAAAATATTGATTGAAAGAAAAAAGGATTTCAACACTGGTTTTTGCCATGTTTGCAGAATATTTTTGTCAGTTTTGAACATGAAGTATTTAAATATTGATTAAGATGGCGGTGTGACGTGTCTTTGCATGAAGTAACATTTTGAAGATTACCTATATTACACGGCTTTTTATTCCACTCTCAGACATAAATAACAAGTAATGTTTCCTAGGGAAGCAAATTAAACTGCAATCTTTATTAGCTTGAGTATGAATGGTGATGAATGCCCCAACAAAGTGCTTGAATTCTACAAGCCATTAGCACAGTATACCTTTCACACAAGACAGACTGATATGATTAGTGGGCCTAGTAAGTGCTAATTTGCATCCTTTGAACTTACCATTGTTACTGATGATTGTTTGAAATTAGCCATCAACGGCATGTTTGGAAGTGTCCTCAGATCTTTACGCAGGGAGGTATCGTATCGGAGTAAAAGATCAGATTTTGATGAGATTGGGAATGAACAGGAGTCCTTTAGTCCTAGACCAGTACACCTCAGGTTTCCTTGGCTTTTTTGTTGAATTCATGATATATTCCAAACATCCCTGTTACAGAGAAGGGCTCCTGCCCAGTATAGTAGGATGGTATCTTAGTGGGCTAGCACTATAAAATCAGCATTAGACAGGTCTAGTACAAGCTGACGCACGCACGCACGCATGCACACACACACATGCAGCATAAACACCCAAAAAAATATCAACACTTGTCCTTGCACTGCTGGCAGCCATCCTAGTACACACGACATGCAAGTACACAAACAAAAAGAATTGACAGATTTATCTGTGAGGCATGTCAATGAAAGAGGAAAAGAAATTCCTCAAGATCACATTTCCCTAGCAACAAGCATTCATTACAGTTTTTACACCATGCTTACTTGAAATGTGTCCTGAGAAACAAACAGCTGAAGCGATGTGAAAATTACTGGGACACAATCCCTTTTAAATGTTGTATAATCTTATGTTAAATTGTCTCACTTCATGTATATTTGCGAAAACATTCAGATTTTAACATGTTTCAGCAAGTTTGTACCAGAATGTTTTCATATGTTACATTTCAGTAAGTGGTATTATTAAAGCTTCAGTAATAATAGGGCAACAGTGGATTGGGTGCCTAAGTACATGTTACCAGTCACAGACGTAACGTGTACGCGTGACGGCTCAGCCGTCTCTTGTACGCGAGACGGTGCGGTCCGCAGTACTCAGTGAAGCGCTTGATACTAATTAATTCAATCACCGTGGCTGTGCTGTCACCCGCGACCTCCGCGAAAGTAATTAAAGCGCTATGTAAAATCACCCACTGCCGAGAGGGACCACAACAATCCACCCAAGGTCGTGACTGGCGGGTCGCGTGTGCATCGGGGCATCCGCCTTCCTATTTTCACATACCCTATTTTCGAACAGTTAAAACATGTCAACATGTCATTCTGGACTGGATACACTTGAAAGTGTACACGTCGAAGCTAGCGACCAATTATCGCCATTTTTCATGTTATTTCTGGCATATTCCGTGTATACTCTGACCTCGTGGTACCGCGGCATTCATCGTATCGCGGCATTTGTGATTTCCGGTCGCTCACGCGGGACACGCCTTTTAGCGGGTGTCTGTTATGACAATCAGTAACCAGGAAGTGCTCGCTCCGTAAACAATTTCAATTTCCTCGGAATGTTCCGTCTGCTGCAAGTTAGGGGTCATTATCGCATTGATACTTACTTCTGGTATCTTTTATTTTTTTATTATTGCCTTACCCCCATCTGTCAATGGACAGCGATATGACCGGCAGTTTCCCAAATAAACTTTCTCTCTCGAGCTGAACTAGCTCATCTACATATTCATGGCGACTAATAAGGTAACGGAAGTTACGTAGCCCGCACATTTTCCCGCGCTGTGGTCAGGATATATTAGGAGATAATTAGGGCCAAAATTTCATACTTAGCAGTACTTTCTTCACTAGTAGCCAAATCATAAATACATACTTTTGGCATAACAGGAGTGAATAATCATAAATGTTAGTGAGTGCCATTTGTTCCGTTTATGACAAGTACCGCGAAACCCGAGGCTGCAGGCTACAAAGTTGAATGTACCAATAACTTTAATTTTTGTGAAACTGTGAGCATATGCGCTTTCTTGATTGATTTCGGTTATAGCGTTACAATGTCTGTCTGTGCTACGATAGGGAACAGTGGAAACTTTACCGGTGACTTATTGTACCAGCTCTCGCAATCGCCTTACAGCACGTGATCACGCCCACAGTTCCAGTTTACAAATGACATTTTGGGGATATTTCAGTTTCCGCGCTCAATATTATTTTAATTCACCAAAATTAATAAGAAATGCTATTATCAATTTGTTCTTTGCAAACTGACAATATTCCCCAAATTCGATCTTGCTTATCCCTATGTGTACCTCAAATAGATTTCAGAATTGTATTTTGAGGAAGATAGGATATTGAAGATATTGAGCAAGGTGAATATTGCGGGTTTTGAAAAAATATTTCCGCACAAGAGTCCTTTTGATCATTGTTTTCGGATAAATATTTCTCCCCTGTTATGAAAACTAAGACTCTCAAAACTAAAATGAGATGCAACCACGTGCGCGCTATAACGGTTAGCGATAATTGTTCCTCGGCGATATAACAAGAAAAACTATCAAAATGTCCGATCACGTGATATACAATTTAGCCTTTTGTGGCAGTGGAGAAACGCTTAGTCATCATGATAAATCCACCTGATTGCGGTTCGCTCTATTCTTGCTGCGCCAAACGACACCTATCTGAGCAGCAGCCACATTGACGTGTTTTTGTTGTCGATTAGTGTATACACGATCATTATCATATTATGCGCAGTATCCTATATTTTCTGTTCTGCTTGGCATTGTTTTATATGCAGATATTAAAAATACCGCATGTATTTTCTCGTAAATTATAGGCCGGAAATAGCAATCAGCTCACATCTACCTGTTCGTCAGCGGTGTTTCTGGAAATAAATCCGTTCATTGATGCACGATTCGTATATCTGAAAAGTATTGCATGGAATATTCAATCGTGTAATAACAGGATTTCCGGTGTTATGCTAATTTGCATCTTGTGATTACGCGATCTAATTGAAGAGGAGCCGGCGAGACGACTGACCCGCGTTTTGTTGTCCTCATAATAAAGTGATGAGAATAGAATAGAATACTACAATGATGAAAGCGCTTATAACGAAATAACGGGTATAGAGAGAACCCGTGTGTATTGTCAACGACAATGTTTACGATAGCGAACGGTTAATACCTGAGCTTGGCTGCTCACGTGTCAACAGTCAGCCTATCAAAATGCGCGTTGTTAAACGACAATATACAACTGAAGGCAATTGGTGCTGGTACCGTGTTCTCAAATTACAGCCTCAATTGCACAAGGACAGTGACAGTGATTAACTATAGCACAGTATTTGCTGCAAGAACTTTGATAGTAGGCTCGTTAAAAACAAAGAAGGTGCTAACAGTATAAAATATATTTCGTTTGTAAAAGTCTGGAGGATTACTATTTATACGTATCCCCTCGAGAGACCCGAAAGTTACCTATATACGATTCCCGCACCAATTGATGCCCCCTCCCATATAATTTTTTAACTGGTGGTGTAATGACAGCAGACGAAATTGAATTATGTTCTTGTATGAACACAATTGAAAACAGGCAATGATAATGTATAGCATTTCGTATTTAATCCCGTATTATCAGTAACATGACAATGTCTGAAATAATATAAATATAGACGAGTGCATATTTTAACACGATACAGTTGTATATTGATCGATCAGAAGGGGATTAGCCAGTGTGAGCCAGTCGGTGGTCAGACTATGCCCACAACTAAGCGGTTTTAATCACCTGCATCACAAGTAGGTCCGTGCTGTTTCATATTGAATATATGTTGTTACCGTTTAGCAATTGCTATTTTATGAACAAATATCCATGCACGACGTAGTGGTTGATGTCATGTAAACTAATGCAACTGTTCAACAATTGTTAATTCATTCGTCATATTTAGATTTGTCAAGCGTGAGCATAACCGTTTATTCATCCACACTAGACTAAAGTTATGGATCAGCTGACGAAAAGGTTTTCGTCCTTAGTTCAATATGTGCATTCTTTCCGTGGACCTACTGGATGGGGATCCGAAGTTTTTCCAGTCACTACACACGCGTCGGTGTGTCCTGTAGTGGTATTTTCCACAATTTATGGGTAAGTAAGGAACTGTAGCAGCGTACTAGTTCAATTTCTATTCCGCTACCAAACTTTATTTTAAAAGCGCATGCGTGTAACCACAAACGTTAGACGGATGACGTGTTATGCTACAACAAATATACTACTGATAATAGTTGATGTCATTGATTCGACGGGATTTGGGAATATAACATATGCCGAAACAACTCGACTTACCCTAATGGTTACTCGACAGTTCTGAGGCTTGCGAAGTAAAGATGAAACCCACACTTGTGGAACATGCAACCGTTCAAAGATATCATAAATTTTCATAAATGGTCTACAAACAGCTATACACACAGCATTCGATGTATTCGAAATAACTGAAAAACAGGTATTCATCAATTGGATGAAATCGACATGTCTCTTTTATTCTGCAGATATCATGCTTTCCGGGTATAACCACCAATCGCCTTGCCGTTGAACATGATGAAGATTCACCAAGAACCAGGCAACCAATTCGACACCTCAGCCATCAACTGCTGCTACCAGATGGACAATGTGTGGGTAGGGTCCCAAAGACCTGGCGTCATCACGTCAGCGATGAATGATGGATCTCTGCAGAACGCTACCCCGTTCTTTCACGATAGATTGAGTGCAGTAAATTCACCACGACAGTGGTCCAAAGTTAATCCCTTTTAAGTCTCCAACAGGCACACGCTTGATCAAAAACCGAAAACTGGCAGGATTCCAGAAGATGACTTGTACTGTTGAGACAGACACACATGTATATTATCATGATTTTTTTGTCATTGTATAGTTTTATGAATAAATAAGTCTTGGGAACAGTTGTGTCAATTACTATCCTCTGATAATCCCATTATGAAAGAACACGTAACCGGTGCTTATGCAGATTAGTTAACCTCAATAAGTGTCAATTCCAATCCAAGTTGAATCACTACTCGCACCAATCGGCAGCATATCAGGGACGTGTATACTGATTTCGCTTAGCAACTCGAATCACACATGTGGGTAGGCTGTGTCAGCCATATCCAAAGGAAGCCAACGAAATTTATACAAGCACGGTTTCTGCGAAGTCTTTGATAGGCATATATAATGGTTTACATCGCTTTAGCATAAATGACCTAATAAAGTATAAATAAATCAATCTCTGGTGGGGAGGGGGTTGGGGGGGTACAAACCCACAAGCAAATCCAATTTTATATTTACTTTACCGCATCTATGGGGTATGGTGTGAATAATGAAACAAAATATATATTTGGAATTGTATATTGTATTTGGAAATATACATTGTGAGCGCGCACACGGCCAGTCCTTCAGGGCCATGTATAGGTACGGGGAGGGACCTGTAGGATTTATGACCACCTCAAATTGCACTGAATATACAGGCAGTCTCGGCAATTAGGTAAAACACGTGCGATGCAGTAGTATATTCTATATAGTAGTGTATTCTGCGTGCGCGATAGGCCGTTTGGACCAGATTATATAATTTCCTGTCCACCTGTGCTCGGGTATATTTTGTGTATAAAGAAAGTTTATCGTGTCATACATGTTCCAAGACATCATCTCACAAATTAATGTATATTCTGTCCTAAATATTGATCTGACAGTCATTAAAAGTGCCGATACGTCGAACCTTCGCGAGGCAAGATTTACAAACAATTGCCGATAACCCCCGAGCTCACTCGGCCATGCTCGCCTTATTTTCACCCCCCACTGCGGTTGTGCAGGGTATCACGTGATCGAACCTTTCTCTTGTTAGAAAACTAACGCACCTATTCTGAAATAAGAGTGAGCGAGTTAATTGTTAACGTCGAATCGGTATTATTTCAGCCATATGGCGACGAGACCAAGTTAATATGTTTACATTTTGAACAGAGGTGCCTAATGCATGCCTTTCGGACCGTTTCAAATATTCTTTTACATAATCATATAGAGATGCTAATTAAACTGCGACAGTGAGGTGCATGACAAACACCATGCAAAATGACGCCAATTATTCGTTAGTTTTGATGTTAAATTGTTCGATAACAAATATTACAACAGTCAATAACTACGTATGTTTGTTTTTATGGACATCTGTAATCTATGGATGTTGACCAGGCAGTCACGCCTACAAGTGACTCCCCCTCAGGCCGTGTTTCACTGCTTGTTCGGAGAGCCGTCTCTCGTACGCGTAACGGGGCTGTGGGACGACTTGTTTAGCAATTGCGAGCAGTTTAAGGAAAGTAGATATGTTTCAACGCGCTGGCACATAGGTGTGCGTTCGTGTGCCTGAATAAGTATTTATATGTTGTTACACTACGACGAATAAGCTTTAAGAAAATACTGAAATTATGTATCTGAAAAATATGCACATAGGAGAAAATCGCTGTCCAAAATCGACAAATTTGGCTCCAATTTCGTACATTTCTCTCCAAATTTGACCCCTTTAATTTATTTTTCTACTTTGTATATCGTTCCATAACAAGCATCTAACAGTCAACTACGTATATTTGTTTATATAATCACATAGGAAGTGTGTAGAGACGTTTTTTTGGTGTCACATGCAGACATCTGTAATCCTTCGACAGGCAGTCACGCCTACAAGTGACTCTCTCTCAGGCCGTGTTTCACTGCTTGTTCGGAGAGCCGTCTCTCGTACGCGTAACGGGGCTGTGGGAAGACTTGTTTAGCAACTGCGAGCAGTTTGAGGAAAGTAGATATGTTTCAACGCGCTGGCACATAGGTGTGCGTTGGTGTGCGTGAAATAAGTTATATATGTTGTTATACAACGACGAATAAGCTTTAAGAAAATACTGAAATTATGTATCTGAAAAATATGCTCATAGGAGAAAATCGCTGTCCAAAATCGACAAATTTGGCTCCAATTTCGTACATTTCTCTCCAAATTTGACCCCTTTAATTTAGTTTTCTACTTTGTATATCGTTCCATAACAAGCATCTAACAGTCAACTACGTATATTTGTTTATATAATCACATAGGAAGTGTGTAGAGACGTTTTTTTGGTGTCACATGCAGACATCTGCAATCCTTCGACGGGCAGTCACGCCTACAAGTGACTCTCTCTCAGGCCGTGTTTCACTGCTTGTTCGGAGAGCCGTCTCTCGTACGAGTAACGGGGCTGTGGGACGACTTGTTTAGCAACTGCGAGCAGTTTGAGGAAAGTAGATATGTTTCAACGCGCTGGCACATAGGTGTGCGTTGGTGTGCGTGAAATAATTTATATATGTTGTTATACTACGACGAATAAGCTTTAAGAAAATACTGAAATTATGTATCTGAAAAATATGCACATAGGAGAAAATCGCTGTCCAAAATCGACAAATTTGGCTCCAATTTCGTACATTTCTCTCCAAATTTGACCCCTTTAATTTATTTTTCTACTTTTTATATCATTCGATAACAAGCATCTAACAGTCAACTACGTATATTTGGTTATATAATCACATAGGAAGTGTGTAGAGACGTTTTTTTGGTGTCACATGCAGACATCTGTAATCCTTCGACAGGCAGTCACGCCTACAAGTGACTCTCTCTCAGGCCGTGTTTCACTGCTTGTTCGGACAGCCGTCTCTCGTACGCGTAACGGGGCTGTGGGAAGACTTGTTTAGCAACTGCGAGCAGTTTGAGTAAAGTAGATATGTTTCAACGCGCTGGCACATAGGTGTGCGTTGGTGTGCGTGAAATAATTGATATATGTTGTTATACTACGACGAATAAGCTTTAAGAAAATACTGAAATTATGTATATGAAAAATATGCACATAGGAGAAAATCGCCGTCCAAAATCGACAAATTTGGCTCCAATTTCGTACATATCTCTCCAAATTTGACCCCTTTAATTTATTTTTCTACTTTGTATATCGTTCCATAACAAGCATCTATAACAGTCAACTACGTATATTTGTTTATATAATCACATAGGAAGTGTGTAGAGACGTTTTTTTGGTGTCACATGCAGACATCTGCAATCCTTCGACAGGCAGTCACGCCTACAAGTGACTCTCTCTCAGGCCGTGTTTCACTGCTTGTTCGGAGAGCCGTCTCTCGTACGCGTAACGGGGCTGTGGGAAGACTTGTTTAGCAGTTGCGAGCAGTTTGAGGAAAGTAGATATGTTTCAACGCGCTGGCACATAGGTGTGCGTTGGTGTGCGTGAAATAATTGATATATGTTGTTATACTACGACGAATAAGCTTTAAGAAAATACTGAAATTATGTTTCTGAAAAATATGCACATAGATGAAAATCGCTGTCCAAAATCGGCAAATTTGACTCTTTTAATTTCAATATGTTATGTGCATTACTCATTTTTTCACAGAAATACTTTGTTTTCCAACAATTTTACTTCCACCTAAAAATATATTACCCACTGCAAAATTGTTTTTCTAATACGTGATCAAAATACATTTCCTCCTTGTTCTAACCACGAAACTACGCGCTAAATAAATATCGTGCATATTACACGCATCATTCTGATTCAGACACATTTAGTGTAACAAGACGGACGTTCCGATTGAACATTTTAGTCAGGCATCGGTTACCTCCCTTTATCGGCTTGTCGACCAGTCACTTGTACGCGAGACGGTTCGCGCAGTTTCGAAGAAAGTAAACATGTTTCAACGCGATGGAAAATGGGTGTGCGTTGGTGTGCGTGAAATAATTTATATATTTTGTAACTCTACGATGAATAAGCTTTTAGAAAATACTACGTGTTAGTTTCTGAAAAATATGTACATAGGAGAAAATTGCTGTCAAAAACAGAACATTTTGCTCGATTTTTACACATTTTTCTCCCAATTTGACCGTTTATTATTTTTCTTATGACATTTTTTTCATGTCATTCGATAACTAGTAGGATAATCAATAACTGTACTTAATTTTGTTTTATTATTTTCACAAATAACGCTTGTAGAGACATTTTTGTGCAACAGGCAGAAATCCATGGTTCACCGACAGACCGTCACGCATACGCGTGACCCCTCTCAGGGGGTCACTTGTACGCGAGACGGGAGAGCCGTCTCGCGTACACGTTACGTCCTCTACTGGTTACATGCAATTATTTGTCAGCATCAATGCAAATAGTTCCATGTATAGTAGTAGCTCATTTAAGGCTTAAATGTTTTATGTTTAAGCAGAATGTTGACCTAATTTGCATGTAAGTGGTAGGTATCAGATTGTGTACTTCAGCATGATGTCTTGTCCAGGGACAGGCAGTAGTTCAGCAGTCCAGGGACAGGCAGTAGTTCAGCAGTCCAGGGACAGGCAGTAGTTCAGCAGTCCAGGGACAGGCAGTAGTTCAGCAGTCCAGGGACAGGCAGTAGTTCAGCAGTCCAGGGACAGGCAGTAGTTCAGCAGTCCAGGGACAGGCAGTAGTTCAGCAGTCCAGGAACTTAGCAAATGGAAGAGGTTTCCCCATTTCCTTTGTGCTTATCGCTGCCGTCCTGCTTGCCTTGTCATCCTTCCCCTCGTCCTGTTAGTGAGGTTAGGTGAGGTCAATTGGGGTTTAACGTCGCATCCAAGATTATTGCACATGCACGCAACTGTGTGTATGGCTGCTTGTACTAGTCTGGACCACTGAGATGCCATGACGCAGTTTAACATGAAGACCCCACTCAGTATACTGACTCTGAGACAACCTGTCCTTGTATTGGCCCCTTAATGCCGAGCGCCAGGCAGTGTAACAACAAAAGCCATCTTTTAATCTCTATTGGTATGACACGGCCAGGGGATCGAACCCCCGTCCTTCGGCTCTCCAGGTGGAGGCTCTACCACTAGACCACGGAGGCAGTCCCTTCAGTCGCCAGTACCAGCACTTGTTATACCGTTTGTTTGTTTGTTGTTTAACACCACTCTTAGCAATATTCCAGCTTTATGACGGCGGTCTGTAAATAATTGAATCTGGACTAGACAATCCAGTAATTGACATCATGAGCATCGATCCACGCAATGGGGATCGATGACATGCATCAACCAAGTCAGCAAGTCTGACCACCCGATCCCGTTAGTCGCCTCTTACGATAAGCATAGTCGCCTTTTACGGCAAGCATGGGTTGATGCAGATCTATTCTTCCCCGGATCTTCACGGGTCTTATACATACTGCCACTGGTATGCAGACGTGTTGCCAGCACTTTCTTCATCAGTCTAATGCTTGCAAAGCAGCAGTCATATCTGCTGCAGGGATACAATGAATAAAAGTATTACCATAGGTTGGAGTGAGTGAGTGAGTGAATGAGTATATTAACATTATCAGCTTTTAGGAATATAGCATGACAAAGAACGCCAGAAATGGGCTTATACATTGTGCCTGTGTAGAGTCACTGGTGAAACCCACAAGCATGATACCGCCTCCGTGGTCTTGTGGTAGAGCGTCCGCCCGGGGAGCGGAAGGTCCAGGGTTCGATCCCGGGCCGCGTCATACAAAAAGACGTTAAAGGATTGTACTTGTTGTTACCCTGTCTGGCGCTCGGCATTAAGGGGCTAAAACAAGGACTGGTCGGCTCGGAGTCAGTATACTGTGTCTGAGTGGGGTATTCATGTTAAACTGCGGCATGGTATCTCAGTGTGCTAGCACTATAAATCGGCATCAGTCCGGACTAGTACAAGCAGCCACACACACACATACACACACAAATACACGTGCATGCACGTCGCTATATAAGTGCAATAATCTTGGACGCGACGTTAAACCCAATTTCACCTCACCTCACAAGCATGATTGTGGTGCTGACAAACGTAAAAACAATCAGGATGAATCAATGATTGGCTATGCAACTATGAACATGAAGAACATAGTTTCCTGGCACACCTAAGGGAGACAATTCTGTATAGCAAATTGCGGCACCTTAGGCATCTGAGTAACCTATGCCTTCCATTGAGAAATAAGCTGTTACAATGAAGGTGAATGTTTCAAGCTTGGTTTTCCATGGAATCATGGAACCCCTTTAATGTAGGCAAGTTTCAAGGGTAAAGGGAAACTTGGGTAAGTTCTACATGAGCTGGAGATGTTTGAGTGACCTTGACCTTGCTATTTCAGACTCGTGGGTGGAGCTGCAGAACCAGGCTATGGCTGCTGGTGAGCCCGTGCCCTCAGTGTATAATGGCAACCTGGAGAAGCTCCTGATTGAAGCCCAGAGAGAATCTCGCACACCCTCACGCCCAAACAGCAAGGAGTCCTCGGCCAGGGGCAGGTAGGTACACAGGAAGTTGTTGCAAAACCATAGGGACCAGTTCAAAATTGTTGATAAATTCAAAAGTTTTGACACGTCAACCTCCCCCTCCCAAAAGAAACCCAAACCCAATGAGCTGAATTCTGGAAATGTTGATTCCTGAGTTTAGTGGCCTCTTTTGTCTATATTCTTGTGTTTTACTCTGCTTTTTTGGACGTTTATCGATTGAAGTTTATTTGCTAGGTGTTGAAAATCATTTGAAAGGTTTTTATATCTGCCCTTCTAACTGATGCACTGCTTCAGAAGAACTTACCACAGCAACAATAAAACCCTAGCTCGGGGAAAGTCTGGATGTATTTAAGTTCAGTTACAATATGAAACATGGAGAAATTAGGTAAGTTGATTTGCTGAATGGGCCTTTCACCTTCACACACACCTGCAACCCCACGCCCACCACACACGCCCATCACGAATGCACACACACACTATTCTACCAAGCATGGATATTTTTAACTGGTCCCTTAGTCAAGCCTCTTTACCTCTTTATGACCGTGATGAATTTAAAAAGAATATCAAGTATTCATAAAATGTCAAGTTGCAATGACAAAGTGATGAAACTTGTGCTATATGCATGTTATGTATTTAAAATCAGTACCACCTTTCAGAAATAACCAGAAATGTTATGATATGTTATTGGCAGCTGCTACAATCAGGAAGTGTTGTTAGCTCACCTGAACTGAAGGCCCAACATTGATGTCTCTAAAATATTTCCAGTTGGGTTATAAACATGACACCATTTCGGAATTTCATTCTACTTCATCTTCACATTGTCAATGTAAGCCTATCATGCTGAAGTGAAGAATCGACCCGTGAAGATCTGGGGTAGAATAGGTCCTCAGCAACCCATGCTTGCCGTAAAAGGCGACAATGCATGTCGTAAAAGGTGACTAATGTGATCGGGTGGTCAGGCTCGCTGACTCTGTTGGTACATGTCATCACACCCCAATTGCCTGTATCGATGCTCATGATGTCAATCACTGGAATGTCTGGTCCAGACTCGATTGTCAAAAGTGACTTACTGGATACGTCTAGGAATCGGTTGATAGCATTTCAGCGTATCCCAACTGTGTGGGCGGTCACTGGATCAGATGGTCAGACTAGGAAACGGTTGATAGCGTGTCAGCGTATCCTGAGTGTGTGGAACGTCACTGGATCAGTTGGTCAGACTAGGAAACGGTTGATAGCGTGTCAGCGTAGCCTGAGTGTGTGGATCGTTACTGGATCAGATGGTCAGAGTAGGAAACGGTTGATAGCGTGTCAGCATATCCTGAGTGTGTGGATTGTCACTGGATCAGATGGTCAGACTAGGAAACGGTTGATAGCGTGTCAGCATATCCTGAATGTGTGGATCGTCACTGGATCAGATGGTCAGACTAGGAAACGGTTGATAGCGTGTCAGCATATCCTGAATGTGTGGATCGTCACTGGATCAGATGGTCAGACTAGGAAACGGTTGATAGCGTGTCAGCGTAGCCTGAATGTGTGGATTGTTGCTCCTAATATCAATCACTGGATTGTCTGATTTTGATTTCATTATTTACAGGCTGCCGTCATATTGCTAGGAATACTGCTGCGTGCAGTAATAAACAACAGATAAACACGATGATAAGCTTGCTTGGCCATGCTGGCCTTGTGATTTACGAAGCTGTTTTTGCAAATTGGGTTTGGTTTGAAACTGCGAGAATAACTGCTTTCCTCAATTAACAAGATAGGAAGTGGGCCTGTGCACAAAGATGGGCCTGTATGATACCCAAAATCATGCAGTGTAGATTAATTAGAGTTATATAGCAATGTTATTGCCTGATATTGAATTGTATATTCTCTTGGCGTTGCTGTGTATAGCATTTCCAGCCTGTTGCCAGAGTGCCAGCTTGGCCTAAGATTTAAGATGGCAGCCATGTTGAAAATGTCAATCGTGCCCATAACTCTTAAAACGTTTCTGCATGTTACTCTTGCTATCAATATCAAACCAGGGGTTCGGAAAATTTAAAATCCAAATCGGACATTTGCATTTAGGCCACGCCCCCTTCATATAGCGTATTTTCATACGACTTTTCACACACATTACAAGTTGATAGTCAAATGTAATGAAGATGCTATGAGGATGTCAATCGTTTGTCGATTTATTCTTTTTGCCCTTGTATGACCTCTCTGATCCAAAATTCTGATTACTCCAGCTAGAAAGCCTTGCAGCTAAATTGGTATGTCTGTGGCATGCCTTAAATGGGATTCAATTGCTCTGAATATTTTGAAAATAGATAGATTAAATTGAAGATAGCAGTAGCTTCTTCATGTTCTTATTTCGTCATTGTCTTCATACTTGGATGGGTCCAATGTGTAGAGCCCATTTCTGGTATCTCCTGCCGTGATGCTGCTGGAATATTGCTAAAAGCGGCGCGAAACCAAACTCACTCACTCACACTTAGAAAAACCTACCAAGGCCCTCCGAACAGTATTACGACCCAGCAACACCCCACCCTCCCTTGTGGACAGGCGCAACTATGTGAACCCTGTAAAGTATAAGAGAAGGGCTTTGCATGTCCTTTCAAGAGATCCAGCCATCAGCCCAACCAGCCACTGAGGCCCATTAGGCTATTCTAAGCAAGGACCCCTGACAATTCCCAGCCTGGTGGAGCTCAGTGGACAGAGGAATGAATGACAGCAAGCCCGACACATTCTTGACCACACCGAGCTGGGCAATTGATGAATCCCATGAATAAAGCATGAACCACAGAGTCGTTGTGTCATCCCGACTCAGACTTGACCTTGTTGACTTTGCACAGGTGTCCATCTTGGTTTTAATTAATATTGGGTCATTAAGCGGCAATTTATTACCTTTTTCACTGAGTGAAAAACACTTATTGTCTGCTGTTACCATGGTAGCTCATACACTACACTGATGTGCCGAGTTCAACATTTGTCATTTCAGTGTAGATGATGGTGTGCAAGATTCTTATGTTTGTTTTAGGTTTTTTAGCTTTTTTTTTAGTTTTTTGTAACGTTTAGCGTTTATCAGACATCATGTTTTTTTACTTCAAGAAATATAAATTTCTTAAAAAGTTACAGTACCTTAGCACATGTAGCATATTAATTCATTTTGTTTACAATACAATGCAGGGTTATAGTCTTCATCTGGACTGTCCGTCCGTTTGTATTTAGTTTCCAAAGCACAACTTGAAAACTGTGAAATATTTTTCATCCAAACTTGGTACATGTATTAACCAGGGGCTGAAGAGGTAACTTTTGCTATTGTGGTTGGAGGGGGTGGAGATTTGTCATCTGATGACTCTTTTTTTACTAGCTTTGACATGTTTAATGTCATCCTATTAAAATGGTTTAACAGATGATGATTTCTGTGAAAAGGGATCAATCACAATGGTCTCCAAATGAGCCTATGTTTATACCCCTCTTAAACATGTCAAACAAGATAAGTCCAGCCTTCATAGAGGTGTATTCAGGCCTGCTGGCTGCTGGTCAAATTAGGTCCATTGTCAAATATTGACATATTGTTTTCTGCTTGATTGACCAGTTGATGCAGTTGGACGGAACTATTTAGAAAGCTGGTTCAAAGCAGTTAAGCTAGCCAGCACCACAAATTTGTTGTGTCCCTTGATGTGGATCTGCTCTTGACCTTTGTAAAGGTCGCGTCATGCTTGGGAAAGGAAAGGACATTAGGACTACAAACTGCGGAAATGCCAAGTGTTTAGACATCACACTTGTGTAGGGCAGGGATCATTTTGGAGCGCGATTTCGATTTAGAAACTTTAAAGTGACCTTAACAGACAAGTTGGGATTTTTTTTTATTATTTTGCTGATTATTGGGTTGTTTTTCTTAAGTGCAAAGGTATTCCACAAATGTATTCTCAGCGTTGCGTCAATGCTATATTCTACAGCCAAGCGTTAAAGCCTCTTTATGATGTTTATTGGCCACGTTTTCCTGGTCAAGTACAAGTGTCTTCAAGGCCAAGTCGTCAGTGATAACTAGGCTAACATGAATTGGGAAAGATTTTTACTCACAATCTAGGAATTTTACTGACATTTGCTCCAATGGGGATACATCTCAGCATCTGGTCAGCCCTAGATAAGGCCTTCGGCAACCCATGCTTGCCGAAAAAGACGACTAAGCTTGTCGTAAGAGGCCACAAACATGATCAGGTGGTCAGGCCCGCTGACTTGGTTGATGCATGTCAGCGATCCCAATTACATAGATCGATGCTCATGTTGTCAATCACTGGATTGTCTGGTCCAGACTCAATTATTTACAGACTGCCGTCATATAGCTAGAATATTGTTGAGTGCGGCGTTAAACAACAAACAAACAAAACACGTGTTTTTTTGCATCCTGCGTTACATAACTCATAAAACCTAATGAGGGATGCATAAAACCACATGTACCCCTAGTGATACTGCTGCAACAAATTTATCTAACTGACTTGTTTTAACCTGCCAAGAATTCAAACAAATTCAAAATTGATAGATAACAGGTTAAGATGTGCCATGTCACGTGCAGCTCATTTGCCTCGCAGCGGGGAATAAAGGATTTATTCTCCTTCTCAGAAATCAATGTGCAGCCTGTCTTGTTCATGGTGGGGTATATTCTCCCGCTCAGTAAAGCATGTGCAGCCTGTGTTCTTCATGGCGGGGTATAAGGGATTTACTCTCCTCCTCAGAAATTTATGACCCTCCCAGGGAGGATACATTATATTTTATCAAGATCACGTGAAGAAATGAGATGTCATCATGGGGGTATGATAATCACCCCTTTTCCTTTTACTCCCCTTCTCATCCCTAGCAGCCCATACTCATCCCCTTTTCAGTTCACTGAAATTTAAGAGAATTGAAGGTTCCTTAACACTCAAGATTCCTTCATGGAAATATAATTGTTTGAGGCTAATATGCAACTCTATATGTGGGACTATGATCATGTTGGACTACCATAAGTACTCTCTATATGAAATAACTGTATGTGTATGTGTTGGTGTCCACTGTCACATTGTGTGATGGACGTGATGTATGTATTCCCGGAGGCAGGAGAGGGTATATACATCAGGTCATTGACAGGTCAGCTGGCCACAGGTCACCACCAGGCTCCATATTGATCTGATGAGGTCACTCCCAAACTGCTCTTTGTCCCAACTCCTACATCTATATATACATACTAACATTGTAGGTGAATCCTGTATCTTGGAATGTTTCTGTCATCAAGGACTAGCTACTGAACTGAGTACTTTGTATTTTTGACTCACCTATGAACAAGGGAGGTGGTTGGGTAGCCTAGTGGTTAAAGCGTTCGCTTGTCACGCCGAAGACCCTGGTTCGATTCCCGACATGGGTACAATGTGTGAAGCCCATTTCTGGTGTCCCCCGCCGTGATATTGCTGGAATATTGCTAAAAGTGGCGTAAAACCATACTCACTCCCTCACTTAAACCCCAAGAGGATTTAGGTTAGAATTCGTCCCCAACAACATATACTGGTCATAAGAGGCCATAACAAGTGATTCTACCTCAATGGTGAAGATGTTGCTCATAACATCAATCACTGGATTGTGTGGACCCAACTCATGGCTGAAATGTTGATTAGTGTGATGGTAAACAACAATGAAATGTCTGTATTGTGGCCTGTTTTACAATGTTGCAAAAGTTGTGCATTCACCCAGGAGGCAGTAGAAGGAGCCAAACTGTGAGTCGTAGACTGTGAGTCCTCGGGCAGGAATTGTAGTTATGTACTTGTCTGGGTTTGTAGTCCTGCACCATGACTGTGGACTTTTTATTCATTTGTTTATTTTTCCCAAAAGCCTAGGCTAGTCTAAATCAAAATAAACCAGTTCTAGTTTCCTTGATTCCACACAAAAACAGCAAAGGAGGAAAGGTTCTATTGACAATTTCTTTTAATTATTTTAAGGAAATGTTTCATAGACCCTTGTAGACTTGGTGTTAGTCTCTGGGTCCGCTCTGGCAGGAACTGCAGTGCTGTACTTGAGTGGGTCTGCTGGGCTCATTACGGGAGGCGTGCCACTTGTAGCTGTGATGGGACAGATAGGACAGGTCATTAACATGGTGTAGTATCTCTACAAGGGGGCTTACTGCATGAATGACCAGTCTGACAGCTTCCAGATAGCCTCAGTCAGAGGTCCGGGAATTAATGCTGACCTCAGCCAGATTCAACATGTGGGTGTCAGTATGCCAGACAGTGTTGGGCGTTGCAGTAGTGCCTTGTGTTATGACACTGAGGCGTGGCTTGTCAATTATAGACTGTCCATGAGTACTGAAGTGACCATTTGGCATTATTCACTACACCATTTCGTTTTATCAACGCATCACCTTCATCATGTTCATCAAGAGAAAGTTTTGGGGGATTTGAATATTGGTGAAAATGAAAATAATTGAAGTTTTGGTGTTCTTAGTATGATCATGAAAGAAAGTTTGTCGTGCGCAATCTTAGTAAATCGGTAATGTCACATACACATCTTCGACTGACATGTAGAATCTTAACTAAGGTAGCACAAATCCAATGTGTACGTGTTGTTTGTGTCCATTGTGACATTGTGTGCCAGCTTGATGGACGTGATGTATGTATTCCCGGGGGGGGGGGGGGGCAGGAGAGGATATATACATCAGGTCATTGACAGGTCAGCTGGCCACAGGTCATCACATGGCTCCATATCGATCTGATGAGGTCACACATACCCCAACTTGCTCTTTGTCCTCATTCTGGGTTAGATTTCAGTCCCCAGCAACCTATGCTGGTCAAAAGAAGCCATTAAATGGTTCAGTTCATCTTCCCGAGGCAAGTGAGTTAACTGATTGTAAAAGTCCAGTTTCCACCCTTTCCGAGCTAGACTGGAATTATGGAGTTATATTTTGCCTGGATTTATGAGTCTATGTATAGTCCAATCAAAATCGCATAACAGTTCATCAACTGCTGTGCAGATCGGTTGATTGCCATTTTTTTAAGCATGTGTATCGCCAACTGGGCGTCAACATATATTTTCCAATCCTTTCATGTTTCTAACCATAGTGCTCGCATGATTTGATGCACTTTGCAATAAGACCCATTTTATTTCAAGATAGATCTTGATTTTCGATCTGATCATCTTGACTGGGTGCCGCCAATTTGTTTGAAACAAATGCAGGTGATATGAGAGGTGGAATCTGATTGGTCAATAGAAGGAACATAGAAGGCACATTACTCGTAATAGCCACTGGTGGCGCTACGAGCCCAGAAATTCAAACCTAGTTCGGCAAGGGTGGAAACTGGTCTTTTATAGTCAGTAAATGCCCTTGCCTCGGGAAGATGGGATCAGTTGGTCAGACATGGTGACTTGGTTGATCCTGATGATGTTGATCGTTGCTCCTGTGAATCACTGGATTGGATTATTCACATGCCACTATGATATAGTTGGAATAGTGCTGAGTGCTGTGATAACAACAAGCAAACAGAAATAAATACAAGGACATTCAACATGTTAAAAAATAAACGGACCATTGTTGGCTGTCCTGTAGAGTTCCTGTGGGGTACCTCCCAAAGTACAATAAGTAGTGTAGCACCTACATACACTTGTCTGCCCCACTCAGCTATGCCAGCAATGTATGGCCAGGATGGCGACAGATTTGTGCTGACTCAGCTTTACAGCCTTTTTTGACATTTATATCTATAATTGGAAAGTAATTGTAAATGTTTATGAAAGATTTTCTTGTCATTTTCATCATTTTCCAAACAATTCAAACCAATTCTTCTCCATAACATTACTTTGCTGTTACCAGCAGTTTATTCTGATATACTCCTCCGACATAGTGTTTCCCATACACCAGGTATGGACAGGTTGAGTTTATTTGCCTACATCTGGTGCAGGTAACCATGGTAACCAGGGAAATGGGAACATGCTTTCTTTTCCTGGGTATGTCTCAGGATCGCACTGAAAGTCACACCATATGTATGACCGGCTGGTGGGACATGCTGCAAGTGTAACCGTGTATATGTGCCCTGTCGACTAAGCACAATGATGAAGGCAGCAGTTCATTTCGGAAACATGTTGCCGTGTAACAAAATATTTTTGATTCATTCTGAAACATGTACATGTATCGGCAAAGTATGGTTGGAATAACTGCATCCGTCATCCTTATTTGCTGTCACTATGTAACATTCATCTTATGTATTTGTGTTATTCAACAGTTTTTGCTTTTTTTCTTCTTTTTGTCCCATGCACTATCGTTAGAAATAAACTTACATTAATGTAAACCGCCACATGCCGGCAGAGATTCGCTCATGTCATGAAGTTTATTCAGCAATAGAAACTAATATTTTTTTTAAACCACTAGTCCTTATAATGATAACATAGCAAAACCCTTGAGAATGGCAAATTTCTTCTCCTCCTCGAGATATCTTAACTGTTGGGATTTGTGCCAATTTCTAACGCTGGTTATTTTTCTACTTTTCAGCCCTAAAAGTCCTCATAGTCCCAATTCCGAGTGGGCAGCGTCAGACTGGAGATCCAGGACTGTAAGTATCTGTCTGCATTCCACATTCTCCACACGCACACGCACACGCACACACCTGTAAGTATCTGTCTGCATTACACACACACACACACACACACACACACACACACACACACACACACACACACACACACACACACACACAGACTCAGACATACACATTGCGCCCTGAAGCTTATTATAGCAAAGGGGGCAGTCGGGTAGCCTTGTGGTTAAAGCATTCGCTCGTCACGCCCAAGACCCGGGTTAGATTCCCGACATGAGTACACTGAGTGAAGCCAATTTCTGATATTGCTGGAATATTGCTAAAAGCTGCTTAAAACCATACTTACTCACCCTAAAACATTCTTACTCACTATTATGGTAAAGACAGTATTATAAACACTGGATAACCGAGGATGGACAGTTAGGTCCCGGGTATTTATCATAATGGTATGGACATATATTACCCTTGATAAGCAAGGATGTAAATTCATGACACACATGGCACTCAGATATATTCTATTATCCTAAGACCATTATGACGTCATGCTGTTTTTGTTGCAGTTAATTCTTTGCCAGGAATTCTATGGCCATTCTGAACATATATTTTTAGCAAAACTGATGCAACTATAGGTCATTATGCAAAATTATACAGAGATCATATCTCAACCATAATATGGTGTAAATCAGTGAAGTCACTCCAAAAGTAGGATCAATCAAATCTGGTGATTTTTCCATTACTTATCATACAAGGAAAGGAAATATATAGTCTTTCACCTAGATACAATAGATGTAGGATTTGTCTCGATGTTGACATATCACTCTTGGATATAGAGGATATTTCGTGTGTGTGGGGGGTTGGGTTTGGGGGAGAGTAGCCACGGATGAAAATATTTAGGGTCACAAAAATTCTGCATCATAATTATAAATATGATTATATACAAAAGCAACTTTAACAAAAAATATTCTACAAGACTGCTGTTGGAAGTGAAAGAATACACCCTGGTGGTCAAGTAACAAAAATGGCACTTTGCGAAACGATTGAAGAGTTATTTGAAAAATTTCCAGTTTATTACAAAACGTTTTCAAGAGAAAAACATGGTATGAAGCAATATTAACTCCATAAATGACCATCTATCATTATTTTGCCTAGTCAATGTGGAACTAACCTTAAAAGGAAGTCAAAGGTTTGGGCCAGACACTTACGATAAAGGGAGACAATTTGAGGGGAGGTAACTCTTGTATGACAATAGTTCTGGCAAATTGTTATGTTCACAGCAGTGAAATATCAATTAAGTATTAAGTTCACTGCAATGAAAATATCACTTTTCTCAACTTCAGACTTTCACACTGAAGCACATAATAGATAATAATTATCATACCTCCATGTCTGAATGATGAGATTGGCCCACGTGATCTTGATTAAATACTGTGTAACCCTTGGAGAGTAATGAATTTCTCAGCAGGGGAATAAATCTCTTATACCCCGCCACGAGCAGTACAGACTGCAGGTGAATTTCTGAGAGACAGAATAAATTCCTTATACCCAAATATGAGAGCCAAAAGCAGCAAGCTGTTTCCGAGTCAATGGAAGTCACGTGACATATCACAAGTTAACATTATCTTAATCGAACAGCTGTTTTCTATCAATTTTGAATTTGTGTAAATTGCTTTACATTGTCACATTAAATCATGTCGGTAAGATAAATTTGTTGTAGCAGGATCACCATCACAAAGGGTACATAACACGGGACGCATGAAACCCCATGTACCACTCCTGATCCTGCACCAACATATATTGTAACTCTCAGATATCTAAAAGTTGTCGTTACTGAGTGTCACTGTTAGCGACTCTCCCTTTCTACATGCCTTGTCTACAACGTATATTGTAACTCTCAGATATCTGAAAGTTGTCGTAACTGAGTGTCACTGTTAGCGACTCTCCCTTTCTACATGCCTTGTCTACAACGTATATTGTAACTCTCAGATATCTGAAAGTTGTCGTTACTGAGTGTCACTGTTAGCGACTCTCCCTTTCTACATGCCTTGTCTACAACGTATATTGTAACTCTCAGATATCTGAAAGTTGTCGTTACTGAGTGTCACTGTTAGCGACTCTCCCTTTCTACATGCCTTGTCTACAACGTATATTGTAACTCTCTGATATCTGAAAGTTGTCGTTGCCAAGTGTCACTGTTAGCGACTCTCCCTTTCTACATGCCATGTCTACAACGTATATTGTAACTCTCTGATATCTGAAAGTTGTCGTTACTGAGTGTCACTGTTAGCGACTCTCCCTTTCTACATGCCTTGTCTACAACGTATATTGTAACTCTCAGATATCTGAAAGTTGTCGTTACTGAGTGTCACTGTTAGCGACTCTCCCTTTCTACATGCCATGTCTACAACGTATATTGTAACTCTCTGATATCTGAAAGTTGTCGTTACCGAGTGTCACTGTTAGCGACTCTCCCTTTCTACATGCCTTGTCTACACATTCAACCAGCATGTTCCTCATTTCCGCATTTGCAAAAGCATTTTTAAAGGCCATCAACAAGGAAAGCTGGAAACTAGAATGTGTAAGCTCGATAAATAGGAACTGTTTGTTCAAATGACATGTCAAGTCTTTCTTATGATGTTGAACGTTTACACTAGCTCAGAATAATCTTTGTCAAATGTTTTGCGTCGATGGCTCCAAATGTTGTTGTGAACATGGTGCAGGGTTTGTTTGTTCCTGGGCAACCTGGTGTCACGAAGACAGCCTGCATGTCATGCTGCAACATTACAGCTTAGTTCGCACTGTCATGTGTTGGTCAGAGTGTCAGACAATGGCTCCGTCATATTGCCAGATTGTGAACAGGGTGACCACTCTGTATTGACTTCAGTGTTATGATTGAGTATGGTGTGTTATGATTGAGTATGGTGTGTTATGATTGAGTATGATGTGTTATGATTGAGTATGATGTGCTATGATTGAGTATGGTATGTTATGATTTAATCCCATTATCCCTGATAGTTTAGAAGAGGGTGAGTATAGGCTGCTGGAGCTGAGAAGGGGATGAGTATAGGCTGCTAGAGCTGAGAAGGGGATGAGTATAGGCTGCTGGAGCTGAGAAGGGAGTGAGTATAGGCTGCTAGAGCTGAGAAGGGGATGAGTATAGGCTGCTAGAGCTGAGAAGGGGATGAGTATAGGCCGCTAGAGCTGAGAAGGGGATGAGTATAGGCTGCTAGAGCTGAGAAGGGATGAGTATAGGCTGCTAGAGCTGAGAAGGGGATGAGTATAGGCTGCTGGAGCTGAGAAGGGAGTGAGTATAGGCCGCTAGAGCTGAGAAGGGGATGAGTATAGGCTGCTAGAGCTGAGAAGGGAGTGAGTATAGGCTGCTAGAGCTGAGAAGGGGATGAGTATAGGCTGCTAGAGCTGAGAAGGGGATGAGTATAGGCCGCTAGAGCTGAGAAGGGAGTGAGTATAGGCTGCTAGAGCTGAGAAGGGGATGAGTGTAGGCCACTAGAGCTGAGAAGGGAGTGAGTATAGGCCGCTAGAGCTGAGAAGGGGATGAGTACAGGCTGCTAGAGCTGAGAAGGGAGTGAGTATAGGCCGCTAGAGCTGGGAAGGGGATGAGTATAGGCTGCTGGAGCTGGGAAGGGGATAAGTATAGGCTGCTGGAGCTGAGAAGGGGATGAGTATAGGCTGCTGGAGCTGAGAAGGGAGTGAGTATAGGCCGCTAGAGCTGAGAAGGGGATGAGTATAGGCTGCTAGAGCTGAGAAGGGAGTGAGTATAGGCTGCTAGAGCTGAGAAGGGGATGAGTATAGGCTGCTAGAGCTGAGAAGGGGATGAGTATAGGCCGCTAGAGCTGAGAAGGGAGTGAGTATAGGCTGCTAGAGCTGAGAAGGGGATGAGTGTAGGCCACTAGAGCTGAGAAGGGAGTGAGTATAGGCCGCTAGAGCTGAGAAGGGGATGAGTACAGGCTGCTAGAGCTGAGAAGGGAGTGAGTATAGGCCGCTAGAGCTGAGAAGGGGATGAGTATAGGCTGCTGGAGCTGGGAAGGGGATAAGTATAGGCTGCTGGAGCTGGGAAGGGGATGAGTATAGGCTGCTAGAGCTGAGAAGGGGATGAGTATAGGCCGCTAGAGCTGAGAAGGGGATGAGTATAGACTGCTAGAGCTGAGAAGGGGATGAGTATAGACTGCTAGAGCTGAGAAGGGAGTGAGTATAGGCTGCTAGAGCTGAGAAGGGAGTGAGTATAGGCTGCTAGAGCTGAGAAGGGAGTGAGTATAGGCTGCTAGAGCTGAGAAGGGAGTGAGTATAGGCTGCTAGAGCTGAGAAGGGGATGAGTATAGGCTGCTAGAGCTGAGAAGGGAGTGAGTATAGGCTGCTAGAGCTGAGAAGGGGATGAGTATAGGCTGCTGGAGCTGAGAAGGGAGTGAGTATAGACTGCTAGAGCTGAGAAGGTGATGAGTGTAGGCCGCTAGAGCTGAGAAGGGGATGAGTATAGGCTGCTAGAGCTGAGAAGGGAGTGAGTATAGGCTGCTAGAGCTGAGAAGGGAGTGAGTATTGGCTGCTAGAGCTGAGAAGGGAGTGAGTATAGGCTGCTAGAGCTGAGAAGGGAGTGAGTATAGGCTGCTAGAGCTGAGAAGGGAGTGAGTATAGGCTGCTAGAGCTGAGAAGGGGATGAGTATAGGCTGCTAGAGCTGAGAAGGGAGTGAGTATAGGCTGCTAGAGCTGAGAAGGGGATGAGTATAGGCTGCTAGAGCTGAGAAGGGAGTGAGTATAGGCTGCTAGAGCTGAGAAGGGATGAGTATAGGCTGCTAGAGCTGAGAAGGGAGTGAGTATAGGCTGCTAGAGCTGAGAAGGGAGTGAGTATAGGCTGCTAGAGCTGAGAAGGGATGAGTATAGGCTGCTAGAGCTGAGAAGGGATGAGTACAGGCTGCTAGAGCTGAGAAGGGATGAGTATAGGCTGCTAGAGCTGAGAAGGGAATGGGTATAGGCTGCTAGAGCTGAGAAGGGGATGAGTATAGGCTGCTAGAGCTGAGAAGGGGATGAGTATAGGCTGCTAGAGCTGAGAAGGGGATGAGTATAGGCTGCTAGAGCTGAGAAGGGGATGAGTATAGGCTGCTGGGAATGGGACGAGAATGGAATGGGTCTTGTTGTTTCATAAAATCTGTGCCCTGCGCGTTGTGGGGTCTTTAAGTGAGATCCCCAGGATACACTTCCTGGTCAGCCCCATCAGTAGAAACAGAGAAACACATACAGGATGTGCACGCTGCAATAGACTGGCTTCCTGGTGTTGCAGCTGACAGTGAGGTCCATTACCAACACTGCACCCAGGTAATAGCTGAGCCATTTTAGCAGTCTGGACGCACACATTGGATTGTTTGTTGTTTAACGCCGCACTCAGCAATATTCCAGGTATATGACGGTGGTCTGTAAATAATTGGGTCTGGACCAGACATTCCAGTGATTGATATCATGAGCCTTGATCCACGCAATTGGGATCGATGACACGCATCAACCAAGTCAATGAGCCTGACCACCCGATCCCCTTAGTCGCCTCTTTCGACAAGCATAATCGCCTTTTACAGCAAGCATGGGTTGCTGAAGACCTATTCTACCCCGGATCTTCACGGGTCCGTAATGCTGAGCATAGCACTTCAGACATTTTGAGTAAGAAGCAATTTAGAAAAGCAGCAGTAGCCCTTTTTTTTCCCTCACGTTCCCTTTTTGGCTTTAGTATAGTTTCATCTTTAATACTTGTACAAGTTGCCATTGTCACAATCAGTAGTATTAACATGGCTCATGAGGTCCTTCACATAATAACCATCACACACACACACACACACACACACACACACACACACACACACACACACACACACACACACACATACACACACAGAGGTAGGCCTATGCTCATCCTCTTCTAAACTATCTCTTGGATAATGGAATTAAAGATTCTATTATTCTCAAGGGTTTCTCTTTAGAAATATATTGAATATAACACTTACTACATGTTACATGTAAGATCGGCGGATGACTCTACAGAATTCAACCCAAGATCCTCCAAAAGCCATACTCATACTCAAATGAAAGGAAAATTGAAATAGCCATCAGACTCGGTCACAAAAAGCACTATGACAAGGTATGTCTGTCTTGCAATCAACCTGAATCCATTGCTCACTTGTCAAGACCACGCCCCAGCCCAGGCTAGGTTAAAACAAGAATTACAGTTAGATCTGCTATCCGCATAGATCTCCTAAAGCCAAGAGATGCAATAGCGAAGGCCAAACTAACTCTATTTCTGAGAGATGGGCAGCTATTTGAACGCATATAAACAGAGCAGCAAACATGTAACCTGTAATCATATTAATATATGAAAATAGAAATCATATCAATACCAACACAGAAATTCTATTAATACCAAAACTCACAATAGATATGTGTACCATACACACAGAGTCCCAAAGAGGGACGGGTCAGCCGAAATTGCTACGGCAGAAGGCGACCTCGTAAACGCTTATTGCAACAACATGTTATTCATAGCTATATTACGATGACATGTTCGTGTAATGTCCTTGCACACACGTCTTTCTATCAAGGCCAGCCTGTCCCCTGATGAAACTGCCACTTAAACAACTTGACATTAGCATGCACATTGTGATCAACTTCACTCTATGGAGTATCTGCATATAAAAGTCCGACTGCTATGACGATTTCCCATCAATATTATCCAGATAGACATAGGCAGTATAGCACCTGCGTGGAAATATTGATTCCCTGAATAAATGATGTTTATTATCACCATTAATCGCTGGGAAAAAATGAAGTAATTGTTCATTTTGTAGCTTTTGTGAATTGATTTTATTTTCTGAATAATGGAAAACCCAATGTTTATCATATAACAATACCTTGACTGACATGCAGTCTATGAAGCTGTTATTACACAATAACTTAATATATATTAATATTATTATAACAATAACTTCTCTCTGAGCAGAAGGTCAATGGTTTATCCTCACTTTGTTTGGATTAACAGTAGCAATGTTTATACAAGCATAGGGGCCATATCAAAGTCACCAAATACTGAACTGAGTTCACCCCCTCAATTAATGTCAAAAGTGTTCACTGGCAATATTGGTGAGCGAATTTTCTTATTTGTTGATTAATTACTGATTAACTATCAACGACGGTGCCAGAACAACTAACCACGTTGAGGGCTGGCATGCCAAAATGAATAAAACTGGACATTCCCACCCAAACTTGTTCAAGTTCATCAACATCATCCAGAAAGAACAATGAAATGATCATCAGCCAACTCCGAGCAGGTGGATGTCAGCCTCATAAATAATGAAATTTTTGTGCATATCATATATATCAAAATTTTGAGATGACCCCTGGTGCCTTCTATTGTTTAACCAATTAGCATGCCTGACTGATTTTCATACTGGGAACAATAGGTGGTGGCAAAGTGAGGAGATCCCTACTGTATCTGGGTGGGGGTATTCACATGGTATCTCAGAGGGGTAGCACCAGGAAATCAGCTGCAGTCCGGAGTAGTACAAGCAGCCACACACACATGCACTCATGTCACTGTATGAGTGCAGTAATCTTCCTACCCACTTTGTCCACCACCACGCTTCTCCCTCCTAAATCTTTTTTTTTTTATTGCTGATTTTATTTCATGTGGAATTCAGCAAGCTTGACATGTCTGTTCGTGTAATATGAATTGGTTTTGAACAAATTAAAGGAGATGTTCCACGGTCAGGGCACAGGCCTTACAGTGCCCCCATCTTTTGCCGATGTTCCTAACATTGTGACTAACATTGTGAAAGTAATAACTGTAGTTTGTGAAAGCAAATTATATCCTGTCAGTGTTGGTATGAGTTATTCCTTCTCTTTTCACAGTAAATTCCCGAGGACATGTTTTATTGGCCATAGAAATGTTAGCATGTTATTGTCAAATTGAACATATGGGTTTTGTTTTGCATCTAGTGCAAATTACTTATTATCTATTTGTATTCTTTGTCAACATCAAGATAAGTAAGCAAGGAGTAGAAATAACACAGTATCAATCTAATATCAAGCAGAGTTATGTCCCTATATACTACTTGGGCTCCCTATAGCCACTGTTTAGGCGGATTGAAACGGCCTGAAACAAGTACCTCAGTTCTGCGTGTTGCAGGAACAGAACGCGTTTCACATTCATCAGTGTCAGTTTCTTTTAACAAGTGCTTCTCCTGTGCTACCCCCCACGCTGTCCCCAGCCTCACCAGCCCCCAAGCTATATACAGGGGAAGGACACAGAGTTTGTGGATAAAACCTGATCCCCTGTCTTAGTCTCTGAGAAATATCATTTTGATAGAAATGAGTTACTATATTAAACAATGAGATAAGTAACATCTATGTTAGGATAAACCAGAGTCATTTTTAGAAGAACAGTTTATAAGACCCTGCCATCATAACATAAAGGTTTAAATGACAGACATAATTATTGGTCCTCTCCTTGGAGTTGGAACAGTGCTGGCTCTGTCATCACCTCGCCTGGCCAAGTACTTAATCTGTGGAAAATCTTGTCTTATATCGTTTGGAGTGAAAGGCAGAGTGAGTATGGTTGTACGCCGCTTTTAGCAATATTCCAGCAATATCACGGCGGGGGGACACCAGAAATGGGCTTCAAACATTGTACCCATTTCGGGAATTGAACCTGGGTCGTCGGCGTGACGAGCTAACACTTTAACCACTAGGCTACCCGACCGCCCCCAATGATCTATGGACCCAATCAACCATTCATTGCGTCATTAAAGGGCAACCAACACTATCATCGGAACAACAGGTGCCAAATGTAGAGTTTGGTCCCTTTCAGGTCTGTCGCTATCACGACAGGATCCTAGGGGGAGATCATGGCCTAACCCGACTGCCCCTTGAGTGAAAGGGGCAAATTGGATCATTTTTAAATTATAATTTCTTTAGAGGCTTGTGCAAGTCTAGCATATGGCCATCAAATGTTGTCCCCTTACCTGGCAATGCCTGGAATAGCCAGCCCAAAGCACATGATGTGGCAGTGAGGTTTTGGAGCAAGGCTATCCACAGTGAGGATGTATGGGACACAGCCTGGGGGGGAATGGTTGGGGGAAGGGGGGACTGGGGTGGGGGATATATGAGGTATTACCTTTCATTGTGATTTGAAGAGGTGGCACGTGGAAGTTAAGGAATTTGTTTCAGACATCCTGTTGTTCTTAATGACCCTGCTCTCAACAATATTCTATCTGTGATGGGGGGGGGGGGGGGGGGGTAAATAATTGGATCTGGACCAGACAATCAGCTGACATTGACATAAAACAACATTCACTCGACCAATCTTGATTATCGGAGCACCCACTGCTGTTGTAAACAGGTTGAAGCCAATATTACTGACAGCAACATGGATGCCCAGCTATCTGTGCTTGTCAACAAATCACTGAATAACTCGCTCACAGTGACGTAAAACAACATTCACTCTCTCACTCTTGTCTATCAAAGGTCACCACTGTAATAGTCGTGACCCTGCCATACAGTCACCACTGTAATAGTCGTGACCCTGCCATACAGTCACCACTGTATAGTCGTGACCCATACAGTCACCACTGTAATAGTCGTGACCCTGCCATACAGTCACCACTGTAATAGTCGTGACCCTGCCATACAGTCACCACTGTAATAGTCGTGACCCTGCCATACAGTCACCACTGTAATAGTCGTGACCCTGCCATACAGTCACCACTGTATAGTCGTGACCCTGCCATACAGTCACCACTGTATAGTCGTGACCCTGCCATACAGTCACCACTCATCATCACAGATCATTGTCCACTCAATGCAATGGGTAATTACAGCTGTTAGTGCACAGTGTCCAGGGTCAAAGATTGTCCTCCAGGACTTGAGAGCACACGAGGAGTGTGTTTAATCAGGCACATTTCCTAACATTAATATTGAAGATAGGTCTTTCAGCAGTCATTGTTGGGGACTTGTGTTGTTGATATACGGCCTTAGAGAGACCTTTTACGTTGACGCGAGTGATGGCGTCCTGGTAACAGTATCAATAATATTTGAAAAGGATTTGAAATATAATGATGGAATTATTTGCCTGGTTTGGTACACACTTCCAGATATAGTGATGCAGTAAGCCTTATGTTAGACAATAAAACATAGAAGCTACTCAAAAGGAATGTTAGAGCACCCAATTCTCTCATATTCCTATAGTTAATCTGTCATGGCAATACAGATTAACGTATTCAACGTAATAAGCGCCCAGGGCGCTCTCAAAATAAGAAATAGAGAGCTCTTTTTAGAATATAATTTTGGTGAAAGAGTTGAAAGATCGTAAATTTCGTTTTTTATGTTTACAGCCTGAAATGATACAAAAGAAAGGTCTGTGCGTATTATACATGAAAGATATATTTTTCCAGAATTTAATTGCCCGTAATTAAGGGTGCATATAACACACGAGTGCGTATCATACATGAATAAATAAGTCTTGTGTATATTGATCAATCGGAAGGGTACTAATTGGGATTGTTCACTAGCCAATATATTAGCAAATATCGCTGTGGGCGCTTATTAGAGCGGGGCGCTTATTACGTCGAATACGGTAACTATAGTTATGTGAAAGATTCAGGTAAGCCTAACTATGAGTAGTATAGTTATACTACATGAACACTGGACAGTTTTGTCCAACATATTGCATAAAGTGCTTGTTTTAATTTTTGATGTCCAAAAAGATTTCACATGTTATTAGCATGATTAGATATGGTTCAACGGAATTTAACATGTAAGATCTGATTATGTAACTTAGATTACCTAAATTTAAACATTAGGAAGATTGTGTAAATTTGAATGATGATTGTGTTAATTAGATAAAATAGACTGCTATTTTCGTAGCTGAATCTGACACGTTATTTGACTTTGAATTATTCAAAACATTCCTGGGACATATGCTAGTTTGAATTTCATATTAATTCACCCAAGTGAGTTTTGGGTATAGTTTTGCAGCCTAGCTTTAGCAAACTGTATGTGTTGGGGTTATAAACGTAGCAAGTGTGCTGTCCTTGAAATAGTATAGCGCTCTTAATGAACAAAGTGTTATACTCAATTAGTTTTTGCTTTTCAGCAAAGAGTTTCGAAAAATAATTGATAAAGTACTTTGCTTATTTAAACTTATCTCTTAAGTTTTTGACTATTTTTTCTACTGCTGTATTTGCAGGAGGACCCTGGTACCGACTGGATCTGGGACTGGTCAAGTCGCCCGGAAGTGCTGCAACCCGGGTGAGATTACAAACTCTGCCCAACATTCCTAAGTGTTTTCCTTTCAATCGTGATGTGATCAAGCTTCAGAACATAAATCAGCACACACAGATTTATCTAGGCCAGCTCAGAGATCCGAATTATCCCCAATCATCATTAAATATACCAAGTGGGAGTTAAAATGTTCCTATTTTGTGTAGAGTGAGTGAGTATGGTTTAAGCCGCTTTTAGCAATATTCCAGCAATATCACGGAAGGGGGACACCAGAAACGGGCTTCACACGTTTTGTGTAGATTTAGTTGCAACTGATGTAATGGTCTAGGTGACTTGTATTCAACAAATAACAGGACACAAAAAGAGAGAGCCTTGATGTTAAAGTACATCTGAAAATATTACTTTTAAAAAAATCCCAATTTTGAACAAATAACCATAAACTGATTTTTTTTTAGGTTATTATGTCTTAAATTCAGAAGTATTTACATAACATGCAAGTCATTCATGGAAGACTAATCATTATAGCCTCTTCCTCCTGGGGCGGCCTGGTGGTTAAAGCACGCCAAAGGCCCGGGTTTGATTCCCCAAATGGGTACAATGTGTGGAGCCCATTTCTGGAGTCCCTGTCGTGATATTGCTGGAATATTACTCACTCACTCACTCACTCACTCACTCACTCACTCACTCACTCACTCACTCACTCACTCACTCACTCACTCACTCACTCACTCACTCACTCACTCACTCACTCACTCACTCACTCACTCACTCACTCACTCACTCACTCACTCACTCACTCACTCACTCACTCACTCACTCACTCACTCACTCACTCACTCACTCACTCACTCACTCACTCACTCACTCACTCACTCACTCACTCACTCACTCACTCACTCACTCACTCACTCACTCACTCACTCACTCACTCACTCACTCACTCACTCACTCACTCACTCACTCACTCACTCACTCACTCACTCACTCACTCACTCACTCACTCACTCACTCACTCACTCAAAATAGATTCCTTGACTTGAATAGATGCATGACATGTTTGATGCTAGGGTCAGTTTCTCATTGGATGTTTGTGTTGCCAGGGACTGGAACGGAAAGTTCCGCCACCCGACAGCGAAGCCCCGCCGCCACATAATGAGCATGAGGAACACTAAAGTGATGAAGAAAGGCGTGTTTAACTTGGAGAACCTTCCCACGCTGCTGCTCACCCATGCAGCCACCTTCTTTCTGGGCGCTGCTGTGTAAGTCACACTTTCTGATAACAACAACAGCAATAATAATAATAATAATAATAATAATAATAATAACCAAGTCGTCCGACTCCCCATTGTTCTCGGTGCCTTAGGTTTGGTACCTCCCAATCTTTTGACTGACATTGGGAAAGTACCCGGGTTCGCTTCCAGGAATACAGCCCTTCTGACAATCTGGGTAATGCAGAAGGCTGCAGGGTTGGGGAGTCTTCACATTCTCCGAAAAGTTCTAGGTGGGTTCGACTTTGCAGCGCTTCCTGGGAGAAATCCCATTTCCTGTCTGGGCTGCGTGTAGAGGGGGCAAGGGCCCTGAGCTGATGATGAGCCTGACTGTGCCAGGATCACCAGAACCCTCTTTGCTGCCTTTTTTGTGTGTGTGTGTGTGACTCGAGTACCAGAGTTAGCCGTCCCAGCCCGAGTATTTATTGTGTAAAATATTTGAAATTGTGATGATTATCTTGATTTGTTAACCGCTAACTTAAGTGGTTCCCATGGTTACCATGTCATCCTTTGGCTCCGGCTGCTGCTGGTACAACTGTTTCCATAGAAAAGCTGCAAAACCTTGGCCATGAATTGCTCCACTTTTACTGTCCGACATCAACTGGTCGCTAGTACATAGCTATGATGCACGCCTTCATAATGTCCTGCTGTAGTTTGACGCTGATTAACTTCACAAACTGCGTGAGAGTGTTCATTATTGTGTACATACCCCCGTTTTCGTAAAAGATTTACTTTTTTAATACAGACAACCCTTACTTTGGAAATGTATTTTTAAAACAGTTATTTCTTAAAATGAGTGGTCAGGTAGCCTACTGGTTAAAGCGATCACTTGTCACATCGAAAACCCGGGTTCGATTCCGACATGGGTACAATGTGTGAAGCCCAATTCTGGTGTCCCCTGCCGAGATATTGCTGGAATATTGGTAAAAGCGGCATAAAAGCATACTCACTCACTCACTCACTATTTCTTAAAACATAAAGGGGTAGAGTTTACCGCCTTCACCGTTGTTACTATTTTTAGACACAGTCGCCGAGGCAATAACTAGACCCCTTCGTGTTTACATTTTCTTAATTTTTTTCACAAAATACTTTTTTGTCATAATAGTGGGTGAACTTTAAGTAAATGGTTTGGGAACAAAGGGTTATGCAACATTCCACAGTGTTCTGTAATGTGCACTTTGATGGAGCTTGTGAAGGGGAGTGCAACATCACCATCAGATTTCAGTAGAAAAATGAAGTCATGAATCGTAGCTATGTATTACCAACTAGTGGATGTCCTTGTATGAATGCAAAGCATTAAATAGCTACAACTCCACAGCTAAGGTAGAAATGCATTTCCAACTGTTTGTATTTATTTCTATTTTTGTTGTTTTTCAGAATGTTCATGTATATCAAAAAGTACTGTAATCTGGCTGTGATCGCCCCTCCTACCATGGACTGATTGACGATGATTGACAGGTGTCAAAACACACAACTGGTCTGAGCTGGGTCCCAGCAGGTGATGTCAGTGCAGTCGACTCAGATACATCTCTGCTCCATGCTGAAGTGGGACTGTCTTGCCCTTGTAATGTGAATATAAAGATAATAAGAAAACGACACAATTTAAGACTTATAATGTGTGTAGCAAATGTAAAATATTGGTATTAGCTGTAATTGTTTAATTCTGGTATTTGTCATTGTAGCTGTGGTAATTTCATTTCTAGGGGGATTGTTGATCAGGATTTCAATTTGTTTTTGAAATATTTTGAAAGTGTTAAAAATGACCAGAAACCAGTTTCTTCAATCAACATTCTTAATTTTCCACTTCTTTTATTGTGTTTATGATATAAATATTGACATTAGATGTGGCAGAAAACATGCAATATATTTGTCATGAGCTTTGGTGCAAGTAAGCCTAATTTTAACTTAAATTTGGGGTCCTATATATTTATAAGTACATTATAATGAAACAGGGGACATTGATTTGTTTGGTGCCGATGCCAGAAGTTCATTGTACTTATATATTAAAATAAATAATTTGAAAAGCTCTCATTATCTGTATAAATTGCAATATTCAGCGTCTATGATTTGAAGTTAAATTGTATGGTCACCAGGGCCAGAAGGTTCAAATGGCCACTGTCCTAGCGCATTGTCTGTGAAAGTCAGTGTTGTCATTTGAAACCTACAATTGATGTTAAACCTGATCACCATGACATAAACAGATCAGACCGGAGTGCAGCGTGCACGCACTTGCTTGAGGAACACTAAACATTTATGCATCAAGTGTACAACTCGGTGTGATGGTATTACAACACTGTTACAACTCATTTGGGAATATCTGTTCACCAAAGGTACATCACTAACAAATGAAATAATTTCCAGGATTATTGTTCAACGTGTTAGCTTTAAATGCATGCTCTTTTCCAATTGCTGTATCTATGCTCGCTAACACATATACTCAACATTCTATTATATGGTTTGATGTGTAATTTTGCTCACTGTCACGTGTGTGTGTTTTGACATATTACACTTTGTTTCACCCATGATTGCCACAAAGTTTACATCTCTAAACCCCTTATGCCCATAGAGTCGTCATGATATGGCTGAAACATAGCTGATGTGACGTTAAATTTTACCTCACTCACTCACTACACCTGTAGAGCTGTAATGAGCTTTTAAGATAGTCTTATCAGTGATGCCAATAGGACATGCTTCTAGATCCCAGTCTAACCCTGAAACTATTTATCTTTGCACAATCATTAATTTGAAGCAGTGATTTGTTCATTACCGGTACCTAAATTTGTTCAAAACTTGACTCAGATTAAAGATTTAATCTATGATGTTTCAAATACCAAACACACTGGGTAAGCTGTAACACATCTTGGCTGTATTTTCTCACGAATGTTTACTTGAGTTTGTGTTCTAAGCATTATGAAGCAGGTCTGCTAACATGGTGAAAAGCTTGTCAGGGATCATGTTCATTGCAGTCTAGTTTGTAAGTTCAGTGTTCATGTGTTGTATTATAACACACAGCTAGCATGTGGTTAGAATCATTGCCTACTAAAACTATTTGCTGCAACTACTTGTCTTTCAATATAAGCCGCAAATTTTCATATTCGCTTATAGACCATGCTTTAACAAGACAAGGATATTATGATACAGTTGTGTTGTTAAATCCCCATGTTATAAATATTCATACTAATTTTCATCATGATCGATTGTTTCAAGAAAATCGTTTACCATTGTATCTGTTTCATGAAAGCTTGTTCACAAGAGAAGCATAGCACAATTTTCTTTAAATATATCATGAATTCACAGTTTCATTACTGGAATATGTGATGCATATTTCACCTGATTACAGTATAGTTACTGGAATTCAGTGTGATATTTGGTTGACTTAGGTTTTCCTTGTGAGTTTGAAAATTGCGCTCTTTTCAAATACCTTGATAAACCAGGAGCCTGTGATGAATGGAAGGGAGGTAACTCTAGACTAAACTAGCACTGAAATTCTGAATCCATAACAGCATTATATAGTTGTCGTCAACTCACCAGGATCACAATGCATTTGACTAGAATAGCAGTGTATACTAGACTCCTTGTGTTCCCTCTTCTGCCGCCAACTAGCCCAGGGATTTGTCACAGCTGCAAGTTGTCAGTGTTTTGGCGAAGTAATTGTTTAGATTTGTTTCCAAGTGTTGATTGTTATGTATAATGTTAAAATATGACTTAGCTTAGGATTATATTTAGTCATACTGGAATTATGTACATGTACTTTATATGATTAGATGTAGATTTAGTAACAACACTGGGTTTTCTTAAAAGTTGGCATGTTGTTGGGGCGAGGTTTGTTTGTTCCTGTTACCATGGTTACACTATCTTGGCACTCCGATTGACAATTCTTCCTAATTACTTTCATGTCACTATTGTCATGACTAGATATTGAACCTTCTGCTGGATGGAACTAAACAATTATGGAATGTAAACGAATTAAACGAAAATGTAATATATATATGAAAATATATAATTAAAATGCCTTTTTTAACAATGTGAATGTCCATATTTATGAGGTATTTCTTGGATGGTGATAATGGTTTCAGATATTCTTTTTAAAACAAACAAAAACATTTCTGTATTATCTTTATAATCTGTTTTGTGTTTAATGTACTTCATTGCTTTGTGGGGGCACGGGTGGCCCAGTCGTCTAAGGCGCCGCGATTCGCTGTGCAGAGTTGCGTCCCTTGAACATGCCAGAAACCTATGATTGTGGGTTCGAATCTTGGTTCGCCCCGATTATGTTTCTAGGTTTGTCAGCACCATACCCATGCTCGTGGGTTTCACCGAAGTGGTAAACGTCTGAGACCTGCATCACTTCGGGCTTTCCTCCCACATTAAGCTGACACGCCGTGATATGACTGGAATATTGTTAAAAGCGGCGTTAAACCCAACTCACTCACTCACTCATTGCTTTGTTTACAGTGCTATGTTTGCATCTAAAGGATTACTCTTGCAGACAAACAACCTCAAGTCTAAACAGTGCTAGATCTACCTTTTATGAGTCGTCAGCTTTTATTTCACAAACATTGTGTATTTTACTTTTATGTGTTTTGGATTATTGAAGCATTTTTTTAGTCTTTTAGTACAAGTATCCCAGACTTCCTTTCTGTGTATTTATTTTGTGCAAGTATTATGTTATCTGTATATAGGTTTGTCTTCAGTGACAAAATTGTTTTAACAACGACTTGTTTAATCTTTTAGAATTTATTGAAAGATTTTTTTCATTTGAATTATCCTCTCAAACTAGTAGTTGTGGTGTTACAAATGTAAAATAATTTCATCAAAATATGTGCAAAATGGAGAATGTGAAAAGAAAGCAAGTATTTGCATTCCAATAAAAATGAAACAGAAAGTAAAACAACTAATACCTCTTAAAAGAGGTATTAATAAAATTATGAAAAACTGCTTTGATATAGATCTGAAATGCATATATCTTTTGGATCCATCGAGCCATACTCAGCAGATACCTATCGTGACAATCAGCTGTCCAACAATTTGTCCTAGGTGTCCTGGTGAATGTTGCAGTCGGCTTGTTTGGTTGTGATTTGCGTTGATGGGAACGGGTTAAAAGGACTTACATATTTCGAAAAAATGTGGCTTCATAAATTGAATTTAATGTTAAGTATATAAACTGGTACACAAAAATATGAAATTATGATTGACTGAATACTCTAAATAAAAAGCTTCATTCACTTGACATCTTTTTGTCATTAGCTTTGAAGATGGGTTTTGTATGATGTTGTTGATGAGGATTTCGAGTTTGCCACATTTACATCAGGTTCTTTTAACCGGTGATCCAGTCCGGTGACTTGACACGGACAATGTGCAGTGAGACAATGTATGCTGTGTGCAAAGAAACACTTGGTACCATCGGCATTTACAGACTCTTTTCTCCGATATTGTTCTGCATGACAGCTAAGTTATGCAAAAGACATCCACTTTTTGGTCATTTTATCATCTAAAATATAAATACATATATGTGAGTTATATTCACATAAATCATGAATTAAACTTCACAAAATATCTGTTTATGCTCTTGTATTTCTTAAAAAACCTGTACTGAAAGCTTTATAAGAGTTTCTGAACGTCAAGTTCGTACAATGATTGATCTGATCTGGTTCTTGTCTGTGATTGGTTATTTCTATGGTGCTGAGCGACTCTGTCACAAAGAAAGTGTTGGTGCGGTTTATCGCATGGACGCACAATTTATATTCCTGTTTCTTGATTGTGCTAAATTCATTCCCAACTATTTTCATGTAAAGGCATTTTGCTATCCGTAATCCATCCTTGATTACCCAGGGAGTTATATCTCTGTTCTGTATGGCTAAATACCCTGGACCATTCGATACCTTAGCTTTGTTTTCAACCATATTGAAAGGCATGCTAGCTGTCCAATCAGATTACACTTACAATTGGGTTGCAAATAGGTCAGGTTATTTACCCCAATAGAAGGGAGATATACTGTTCAAAAGAAGTTAAGAACACCCATATTTTTCATTTGACTGCAGTTAATGTCATGGCATAGATTAACTAAAGTCTTATGAAACAATCCAGTGGACTGCTACTTCTTTTAAGCAGTATATAATGCCCTGGATCACTGAGGATGTCTTTAATCCTGTCTTACAGGGACAAGGTTCCTATAAGACATTAATAAACCACAGTAAACAACAGCATAGCCAGTGGTCGTGGATGGTGTACATTTCCTAGCTGATCGTAGGTTGTCAGTTTCTGATCAGCGGTTTCCAGGGAGACGGTCTCTGGAGTAAGTAGATGTCACGATTGTGCATGCATCTCGAACTGCAGGTTTTCCTTGCAATGTGTGTTCTTTGAATAATGTATATGTTTCTTGTATTTGTATTTGGACAAATAAAGATTGGTTTACTTGGACATTTGAAACAGTTTGACAACAGGCCAACTGGTGTACACGTGTAAAATCAAAATCAAGTAATAAAATGTCCTAGTCAGTGAGTGAGTGTTTGTGGTCTGTGTTTGTCATCAGTGTTTTGTGCTTCAGGCTGGGAGGTTGGTGTGTTAGTTTGTTGTTTAACACCGCACTCAGCATTACAGCTATATGACGGCGGTCTGAAATAATCTGGACCAGACAATCCAGTGATTGACAACATGAGCATCGATCATAATTTGGATACTATGACATGCATCAACCAAGTCAGCGAGCCTGACAACCGATCTTGTTAGTCGCCTCTTACAAAAAGCATAGTTGCCTCTTACGTTGGTTGGTTGGTTGGTTGGTTTGTTGTTTAACGCTGCACTCAGCAATATTCCAGCTATATGCATAGGTTGCCAAAGACCTGTTCTAACCTGGATCTTCATGGGTCACGAGATTAATACCAGGGTAGAGTGAGTGAGGCACTTTCAAAAATATTGTATTAATTTATGGTGGGGACACCAGAAATGGCCTTCACACCTTGTGCTTATTTGGGGGATCAAACTTCAGGAGGCATGAGCACATGCTGGTAGATGTGTACCATGGGTTGGAACCCTAGGGTGTGGTGCAGACAAACCAAGGATCACAATCAGGAGAGATCTGGGATTCAAACCCAGGATCAGCAGATCCATGGCTACATGGTTTGGCCACCCACCTGAACTGATTTTAGAGTCACAGGATCCTGCTGTAAGAATGATTTCAGTAACATACTGAACAGCAAAAGAAACAACTTTTGGATCAAATTTTTTAGAAAAAAAAGACCAACGCAACAATCTCATTTAAATCAGATCTTAGTTCTCGCTATCGCTAAACAAAGATCTGAGGACATCCTATTACGGGTCATGTCAGAATGACCTTTCATCCGACCAATCAAAGCGTCGCTAACCCGATCATGAAAGTGACAGTCTGAATGTGTTTTCTGATCATGCAACCTCGAAAATGTTAAAACGGGGTATTCTGAACGACAGTTACAGCCAGTACGACTAATTCCATCAAAGTATCTCTCGCTTCCATGGGATGCACATTTGAACGAAGGAAGCGTTGCACAGTACGTGGGAAGCACTGACATACAATCGCAACCATATATTAGACATTCCGGTTATGTTCGTTTGTTCAGTTTTCAAATTTTTAATCGAGAAATGTGTCAACATGCTTTTCAAGCGTAGTCTGAAATGGAAGTCGCCAGGTTGAAAATTTTGCCCTTAAGCTCGAGAAAGGTGCTTTCTCATTGGCTGATATCGAATTCTTGTTATTCGTTTCAGTGGTCGGTCAAAGTTCGCGAAAGGTCGTTCTGATGTGACCTGTAATGGGATGTCCTCAGATCTTTGTTTAGCGGCAGCGAGAACTTAGATCTGATGTTAATGAGATTGACCAACGCAATGGTGTCAAATCACATTTGTAGAGAGAACTGTCAGTTTTAGAGCTGAAGGTGGCATTACAAATGTTGAGAGAGGAACACAGAACATCAGAGAAACCCTCCAGAGTGAAAATTAACAATCTCCTCAGTATCCAGTCCAGGCTAGCACACAGATATTTTGATAACAAGGACACCAGCTATGGCGTCTCTAAGTTTGCTCACAGAATTTGAATCCAATTTAACACATGGCTGCTTTAAAGCTGAATTGTTTTTCTAGAGTCTTTTTATTTTCATCGTCTAAGCAAAGATTATTGACATTACACATTATCCCTTGAATTGGCCCTGGGGGAATTGTTTTGGTGGGTCAAAAGAAGGTCAATGGTCAAGGTGTGTGGTTACACATTCTGAAGAAATATTGATGCTTTTATCATTAAACTTGGTATATACTGTCTCTACGATTGGAGAATGCCTTAAAACGTTTTGGTCAAAGATCAAGGTCAGCATTCCTGTTTTTTAAATGTACAATTACTATCATCAAAGATATTTTAGCTGGAACATAGTCTACAAGATGTTCCGCTTGTATTTGAGAAGGCACACAAAAGTTGTTTAAGGTGTGTGTGTATGTGTGTTTATGTTTTTTCTTGTCCTGTTCGAATGCTTGATATATTGTGCTAGCCAACTGAGATAATATGCCTCAGTCCAACTTTTGTACCCCACTTAGATACAGTACACTGACTCCAAGCTGACCAATCCTCTTTGTGTCCTTAATGCCGAGTATAAGGCAGTTTCTTATTGCGCAGCCAAGGATTAAACCACCAACCTATGCTTACCAGGTAGACTCTATATCCACCAGACCACGGAATCGGTCACCTTGATGCAAACATCCTGAAAATTTTCAGCTGGCCAAATCATGACGTTCAAAACAACACATTTATCAATCAGTAATTTTTTTATTCTCCAAATTCTCTCGCACCATTTGGGATGGGATTTCTACATTAGAACACTCTCATCTCATCTCTCTCTCCAGATAAAAATAACCTCGCAGACATTTTGCCAAAGTTGAAAACTTAAATAGCATAGTCATCAAGATTTGTTCTCTGACAAAGTGCCATTCTTACAGGAGGATACAGGAAAAGACTGAAAACCTGAGAACTTCTAAAGCTTTAATACCTCTAATTTTTTAAAGCAGAAAAGATGGTATCGACTCTAGACTCATTTATTTACAGGCCACCGTCATGTAGCTGGAGTTGCTGAGTGCAGCGTTAAACAACAATCAAAGCCATACTTGAGACGAGATGTTTTTATATACAGAGATACAGAGATATGCTTTGCTTGGAATGAATCCAATGCAGCTTAACAGGCACTGTAGCTCACCTGACTTCATATTCAACACCTTAAATTTTGTTTGTTGTGTAACGCCTCACTCAGCAATATTCCAGCTATATGACGGCGGTCTGTAAATAATCGAGTCTGGACCAGACAATCCAGTAATTGACATCATGAGCATCAATTCATGCAATTGGGATACGATGACATGCATCAACCAAGTCAGCGAGCCTGACCACCCGATCCCGTTAGTCGCCTCTTACGACAAGTATAGTTGCCTTTTATGACAAGCATGGGTTGCTGAAGACCTGTTCTACCACAGATCTTCACGGGTCCAACACCTTAAATAGCAAAACAGCAAGTCTTAAATGTTCCTGGTAGAATTTTCATCTTAAGATATTCATTGGTTTAAGCATTTACTTGTCATACCAAAGACTCAAGATTGGATTCAGACATGGGTACAATGTTTTAAACCTATTAAATCCTGTGAATACATATACTCAAAATGCTGTGTAGTCGTGACTATGTCTATTTCTAGTCAGCAAATAAACTGAGGATGCGTAGGAGTCATGGAAGGAGCCCTTTCCCTGTCCATGAATTTTACAGGAAAACAGTTGATGGAAAACAACTCCATGTTTATTACTAGTACGCTCTCTTATCTACTCCTCAACTTCTAGAATGTCAATCAAACAGTCATGCATTTAATGCTGACCCTATTGTTCCCTGATAGAGTGAGTGAGTGAGTGAGTTTGGCTTTACACTGGTTTTAGCAATATTCCAGCAATATCACGGCGGGGGACACCAGAAATGGGCTTCACACATTGTACCCATGTCGGGAATCGAACACGTGACGAGCTAAGCTAAGCAGAGAACATGGCTGAACGGCTGTTATCATGTTGAATGGTAAATATTGTTGTGTGTGATGTAATCTGAGCATTCATTGGCTCATTTTCGCTGGAACCAAGCCTCCACTTTATCTGTTGGTTACAAATAGCGACTACACTACAAAGCAGCCCTACATATTCAAGGATGATGGAGGAATATAGTGTATACAAATGGTTTTATGTCGCTTTTAGCAATGTTCCAGCCACGTGTCCACCAACACCAGAAATGGGCTTCACACATTGTACCCATGTGGGGAATTAAACCTGGGCCATCGACATGACGAGCAAACACTTTAAAACCACTGGGCTACCCATTTTCCTCAAGGTAAGGGAGTTAACTGACTATAAAAGTCCATTTTCCACCCTTGCCCTTGGATTCCGTGGCTTGATATTAGCGCCACCAGTGGCTATTATGAGTCATGTCCCTTCTATGTCCCTCCTATTGACCAATCAGATTCCACCTCTCATATTACTTGCATTTGCTTCAAACAAAATGGCAGGGACCATTCAAGGCGGTCTGATCGATAATAAAGATATATATTGTTATAAAACAGGTCTTACCTCACAAAATGCATCAAATTACTTGATTTAAAACATGAAAAGATTTGGAAAATATTAGTAGATGCCCAATTGACGATACAAATGCTTTGCAAATCCTTCAATCGACCTGCATGGCAGTTTACGAACCATATGTTGATTTCGTTACAAGATTTTGATTGGACTATGCATTGACTTGTTAGTCCAGCCAAACATAACTCCAAAATTCCAGCGTTATTCGGGAAGGGTGGTAACTGGACTTTTAAAGTCAGTTAAGTCCCTTGCCTCAGGAAGATGTTGGCTACCATACAAAATCTTATGTATCTTGTATGTAAATATATGTACATAAAAATAACATGACAAGACCTTCATATATAATTTACTATTGTATACAAACAATACATCATTAACTGATATTAACTGATAAATGTGCACTGGGGGCCATACCAATAACCATGACACATACCAGACCATTGATAGTTCATCACAAACTATAAGATCTCCCGCACACTGTTTAAAATGACCCTAAACAATCCAAAAACAAAATGTCCCAGACTGGCTGAATGATTCCTTGGATGGAAACTACACAATTAATCATCAATGATATCGATTAATCGGAAGAACACAATCATATCAATATATTGGTAGCTTCAATATTTCGAAAGGTAGTCTGCTGACAGTGATTTTGACTGCAGTTTGTTTCGTGGGTATCAGTGTGTGTGTTACAGGTCACACGATTGGTCAAATCTCACTCATCCCCGGCTCATTTCGGACTAGGTTTATGTATACTAACTAGAGTTTGGATAAAACAACTAGTCCCTCTGGATTTTCACTAGTCTCGGACTACAGGACCAGTGGTCATGTCTATCCCCATGTAAAAAGGCATTATCAAAGATTCTTACAGTTGAATATTTACGTAGATCAAAGAGTTGTCTCTCCTAGAAAATCAGACAAATCAAATTAAATTAACAAAACTAAAAAATTTACCTCCTACATCTCATCTGTAAAGAATTAACATGTTTAAACTAGTTATGTACAAAAATAACATTTCCAGACAACTGTTTGCCACTTTTATTCTTAATTCTGAAAATACATTCTTTTAACTGATAATCAGTTCAGATAGAAATTTGAAGATATTGAGAAAGCACATAAGTTCAGATTCAAAACACAAACTTTCACTTCCACTACATTCTAATCACATAGGAATTTTCTTCTGACTTGAATCGACGAGAACTGGACAAAAGCAATTATGTGTAACATTAATCTGCAACATTGCAAATTTGTAATGGCATTGTAAATAGGTATATTTCCTTTACAAAAACACACTTTTGGATAATTTCCCTCCCCCCAATTGTTAACGGCTAACTAAACCTATGTTGACAAACATTGATGCAAAATTTCAGTTGTTTTAGCAAATACTGAGAAAGAGCAATTTTGCAACATATGCTACTCAAACAAAGTCTGAGAACACACAATTCTTTCATACTACTGTTGTTCTGCTGTCATGGCATGACATATTAACCATAGTCGTATGAAAGAATCAGCTGTTCTTTGACTTTGTTTGAGCAGTATACTTTATATCTTCTGATTGCCTTTAAAAATATTTGAACACTATGAACATTTCCTTTCTCTAGTATACTACTCAACAGACGTTAAAGAACACCCACAATTGGAAGGCTGTGTGATGCACTTCGCACCAGCCATGACAAGTTGACCTTAGCCATATGAAAAAAATGGGTGTTCTTTAACTTCTTTTGAGTAGTATATATACAGTGAGTGAGTGAGTGAGTTGGGTTTAACACCGCTTTTAACAGTATTCCAGTTATATCACGGCGTGTCAGCTTAATGTGGGAGGAAAGCCCGAAGTGATGCAGGTCTCGGACATTTACCTCTTCGGGGAAACCCACAAGCAAGGGTATATGGTGCTGACAAACCTAGAATCATAATCGGGGCGAACCGGGATTCGAACCCACAATCATAGGTTTCTGGCGTGCCTAAGGGATGCAACTCTGCACAGCGAATCGTTGCGCCTTAGACGACTGGGCCACCCGTGCCCCCAGTATATATACAGAATATTGACAGCATAATATCACATGAGCAACAATCCATGCAGTTGGGTTACACAGACAGAAGTCAACCAAGTGACTGAACCTGACTATCTGAAGCAGTGAGTCACCGGGTCTGACCACTCGATGCGTTGATTCAGCGAACCTGACCGCCTGAAGGACTGAGTCACCGGGTCTGACCACCCGATGCGTTGATTCAGCGAACCTGACCGCCTTAAGCAGTGAGTCACCGGGTCTGACCACCCGATGCGTTGATTCAGCGAACGTGACCGCCTGAAGGACTGAGTCACCGGGTCTGACCACCTGATGCGTTGATTCAGTGAACCTGACCGCCTCAAGCAGTGAGTCACCCGGTCTGACCACCCGATGCGTTGATTCAGCGAACCTGACCGCCTGAAGGACTGAGTCACCGGGTCTGACCACCCGATGCGTTGATTCAGCGAACGTGACCGCCTCAAGCAGTGAGTCACCGGGTCTGACCACCCGATACGTTGATTCAGCGAACCTGACCGCCTGAAGGACTGAGTCACCGGGTCTGACCACCCGATGCGTTGATTCAGCGAACGTGACCGCCTCAAGCAGTGAGTCACCGGGTCTGACCACCCGATGCGTTGATTCAGCGAACCTGACCGCCTGAAGGACTGAGTCACCGGGTCTGACCACCCGATGCGTTGATTCAGCGAACCTGACCGCCTCAAGCAGTGAGTCACCCGGTCTGACCACCCGATGCGTTGATTCAGCGAACCTGACCGCCTGAAGGACTGAGTCACCGGGTCTGACCACCCGATGCGTTGATTCAGCGAACCTGACCGCCTCAAGCAGTGAGTCACCCGGTCTGACCACCCGATGCGTTGATTCAGCGAACCTGACCGCCTCAAGCAGTGAGTCACCCGGTCTGACCACCAGATGCGTTGATTCAGCGAACGTGACCGCCTCAAGCAGTGAGTCACCCGGTCTGACCACCCGATGCGTTGATTCAGCGAACCTGACCGCCTGAAGGACTGAGTCACCGGGTCTGACCACCCGATGCGTTGATTCAGCGAACCTGACCGCCTCAAGCAGTGAGTCACCCGGTCTGACCACCCGATGCGTTGATTCAGCGAACCTGACCGCCTGAAGCAGTGAGTCACCCAGTCTGACCACCCGATGCGTTTGTTTAGCGAACCTGACCACCTGAAGCGTTGAGACGAGTGTTCGAAACAAAGAAAAGTTGCTAGGTTGCCATCAGGACTTACAGATTTTAGAAGTGGCAGCCCTGACTGAACTTTTCAGGTCCTCATTTAAAAAAACTGCAGCTTATAGTGACAAATATATAGACACATAAGTTTTCTGCAGGCTATAATAACCCATACAACTTTGAAGCTACAGGCCGACACGAGATGTATCTGCCACGGGCCTACTGGTAGGCGCTTATTATAAAATCTGGTTGAGGCACGTTGTATGACAAGTCTAGGCTTCTCTGTTGGTTTACACTTCCAACAATCAACCAAGTGACCAAGCCTGACCACCCCAGAGATAATAAATACTATAAATACATTGTAAGGTTACTGAGAATGAATATACAAAGTGCATACACAACTGCAACAGACAAATATTGCTTTTCCAGACTTGGCAAATTTGAACTGATTATCATGTACACTTTCTGAACAAAATAAACAACACAAGTGTGGATGTTTCCTCACCATGTTATTCTATAAAATACACGTCCTTTCCTTCGTCCCATGCTTATCATGGACACAAGTGCTCAGGGAGCTATCAAAGGGAGAGAAACAATTGCACAATCTTTTGATTTTGATGATGATATGTCTGGTATTGAAATCATGCATAGACGTGAACATCTTAACTAGATTAACATAGGATACTTCTTAATGAATAACAACTTCTTTACCTTTGTAAAGACGTTTCAGGGCTACTTCTCGCCCCTTTATCTCTACCTGGAACTGTTCGTCAAATAGACTTCACAAATCTTTTCTCAAGTTTTTGCTGACCTTGCCGTGACCTTGATGAACCAGTCGACACAAACAAAACATCTACAGCGATGCCTGTCCTGCTACCATGGCAACCATTGTTAAAATATATCACAATTGTATTTTGGGTCCTTTACATCATGTTCAGGACAAAGGTTCTTAAAGTCTGACCACAACAATGATAGAAGGTGACGTGTTGCCAACACACTGAGAATCAATGAATGGATTTGGGGTTTGGAAATCTGAAAACAAATTACCATTGAGATTCTTTCTGTAAACACATGTAGCCTTGGGAACAGAATACACCAATTAAACTGGGTAATACATGACTCCATGGAAACCAAAATAACACTATGGAAGCCTGCACGACTCCATGGAAACCTGCACGACTCCATGGAAACCTGCACAACTCCATGGAAACCTGCACGACTCCATGGAAACCTGCACCACTCCATGGAAACCTGCGCGACTCCATGGAAACCTGCACGACTCCATGGAAACCTAAATAAAACTATGGAAACCTGCACGACTCTATGGAAACCTGTACGACTCCATGGAAACCTGCATGACTCCATGGAAACCTGCACGACTCCATGGAAACCTGCACGACTCTATGGAAACCTGGCTGATTAATGCAGTAATCCCTAATTCGGTGAATATTGTGTTAAGATTATGTACAGCCATCTGTCATATCAGCCATCCGTCATATCTTTGTTCATAGCTCTAAGATCTGATAGTATACAGCCATCTGACATATCTTTGTTCATAGCTCTACGATCTGATAGTATACCAGATCATGTACATTAATTTCCTTTCACTCAGGCAATGGAAACATGGTTTCTATAGTACATGCTGTATGATATATGGAACTTGTTACTACTTCATGATTAATAGAAACGATAACTGCTTTGGAAACCTGTATGACTCCATGGGAACCTGTATGACTCCATGGAAACCTGAATGACTCCATGGAAACATGCATGAAGCCATGACAACCTGCATAACACATAACACAACAGAAACCTGCACGACTCCATGGAAACCCAGATGACACAATGGAAACATGCATGACGCCATGGAAACCTGCGTGATAACATGGAAACTTTCACGTTTCCATGGAAACATACAGGAAGCCATGGAAACCTGCATGACGCCAGACACCTGCTTGATGCCAAGGAAGCCTTCAGAGGCCTGTTGGGTGAAGCCTCAACTGCAGTTCAGTGATTCTCCTCTTGAGGACATCGCGAGAATTCTGAAATTCGACATCTTTGGTGATAGAGTTAGCATATCCAGCTTCCTTCAAGTGACATTCTAAATGATAGAAGAAATTCTTCATGGACCAAGGATGAAAGTCTTCCCCGTTACTCTTCTTAACCCACTGGAGAAACTCACACAGCATGCCATCCAGCTGCGAGGCCGGGATCGTGTTGATCGGGATCACCTCTTGGCCCTTGAAACGTAGAAAGTTTTCAAACTGACGTACAGCATATCTCCAGTTCTGTTTCACGCGGTATGTTGGATTGCCTCTCCTCTTGCGCGACCATCTGCAAGGTGTGTTGATCAAATCATGCACCTGGTAGTTCGCATTAAGTCCAAACAGTGACTGCTGTGCAGCCGCTGGGTGACCTTCACCCCAGTCCACGTCTGCTACGTCCAACATGGAGTCGTCTATATGCCCTCTCCCAAGGACACTGGGGAAAGGAAAGGATGCGTTTTGTGTGGTGCTGGATGTTGGCATCAAACCATTCGTTCTGGATGTCATGAACATCCCTGGCCTCAACAAATTCACAGGCATTGAGTTAGAAACAGAGCTTGTGGCTGTTGCAGATGGAGAAAATATGGTGGATATTGGTGGCACATGATACGGTCTCTCTTGACTCTCGGACCTGTTGACCCTAGTGGAACTTGTTGACAGATTTGAATGCCTCTGTAAAGACATTTTAGCATTACTGACAATATTTATTCTTTCTTTCAACTGTTGGGCTCCCAGCGACGTCAGCCAAGAGCCACGGTTACCTTGGTTACAAAGCCCAGCACTGCCTTGCACAACCTCATCTTCAAACACCTCCTGTTTGATCTCAATATTTTCATCCTGGTCGTCCGACTCTCCCTTGAGCTGTTGATGGCCCGCACCATCAGGACCTGTAGTGTCCTGTTGCTCTCTGTGTGTCCGTTCCGTCAGTTCAACACCTCGTAACATGCTTGCCTCCTGCCTCACACTCTCATTCACATCGCGACTCGGGAACACCGACTCCACGCTTCTCTCCCTCGGAACACACTGTGATCTGACACTAGGCTGTCTCTCCTCGCTGCCACATCGGAGCTGAGTCACAGATCCATCTCTAGGAGTATTCTCCTTATCTTGAGCACCTGTCGGTGCTGTTGGGTGGGCAGTCTTTACACCAGCTCCCTGAACCGTCTTCAGCACCTTAGTACAGAAGCTCTCACTGACCGTCTGCCCCTGCTTCTGAACCAACTCACTGAGAACGTAGCGCTCCTTCTTGCAATTGTCAAGGTCAAGGCAGATGTAACCACTGACCTCCACGACCTGGTCAAAGGTCAAGTAGGACTTGCACAGAAGCTGGACGTGTTCCAAGAAAGAGTTGAAGAACTTTGCTGAATGCTGGGTCTCCATTATAATTCTGTCAGTGTCTTGTCACTAAAAACCTGCAACAAGGAAAACGTCTCTTAAAGGGCAAGTTCACAAGGAAATGAACCAATTTTTCTTGTACTTTTTCCACATTAAAAGTGTTAACATAGAAGTGTCATAGACAAAAATATAAAAACATCATATTTAATTAACATATTTTTTGCATTAAAACGATTTATATTTTTCACATTTACCAAGTGTTCTATTTCCATAACAAAAACACCATGGCTTATGCCCCTTGCAATATGACGTCATTGGTGCCAATTGATAAACATTATGACGTCATCATGCTTTGTTAGAGCCGCTTCACGTGGTGTAGGTACAGTTTTGTGATTCTAGCGTCTCAGATGCCAGCCAGAATTGTGTTATGCTGAGTCACTACTGCGCCAGAGTGTGTCGTAGACCATGTTGTTTGACCGCAAACTGGTCCTTGATATCTTTTGCGTTGAGAATAGACAGGGACCCAGTTGAATTGGCACCAATTACGTCATAATCTAAGGGGGATAACTCAGGCCTATTTCGCTCGTCAAACGAAGGCCTCATAACGGCATATCATTTTAACACTATTGTGAGCTTCCTACTTTCACTGTGAAAAAAAATTAGTGTATATTTTCAAACACAGATACTAATTAATTCTAAAATTGCGTTTTGTTTAGAAAAAGAAAGAAAGTGATTTTTGCGTGTACACTTCCCCTTTAAACATCATAACTATCTGTTTATCAATAGTATCAATAATAGGGTGGCATGATCAGGTATCACTATCGTAATCACAATTACAATTCCAAAATAATATCCATGATGGAATAATAATCTATAATGTTTTTGCTCTGTCAAGGTAAATTTTAATTATGAACATCTGACCAATTGTATTGATATAGCCATCTATCAAACAACACTTGTTAGGTTTAGCTGTTCTAGTCCTAATCTATTGGTAGAGGCAGGTATGCATTATGAAATACCAAGGCCAGAATGCCTATGTCCCTTTTGTATTGTGCCACATATACCAACTGAATTCCACTTTTGTCTACTCGAATTTAAGGGAACAGGTACTTCCTAAATATTATTGCATAAGTCCAACTCTGAATAAACTAAGACAATTATATAGATCCAACCTCTATGTTATAAGAAGCTTTGCAAAGCATGTATTTCTTGCTCTCAAGAAAAGTAACATTCTTCTTAAAGATGTGCCTGTTATGTAGTACCATGCCATTGTAACAATGTGAGACTGGTGGTTGCCAGTGTGTGGGGATCCGATCCACGGGGCGGTCGTATGTTATGATCGGCCTCAGTAACCTTTCGTGCATCCTTCTCAGCACTGAGTGTTGATGTGTTCGTAGCTTGCGGGGGCCTTGTGAATCTGTCCCCTAATGTAATAGTCAGCTTTGTACAGGTGAACTGATCAATCCAATATACCTTGTATAATGGGTCGGTGGCCCCTTTACGGAATAAACTCATTCATTCATTTACAATCCCAAAATGCCCTGGTTCACTGACCTTATTTAACATATGGTCAAGGTCGGACACGTGTGCCATTTCCTGGGATCAGTGGACTGCATGGGTAGTGGTTAGAGAGTGAAGGGAGGAAGCTCTGTCTTTAGTCTGGCTTTTGAACTTTTCTGATTGATACCAACATGACTACAAATCAGGAGCATTTTGGATAACAACTGTAGAGTATTAACTAACGATAGTTTTTAATTTCATTACTTTTGATCATTACTCTCTTATCATGTACATATCATGCATATCATTAAGATATACGTGGTCTTGTGGATAGAGTAGTCTGCCTGAAGAACGGAAGGTCAGTGGTTTGATCTCCGGACGCATCATACCAAAAGACGTTCAGAGATGGTACTTGTTGTTACCTTGCCTGGCACTCGGCATTAAGGGGATACTATGTTTGAGTGGGTTATCGATGTTAAACTGTGACATGGTATCTCCTTGGGTTATCACTATAAAACCAGACAGACAGACAGACACACACACACTAACACCACCCACCCACACACCCACCCACCCACACCCACACACACACACACACACACACACACACACACGTGCATCTATGTCACTATAAAAGGGCAATAATCATGAACGTGACGTTAAACCCCATTTCATGTCACCACAATAAGATACATCATGTTCTACCATGACATTAATGTCAGCTCAGGCTAGTTTCCCCATAACAGGAACCAGGATGTAACCTAATTGTCTGGTTAAGAAAAGCGAATCCACTGCATAGCGGCTGCATGTATTTACGGGCAGTGGAGCTATGCACTGTATACAAACCTATGAACCCCCTGAAAATCAGATCTTTGCACAATTGTCATATTGATCACTCCCCAGATGCAGCACACCATAATGACATACCATATTCTACCATGACATCTTAGACTCCTGCCTTCTGATTGGTCTGCGGCTGTATCAGCCCTCCATTTGACAATAACTTTTGCTTATGACCCCATCACCACAATATCTGAAAGCACTTCTACCACAAACACAACCAATAGGCAATATCACATGCTCATTGTACTTATAAAACCTTTAACAAAATACAGTGTAGTGGATTTGTTTGTTTTGTTTGTTTATTGTTTAACGCCTCACTCAACAATATTCCAGCTATATGACAGCGGTCTGTTAATAATCGAGTCTGGACCAGACAATCCAGTGATTGACATCATGAGCATCCATCCACGCAATTTGGATCGATGACATGCCTCAACCAAGTCAGTCGCCTTTTACAACAAGCAGTCACCTTTTAGGGAAAGCATGGGTTGCTGAAGACCTATTCTACCCCGGATCTTCACGGGTCCACTGTAGTGGAGAATAGTTTATCTAAGCAAGTAAGGAAATACAACTTAAGCAGATATCCAGATGAACAGCAACTAAAGAATGTGATGCAGAATTGAGTGACATCAACACAGCTTGACATTTGGTGCCACTATCTATGTGACATGATGCTGATACAACGTCACAGAGCTAAGGCATCCTTGGCATAAACATGGACGTCAGAATGGTGACGTGTACAGTAAACGTTTATAACGAACACGCTATAACGAACTGATGGATATAACGAACTGTTTTTTGGTCCCAGACATTTGTTGTATATTTTATGATATATAATTGATGGAAGTAACGAACACATTTATAACGAAATAACGGATATAGCGAACTTATTTTGTGATCATGTGTGTACTCTGTGAATAACAATGCTTATGTTTATAACGATCTGTTCATCTCAGAGCTGCACACATGTCAGTATGCGCGGCTGTTCAAAGTGGCAACAGACAATTGTAGGCAAGTGATTAACTGGATAAAGTACTGATACCTTGTCCTCAATTTGCACCTCAACTAACAATTGATTCTTGTGTCTGTATGTCAATGAAACTATCACTACTATATTTGTATTTTATGTCATTTATGGGACGTCTGCTAGTTGAAATACTTACAACGAAATACAGTTATAATGAACTAAACCTTTGAGTTCCTTATAGCCGTACTTTACTGTACTTTCACACTGAACATTTCTTGGGCTGCTTCATTTCTTCAAGGGGGGGGACAGTTTGGACAATGCCTAAGGGTATCTGAACTCGAGTGAGTGAGTTGGGTTTTACGCCGCTTTTAACAGTATTTCAGTTACATTGCGGCGTGTCAGCTTAATGTGGGAGGAAAACCCGAAGTGATGCAGGTCTCAGACGTCTACCACTTCGGTGAAACCCATGAGCACAGGTAGGTTCTGACAAACCTAGAAACATAATCAGGGAGAACCGAATTCGAACCCACAATCATAGGTTTCTGGTGTGCCCAAGGGACGCAACTCTGCACAGCGAATGGCAGCGCCTTAGACAACTGGGCCACCCATGCTAAAACAGAACATCAACTAATGAAATAAAAGTATTGTATCGGGATATAAATCAGATCACACATGTTGAACATGTTGAATCAGGATATGTATCGTATCGCAACCCACCTTATCGTTAGGCTTACACTAGCTTCTACCATTGGTACATTTCGATGGTACCATAGTCAAGATAGACCCCATCATCCCAATATAGCTACAAACTGTAGATCTATGTAGGCCGACCCCATAACCTATACACACCTGTATGAAAAGAATTAATAATATGCTAAATAACATAATACACATGGTATTCAACAGTGGAGTACGGCACCCTGAACAACATCTTGATTATTTCAATGGCACCTATGCCAGTTCTTCAGAAGGCTATTTTCTTTTTCTGCTATTGACATAAATAAGGTAAATGTATGGGTATCTTTCCCGAAATTCAAGCTCTTTTCTACGTCCATAATATGATACACCGATTGAGTTTTCCGCGTTTTTTGTACCCGATGTCAGGCCACGCTAACAAACTCAAACATAAATCTAAATAATTATCTTCACGCTTTGTCCTAAACTTCAAACTGTCACTGATTTATTCATTTGTTTCAGTGTCAGTTATCTATTAATATTGTCCAACATAACACGGACACAAAGTCAATCACCTGATCTTGCAGCGTTATGTCATCATTGCATATAATTATTGCCGTTCATTTTCCGTATTTACTGTCAATGAAGGGAAAACGTGTGTACAAAGAGGCGCAACTCTTTTGCCAAACAGCTGCCGGAATAATATACTATACACCTACAACTATCAACACTACCATTTCTGACGCTTCGCGTTCTGCTGACTCCGACGTGAATAATCACAAACCCTAATGAGATCATGTCCACATGGTCACACCCGGTGATTGTTAAGATCACAAATATACAGTCGGACAACATGTCAGTCTATATTCATTTCCAATGTCCTCCTATAATTAGATGTAAATGTTAGAGTGGGCCAACAAACTCATTCATTCTTACAGAAATATAACCAAAAGTGGGGTGTGGGGAAAGTGTCCATGTGGGGAAATGTCTTGACCCATGTCTCTTCACAGCTGCACTGGATACGAAGACAAATTTGACTTGTCGATTTCAACTTTTTTTTCTTTCTGTGGTAAACTCAGTGCTGTTTTCACTAATACTACGGCTTCAAACATGATATTTTTGGGATAATATCGGCAATGGAGACGCCATTGAGATAATGCCAAACAGCTGTAAATAAATTTGGTTAAATTGTCTTTGAATATGGATGTACATTATATAATAGAATGGAACAATAGAGAAATATAGACAGGTATTGTGGACTTCCTTGAGAGTTTCCGTATATTGTTTCTTCAGAGTCCGAGTTATTTGTTTGCTTGTTTGTTGTTTAACGCCGCACTCAGCAATATTCCAACTATTTCTGTAAATAATTGAGTCTGGGGCAGACAACCCAGTGATTGACATCATGAGTATCGATCCACACAATTGGGATACGATGACATGCATCAACCAAGTCAACAAGTCTGACCACCCGATCCCGTGAGTTGCCTCTTCCGACAAGTCTCCGGGTTGAGTTCACACCGTGTTCTGAGAACTAAAATCAAACCGTCCATCTGCCGTCCATTAGCCCCCCATCAACGTAACAATGCGTTGGCCGCATTAGATTATGGACACACGTGACGTTGAATATGATGGTGTCATGTCTGCAAATAGTGGCAGTGGTCGTTATGTTGGTGCAGGTAGTCTAACACTAATGATGTTAAGGGCGAGACCTTACTCTATTCTTCATTGACGAGGGGGCACTGGTGGCCCAGTCGTCTAAGGCGCTGCAAATCGCAATGCAGAGTTGTGTCCCTTTGACACGCCAGAAACCTGTGATTGCGGGTGATATCGGTTCGCCCCGATTATGTTTCTAGGTTTGTCAGCACCATACCCGTGCTTGTGGGTTTCCCCAAAGTGGTAAATGTCTGAGACCTGCATCACTTCGGGTTTTCCTCCCACATTAAGCTGACACGCCGCGTGATATAAATGGAATAATGTTAGAAGCGGCGTTAAGCCCAACTCACTAACTCGTCGTTGACGATGATGGTAATGGCAATGGTGGAGATTTTACGAGCGCTTCCAGAGGATCCGATTTCGCACTCTGGGCATATCTGTAACATGTGATCTGTTTGTTTGTATGTTGTTTAACGCCGCACTCAGCAATATTCCGGCCCTATGACGGCGGTCTGTAAATAATCGAGTTTGGACCAGACAATCCAGTGATTGACCTCATCAGAATGTATCCACGCAATTGGGATCGATGACATGCATCAACCAAGTCAGCGAGATAAACCACCCGATCCCTTTAGTCGCCTCTTACGACAAGCATAGTCGCCTTTTATGATAAGCATGGGTTGCTGAAGACCTATACTACCCCGGATCATCACGGGTCTGAAACATATGAGAGAAATTGTGAACAAATATTTAATTGATTCAAACATATTCATTTTCGCAAAAATATGAAAAATGGATTGGTAAACAAGCGAGTAGCTTATGTTCAATAATATCAATATGTCAAACATTCCCGCCAGGGGCTTTAGGATGAAGGTAGAGTAATTACAAGAGAGTGAGGGGGATATTTGGGGGCCTTGTAAGTTACCCGAGTCATGTTCCTGGAGTTGTTTTTGTATGAGGGTGGGTTTTTTGTGTTTGGTAAGGTAGTTAGGTTCTACTGTTTTGGGGTATTTTATGAGATACTTGCCTAGGTGACAATATATAGTTGGATAATTTAGTGAGGAGTTGCAGAATTGCAGTAATGTTTGTGACGATTTTACTGAAGAAATGGTTGCGGTGTAGTTTATAATGTTCACGTTGAAATATTTCGTGGTCTAGGACAATGAGGGCAGGTTAAGTTCGTGTGCCCCGTGAGGAGTCTAGTCAGGGCTGTGTCTTTTTTATCGCCAAGGTCATCCGACACGGATTAAGCGATAAACGTAGACAACAGGTACTAATGAGCAGTGACATTCACAGTTTGTTCAGGGTGTCTGACAGAATATATACGAGACAATAAGAGACAGGGAGGCGGGGGGGGGGGGGGGGGGGGGGGGGTGCAAAGGGGATTAGCGTCTTATGAATAATTCTAGTGACTCTAACTGATTCGAGTCTTGGCTACACGGTGATTATCCTTTGGGATTAAAAGTTCATTCCGACAAAGGTTGTCTTAAATCGGTCGCTATGGCAATCGGATTCTCAGGGCTGATTTCAGTGTGGTGCTTGAAATGACAGCTAATTACTCTAAATAATTGTAAAATATCGAACGATGCATTATCAAGCAACATGCTTAGGGGTACTAGAATTTACCCGTTTTCCTATTTTGATTTATTTTTGCGCCATATATGTTGTGTTTTTCATTTCAAAAGAAAGAGGCGCTTCTACTCATGATCACTGATGTCATGATATTCGTCAGTCATAACGTATATTGTTACTTTGCTAAATCGTCGAGCACAGGCATTTTAGGACATATTAGGAAGGTCAACGAGCTTTCATGCGATCACTATTTGCAATATGTATTATTAAATCGCTTAACAGCTCCATTCATTATCATCATGTTTACTCATAGTACATAATAATCCACCATGAAGGACCATAAATTCATCATCTCCTTTACAAATCTGACCGTAAAACGATCGTAATAACTTACGGCAGGTAAAAATTAATACAAATTGTTCGAGTCAAGTTGAAATAGGAAAAATGTTGAGTATCGTTTGAGGGTTTCTTTTTGAAATTCTGATCAATATGAATAGTTTTTTAGAAAATCGTACATGAAAATTATCTCCCCCTTGTATTTGTTTCCGTTTTTCTCCTGTGCTGCGAGAAAATTTTCTGCAAAGAACAGCAAGATGTTTACGTCATTTAATCGGTGAACATTATTGTTTTCTGTAATAACTTATCAACGTTTATCCTAATTAGTATTTGCAAATACCATCAAACCACAAGAGAAACCAAGCCTTCTGAGCATTGAGCGCGCACCTGCTTCGAAATAGCGGCGCTTCAATCACTTCGATAGCCAAACCCAAAATTTTACGATTATTGCTTTAGTGTTGTCAAGTTTGGTTTGATTTAAAAGTGCAATCGTTTGTTCATACCAGTATATATAATAACAGCTCAGAATACGCATGATTTCCGCTATGACATTGGTGTTAAACCAAGCCTAAAAATTTAGACCAGTCACGAAAAGAAAGATCGTCATACATTTCAAAATGTTCAGTGTAATATCCGTTATCTCGTGAAATAACAAACGAATAACGCTTAAGAGTTAAATATGTCGTTCAGATATGACAAATATTTCAAATATATTATCATTCTGCAGCTAAACCACTCTGTCGGTTTGTGTTATGAAAGCAAAATGTGTGATGTGGTCAAATTGTGAGATTCTCTCTCGCAACTCTTTTTTGTCAATACATATATATCATTAAACAATATCAACTAAATACCTTGAATGATGAATTTGGATATTCCACGCGAACTAGTGATCTAGTCCTATGCATGTTCATCAACAACTATTCTCATCCTTTTCACTATCAATTGTTGTCGAGAGAGCAAAATGCTAATTTTGGAAGTACTAAATTGATTGTATGTTTCTTATAGTGACACCAGCTGGTGACATGAAGTGTAGTTTCAGTGGTATCTGAACACGTTAAGATCAGGGAATACTGGCATCATGTTGAATTCAAGCACATGAAGCAGTTACTAATTCCAGTAGGGGTAAAGATTAATCTGAAATGTTGAATAGTGATGATATGTAAGGACCCCCTGATAGAATCTGGGGCTCTACTTACACTAAGGACGCATTTAACATAAGATAACTGATTAGTACTATCCTAACATGCAGCGATGCCAATCATTACGATTTGGGTGTAATGAGTGAGAAAAAGGTAGATGGATGAACTAATTAATTATTTACAATGAGAAGAATTTCTATAAAAAAAGGTTAATAGTGTTACATAATGGATTTTTTTAACATGTGGAGCTTTGACCACATGTTTGACTTACATCTTGGCCAAACAATAATATCGAAGCAAAACCCATGCATCTTGGTACTGTTCACATTGCTCTTTTTCACATGAAATTACGTTGTTGTTTTTATCTCAATGTCCTCCAAAGCTTCAACTAGGGTTGGCATCCCTGCAATACTGATGTGGTCATCATAAAATAACAAGTTATTCATGGTCAGCACTATGCTGATATATTTTCTACTCCTTCATACTCATGTATGTAGGCTATTGACTAAAGTGTATGATGTATCCCTTTGACCTTCACGACGCATGATTTCTGTCTAACATGACGTATCCAGATGTCATGTCTGCCATGCATTGCGTCAAACATAACATTATTTTCAACTACATATTATTTAGCGCATTTATAGTTTTGGTCGTTTATAAAGTCAGCGATCTTCAAATTGAACAGTTCGGTCTCCAATTTTGACATTTGGCCAAGGAAAATTTGACGGTGGGTACCTATTTATTAAGCCTATTGTTCTATGACTTTCTCACTCTGTCACTGCACAAGACTATAACATACGCTTTTCATAAATTTCTGAATTGTTTTGCTTTCCATCCCTTGCTTTTGATCAACAAGGTCAATGAAGGGCTAGCGGAGGTTAGCTGCTGTTTAGAGTTGCCTCCCCTGGTTGTACTAATTTGCCTTATCTTAATCTCGTTATAGTATGATCTTGACTCAGTTGCGATTCCTCTCTGCGTAAAGATCTGACCAACTGTCCATAGGAGGTCGTGTGAGGTAAACCCTGATTTTAACTTTAACCACCCAATCTAAATGAAGGAGGCATAGGTTCTTCAGCCAATCAGATGTCGGGTTTCTAAAATATTGTTTCATTTCTTTACCACCTCAAGTTCAATTTTCACGAAGGCAAACACACAGAGAAACAAGTACATCCTTGACAGTAGACCTTGGTTGTAGAAGCAGAGACACTCAGAAACGACAGGGGCTATAAAATAGCCACAGGATATAATCTAATAGCACAACCTTTATTATTTTCCATTCAGAAGTGCCTGTTTAGATTCTTTTTTTGAGACTGAAATCAGATATACTGTCTGAATGCTTTTCTCACTGGTACCGAAAATTTAGATGCCTCATCGCTGATTGGCTTATTACAAAGTGCCCCTGATGGTCCTATGGAGGGTTATTTAGACATTGACGGAAAGAGGTATCGTAATGGAGAGGAAGGTCTGATTGTAATGAGATTGCTTCATCATTCCTTTAGGGTGATTACTGTAATACAAAAAGTAAGAATCAGGTATTTTGTGCATCAGATGTGACTTTAGAGCTGAACATTCTTGTCATAAATTTTTCAAAAGCAACTGTCTATCATGAAAACCAGCCAACTATTTACTAATGTTGTCCGTTATCTTGTCATATCTTTATTCCTGATCGTATTTACCACATGGAGACCAAGTTTATAAGAGGTCCCCAAACACTCTATTGCTTGTAAGATACCTAATTTGGAACTTGTGGGGATTCTGGGTAATAATATTGGCCCCAGCAACTATGCTTGTCGTAAGAGGCGACTAAATGGATAAGGTGGTCAGGCCCGGTGACTTGGTTGATTGCATGTCATTGTATCCCAATTGAGTGGAGCATGGCTCATGTCAATCACGGGGTTGTCTGGTCCAGGCTCAATTATTACAGACAGCTGTCACATAGCTAAAATATTGCTGAGTGTGGCATTTAACAACAAACAAGACTAATGTGGATCAGGTGGTCAGACTAGGTCTTCATGACCTAGAGCGTGTTTGTTCATGCTATCAACCTCCCAGACTCGGGTCATTTACAGGCCACTGTAGCATAACTGGTATAGTGCTGACTGTGACGTATGGCAACAAACAAGAGTAGTCGTTTTTAGGCCTCTATGAAACCTCTGTAGTGGTGGATGCATGACAAGTAGGGATATTCTATTTTACATAGGCAACAGAATTTATTGTAACAAAGCTTCTGTAGAGCATGCTTCCAGCTAGCCAACATCTGAATTAAGTTTCTTTTAATATTGGCAAAATAATACAGGGTTCTGGAAACATGCTTTTGAAAATGATCATCTGTCACTTGTCATGTAAAGGGACCGCCTCCGTGGTCTAGTGGTAGAGCGTCCGCCCGGAGAGCGGAAGGTCCGGGGTTCCATCCCCGGCCGCGTCATACCGAAAGACGTTAAAGATGGTACTTGTTGTTACCCTGTCTGGCGCTCAGCATTAAGAGGCTAAAACAAGGACTGGTTGGCTCGGAGTCAGTATACTGTGTCTGAGTGGGGTATTCATGTTAAAACTGAGGCATGGTATCTCAGTGGGCTAGCACTATAAATCGGCATCAGTCCGGACTAGTACAAGCAGCCACACACACACACACACACACACACACACGTGCATGCACGTCGCTATATAAGTGCAATAATCTTGGACGCAACGTTAAACCCAATTTCACCTCACCTGTCATGTAAAGGGATGGCACATCTGTGGCAACCTTTTGTATATAGTTTATGTCTTTGAAGTTAAGGACTAGTTGGCTGCTACTAACTGCCTCCAGCAGATTAGTTGATGGGAAAAGTCTTCTAGTTACAATTTAACATGGGTTTCACTGGAGCAGTAAATGTTTCAGGCATGATATCTGTGATGCTATCGCCCTCTATAACTGCACTGTCAGTTCCCCTTGCAGAGAACTGTGATCTTGGATACGACTGCAGATAATGTAGAATTCATCTTTAGGATTCACCAACCAGTGATTACAAATTGACATTAGTCACAGGGAGTGGATTGTTGAGGGAAACATTTTCTTCAAAGGCTGAACTCACACTCTGTTATCTACGGAAAATAAACTGGTCTTCAGTTTCATTTACAGAAATATATTGCTTTTCATTTTGATTTCACAGCACAAAAGTCATGTCTCTATCTCAACTCCTCAACATTATTACCGTTAATATGTCACTGTGTGCAGTATCTGCTTCCAGAGAAATGTTATAGTATTCAAGATAATCTGCTCTTTCATATTATTAATTACTATGAGTGTTGCTCAGCTTTTCGACAGCTGAAAATGTGAATTCCTTCTGTTTCAGAAACTGATAAGACGGACAGGTCAGCCGACAATGGACAAGCAGTATTCAGTGAAGTTCTTCACCAGCTTTCTTGAGAGCCTTCAAGACCACTGTAACACCTTCTTGGAATTCAACCACCTAGTTGAGGTCAGTGGCTATGTTTGTGTTGAGATCGACAACGTGAAGAAGGAGCGTTACGTCCTCAGTGAGCTGGTACAGAGCTGTGGCAATGTGATCAGCGAGAGCTACTGCACCAAGGCTTTCAAAACACCAGCCACAAAGATCAGTGAGAATTCCAAGAAGTACTTGCCTCAAGGCACCAGGGAAAAGGATAGGAAACTGAAATTGAAAGCTGTTGGCCGGACTGATGTTAAATCTCAGAAAACCCCAGACAATAAAAGGGGTGGGGAGTCTGTGCAAGATGCTGGGCTTGGGTTTAAAATAGCATCTGTATCATCTCTGGCTGTGACAGCAAAGGAAATGTCACCCACAGAGGAAAGCTCGGTGAATCAGGATGAGCTTAAGGAGAAAACAGATGAGCATAAATGGAGTTTAAAAGAAAGTCCACACACATCTAACATATTCCAGCCTAAATCAAGTCAGTACTCACAGGAGGGGTGGGAAGGGAGAGACACCTTCGTGTATAATATTCCTGCAGATAAACCAAAGAATTCAGGTACTGTCCAGCTCATGAACAGTGAAAATAAACTGTCCGAATCGTCCCAAGTTGAGCCCCGTTCTCCTTGGCCTGAAGACCAACAAAACCTTGACCTTGACCAGCTTCTGAGTGAAGGCCAGGAGTGGACCTCCAATACAGCACAGACGGTGACCTTCTCCAGCTGCGAGGATGTGGACATGTCTGACACAGGAGCTCCGGAACCTTCTCCGTCGGATGAGGAGGCTGATGATGACCTCACTGTGCTCAATGAGCAGTACTTCACTGCACAGATGTTGGCGCATACAAGCCAAGTTCCTGATACCAAAGTGTTCCCCCAGGAGACAAAGACTCCTGCGCCTCTGAAGTCAGTAGATGAGTTGAGTGTGACCGAACCTTCACCATCACCCTCCATGCAGATATCAATGAGGAGTCCACACGTCGTCTGCCCGTTGCCCCAGCAACAGGCACCTGTCTCACAAGGGTCATGTGTGGTGGTGATCGATGAAGACTCGGATGATGTAGTGGATGTTGACATGGGCGAGTCCTCTGATGATGACATCTCTGAGTTCAGTCAGGAAGCGCTGGGTGACCTCAGATCCCAGACTCCTTCAGGTCAGAAGTCCGTCCTCAGTGATGAGGAGAGGCAGAGGAAGAAATACAAGTCGTCACTCAAGTACCAGCGATACGCTGTCAACCTTTTCAACGATTTCCAGAAAAAGAGAGGTGAGGGGATTCGTCCTATCCAGACCATGCACCCAGAGAAGCTCGATGAAGTACTGGCCGAGTTTTACTCCTCCTTGAGGAAAAGCAATGGAGAAGAGTTTGGGTCAATGTCCTTGAGGAATGTTCAGTCGCATCTTGAGCGGTATTTGAAAGATGCCAACTACCCATTCTCTATCACAAAAGATGACCAGTTTCAGAACTCGAGGAAAATTCTCAGAGAGAAAATTGCAGAAGCTAAAGCTCGAGCAAAGCCCCGAAACTGCACCCGGGTGACTGGTAAAGACATCAGTATCATGTTCCAGACTGGGGAGCTCGGGACGGACAGTCCAGAATCACTTCTCAACTCCATGTGGTTCATGAACAACATGTTCCTCCACATCAAACAAAACTTTGACCACTACAACCTCAGGTGGGGGGACGTCCGTTTGTGCAAGACTGGTTTTGGACTGGAAATGCTGGAATGTGTAAATGGCAAATCTAAAGGAAGGAAAGTATTCAGTGATGAATATGAATCTGAACGCTGCTTTGTGACCTTGTACAAGACCTATCGTGACCGACGGCCCCCCAGCACTCTCACAGACGATGCACCATTTTATCTCTGCCCTGCTCATGTCTTCACTGCCACTGGGCCATGGTTTTCAGCTAATGGTGTTAGTGTGTCTCGACTGACGGGTGTGTTGAACAAGATGGCAGAAGCATGTGGACTTCGGTGCAAGAAACTTCCGTAACTGTTACGTAGTGTCATGGTTATTATGCGAAGGACCTCATGTAGCCATGTTAATACTACTGTTTGTGACAATGGCAACTTGTACAAGTAATAAAGATGAAACGATACTAAAGACAAAAAGGGAACGTGAGGGAAATAAAACAGATAAAGGGCTACTGCTGCTTTTCTAAATTGCTTCTTACTCATAATGTCTGGACCCGTGAAGATTCGGGGTAGAATAGGTCTTCAGGAACCCATGCATGCCGTAAAAGGCGACTTTGCTTGTCGTAAGAGGCGACTAAAGAGATCGGGTGGTCAGGCCCACTGACTTGGTTGATGCATGTCATTGTATCCCAATTGTGTTAATCGATGCTCATGATGTCAATCACTGGATTGATTATTTGCAGACTGTCATCATAGAGCTGGAATATTGCTGAGTGCGTTGTTAAACAACAAACATCAAACTCAGCATTCCAAGAGACATGTTAAATATGTCACTACATAGGCCAGAAATCTGAGATTATCTTAAGGGCTCCTGTTGGTGTCATGTCAGTCAATTTCAGCTGTATTGTTCCTTTACTTCCATCAGTATATTTTTCATGTGGAAATAGTTTAGTATTGACCTGAACAATCAAATATTTATTGGATTCATTGAAGAGATCAGGGCTCTGCTACACAAAATGATCTCATTGCTATGAAGGTTGATGTTAACGTAGGGGAGTTACGACTGCCGTCAGTCTGTTAAAGTATGGGAATTATGATTGTCTTAGTGCTACGACTGCCGTCAGTCTGTTAAAATATGGGAATTACGATTGTCTTAGTGCTACGACTGTCACAAGTCTATTTTAAAGTAAGGGCGTTATGTCTGTCATAAGTCTACGTTAAAATATGGGTGTTCTATTGCTTGGTGCTACGACTGTCGCAAGTCTATGTAAAAGTATGTGAATTACAACTGTCGTAAGTCTACATTAAAGTATGATCGTTACAATGGTCTTGGTGCTACGTCTGTCAAATGTCGAAGTATGGAAATTACGATCGTCTTAGTGCTCCAACTGTCGTAAGTCTATGTTAAAGTATGGTACTTACAATTATCCTAGCACTTTGATTGCTTTGTGGTACATGGCCCTGGTCTGATTGCCCAGATTGTAAATTGCCAGCAGTTGAAGTTGTTGATAGGTTAGTCGTGAGAAACGTAACCAGAGGATTAATCTCGGCATCAATACTTCATGGTCTTGAGTACACATTGTTCCTCCATCACCATGATTACATACTCCCCCTTGGCAGTGTGATAGTCACGTGTGTGTCAAGCTCATGAAGTGAAGCTGTTTAAAAACTCAGTGAAACCAAATGAGCCCTACTCTGTGCATGATTTTTATGCTGCGTTATTTTGGTTCATTGGTTATCATGAGCGTTCATTGGTCCGAGGGGTGGTTGATTAGCCTAGTGGTTAAAGCGTTCGCTCGTCACACGGAAGACCCGGGTTCGATTCCTGACATGGGTACAATGTGTGAAGCCCATTTCTGGTGTCCCCCGCCGTGATATTGCTGGAATATTGCTAAAAGCGGCGTAAAACCATACCCAATCACTCATTGGTCCGAGCACTCTCATTCCTCAGGGCTGAGTGCGTGGCTTCATTCATTGGTTTTAAAATAGCAACCACACAGGCAAATAGGGAGTATGTAGACACAGGCAATGAACCTATGAAGTATTGACAATGTATTGATCTTAAAATATTTTTGGGGGGCGGTCGGGTAGCCTAGTGGTTAAAGCGTTCGCTCGTCACGCCGAAGACCCGGGTTCGATTCCCGACATGGGTACAATGTGTGAAGCCCATTTCTGGTGTCCCCCGCCGTGATATTGCTGGAATATTGCTAAAAGCGGCGTAAAACCATACCCAATCACTCATTGGTCCGAGCACTCTCATTCCTCAGGGCTGAGTGCGTGGCTTCATTCATTGGTTTTAAAATAGCAACCACACAGGCAAATAGGGAGTATGTAGACACAGGCAATGAACCTATGAAGTATTGACAATGTATTGATCTTAAAATATTTTTGGGGGGCGGTCGGGTAGCCTAGTGGTTAAAGCGTTCGCTCGTCACGCCGAAGACCCGGGTTCGATTCCCGACATGGGTACAATGTGTGAAGCCCATTTCTGGTGTCCCCCGCCGTGATATTGCTGGAATATTGCTAAAAGCGGCGTAAAACCATACTCACTCACTCACTAAAATATTTTTGATAAATGTGCATGACCTGTATCTAGATGGTTGATGTCAGGTGGCTTGTGGAGCCTAAGCAATTGTGTTTGAGTAACTTGTTTATTGTTTCATCCTTTAGTGCCCCCCGTTTTGTCCTCTCCCCATGATCTCCCCCTAGGATCCTGTCATGATGGCGACAGACCTGAAAGGGACCAAACTCTACATTTGGCACCTGTTGTTCCGATGATAGTGTTGGTTGCCATTTAATGATGCAATGAATGGTTGATTGTGTCCATAGATCATTGGGGGCGGTCGGGTAGCCTAGTGGTTAAAGCGTTCGCTCGTCACGCTGAAAACCCAGGTTTGATTCCCGACATGGGTACAATGTGTGAAGCCCATTTCTGGTGTCCCCCGTCGTGATATTGCTGGAATATTGCTAAAATCGGCATAAAATCAAACTCACTCATTCACCATAGTTCATTGAGGAGAAATTATTTTTTGAAATGTTCAAACATTTGATTAATCTGTAAATAATTAAAGGAAGATCATTCATTATCAATATTAGAACCTTCCCAGGGAAGACCCGTGAAGATTTCGGGTTAGAATAGGTCTTCAGCAACCTATGCTTGCCGTAAAAGGTGACTATGCTTGTCGTAAAAGGCGACTAACAGGATCGGGTGGTCAGGCTCGCTGACTTGGTTGATGCATGTCATCGATCCCAATTGCGTGGATCGATGCTCATGATATTAATCACTGGATTGTCTGGTCCAGACTCGATTATTTACTGACCGCCATCATATAGCTGGAATATTGCTGAGTGCGGCGTTAAACAACAAACCAACCAACTAACCAACTAACCAACTTCCCAGGGAAAGGGAGTTAACTGACTGTAAAAGTCCAGGTTCCAGCCTTGCCGAACTACGCTGGAATTCCAGAGTTACTGTTTGGCTTAACCAATGAGTCTATGCATAGTCCATTAAAATCACACAATGAAGTAGATGTCCGGTTTGTAAACAATAGCTGTCAGGTAAAAGACATTCTTACCTATTGCTGTGGAGGTTTGAAGGTTACTTTTTTGGGGGGTCTGCAATAAGAGAAGAGACGTCTCACTGCCGATCTGCTCTCCTGCTTTATTCAGGATTCCACATGTATGTCTGTGACTAATTGTATCTCTGTGCTTCTGTTTGAGCTTCAATAAAACATCTGCAAGAGTTGACTGAACCTTGTTATGTTCCCTCTATACAACTTCACTTGGGGCAGGGGGGCACGGGTGGCCCAGTCGTCTAAGGCGCCGCGATTCGCTGTGCAGAGTTGCGTCCCTTGGGCACGCCAGAAACCTATGATTGTGGGTTCGAATCCCGATTCGCCCCGATTATGTTTCTAGGTTTGTCAGCACCATACCCATGCTCGTGGGTTTCACCAAAGTGGTAAACGTCTGAGACCTGCATCACTTCGGGCTTTCCTCCCATATTAAGCTGACATGCCGTGATGTAACTGGAATACTGTTTAAAGCGGTGTTAAACCCAACTCACTTACTCACTCACTCACTTGGGGCATCAGTGGCCCAGTTGGCTAAGCCACTGCAGATTGCTGGGTAGAGTTACGTCCCTTAGACGTGCCAGAAACCTATGATCATGGGTTCGAATCCCGGATTCTCCCTGAGGATGTTTCTCGTTTCTCGTTACTCAGTACCATATCCTTGGTTAGGGGTTACTCCAAGATGGTAAACGTCTAAGGCCTGCATCACTTTGGGCTGACACTGTGATATAACTAAAGCACTGTTAATAACAATGTTAAACCAGATTCACTTAGTGACTATACAGTCATTCAGCTTACCAAGTTGTTCTGTGATTAAATGCGTTCAGGAAAATCTTGGACAATAATGTAATATCATTGATGCAATGTGTTCTTGTCACTGGAATTGTTTAAGCTGTAGAAAAAATTATTTTAAGTTGGATTTTGAAAATAAGTAAAAATTTGTTCACTGGAAAAATGTTTTGTTTCCATAAAAAGTTGTGTAAATAAATCTACCCTACCCTACCCTACCCCACCCCACCCCACCCCACCCCTTAGACCCTCACTCCCAGAATATTAAACTAAACTACCCTACCCTACCCTACCCTTACCTACCCCACCCCACCCCACCCCACCCCTGTAAGCCTTAGACACTCACTCCCAGAATATTAAATGTTAAGATATTATACACAATACCTTGTTGTTACCTTGTGTTTCTGTCTTTCAGATAACTTAACTAGGTGGTGCCCACATAGAATCAAAATGGACAAGCAGTATTCAGTGCAGTTCTTTGCCACCTTTGTTGACAATCTTCAAGAACTGTGTAAATCCTTCCTGGACTTTAATCAGTTGGTGGAAGTGAGTGGCTATGTTTGTGTTGAGATTGACAACACCAAGAAGGAACGTTACGTCCTCAGTGAGCTGGTGCAGAGCTGTGGCAATGTGATCAGTGAGAGCTACTGTACAAAGGCCTTTCGTACTCCAGGGAAGCCGATGAGCCAGAATCTCGGCCGGCAGCAGAGACTGAATCCAAGGTCAAAGGAGAATCTGAATGGGCGATGTCGTCCTGGACAGCCAATGAGACAAGAGAGGAGACCACCTCCCCAAGGCCCTCAGAACCCGAGGATGCACCAAAAGTCGGTCGTAGAGTCTCCAATGAGACCGCGAGGGAGAAACTTCGGTCTCAAAGTTTCCAATGTATCGTCACTGGTGTTTCAGGAGAAGGACAATGGAGGCCTCCCTCCTCACAGTGTTGGGGGCAGGATGCCAGGACAGAGGCGAGGTTTTGCTCAGCAAGATCGAGAAATGGTGCCGGTCAAATCAGAGAAGCAAGACTTCTATCCTGAAGAAGGTTCCCAGTCTCATTTCTACCACCCTGAAGCCAGGCACAAGACCAGGGTCCTGCACGAGGAGTGGGAAGGCAGCGATACTTATGTGTATCGGAATGTGTCCATTGAGAGAGTGACCAACGTGCCACAGAGGCCTGCTGCGCCCAGGATCACTCAGTTTGCTGATGACGAGGAGCAGAGTCCAGGATCAGAATCGGACTCGGAGGATGGTCCTCCCCAGCAGGGCCGCCCACAAGGCAACTGGAACCGAACACCCAATGCAGAGGCGATGGATCAGATGATGGACCAAGATCAGGAGTGGTCTGGGCACCAGCCACAGCAGGAACAAGAAACCAGTCAGCCACCAATCTTGGAGGACTTTGAAATCAAGCCTGATTTGAGCCTTGTCAAACAGGAGGTTGAGGATCCTGAGTATGAAGCTTCAGAAATGAAACCAGAAGATTTCCCCATGCCTGAAGAAGAGTTTTATGCCAGAGAACAAATGGCTTTTGCTGCACGAGGGATTCACCCGTCAAAACAGGCTCCGGTCAGATTGGGAATGAAGCCTCCTGCTGCTACTGTTGTGGCAAAACACAGTCCAAGACCAACTGTTCCAGTGCAGAATGTCCAAGGTCAAACTGTGCTCCCCGGCCCGTCCACCTCTCAGATCTCAATGAGATCGCCTGATGTTGGATTTGCTCGACCTCAGGAGGTTGCTAGTGTTCCTCAGCAGGTGATTGACAAGTCTCTGCTGATGATTGATGAAGAAACAGATGAGTTTGTTGAGGTGGACATGGAGGAGTTTCTGGAGGATGAGGAACTGGCCGAGCTAAGCCAGGAGATGATGGAAGAATCCCAGCCGGGAGGATCCAAAGGGGAATCTGATGACAAAGAAATCAAGAAATACAAGTCCTCCTTGAAGAACCAGCGTCACGCTTTGAAATTGTTTAATGACTACCAGAAGAAGCGGGGAGAGGGAATGAAGCCAATTCAGACTATCCATCCCGAGAGACTCGATAACCTCCTCTCAGACTTCTTCTTGACCCTCAGAAAAAACAATGGCCAAGAGTTTGGACCGTTGTATTTGAAGAAAATTCATTGTCATTTAGATAGGTATCTCCAAGATGCCAATTACCCCTTCTCAATCACCAAAGACGACCAGTTCAAACACTCGAATCAGATCCTCAGGGACAAAATCGGTGAGCTAAAGGCAAGGTCTAAGGGTGGTCCTGTAGTGCAGACCCCAATAACTGAGGACGATGTCACGATCATGTTTGAAGCAGGTGAGCTAGGAGGCTGTAACCCAGACACCCTCCTCAACACCATGTGGTTTGTGAACAACTATTTCTTTAGCATCAAACAACCAGCCGACCACTTCAATCTCACATGGGGCGATTTCCATTTAACGAAAGACGAAGACGGACATGAATATTTAGAATGCCCCGCAGGCAAATTCAAAGGGGGTAAGATTTATGCTGACAAGGAAGATCCCGAGAGGTGCTATGTTAGGTTGTACAAGCGCTATCGGGACAAGCGACCACCCCACACCGTTGAAGATGACGCTCCTTTCTATCTGACCCCTAATCGCATTACGAGAGCTGATAGTGTGTGGTACTCCCCAGAACATGCTCCACCTTCTAGACTTAATGGCATCTTTAAAAAGATAGCTGCAGTTTGTGGCTTACAGGACAAGAAAATGCCATAAAAAGCCTTCATTGAATAGAGTTGCTGTGTGGCTGAAATGTTTGAGATGGCAGTATGGTGAAACCTGATCCTATTGCCAGGTCTCACCACTAAAGCAAGGGCTATTCTATGAAAGTAGAGGGAGAAATGAAATTTCATTGGAGGGAGTGGTTTTAGGCATGGCTTGTGTATAGTAGCTGTTCCTGTTTTTAGTGGCATGTGTATGGTTCCATCTTCAGTGGTGATCTTTGCTAGGCAGTCTGATGAGCATGCCGTAGAAACAGTTATTGCAATCTCATTAAAAGAAGATCCTTTACTCCAATACGATATCTCTCTGCATGAAGATCTGAGGATACCTCCATAGATTGTTGCAATGGGTGAACCCTGAGTGAACTTTGACCACCCAGTCTAAACGAAGGATGAATGGGTTTTTAAGCCAGATGTCAGTCTTCTATATGATTTGGCTTCATTTCTTTGCCACTTCTATGCGGAAAATTATTGCCCCCCGCAAAAGTAAACCTCCACAGAACACAAATGGTCCTCAGAAATGACTGGATGTGAAAAATCTCCATAAGAGAATAATAGCATGTTTTTATTTTTTGCATTCAGAACTTGCTAATTATGTTTAATCTCTAGACACAAAAATCACATATCCTTGTCTCAATGCTTTGCTCACTTGTTATTTAGAATACAATTCTTAGAATTCTTGACACTGATTTGGTGATTAGAAAGTTCACCTGACGCGATCTCCTGTGGAGGTGACCTCACATCTTAACATTAAGAGGTATTGTATCGAAGTAAAAGATCTCATTTTAATGAGAATGGAGTTATTGTGAATTTTCATCCATGTCCAAAACATTTTGCTGTACAGCAATCATTTTACTTTTAGCAAATATCTATGTCAATGTATGATATTTTTATTGTTTGTGAATGCATTATAATTTTCATATTGCTTTGCCCCAGTTGTTTTAGAATCGCATCCTATCTACTGTTCTTCCATCTCCAGAATAAACACAGTTCCCTGATTTCTCACACAACTTTGTGCAAAGACTATTAGGAGCCCACTGTCAGCTCGGGTAACAATCATGAACGCTATGGACAATATTTTAGGATATACAGAATAAATTAGTCATGCAAGATTTTCCATTATGAAAGTAAATGTTTTTGACTGTGAAGCCTTCTTTTTCAATCTGTTGATTTATCGATTGTTTTTTTCTCAAAGTGTTTGGTTGTCAAACATAGATCCTTAAACTTTAAAAAAAATAATAGTCAGAAGGATGAGAAAAATAATTCATACACCAAAGTATTCATGGTCCTTAACGGGGGGGGGGGGGGCCAGTTTCAGTATAGGAACAGAGTCATGCACTGCTAGGGGTACCACTGAAGCTGTGAATAGTCTGCATCATGGCTGCCTCCCATGCTTTGAGCATACATTTATTGGTCTTTAAGCATCTGTCATTTGTCACAGTCACACATAACAATTTGAGATTATTATGTTTTTGAGTGATTATCAGGCTCGTCAGTATTCAAAAAAAGCTTCAAGCTGACATTTTATGTTTTTGCACATTCCTGATGTTTAGGGTTGGCAGATCAGTAAAGCACATTATTAGAAGTAAATCCACCTTGGTTCCCTGAAGGAGTGATGTTTCTACTGGACAGCATGATAGTGTCGTGGAGACAGTGATGTGGTGATGTCTGGAAAGAGTTACGATTACATGTGTGCAGCATGTTCCCTCCTCGTTAATCAGGTTCCAGTGTGCACCTCCATCCTCCGGCTTAATGTTTCATATTGTGTAATTAGTAAATATCCAGCCAGTCAAATCAAGCTGTTGCATGTAAGGACTTGTAGCTCGGTACAGATGGCTACAGTGAATCCTGGCACTAGCGAGGCCTGTCGTGTGGACGTCCCATCATGGCGCTGTATCTACCTGGGCAGTGGGTAGCCTTGTGGTTACCACTCTTGTAGCTCAGTACAGATGGCTGCAGTGAATCCTGGCACTAGCGAGGACTGTCGTGTGGACGTCCCATCATGGCGCTGTATCCACCTGGGCAGTGGGTAGCCTTGTGGTTACCACTCTTGTAGCTCAGTACAGATGGCTGCAGTGAATCCTGGCACTAGCGAGGACTGTCGTGTGGACGTCCCATCATGGCGCTGTATCTACCTGGGCAGTGGGTAGCCTTGTGGTTACTACACTTGTAGCTCAGTACAGATGGCTGCAGTGAATCCTGGCACTAGCGAGGACTGTCGTGTGGACGTCCCATCATGGCGCTGTATCTACCTGGGCAGTGGTTAGCCTTGCGGTTACTACACTTGTAGCTCGGTACAGATGGCTGCAGTGAATCCTGGCACTAGCGAGGACTGTCGTGTGGACGTCCCATCATGGCGCTGTATCTACCTGGGCAGTGGGTAGCCTTGTGGTTACTACACTTGTAGCTCAGTACAGATGGCTGCAGTGAATCCTGGCACTAGCGAGGACTGTCGTGTGGACGTGCCTTCAGGGCGCTGTATCTACCTGGGCAGGGGGTAGCCTTGTGGTTACTACACTTGTAGCTCGGTACAGATGGCTGCAGTGAATCCTGGCACTAGCGAGGACTGTCGTGTGGACGTCCCATCATGGCGCTGTATCTACCTGGGCAGTGGTTAGCCTTGCGGTTACTACACTTGTAGCTCGGTACAGATGGCTGCAGTGAATCCTGGCACTAGCGAGGACTGTCGTGTGGACGTCCCATCATGGCGCTGTATCTACCTGGGCAGTGGGTAGCCTTGTGGTTACTACACTTGTAGCTCAGTACAGATGGCTGCAGTGAATCCTGGCACTAGCGAGGACTGTCGTGTGGACGTGCCTTCAGGGCGCTGTATCTACCTGGGCAGGGGGTAGCCTTGTGGTTACTACACTTGTAGCTCAGTACAGATGGCTGCAGTGAATCCTGGCACTAGCGAGGACTGTCGTGTGGACGTGCCTTCAGGGCGCTGTATCTACCTGGGCAGGGGGTAGCCTTGTGGTTAACGTCGTGGCTTGTCTCAGAACCAATGAAAGGTTTCTGCCTGTGTACGTGCTAAATAACAGACACAGGAAACCAAGGTCACTTGTCTCTGCATCCACCAATGTCCAGATATTGAACTTCTATTCTATACTACTCAAAAGAAGTTTAGGGTCACCTGATTCTTTCATATTACAATAGTTAATCTCTCATGCCATGACAGATTAACATTACCAATATGAAAGAATCAGGTGATCCTTAACTTCTTTTGAGTAGTATATTACGATAATACCCTTTACCCATTCGCCTCCAACCCTTTAATGTCAGTTTTTGGCGTTGTCAATTAAACTCAAAACAAAGATATTTTGCCAACAGGGTCCAAGGGGTATTTCATAATAAAATGTAAATCGCATACACTGGATAATCAAGGAAGTTACCTCAAATGGTATTATTTTCTGGGTAACTTTACCGAACATTGACAAGCTTAACTGCTTCGTGATGAGTCATCACTTGATTGGTCTGAATATTATTCCCTCTCTTTTGGTTCACCCAGGTTATTTGATTGGTCAGTTATGTAAAGGCATTGTTCAGTTCCCATGGTGCGTCACTATGAAAAATTTGGGCCGTGTCCTGGAGGGGTGAAGTGTATACAGAACCCACAACGATGAAGATGCATGTTCTTGTCAATTGGGGATTAACATATTCTAGATCTTAATTTTGAGAATGAAAAAAAAATACTGTATAGTGTGTATATTTCTGAACTGGTTTTATTGTAACTGTTTTTAACCGAGGCAGGTGCCTTCACGTCATTTGTGACGAAAGTGCTTTTTGTGTAGATGTTGTTCCTAACAACGGGAATGTGTTTATTTATTTTGCCACTGTGTTGTTGGCCACTTTGGTTGTATTTTTAACAGCAATCCTTGATGTCTTTATGACCAGACACTGTTAACTCCTTAGTGTAGGCGGTGTCCTAGGGGTGATGGTACAGTGGGTGTTCAAGCCAGACAGTGACAGGAGTCTTTGTCAGACTGTCTCCATCCTCTATAAGATCAGGGGGGCACGGGTAGCCCAGTCGTCTGAGGCACCATGATTCACTGTGCAGAGTTGCGCCCTTGGGTGGTGATGATTGTAGGTTCAAATCCCGGTTCTCCCCGACTATGTTTCTACGTTTGTCAGCACCATACCCGTGCTCGTGGGTTTCACCGAAGTGGTAAACGTCTGAGACCTGCATCACTTCGGGCCTTCCTCCCACATTAAGCTGACACGCTGTGATATAACTGGAATACTGTTAAAAGCGGTGTTAAACCAACTCACTCACTCACTCTTAAAGATCAGGGCTCACTTGCACAAAGCGATCTTAGCACTAAGACTATCATAAGCCTATGTTAAGTATGGAGTTACGATCATCTTAGCGCTAAGATCGCTTTGTGCAAGTGGGTCCAGATCTGTTGCAGCAATATGATAGCTCTCTGCATGAAGAACCCCTTCATAGAACCAAACCTGTATGCTGTGGTTGCCTGCCCCAGTCGACCTCGTAGCCACAACAGCGATCCAATATGTGTTTGATCGCCTGACTAGGGTGGTTGTCTAGTAGCCACAACAGCGATCCAATATGTGTTTGATCGCCTAAATAGGGTGGTTGTCTAGTAGCCACATCAGCGACCCAATATGTGGTTGGTCACCTGACTAGGGCGGTTGTCTAGTAGCAGCAACAGCGACCCAATATGTGGTTGGTCGCCTGACTACGGTGGTTGTCTAGTAGCCACAACAGCGACCCAATATGTGGTTGTTGCCTGACTAGGGTGGTTGTCTAGTAGCCACAACAGCGACCCAATATGTGGTTGTTGCCCGAACAAGCTGCCTATCAATGTAGATCTTAGAGATTGACAATTGTAAACTAAATATCAATCAATTATTAAAAATAAATATCGGAGAAGTAACTTTTAGCAAATATGCAAAAAGCTCAGAGACAAAACAACACATTTATGCATGGATTACTTTGTGGACATTTAAGATACATGTATAACAAAGTCAGTTGCTCTCCGTCTTTGGCAATGGACAAGACAAGTCTGCTCCGGTGAATTAAAACTTTATTTCATCACAATAGTTTATGTGAGATATTATCAATGATACAATTTTCATATTGATAATCATAACTATTTCTTCCCTTCTGATTATTGATCTTTTTGGCCAGCCTTACCAGTCTCACGAGGGGGGTTGTCTTGTTGGCGCAACAGCGTGGGGCTCAATAATCTGTGGTTGCCAACTCAGTGGGCTTAACCCGGGTAGTTGTGTACACAATTGTGTTTTCCAATGAAAAAGTCTGAAATTGCAAACAGTTAAATTGAAAAACAGCATAAGCTCTGGATGGCAAGGGCCGATATCTACCAACCAATCCCAGAACTTCTATCATTATGTAGAGTAGCAATGCTAACTTGATGGAGACAAGACTGGCACGGACACTAGCGAGTACGGTTCATTAGAACATGAAAGTGCATCAGAACAACAGCCAATCAAATGATTACTCTCACATGAGCCTGATGTGATTGGTTACTTTGTGGGAATGCCTAGTATCAAGAATTCTTCCAAATCTATGATCACTGGATTGTCGATGTACTGGGTGGGAAGACAGTCATGTCGTTCATGGAATTAGCAACAATTGCTGTATATTTGTGCCGTGTACATATACTGTGAATAGCAGGAGTGACGTCATGTACAACACCAGCCGTCAGGTTGACGTCGGCGTTGGTGTCGATGACTTGGTGCACCCATTATGCCAACCTATACTGAACATGTTAGGGATCATGACTTTCTGGGAGGATATCTCTGTGAAATGTGTTGTCAGTCTTCACTACAAAAAGATATCCCCTAAAATATTCATGGTCCTGAACTTTATTTGTCGGTATATAATGGTTTGGTTACATGGAGCCGTTTCAGTTTTCTTTGTATCACAGTGACTGTTGCTGCTGTGGTTCGTGGTAAAATATTTCACTTTTCCTCATTAGTGTTTATTTAGTTATTTTTTCCCTTTGACTTAATGAACTTAGCAAGCAAAAATAACAACTTCCTGAATTCTTTGATTTATTTCGTCACTCTGCCGTTAATGTGACCTTGATCTTTGTTTTTATGAACTTTTAGTTAGGCTGAATAAATACACCCTATCTACGATGTTCATATACTACTGGAAAAAGTTGAGGGCCACTGATTCTTTCATATTACTATAGTTAATCTGCCATGAACTATAGTAATATGGGGGCGGTCGGGTAGCCCAGTGGTTAAAGTGTTCGCTCGTCACGCCGAAGACCCGGGTTCGATTCCCGACATGGGTACAATGTGTGAAACCCATTTCTGGTGTCCCCCGCCGTGACATTGCTGGAATATTGCTAAAAGCGGCGTAAAACCATACTCACTCACTCACTCTAGTAATATGAATGAATCGCGTGGTCCTTAACTGTTTTTCAGTACTTTATTGATGATAATGTTAACAAGTATTCATGTACATGACATTAAGTGCGTTTCTTATATTTCAATGGTTAAATTTATGTTTTGGTGTATTGTAAACTTACTTTTAATACAATATGGGCTTTGATGATGGTTTATCAGAGTCAAAGAGAAAAAACTTGTTTTCTGAGGATATTCACGGTCATGTTTCATTGTATCACTGGCAGACATTTAATCCAGCTGCTTGTAGAGACGACCCTGTTCACTAGTAGCAAGCTTTGTACATAGCTCATTGAACAGATGGAGAAAGACTGTTATAGAAGCTTAAGGTACACTGTTACGCATTAGTTACCCATAGGAATTTGGTTTTGATTCAAATGTTTGTCCCTTCATAAAGATTGTGGCATTAAATTTGTCTTCATGTTTGTTGTATACATGTCCATTGGGAATGATTATGTAGTTCTGAAATAGAAAGAAAATTATTTGAGCCAGCTTTTATCAAGAAGCATTGGCAATACAAAAGGTATAAATACACTCAAATCTTTGGACATATTTGGCATTCAAATGTAAAGAGTTTTTGTTAAAACACCGTGTTCACTCAGTCCAGATTTTCCCGATTTTCCCGATTTCACATAAAACAACCCTTAAGCACCAATAGCCATCAACCATTACTATATATGCTGAAACTATCATTTAATACAGAAAGTAAATCAATTTTTTTTGTACCTTTAGCTTGTTTTCAAATGCTTCTTATCAAAATTGGAAAATATTGTGCAGATCAGGTCTGAAAAGTGGCAGTTCATTACCTCAAATATTACTTTAGAATCTAAAGTAATATTTGAGGTAATGAACTGCCACAGGGAATATCTTGCCGGGAAATATCGATCTAAAGTTTAGATCGATATTTCCCAGCAAGATATTCCCTGTGAGTGTGTCTCTTGCAAACTTCAGAACATTTTCTTTCTAATTCAGAGTCTACAATGGGACTGTGGGTGATTAACACCAGGAAAGACAACTCTTGCATGTCCTCATACACAGCCTTCTGAGGCACAGCAGATTCTTGTACAGAGTTGTGTCCCTTAGATATGCCATAAAACTATGTGGTTTGAATCCTGTCGTCCTGATCATGTTTCTAGTTCAGCACCATACCCGTGCTTGTGGGTTTCTTCAAAGTTGTATATGTCGAGGACCTGCATTTCAGGATTTCCTCCCATTTAAAGCTCACATGTTGTGATATTACTGAAATACTGTTCTAAGTATACAAGCTTACTCATCTACTGTATTAATCGAGACAAAGCTCACTGAAACAGCTTAGGTCATCGTAGGTGAAATTCAATTTCACGACCTTGCAAAATATGTTCCAACTGACTTATCCGAGGATAGCTCCTACAGTCCATATTACCAGGACTCTGTGACAATGTTAACATGGCATCATCAGGATCAGTCCTTAAGTGCGTAGCCTTGTTCAGTGATGCGTCAGTGTCTGTCTGTATACATGTTTGTGAATACTCATCACGATAGTCTATTCTCCATCTGTCGTCACTTCCGTTGCGCCATTAGTACTCCGTGGAGACAGTGATGGTCAGCTTCAAGCGTGTCATTCCTCATACAGTCAGTCAGTCAGTTTGTGTCATGAAAGGGAATACATCCGTGTACAGTCTTGAGTCTGGCACTGGCACTGGTCAAACTGGCAGACACTATTCCCTTTACAACTTGTTCTGATGTCTATGGTGTTGGGGTGGCAGAGTTGTGTCCCTTATTTGATGGATCTGCTGGCCATATGTTTAATCCCATATTTACCTGACTGTCGTGTTTTTGTTTTTCTGCATCAGACTTGGTTTTCACCAAGTCACAACACGCGACACTTTTGGCTTCACCTCTCGCATCAAACTGGCGTATCATGATAAGTAAAATACTGCTTTTAGTCAGGCATGGTTGGCCGCCCAGTTGTCTAAGGCACCAAATACCCAACAGAAGCCATTAATCATGGGTTTGAACCCTCGTTTGCTCAGGTTCAAGGTTTGTCAGCGCCAAACCCGTAATTGTGTTTCTCCAAAGTGATAACATCTAAGATCTTCTTCCATTCTAACTTTCCTCCCACATCAATGTCATATAACTGAAATACTGTTTGAAGCGGCGTTATACCCATACTCACTCACCAAGAGGTATATACCCCAACACAAGATGTTTTGTACATGTCAAAGCTCAGATGAGAAAAGTTGATTTTACTTTTTAATTGGTTAAATTAAGTTCTAAGTCATTATCAAGTTTAATTTAAAGAGGATTATTTGACAATCTTATTAAATCAGAATTTTATGCCGAGACGATGGCTCTGTGTGAGGGGTATGTCACATCAGAGTAAGGGTTTGATCAAATATTCCACCAGTAGTTGGAGTCTGTGCCAGGGCTGGGTCTGTACTGGATGTATGTGGTACCTGCATGTTGTCAAACAATATATTCACCAATGACTTGTAACTGTATGGCAAGGAATACAGTTTGTGTTGAATATTTGTATTAAACATATAAACGTCAAAATGTGTCTTTGTCTATTTGCAAACAAAGTAGCAAGTCACCAATACTGCTGTCGACTTTTGGTATTCCAAGGACAAGAAGATGTTGAAAACAATTCACCCACAGTGACTGATTAGAATTTGAAGATGAATTCTTGTAATGGCTGCATCCTGACTGGTGTCCGCAATGATACTGCAAGGGGTCACGTGCTGGAACAGAGCTTGGGAATTTAGTTGTGACAATTGCCACTAAATATGGATTTCAAGGGGAGACAACTCTCAGCTGAGTCAATACATCATAGTAGCGTTGATGAATATTGAATGCCATCTTGACAGTGGTTCAGAGTAATGCATACATTCCATTTCTCCAAACATATAGACAAATGGATTTGGAATCCATAATCTAGTCCAGACGTGGTAACTTATGAGCAGTTTTGACAGCAGCAGAACACAAACATATCACTCCCCCACACAGCAGTTTGTGATGGTTACAGTCTCACAACCTGGTTGTTCACTAATGAGGTGAGGTGAGGTGAGGTGAGGTGGAATGGGTTTAACGTCGCGTCCAAGATTATTGCACTTATATAGCAACGGGCATGTACGTGTTTGTGTGTTTGTGTGGCTGCTTGTACTAGTCTGGGATTTAACCGGCAATAGCAGGTTTCTAGCGTGCCCATGGGACATAACTCACAGTGAATTGTTGCGCCTTAGACGACTGGGCCATCCAGGCCTGGTATGAAGGATGCTAACTGATTAAGAAGAAGCAGATATAACACACTGCCATGAGCCATCAATGCACGATTGACCCTTCCTCAGTTCCTTGTTGTGGATGTACCCTATTTTCATCTGCTAATGCATTCATGCTCCCCTAAATACAGTTGTATAGACAGGGCATGTGTAATACTCAGGTGACGTGGTGAGGTGAAATGGGGTTTAACGTCACGTCCAAGATTATTGCACTTATATAGCGACTGGCATGTATGTGTGTGTGTTTGTGTGGCTGCTTGTACTAGTCCGGACTGATGCCGATTTATAGTGCTAGCTCACTGAGATACCATGCTGCAGTTTAACATGAATATCCCACTCAGACACAGTATACTGACTCCGAGCCGACCAGTCCTTGTTTTAGCCCCTCTACCACTAGACCACTGAGGCGGTCTGTTCACTAATGATGTTGAAGTGAAGCCTGTAGCCAATGCAATGGCTATCTTCAATCTCCTTGGAAACCGGCCTTTGCTTGATTCATTGGTCAAAAACCTGTGAGGTATAACAACAATAGGGACATTGCAACAACAAAAGAATACCACAAAGGCTCATCCATTTTCCTCCATCAGAACACAGCAAGTGTTATTATTTATTAACTTCTCACATAGGTAAAACATCATTGAAAATATAACATTTATTTTGACTGAGACATAATGTAAATATTCTATACATCAAGTTTTTGTTTGTTTGTTTTGTTTGTTTGTTGTTTAACGCTGCACCCAGCAATATTCCAGCTATATCATGGCGGTCTGTAAAAATTCAAGTCTGGACCAGACAATCCAGTGATTGACATCATGAGCATTGAGCCACCCCATTGGGATACGATGCCATGCATCAACAAAGTCAGCGAGCCTGACCATACGATCCCGTTAGTCACCTCTTACGACAAGCATAGTCGCCTGTTACAGCAAGCATGGGTTGCTGAAGACCTATACATCAAGTATAAAGATAAAGTCAGATTACAGGCTCCTAACAATTACGGAGAAATAATTAAGGTGGCATAAGACCCAACAGAGTCAGGTAAAGAGAACACATTATGGTGCAATTTTTTAGCAATGCCATGGAAATATGTTAAGAGTTATCTGCCTTTGTTATGACAATCTTGGGGGGGGGGGGAAGAGAGAGAAGAGAAGGAGCTGTGGCTTTGTTGCTAAGAAACGATACAGGGCACATCTGTATTCTTGTACAGCAATTTGAACACAATTTGACTGAACAACAGTGATTAAAACTAAAATATTCAAAATATTTGCAACATTATGCTACTGTTTGCCCTGGGATCAAATGACAAGGTTGAATGATGAGTGAGTGAGTGTGTTGGGTTTAATGCCGCTCCAAACAGTATTCCAGTTATATCACGGCATGTCAGCTTAATGTTGGAGGAAAGCCCGAAGTGATACCTGTCTTAGAAGTTTACCACTTTAGTGAAACCTACAACTATTTGAACCCACAATCCTAGGTTTCTGGAGCGCCCAAGGGAGGTAACTCTGCACAGAGAATGGCGGGGCCTTAGATGACTGGGCTATCCATGTCCGCAGTTCAATGATGAAGAATAGTAACGATGTATCAATGCTGCTTTGGAAAGGGGATCAAACAAATTGCATATTCATATGTGGCTTCTCAAAAGGTAGCCTTTGAAGGATTAAATCATCGTCACACCGCAACAAAGGCTTTTTTCCCGACAATGGTTGGTATTCCCTGCCGAAATATGACTGCAATATATCCAAAACAGGCCTAAACCACACTCATTCATGCTTAGTATATCACAAAGAGAGAACCAAATAGCATGCATTTGTGAAAACTAAAGGACAGCTTTTGACGTCAATCTATTGTTTCAGCTGTAGATGTTTCAGCTGTAGATGTTTCAGCTGTAGATGTTTCAGCTGTAGATGTTTCAGCTGTAGATGTTTCAGCTGAAAGGATTGGCCAAGCAAAGCAAATCACACAAACTGCATTACCAATGTAGTGCATGAAATTTACGTGCAACATATTTGTGTTGTATTTATTTTCCCTTATCTACTGATTTATTTTAACTTTCAGGCTGTATTTTAACTCTGATTACCCAGTTTTTTGTTACTTTGATGTTGATTTTAGGTCAGATAACGCACAAATAATTTGCGGCCTCATAAATTATTTCTAACAAATGTCCAGTTACATGTGCATTTTCTTTAGTGTAACACACGAAGGGCGAGGAGTGCCTGAGTGTATTATTTTCATAAATGCACACTTTTATGGTCTTTCTAAGACATAAATAATTCAACACCAACGAGGAGCCAACGTGCAAACACAACTAGCTACACTGGTCTCAAAATGAAACCGATGGTTGCACGTGATGTTTGCGATCTTGTGGGTACAGAACTTATGCAACGGTCACAACTGAACAGAAAAGGCATGATAGCTGACCGTGGATTTAACATGTTTCTTTATTTTTCCTCTGCAAACAAAGAGTGGCAAACCAAATACTGTAAATCTGGCAAGTATTGGGAGCAGGAAAGTTCTGCAAACACTGTGAGCAACACACACTTGCAATAGCTTCACGAGGCAGTAAATTTTGGAGACAAAAAGACGTAAGGAGGCATATTTTGTTAATTCACTTTCACACATTGTCAAACCAGCCAGAACATGATTAAATAAATAAATCCTGTTTCCTTAATACCTTTTGTCATCCAGTGTCAATAGTCTAATCCCCATCCTGCCACACGTCATAGATTTCCTCACATAACACGGAGAAGTCCAGACAGCCTTATAAAACTACTGTTAGACATAAATGCTACTCCAACCTTCACTGTCAACTACAACAACACGTCCATCTGTAGTTAAAAGCACTGACTGACACTGAGCTAACTTCCTACTCATAAAAAATAACAAGTGCAAATGCAGATTCTCATCACCATGGTGTCACAAAACCTTCCACACACTGTCACAGTTTAGGATATTGTCACCTACCCGCAATAATTTCATGGTGCAACTCAATATCCTGTATCCAATGCAAAAAACATGGGATCAATGACAAATATCACCAATATATTGTGGCACTTCATCCTGGAATCTAGCTTTGATACTGAACCAACCAGATGGGATATAACAGTCACTATACTTGCATCACACGAGGCACAGGAAGTTTACTAGCCCGCCAGCTGAAATCAGTTCATCTAATGGTGGTGACACCACTGATTTCCAGTGATCCATTCATACAATGTTCACCACTACATTGCATTTTATGCTAATTCGAATTTTGGCTTGAAATCAAGACTAGTGAATTAGTTTGGTTTAACGCCGCTTTTAACAGTATTCCAGTTATATTGCGGCATGTTAGCTTAATGTGGGAGGATAGCCTGAAGTGATGCAGGTCTCAGACGTTTACCACTTCTGTGAAACCCACGAGCACAGGTATGGTGTTGACAAACCTAGAAACATAATTGGGGCAAACCGGGGTTCGAACCCACAATCATAGGTTTCTGGCATGCCCAAGGGACGCAACTCTGCACAGCCAATCACAGTGTCTTAGACGACTGGGCCCCCCGGCCCCCATCAAGACTGGTTATTTTCTGCCATTGACATTTTATATTAAAATGTTATCATACTGGGACAAAACTCTGTTTCAAGTTAATTTCCATCCTTGCCTCATCACCAACCTAGAATATTTTCTTATTAACTGGCAGCCCACTCCCGGTGACCATCTTCTTCCACAAGTTGATGAGCGAGCACCAAGACATTGAGTCCGGGAGAAACCACACATCAATCACAGGTGACTTGTTGCCCTTCAGATAGAAGGCACTTGATTCATCAAGCATCAGCTTGGGTCGAGATACCTTGTACTGCTTGTACACATTGACAAAACACCTTTCAGCAATATCTGAATTTGCAAATACTCGGAGAGCAAATGTCTCATAGCCTTTGGTCTGTCTCTCCAGGTACTCGTGACCTTGGTCGTCCATTTTCAGGGCAATGTCCCCCCATTTCAGGTTGAAATGTTCAGAAGGTCGTCTAATAGCAAAGAATTTGGAATTGAGAACCCACATTGTATTGATAACAGACTCAGGGCTGTGTGATCCAAGCTGACGAGTTTGAAATAGAATTTCAATGTCCATGTCATTCACTGGAATATGTCTCTGAGCTACCACAAATTTACTATTTTCGTGAACTTTTGCCTTGATAAAATCTCTTGATGTTTTGAAGTGCTCATCCTTTGAAAGTGAAAACGGGTATCCTCCCTCCCGCAGATATTTGTCCAGGTATATCTGTACGTTTTTCAGTGATCCTGGCGTAAGTTCTTTGCCATTGAGTGTTCTCCCACCTTGGTAGAAGTCCAGCAGAAGGTCATTCAGCTGTTCAGGAGGAGTGGCCCACAGATCGATGTCCTGGCCACACTTGTCAGAGTGGTACCTCTGGAACTGCTTAATGGCCGACTTCATGACATGCTTGGACCCAGGACTCATACCACTTGAACTCTTCTGGACAACACAGGAAGGAACGCTCGCACTCTGATAGGCAGCTGAAGCAGTCACGTCTCTCGAGTCATCCTCCATGGAGAAAGGTTCATTTGTCAGACTTTCCTCTAAATCATCTTCAAACAAATCCAGATCTATGATTTCATCATCATCATCATCATTCACAGTGGACATGGAGGACAGAGGCGTTGACCAGACAGCTGCTCGTCCTTCAGCACGAGCAGGAGAACTGCTGGATGATAAGCTGTGCTGTGCGTTATTATTTTGGGGATGCATGTGCCCAGATCTTGTATTGTCCAGACTGACAAACTGAGGCAATGTCACTTGAACCTCCTCACCTTTGACTTCAATATCGGGAAGATCTGAAGCATCACTAAGCGTAGACGCTGAACTATTAGTGTGGTTGCTGTGTAAAGGTGATGGTCTTGTTCTTGGCCTTTCTGCACTGGAGGTCTGCAACAATCTTTGGCCTTGAACACTAGCTGTATCAGCATTCACATATTGTCTGTTGTGCTGCACTGGAACATTTCTGTGTGAAGTCTGTTTTAACTGGGAAAATGGAACCCTTGACTGAGAATTTCTGCCAGCAGATACACTGCCTCTACTGAGAACACTTGAACTGCTTCCATTGTCCTCATCATTCATGACGCCATGGCCGAGTTGTCTGGATGGAACTTGTTCAATTCTGGTAGAGAATTCAGATCTTTGTCCATGCCCACCAGACACAATTTGATTTAGAACTGTTCTTTGGTTACTCTGTCCATAGTTTGAATTGTTTCTATTGAAATTGGTCCTAGGATGTAATGGGACCCCTTGTCTTGCACTCATACCTGACAAGGACACATTCTTTGTATTTCCTAACGTTTTGAATGCCTTCGTGCAGTAGCTCTCACTGACCACATTACCACTGCTCTGTAGCAGTTCACTGAGGACGTATCTCTCCTTCTTCATGTTGTCAATCTCCACACACACATAGCCACTGACCTCCACAAACTGACTGAAGTTTAAATAATTCCGACACACCTGTTGAAGCTGCTCCACAAAGGAAGCAAAGAACTCCTGGGAATATTGCTTCTCCATCCTACTTCTTCCTCTTCCTAGGAACAAAAGAAGTGGAATTAATTGGCTATGTCCGCCAATGATGTATTCTTTACAGTTAATACAATCATGCCTAGTCTCTCCTCTTCAGATTCAGAAGGGTTTGTAATGTTTGTTGGGAAGAAGGCTCCCCAAGGACGAAGTGGAGGAACCACCCCCAGGAACTGAGTTGAGGAACAACCCCATTAAGCTAAGTGCAGTAACCTTCCCAAGAATGAGGTGGAGGAACCACCCCCAGGAACTGAGTTGAGGAACAACCCCATTAAGCTAAGTGCAGTAACCTTCCAAAGAACAAAGGTGGAGGAACCACCCCCAGGAACTGAGTTGAGGAACAACCCCATTAAGCTAAGTGCAGTAACCTTCCAAAGAACAAAGGTGGAGGAACCACCCCCAGGAACTGAGTTGATGACAACCCCATTAAGCTAAGTGCAGTAACCTTCCCAAGAACGAGGTGGAGCAACCACCCCCAGGAACTGAGTTGATGACAACCCCATTAAGCTAAGTGCAGTAACCTTCCCAAGAACGAGGTGGAGGAACCACCCCCAGGAACAGAGTTGAGGAACAACCCCATTAAGCTAAGTGCAGTAACCTTCCCAAGAACGAGGTGGAGGAACCACCCCCAGGAACAGAGTTGAGGAACAACCCCATTAAGCTAAGTGCAGTAACCTTCCCAAGAACGAGGTGGAGGAACCACCCCCAGGAACTAGGTAGAGGAACTAAGTGCAGTAACCTTCCCAAGAACTAGGTGGAGGACCCCCCCCCCCCCCCCCACCCTCATGAAGCTAATTGCAGTAACCTTCCCAAGAACTAAGAGGAGGAACCACCCCCAGGAACTAGGTGGAGGAACCAACCCAGAAACTAAGTGGAGGAACCAGCCCTAGCAACCAGGTGGAGGAACAGCCCTAGGAACTAGGTGGGGGAACCACCCCCCACCCCATCCCCACCCCCACCCGAACTAGGTGGAGGAACCACCCCCACCCCAACCCCATCCGAACTAGGTGGAGGAACCACCCCCACCCCAACCCCATCCGAACAAGGTGGAGGAACCACCCCAACCCCACCCCACCCCCACCCCAACTAGGTGGAGGAACCCCCCACCCCCAGCACCTAAGTATTCCTTGTGACCCACTGTTCCAACCCACACCAGAGATCTACTGTCAAACGCCCACATAAGTCCCAACCAACACAAGAGATCTACTGTTCCAACCCACACCAGAGATCTACTGTCAAACGCCCACACAAGTCCCAACCAACACAAGAGATCTACTGTTCCAACCCACACCAGAGATCTACTGTCAAACGCCCACACAAGTCCCAACCAACACAAGAGATCTACTGTTCCAACCCACACCAGAGATCTACTGTCAAACGCCCACACAAGTCCAAACCAACACAAGAGATCTACTGTTCCAACCAACACCAGTGATCTACTGTCCAAACCCACACCAGAGATCTACTGTCAAACGCCCACACAAGTCCAAACCAACACAAGAGATCTACTGTTCCATACAACACCAGTGATCTACTGTCCAAACCAACACAAGAGATCTACTGTCCCAACCAACACAAGAGATCTACTGTCCCAACCAACACAAGAGATCTACAGTCCCAACAAACACCAGTGATCTACTGTCCAAACCAACACAAGAGATCTACTGTCCCAACCAACACAAGAGATCTACTGTCCCAACCAACACAAGAGATCTACTGTCCCAACAAACACAAGAGATCTACTGTCCCAACAAACACAAGAGATCTACTGTTCCAACTAACACAAGTGATCTACCATCCCAACCAACACAAGTGATCTACTGTCCCAACAAACACAAGTGATCTACTGTCGCAACCAACACAAGTGATCTACCATCCCAACCAACACAAGTGATCTACTGTCCAAACCAACACAAGTGATCTACTTTCCAAACCAACACAAGTGATCTACTGTCCCAACCAACACAAGAGATCTACTGTCCCAACCAACACAAGAGATCTACTGTCCCAACAAACACAAGTGATCTACTGTCCCAACCAACACAAGAGATCTACTGTCCCAACCAACACAAGAGATCTACTGTCCCAACAAACACAAGTGATCTACTGTCCCAACAAACACATGTGATCTACTGTCCCAACCAACACAAGTGATCTACTGTCCAAACCAACACAAGAGATCTACTGTTCCAACCAACACCAGTGATCTACCGTCCCAGCCAACACAAGAGATCTACTGTCCAAACCAACACAAGTGATCTACTGTTCCAACCAACACAAGTGATCTACTGTCCCAGCCAACACAAGAGATCTACTGTCCCAACCAACACACGTGATCTACCATCCCAACCAAAAAAAGTGATCTACCATCCCAACAAACACAAGTGATCTACTGTCCCAACCAACACAAGTGATCTACCGTCCCAACAAACACAAGAGATCTACTGTCCCAACCAACACAATTGATCTACTGTCCAAACCAACACAAGAGATCTACCATCCCAACCAACACCAGTGATCTACTGTCCCGGCCAACACAAGAGAACTACTGTCCCAACCAACACAAGTAATCTACTGTCTAAACCAACACAAGAGATCTACTGTCCCAACCAACACATGTGATCTACCATCCCAACCAACACATGTGATCTACCATCCCAACCAAAAAAAGTGATCTACCATCCCAACCAACACAAGTAATCTACTGTCAAAACCAACACAAATGATCTACTGTCCCAACCAACACCAGTGATCTACTGTCCCAGCCAACACAAGAGAACTACTGTCCCAACCAACACAAGTAATCTACTGTCTAAACCAACACAAGAGATCTACTGTCCCAACCAACACAAGTGATCTACTGTCAAAACCAACACAAGAGATCTACCATCCCAACCAACACCAGTGATCTACTGTCCCAGCCAACACAAGAGAACTACTGTCCCAACCAACACAAGAGATCTACTGTCTAAACCAACACAAGAGATCTACTGTCCCAACCAACACAAGTGATCTACTGTCCCAACCAACACATGTGATCTACCATCCCAACCAAAAAAAGTGATCTACCATCCCAACCAACACAAGTGATCTACTGTCCCAACCAACACAAATGATCTACCATCGCAGCCAACACAAGTGATCTACTGTCTAAACCAACACAAGAGATCTACTATCCCAACCAACACAAGTGATCTACTGTCAAAACCAACACAAGAGATCTACCATCCCAACCAACACCAGTGATCTACTGTCCCAGCCAACACAAGAGAACTACTGTCCCAACCAACACAAGTAATCTACTGTCTAAACCAACACAAGAGATCTACTGTCCCAACCAACACAAGTGATCTACTGTCCCAACCAACACACGTGATCTACCATCCCAACCAAAAAAAGTGATCTACTGTCCCAACCAACACAAGTGATCTACTGTCCCAACCAACACAAATGATCTACCATCGCAGCCAACACAAGTGATCTACTGTCCCAACCAACACAAGAGATCTACTGTCCCAACAAACACAAGTGATCTACTGTCCCAACCAACACAAGAGATCTACTGTCCCAACCAACACAAGAGATCTACTGTCCCAACAAACACAAGTGATCTACTGTCCCAACAAACACATGTGATCTACTGTCCCAACCAACACAAGTGATCTACTGTCCAAACCAACACAAGAGATCTACTGTTCCAACCAACACCAGTGATCTACCGTCCCAGCCAACACAAGAGATCTACTGTCCAAACCAACACAAGTGATCTACTGTTCCAACCAACACAAGTGATCTACTGTCCCAGCCAACACAAGAGATCTACTGTCCCAACCAACACACGTGATCTACCATCCCAACCAAAAAAAGTGATCTACCATCCCAACAAACACAAGTGATCTACTGTCCCAACCAACACAAGTGATCTACCGTCCCAACAAACACAAGAGATCTACTGTCCCAACCAACACAATTGATCTACTGTCCAAACCAACACAAGAGATCTACCATCCCAACCAACACCAGTGATCTACTGTCCCGGCCAACACAAGAGAACTACTGTCCCAACCAACACAAGTAATCTACTGTCTAAACCAACACAAGAGATCTACTGTCCCAACCAACACATGTGATCTACCATCCCAACCAACACATGTGATCTACCATCCCAACCAAAAAAAGTGATCTACCATCCCAACCAACACAAGTAATCTACTGTCAAAACCAACACAAATGATCTACTGTCCCAACCAACACCAGTGATCTACTGTCCCAGCCAACACAAGAGAACTACTGTCCCAACCAACACAAGTAATCTACTGTCTAAACCAACACAAGAGATCTACTGTCCCAACCAACACAAGTGATCTACTGTCAAAACCAACACAAGAGATCTACCATCCCAACCAACACCAGTGATCTACTGTCCCAGCCAACACAAGAGAACTACTGTCCCAACCAACACAAGAGATCTACTGTCTAAACCAACACAAGAGATCTACTGTCCCAACCAACACAAGTGATCTACTGTCCCAACCAACACATGTGATCTACCATCCCAACCAAAAAAAGTGATCTACCATCCCAACCAACACAAGTGATCTACTGTCCCAACCAACACAAATGATCTACCATCGCAGCCAACACAAGTGATCTACTGTCTAAACCAACACAAGAGATCTACTATCCCAACCAACACAAGTGATCTACTGTCAAAACCAACACAAGAGATCTACCATCCCAACCAACACCAGTGATCTACTGTCCCAGCCAACACAAGAGAACTACTGTCCCAACCAACACAAGTAATCTACTGTCTAAACCAACACAAGAGATCTACTGTCCCAACCAACACAAGTGATCTACTGTCCCAACCAACACACGTGATCTACCATCCCAACCAAAAAAAGTGATCTACTGTCCCAACCAACACAAGTGATCTACTGTCCCAACCAACACAAATGATCTACCATCGCAGCCAACACAAGTGATCTACTGTCCCAACCAACACAAGAGATCTACTGTCCCAACCAACACCAGTGATCTACCGTCCCTACCAACACCAGTGATCTACCGTCCCTACCAACACCAGTGTTCTACCGTCCCTACCAACACCAGTGATCTACCATCCCAACCAACACAAGTGATCTACCATCGCAACCAAAACAAGTGATCTACCATCGCAACCAAAACAAGTGATCTTCTGATCCAACCAATACAAGTGATCTACCATCCCAACCAACACCAGTGATCCATTGCCCAAACCACGGACTTGTATAAGTTATAAAGCTCCGTGCCCAAACCAAACCAACACAAGTGATCGTCTCTCAAAGCCAACACAAAAGCATGATATATATGCTTCTATTACTCAGGTTACCAGTAAAAACAGACCTGGGACTTTCTTCAAATCGGACCAAAATTGCTTGCGAGTTTCATGACAAGATTTCTTTTCACAGTGATGCTAATAACATGGTATGATGCAGCTACGGGATAACAGTCATACTCCTTCTGCCATGGCATAATGCGCAAACCCACAAACCAAACAGTACTATTAATAACCGACTCAGAAACAACCGCCAATATCCAACCGAAACTGTCACAAAGGGAAGTAATGCAAGTGTCAAAGGATTCTCGAGATTACACGATCGCGGAAGCGCAGTGGCATTCAACACGCTCGTGTGCGTTTCGGTGTTTATTGCGATTGTTGTAATAAATCGTTGTGAGTTCATGGAGGTTGAGTTTGCGCATTGAATAATAAAAGTACTTAGAGTACATTGCCTTACCCTCTACAAAGAACGATGCATCTTCGACTGGCTACTATGATAGATACCCTGTGGTTCCGATATTGTTTATAACGCACGTATATTAAATACTACTTTCGTTTCAACTGATCATCAATCAAACGTCGTCTGACGGAAATGACGCCAAAATTTCCTGGTTTCTTAAGATGAGTTTATGCGTTCGACATATGTACTTACAATACGCTTACGAAGATATAATTACTATAATACAGCTTGTATTAATTCATTAAAAATATACCTGTCAGTAACAAAAACAATGGACGGCGATCGGGATAATGCAGCACCAGTCATTAGAAGTGATTATGAAGAAATCACTGACGACTTTACCATTCACCATGTATTTATTTTACACAAGATTATCAGATGTATTCCCAAATATTCGTCATTCTCAACGAACATTCTCAAATCTTACCAATATTATTTATTTTAATTTTATTTTTTCTCGTTCTGTTTTTCCTTCAAACATTCATATATACATTCCAACTACACCTCGTTCATTCATCTAGTCATATTAAGATTTATATTCGAACATTTTAAATGTCAACCCAGCTATCAATTATTCAAATCAATCAATCAATATAAACACAACTGTCTTTTAGCCGAGTTTATAGCTACAGGAATGGCATGCTTCACTATCGTCAGGCTTAAAAACTTATTCCAATCTCATTAAAATCAGATCTAAGTTCTCGCTGCTTAGCGATAGCGAGAACTAAAATCTGATTTTAATGAGATTTAAACTTATTCCTGTTCTCTATTTATAAACGTATTTGACGTAGAACCATTTCCGTATTGCTTTGGCTCAATGTAGGTGTAACTCACACCAACTGAATATAGAAACGGGAAGATAAACGAAAAGCCTAGAAGCCTTATACTATGTGAGATGTGTCCCCTTGGAAACATAGAAAACCAATACCAGTTCCTATTGGTATGTACTGCCTATGAGGTGAGGTGAGGTGAAATTGGGTTTAACGTCGCGTCCAAGATTATTGCACTTATATAGCGACGTGCATGCACGTGTGTGTGTGTGGCTGCTTGTACTAGTCCGGACTGATGCCGATTTATAGTGCTAGCCCACTGAGATACCATGCTGCAGTTAACATGAATACCCCACTCACACACAGTATACTGACTCCGAGCCGACCAGTCCTTGTTTTAGCCCCTTAATGCCGAGCGCCAGACAAGGTAACAACAAGTACCATCTTTTAACGTCTTTTGGTATGACGCGGCCGGGGATGGAACCCCGGACCTTCCGCTCTCCGGGCGGACGCTCTACCACTAAACCACGGAGGCGGTCTACTGCCTATGATAACCTACGTAAAATTGATGTTCCTGATAAATATTTTACACATCCATCCCTGTATAAACTGAACACATTAATGTGTATCACCAATCCTGTCATAATAAGACACATTGCAATGTTTATCTTTCATGCTAGTCATCTTCGCGGTCTTGCAGACAAACGGCTGTTTTTGCTGTAACAATGTAATATGGGCCGATGGCCGACGACCACCTGAATAAAGAGAATTGATACAATTGAATAGCGACGTTTCTGTGTATAATCGCGACCCCTTTTCAAGCAGATTATCTTGTCAGTTACATATCCAACTTCTAAATGCCAAATAACTAATACACATACCAAGTGCCAACAGACCGCCTCCGTGGTCTAATGGTAGAGCATCCGCTCGGAGGGTGAAATGTCCGGGGTTCGATTCCCGGCCACGTCATACCAAAAGACGTTCAAATCTGGTACCTGTTATGCGCTCAGCATAAAGGGCTAAAACATGGACTGGTCACCTCTGAGTCAGTAGACTGTTTCTGAGTGGGGTAGTCATGTTAGACTGCGGCATGGTATCTCAGTGGGCTAGCACTAAAACACCCTGGGCCTAACACCCTAAAATCAACTTATACAAAAATACTTGAGTGAGTCTAGGTTTTTAATTGATTAGCTGTCCCAAATATGATTGAGTCCCGTTTCGTTGAAACGATTTTAACAAAAGTTCGTTCTATTCCGAGGATTTGGGGTCTGCAAGTTTTCTACACTACAAAATGAAACTCTCGGGGGCTTTTCTATTCAAATAACAGCTTTAATCTGGTCATATCTTTTGTCTGGAAATGAAAAGCTTCACTATCAAACGTAAACGCGACAATTCAAGTTCCTGACGCGGTGAGTTGGTGTTTGTGTCGGTGTGTTTGTGTTTGTTTTTTTGTTTATGGAAATGAGGATGTCAACATTTCCGAATTTTTAAAACAGCTCCCTGTGGTATTTATTCATCTGGTGAGGGGTGAAACAGCCCCTAAGTGACGCTAAAACTAACGCAATTCCTTGTCGATCTTTAAAACGTTTAAGGTCTTCATGTTGTATCAATTTCTTTTGTTTGTTTTGTTTGTTTGTTGTTTAACGCCGCACTCAGCTAAATGACGGCGGTCTGTAAATAATCGAATCTGGGCCAGACAATCCACTGATTGACATCATGAGCATCAATTTGGATACGATGGCATGCATCAACCAATCATCAAGACTGACCACCTGAGTCCACCTTAGTCGGCTCTTACGACAAACATAGTCGCCTTTTACGACAAGCGTGGGTTGGTGAAGACCTATTTTACCCCGGATCTTCACGGGTTGTATCAATTTCTAAATGCTAATTAAACGTCAATATATTTAAAAACGTGAAAACAGAGATCGATCGTGAAAACTGCTTTCATTCAAGTTTTACTAAATGATTTGCCTCAAAAGAAAATACAGGAAAAAAATAACTTCTATACTCAATGACTCCAGCGAACCGCACGTTCCTGATCATGAATGATATACGCCGTGAGGATAGTAGTACTATTATTAACAGTACAGTCTGACCCGCGAGAGAGATGTAGTACCGCGGGGGAAAATTACGTCGAATTGCTTTGGGGCATACATCGGAGGTTAGTATTATTCAACATTTTAACAGCTGAGTAATTTGTGCATGTTGCATCTTTCTGCTTCTCAAATGATTACAGTGGCCCAAGAATAATTACGATATAATGTTTTGAGTTTATTTGTGATGGGTCCAAACAGATTTATCTCCCTTCGTGATTGCAAACCTTCCGACAATAACACTTTCATTTGGAGATCGAGTTACGTGATCGAAAACTGTTATTTATTATTGTTTTTTTAACATATAGCTTGTGTACAATGTGTATTTTGTATCAGAGACTATATCTGTACTGGTAATTCTTTCTCATGACAAGTGATACGGGGTTTCCCGTTCGTCGGTCACCGCGTTGTTGACGTGTTGACTGTACAGTCATACAAACTTAATTTAGCTGTATCCTAGGTTTGTTTGGTGTTTAAGGCCACACTCAAAATTATGAGAGGAGTCTGTAAATGATCAAATCTGGACCAGACAATCCAGTGATTGACATCACAAGTTTTGATCTACACAATTGGGATACAATGGGATACAATGACATGCGTCAACGAGTCTGACCACTCTATCCAGTTAGTTGTGCTACAGGGATGTTGTCAGCACATGTAGGCCTACCACAGAAATGTATCCTAGCCAAAATTAGAATATAGAAACGTACCTTGTACCCTAAATGGCGGACAAGTCCATATTCCCCAACCCAAAACTGAAACCGGTTGTAGTTTCGGTTCGCCTCATTACGAGTGCTACTTATACATGATCTTTGGCCAACAGCTCCCTACCCTTGCGTACCATTACGGCCTTGTCAAAGGCATTCAACTTCATGAGATAATCCAAAAATTCCTCCTGACGAACCAAACTGCCATGTTGAATTTATCCGCGGTTTGGCAAACAGGAAGTGAAGAATACCTAGAGAACCGGTTACACGCATTGCGCCCTACGGCAGAATGGACTCATCCTACGGTAGTTTATGTATTTTGATATTGGCTAAGGTACATTTCTGTAAACCCCTTAGGTACCTCTTACGACAAGCATGGGTTGCTCAAAACCAGATATTCGTGAGGCGTATTCAGGTATCTTTCTGTATACAGAAATATATACTTCCGTGAATCGTAATACAGACATGTACCCCCAGGTCACCAGACCACAAAAATATCAGCTTCAGTTGCCTGCAGACAACCTGTATAAGACCTTTCGTTAATTTTGATAAGATATTAATCGTAAGTAGTGAGCTTTAAAAAAGTGTGAACATCGCAAGTATGACCAATCCAACTGACGTGAGTGTTTTGTTTATTTTCTAGTTCTGATTTTGAGATGAAAACTGATTCAAGGTCAAAACCAAACTCACAGGAAGTAAAAATGACCCCTTTGTGATAAAAACACAATTGGTCTCTGATCATGATAATCTGGACTAGTAGACCTTGTCTTTGGATAAGTGGACTTGTTAAAGTTGTTTACTTGACATTTCTACTCCTCTGCTATCTGACCTCTGACCACTGGATTAGATGGTGCACTAAACTGTAATACTTCTGCAAAAAAACGAGGACAGATCCTAATGGTTTACGTGTATCTGACCGTGTTGTCACAGAAATTGTAGCTGTCCAATGGAGTGTTTCCGTTTCTCTTTAATTATGCTGTTGGGGTTGTCAGTATGGCTACTACATAGATGAACCCCAGGTACCATTCTGGATTCCCAGTTATTAACCTACTGTCTGTTTGTGTAACTTGATATGGAGTTTTTGAAATTGTGGTAACACCTCGTAGGAGGTATTACAACAATTGTAACACCTCGCAGGAGGGCTTACAACGATTTTAACACCTCGCAGGAGGGCTTACAATCATTGTTAACCCTTGATAGAACAAAAACTACGAACAGCCTACGAGACGCACGTGCAGATTTCGTGCCATTGTGAGACGCACATGCAAATTTCGCACAGCTGTGAAACCCACGTGCTGAGGTCACCGGTTTCATTGAACCGAGTTCACGACTGCAGGCGATATTTCATCTCGGATACAGGTTATACATTTGAGAGTTTTTATTACAGTTATTTAATTAAAAATGTTGTCTATGAGATGAGTCGGTTTATAGGTTGGACAAACCTTGTCTCCTCAAGATTACTAGAGGTTGTAAACACTCACATTCGGGAACGTCCCTCATGTGAGGGTTTACAATCTCTAGTACTCCCTCGGAGACATGCTTTCTCCTACACATATTACACTACCACCCCATACACAAATACAGCCTAGGTACCTTTCTGTATTCACAAATATACCCCAGATACCTTTCTGTTTTCACAAATATAGCCTAGGTACCTTTCTGTTTTCACAAATATACCCCAGGTACCTTTCTGTATTCACAAATATACCCCAGATACCTTTCTGTTTTCACAAATATAGCCTAGGTACCTTTCTGTTTTCACACATATACCCAAGGTACCTTTCTGTATACACAAATATAGCCTAGGTACCTTTCTGTATTCACAAATATATCCCAGATACCTTTCTGTTTTCACAAATATAGCCTAGGTTCCTTTCTGTTTTCACAAATATACCCCAGGTACCTTTCTGTATACACATGTGTACCCCAGGTACCTTTCTGTATACACACATATAACCCAGGTACCTTTCTGTATACACAAATATACCCCAGGTACCTTTCTGTATACACAAATATACCCCAGGTACCTTTCTGTATACACAGATATACCCCATGTACCTTTCTGTATACACAAATATACCCCAGGTACCTTTCTGTATACACAGATATACCCCAGGTACCTTTCTGTATTCCCAAATATACTGCAGGTACCTTTCTGTATACACAAATATACCCCAGGTACCTTTCTGTATACACATGTGTACCCTAGGTACCTTTCTGTATACACATGTGTACCCCAGGTACCTTTCTGTATACACACATATAACCCAGGTACCTTTCTGTATACACAAATATACCCCAGGTACCTTTCTGTATACACAAATATACCCCATGTACCTTTCTGTATACACAAATATACCCCAGGTACCTTTCTGTATACACAAATGTACCCCAGGTACCTTATTGTATGCACAAATATACCCCAGGTACCTTTCTGTATTCACAAATATACCCCAGGTACCTTTCTGTATACACAAATATACCCCAGGTACCTTTCTGTATACACAAATGTACCCCAGGTACCTTATTGTATGCACAAATATACCCCAGGTACCTTTCTGTATTCACAAATATACCCCAGGTACCTTTCTGTATACACAAATATATCCCAGGTACCTTTCTGTATACACAAATATACTCCAGGTACCTTTCTGTATACACAAATATACCCCAGGTACCTTTCTGTATACACAAATATACCCCAGGTACCTTTCTGTATACACAAATATATCCCAGGTACCTTTCTGTATACACAAATATACCCCAGGTACCTTTCTGTATACACAAATATACCCCAGGTACCTTTCTGTATACACAAATATACCCCAGGTACCTTTCTGTATTCACAAATATACTCCAGGTACCTTTCTGTATACACAAATATATCCCAGGTACCTTTCTGTATACACAAATATATCCCAGGTACCTTTCTGTATACACAAATATATCCCAGGTACCTTTCTGTATACACAAATATACCCCAGGTACCTTTCTGTATTCACAAATATACTCCAGGTACCTTTCTGTATTCACAAATATATCCCAGGTACCTTTCTGTATACACAAATATATCCCAGGTACCTTTCTGTATACCCAAGTTTATCCCCAACTTGGCAATGTGTGCAACACTGGAGTCAGGATGTGTCTTGTTTCGCACATATGAGTTTCATGGTGACAATATGACTTGTATTTTTACTTTTTACCCCTACCAGAACTATTCAGAGAATTTTAATCACATCAGATCGTGGATGTGATTTGATAAGGTCTGAAGTACAATTATTGAACTTATAAGGGTTTACCATTCAGGAAGTTTAGGCTAGGCAGTGGTTTGGTGGCAGAAACACAACATTGCAAGTTGTGAGTCAGGTCGAAAGGTGTGTTTAATGTTTTTGTTCAGCAATAACCATGATAAGCACAAATGCTTTGAATATTGGGACTAATGAAAAGTTATCTTGATTGTTATTTTTTAAATCGTAATTGTCCGTAAACCCAGCAGTTAAAAATGTCCCCTGAAACACTGTTGCACATGTCATGTCTGTGTCATTAAATGATTAAGCATATATTATAAATTCTGCAGCCTGGTTTGGATGATGAAATCTTTTCAGAGACCAACCCCTTTTTTATTTTTATTTTGTGTGCAAGAGATGTTAGATTTTAAGCCAAACATGGACCTTAAAGACTGATATACATCTAATGCTGTTATTATCATGATGAAATTGTGGCGGACATGTCTGGAGCATGGCTCTATGTATTATCATGATGAAATTGTGGCGGACATGTCTGGAGCATGGCTCTGTGGTCAGAAAATCACAGATGGGCCATTGTGGCTGAACAGGCCAAAAGTGAAAGAAAACAAATCCTGGAAAAAGACGCTTGCATGGCCGCTTGTGATGGATGGTGTATGGATTGCTGAAACCCTGAGAACATTCCATGATATATCTACCAAAGGATTTAATTTGTGATTTTTCTGTTCCTAGGAAGAAGAGCAAGAATGGAGAAGCAATACTCTGTGCAGTTCTTTACCTCCTTTATAGAGAAGCTTCAAGGATTGTGTAGAAATTCTCTTGACTTCAATCAGAGTGTAGACGTCAGCGGTTACTTGTGTTTGGAGATTGACAACATGAAGAAAGAACGATATGTCCTCAGTGAACTGCTACAGAGCAGTGGTAATGTGGTCAGTGAGAGCTACTGTACAAAGGCGTTTAAAACCTCCCGCCCTATAAATCCAGGCCGACCTCAACCAATGATGGCCAGGAATACTATGAACATTCCATCAAATAGGGACAACGTTCATCAGCATAACCAAAACAGAAGAAGATCCCGACCAGACTCCTCAGCTCCTGAGAATCCAAATGTGCCATCAAAAGTTCGTAGATCAGTTGATGTCATTGAAGTCATTGATGACAATGACCAGTTGCCAGGGAGAGACACCATGAATTCATCTGGTCAGAGTTACCAGTCGAACTCAAGGCAAGGGCAGAGATGGCCAGCGGGCAGGGAGATGGCCAGTGGGCAAAGACCACCTCAGAGCCAAGTTAAAAGATCACCTATAAATCAAAACAAACAAAAGGAACAGTATAGTGCCATGATGAGACAACAGGGGCAATATGGCGCCATGGGTAAACCACAGGATTCATTTGGTGCCACAATCAGGCAGCAGGAACAAATGGCTCCCAGGAACAGGCATCAGGAACAATTGGGTGCCAGGAACAAACAGCAGGAACATTATGGTGCCATTAACAGACTACAGGAACAATTTGGTGCCATTAGCAGGCAGCAAGGACAGTTTAGTGCCATGAACAGCCCCCAAGGACAGTATAGCGCCTTTAGCAGACAGCAGGGACAGCTTGGCGCCATGAACAGCCAGCAAGGGCAGCTTGGTGCCATGAACAGCCAGCAAGGGCAACTTGGCGCCATGAACAGCCAGCAAGGGCAGCTTGGTGCCATGAACAGGCAGCAGGGACAGCTTGGCGCCATGAACAGGCAGCAAGGACAACTTGGCGCCATGAACACCCAACAGGGACAACTTGGCAGCATTAACAGCCAACAAGGACAGATTGGTGCCATTAACAGCCAACTGGGACCATATAGTGCCATTAACAGATTGCAAGAACAATTTGGTGCAACGAATAGACAGCAGGGACAAGTTGGTTCCATGAACAGACCAAGACCTGATCCCTTAGTGCAGCAGGCACAACAGAGGACTATGTCAATGACAGCAGTTAGTCCCACGCAACACTCTCCTATTCAGGATCCTAGAACCCAGAGCACTCAGCAAAATGTAAATGTCCAAGGTAACATAGAACAGTTCAATGTTCAGAGACCTCCTCCTACTCCTCCTGTGTCTGCCAGTGATCAGATTGTTAGGGTAAAGAGTGAGTTTGGTGCTAACGAGGGATTGAATACTAGTAATACAGCATCAGTTCCAGCACCAGCACAAGCACAAGCTCCAGCACAAGCTCCAGCACCAGCTCCAGCTCCAGCACCAGCTCCAGCATCAGCTCTAGCACCAGCTCCAGCTCCAGCATCAGCTCCAGCTCCAGCTCCAGCTCCAGCTCCAGCTCCTACTCCTCCTGTTCTTGCTCCTGCTCAAAAAGTTGGACAAAGTTTGTCATCGTCTGAGGGAAGCTCTCAGCCAGCTGCCTCATCCAACAATACAACTGAAGGTGCCAGCTCAAAGTTAAGTAAGGAAGAAACATTGTCTGGAGCACCTGAAGATTTGGCTGTGAGAATCAAGCAGGAACCTGTTGCATATTCTCCTAAGCCAGTACCAGGTTTGAATGAAGATGAAGTTATCGATCTGGACTTGTTTGATGATGACCTGGACAACAGTCATCCCGAGTCCTCCTCAGAAAGTGGTCAAGATGACCAAACAGCCCTGGCTAAAGACTATGGTGTTCCTAACAAAACTGTCCCTAGGAAGGAAGATCAGTGGAACCTTGGAACAAGGAAAGTGGTAGATTATGCTGTCCGACAGTTTAAGAAGTATCATTTCAATAAGTCAGGTGTAGATGTGGACATGTTGACTGTGGAAACTCCCAAGCTTGATAGTCTCTTACTGGACTTCTTCCAGGGTGTAAGGAAGGGAAATGGTGAGGAGTTAACAGCAAGGACTTTGAAAAATGTGCAGATACACCTTGACATGCATTTAAGGGAGAACAAATACCCTTACTCAATAGAAAAAGATGATGCGTTCATGGCGTCGAGAGACTTTTTGAAGAACAAACTTGATCTAAGTAAGACTGGGAGACATATGCTGGTTCCAATTGATGACAATGAAATTGAAACATTGTTCCAGAGACAGGTACTTGGGGATCAGAATCCTGACTCACTCATTAGCACGATGTGGTTCCTCAACTCCAAGTACCTCGGTGTCAGGCGTCCTGCAGATCACTACAACCTGAGATGGGGAGATATTCGCTTATGTACAGATGAAATGGGTATTGAATACATCCAGCGTCAAATGAAGGGTTCATATTCGCTTAAAGTGTTTGCAAAAGCACAAACCCCATCTAGATGCTTTGTGAATTTGTATAAGAAGTACTGGACGTTAAGGCCACAAGATGCTTTGTTGGACTCATCCCCATTTTATCTGAACTTTAACATGGGACCAAATTACCCACCACCTGAGCTTTGGTTCTTTAGTGACGCCTTGTCATGGTCCCAGTTTTCTAGTGAATGGAAGAGAATTCTCACAGCTGGTGGCCTGCCTCCAAATAAGAAGCCATGCTGACCTTGAACTTTAGTAGGATGGATGCATGTGCAGAGGTCATTTTAGGCTATGCCATTGAGCGTACTTGCTTTTTAAATGTGGTCCAGTTGTTAAGGACCGGTTGTGTGTCAGGTGTGGTCATGGGTATGATTCCCCGATCCTCATTGATCATGTTTAAAATATTGCTGGCCAGGTTGGCCAGGTTGGCTAGCTAAGCTTAATACAATGTAATAGTTACTAGCCAGTATCAAATTTCACTAGCATTATCAGCATTTAGCCATGGCCATCTTGTAAGAAATTTCCATTCCCCACCTGTTTTTTCATATTCTCGTTCCTCTCCATCACTCATTTTCCCCTCCCCCTTTGGACTCTGCATTCTCACCATGCTTGTTGAGTGATAGAGTCAGCTTAGGATTAGGTTGCCCTGAACAATGATATCACAGCATACCAGCTTGATCATGTTGATATCCAGCTTGATACTTATACGATTTCAATTTTTGATGAAACCTACCAGCACAGGTATGGTGCTGACAAATCTAGAAACATAATCAGGACAAATCAGGGAGTTGAACCCATGACCCACTGGCACAGCAAATTGTTTCGATAACTGGGCCACCCTTTTCCATCCTCATTTTTATTTTTTTGTTGTGAAATAATCTGTTCTGTCACATGACCAGTGATTGTGCAGAGAAGTCACACACTCTCAAAGTCCACAAAGCATAATACCAATGACCCAAATAGTTGCTACATTGAAATTTGAAACAACGAAACTTGTTCAACTAAATTTGGAAGAAATATTACAAATAATATATTATTAACAATATTCCTTTACTAACATCTTTCTGTTGAGGGTGTATTACCATGATTAACTGAAATACAAGTGACCCATGGCGATCCGGGGTAGAATAGGTCTTTAGCAACCCATGCTTGTCGTAAAAGGTGACAAACAGGATCGCGGGGTCAGACTCGCTGACTTGGTTGATGCATGTCATCGTATCCCAATTGCGTAGATCAATACTCATGATGTCAATCACTGGATTGTCTGGTCCAGACTCGATTATTTACAGACCATCGTCTTATGGCTGGAATATTGCTGAGTGCAGCGTTAAACAACAAACAGACAAACAAACGAAATACAAGTACTTTTGTGTGTGTGGTGTCAATTATGCAGAATAATTTTTATTTGAATTGGATCAAGAATGTTGTATGTGCATTTCATATTTTTTATCCGGGCCATATTTTCATGAAACTGACAGCCCTCCATGGGTCTGTTAATATAAAAAAGTCTACAAGTGTGTACAGGTCTCCACATTGTTCGTCTTACAGTAACAGTGGTATGTTTAAAGTCACTTCCTGGTGCCTGGAAATAAGGGCTGGGACAAGTCCAGATTTACTACCCAGGTACCCGACCCCCTATTACCCGACCCTACCCAGATACCCACTGTAGCATCAAGACTTGGGTACAAAATGGCCGTTTAGGAGTTGTTTTTTCGGACTCCTGGCCAGAAGTATTTAGGTACATGTATAAAACAATCTGGTCATGCATACACTGAAGCTGACTGAAGCTGTATATTCACTCAAAACATATTAAAGTCAGTAGGAATGTGTGTATATGCAGAAAGATATGCAAACATTAGCGACTTGTAGGTAACCATGGAGTCGTGAATTTTTGTCATGAAACAATATATCACGTGACTAACCACATTTCCGGGTAGTCCCGTGGGTACCCGGGTCCTACCCACCCAACCAGAGTTACCAGTTCCAGCCCTATTAAAAATCTTATTTTTATAACAAAAATACCTTGTGTCAATGTTTTTTATATGCAGTCAGTTATCAATGAACTTTCTCTCGTTTAAACTGGACAATCAAACGGACAAATGACACAAGGAGACGCTTCACGCTCAGTATTATGAACCCCTTAAAACTTTGTCACTCCACATGTAATGTTTATTAAGTTATATGTATGTTTTCATTGATATGCCAAATATCATGACTTTGTATGTCTATGGGCCCGTGGCCTTATATTAGAACTTCTGAATAAACTCATTATTATAAAATTAGGCCACGCCCACCAACAGACTACTGATTCTTGATAATTGAATCCGCGAGGCTTGTGTTGTCTACGTTTTTTTGTGTTTATGATTAATTAAGCAGCCTGTGAAGTTACCATTGTTGATGTATTTATTTATAAGAATTGACTTACCGGTAAATATGTTTTTCGTCTTTGAGGTATATTAATTACTTTCAAGCTTCTTTTTTTGTTAAATTTTGCACTAGAAAGATGCTCAAACATTTAACAAGTGATTCAAACACACAAAATATAAATCCTACAATATGAGTTTGTATTCATATTTGAGAAGGAAATGGGTATGTTTTAACTAATTTTGTTATTTTAGCAGCATAATTTTGGTAATTTTACTGAGAGGTTTGATAATTTGACCGTAGGATTCTTCTGAGACTGCTCAGCAATTCAAGAGACTGAGCCAAATGTATCTACTTATTCAACTTAACCAGGCAGGGCTCGATTTAAGGAACTTGACTTACTATGCACCAGGTACACGATAACATAAAAACCAAGTTGCACCAAACAAAACTATATAAACAAGGTCCTATATACAGTTGAAACATACAGGCATTAACTACTTGTCTGAATAAATAACATCCCAGATCTCTGATGACTGTTCCATTATTTTACGTAAATTAATAACATATTGTTGTGAAACATGATAGGAACATGTGCATATAATCTTCAAGTACCCACAGTTTGATGATGTCAAGCCCAAGAAAGCATGACAAGGTACACTGAACACAGGGATTAGTGATGTAGTATGGTAAAAAAAGCTTAGAGGTATTGACTGTGTATTAAGGGTCAGTCAGATATTTGAAATTTGTTGACATGCACTATGTGCACTGGTGCATGTTTTAAATTAGGCAAAGTAAGCCCTGCCAACTCATGTGATACAAAACATTTTCATCAAATTTAACATGTTTAACATGTTTTATGAGCGCATAATTACATTGCTGTTAGCATTTTGAGGTTTACAAGTCCAATTGGGTCCACTGTAGCCCATGCTTGTCATAATGATATTATCATGATGATGATGTTAAGTTATCACAATGTTTTATGTGACTGAATGTGTGTTATCATTCAACAAAAGCATCATAAAATGGAGTTGTCCAACATTGCCGATTACGGATTGTCATCATTATTTAAATATCGGTAAAAGTTTGTATAGCTTCGTACAAAAGGTTGATATCTCATACAAGAAATAAACAACTCGTGGTTGTTGTTTATCATACAATAAAACAATGCCGAGAGAATTAAACACTCGGGGCTGCACCCCTCATGGTATATTCTCCCTATATTGTGCGATAAACAACTCCTACTTGCCTTTTTTTTCTTAAATAGATAGAGACTTGGTCAAGATTTCAATTTTAAGTAATCATGTCATATTTCCTGCTGGTCCAATGGAGAGATAGGTCAAATTTTATGGGTACAAGGCCCATTTTACAAGTACATTACTGGAAATTACCAGTAAACAGAAACCAACGGACCTCGTTGTTCATTGTATCGACCACTAGTTTGACAAGCTCAGACGAGATTATTCACAGGCTGCTGTGTTATCCCTGAAATGTTGCTGACTAATATTTGATGATGAAATGATCAAATTGCCAGGAGTCATCTACAAATGTACCTGTATCTATTTTGTCAAGTTTTTCTACTACAAGAATCCATTGTACATTTTGTGTAGTTTTACAATAGATTACATTAATGTAATATATTTTGATGATTCACAATAAGTAAATAAAATTTAATGTTTTAAGATAGTGTCTAGTTATTTTCTCTCTGAACATAGTGAACCTGTAAACAAAGACTTCTACATCAAGACATGAGCGAGAAGGATTTTTCTAGACATACAGTTGCCTAGGCAACTGCTGGCTCTTTCTGGTGCCATTTCTTATGTCTCTCTCTTTCTCCCAAGACCGCCTCCGTGGTCTAGTGGTAGCACGTCCGCCCAGAGAGCTGAAGGTATAGGTTTCGATCCCCGGCCGCGTCATACCAAAAGACGTTAAAAGATGGTACTTGTTGTTACCCTGTCTGGCGCTCGGCATTAAGGGGCTAAAACAAGGACTGGTCGGCTCGGAGTCAGTATACTGTGTCTGAGTGGGGTATTCATGTTAAACTGCGGCATTGTATCTCAGTGAGCTAGCACTATAAATCGGCATCAGTCCGGACTAGTACAAGCAGCCACACAAACACACACGTACATGCACGTCGCTTTATAAGTGCAATAATCTTGGACGCGACGTTAAACCCCATTTCACCTCACCTCATTCTCCCAAAGAGAGGGGAGACGTAATGTTTTTGGTTTGTTCCCATTGCTGTTTGCCTCGTTCAACATATTTCAACGAAACTTGGCATATGCATTGTTGCACTGACTGTTCCTTTCCCAGAATGCCTGGGATTGATTGTCCTCCCGGGGTTCAGATCACATCATTGTCTCATTAAATAGAGAATCTCACCCGAGCGTCTTTTGATATCAAATATAAAGTGGAAAAATTCTGAGGCTTGCTGAGGATTTTTGCCACTTTTATCAACGAGTGTTGATATATTTGATATAAAAAGACACAAGGGTGAGATTTTATTTATCATCCAACATCATTCTTCCAACTTTTTCAATTTGTGGACAGTAATTAGCAGTGTCTTCAGTGTAAAAAAGTACTGCTAACAGCTTCGGTAGCAGAGTCATCAGTGATGTCGTTTGATTGTGACGTCATGGTAACCAGTGATGTCACAATGGTCTGCAAAGCATTGTGATGTAAGTTCATTGCAGCTATATCTACAGTGTAGATATCGCTTGATCTCATCCAAGCAATATCTCCTGCAGGAGCCAGTTTTGGATGATAAATTGAATTGTGTACCAACAAAAAAGCATTGCTCCTCAGCTTAACTGGTGCCTTTTGCTATTTTGAATTTTTTCACAATTTTATTTTCTAATGTTTCCTTGGAAACTATTTCAACTTAATATCAAATGAGGATAGGGTTCATTTCCGTGCCATAACTTGAAAAACCATTCAACAATTTTCAACGAAAACTTTGTATATGCATTGCGCATTAGTTGAACTGGTGACTTTTGTTATTTTAAAAACAAATTTGTTACAGTAGCATATACCTTATTTGTTGTAATAAGTGCTCTTGGCACTTAGAAACTGACAGGGGCACACTTATTACAATCATATGCAAGTTAAATTTGTTGTCAGAGTTAAAGCGCTAGAAAAAAGACTTGAAAGATAATGGTTTCATGCAGAAATATTCATTAGTTTGGGTGGTAAATTGTTTCCATTGAAACATAAGAAAATAAAATTTAGAAGTGAAAAATGGGTAACTTTGTGGCCAAGTGTCAGGTGACCTGGCGAAGGCTAACAACTGATACTGATCAGTTTAATTAAAGTATCAGGACACTGGCTGTAGGGAAGTGACCGGAGGGGCACCTTGCAGTCGTACGACATACGACCGATTGATCTGTATAATGATTTAAATATTGCCTGGAAATGAAATGGTGATAAAACTTCGAACCTGAAAGGTATTCAGGATATTAGACTGATAATATAAAATATACTGATGCTATCGCATATATTAAATATTTAGTCAAGTGCTATGTAAGCACGGCCTCACAGAGGCAAGGTCAGTCTTGGTTTGGGAGTCACACTAGATGTAGTCCAGTGGAAGTGGTAGGAGACATGGTCCAGAGGGGAACGTGTTTGTGAAAGAAGTTAGTAAATTCTTGCAGAGTTTCTTGGAGTTCCTGCCTTTGTCTGTTGACCCTCTGACAATAATTATATAATTCTTGACATGTTACTTCTGGTGGCAGTGCTGGCAGTAATGTTTGGGAAAATATAAAAACTCTCTATCTGTGAGTATTACTCACACATCCGCCCAGGGAGCGGAAGGTCCGGGGTTCGATCCCCGGCTGCGTCATACCAAAAGACGTTAAAAGATGGTACTTGTTGTTACCCTGTCTGGCGTTCGGCATTAAGGGGCTAAAACAAGGACTGGTCGGCTTGGAGTCAGTATACTGTGTCTGAGTGGGATATTCATGTTAAACTGCAGCATGGTATCTCAATGAGCTAGCACTATAAATCGGCATCAGTCCGGACTAATACAAGCAGCCACACAAACACGCACACGTACATGCACGTTGCTATATAAGTGCAATAATCTTGGACGTGACGTTAAACCCCATTTCACCTCACCACGTCACCTGAGTATTACACATGCCCTGTCTATACAACTATATTAAGGGGAGCATGAATGCATTAGCAGATGAAAATAGGGTACATCCACAACAAGGAACTGAGGAAGGGTCACTCGTGCATTGATGGCTCATGGCAGTGTGTGATATCTGCTTCTTTATCAGTTGTCATCCTTCATACCAGGCCTGGATGGCCCAGTCGTCTAAGGCGCAACAATTCACTGTGAGTTATGTCCCATGGGCACGCTAGAAACCTGCTATTTTCGGTTAAATCCCAGTTTGCCCTGATTATGTTTCTAGGTTTGTCGGCATAAAACCCTGGCTTGTGGGTTTCACCGAACTGATGACACCTGCATCACTTCGGGTTTCCTCCAAAATTAAACAGACACACAGTGATGTAATTGGAATGCTGTTCAAAGCGGTGTTTAACTCACTCACTCACTCACTCACTCACTCAGTAAGGTTGTTGGTTGATGGTGTGGTATGGTACCCCTACAGAGTGGATTGTTGCTCATATCACACAGTGATGTAACTGGAATGCTGTTCAAAGCGGTGTTAAACTCACTCACTCACGCACGCACGCACGCACTCACGCACTCACGCACTCACTCACTCACTCACTCACTCACTCACTCACTCACTCAGTAAGGTTGTTGGTTGATGGTGTGGTATGGTACCCCTACAGAGTGGATTGTTGCTCATATCACACAGTGATGTAACTGGAATGCTGTTCAAAGCGGTGTTAAACTCACTCACTCATGCACGCACGCACGCACTCACTCACTCACTCACTCACTCACTCACGCACGCACGCACGCACGCACGCACGCACGCACGCACGCACTCACTCACTCACTGAGCAAGGTTGTTGGTTGATAGTGTGGTATGATACCCCTGCAGAGTGGATTGTTGCTCATTATATCAATCAATGGATTGTCTGGTCCAGACTTGATTAATTACAGGCAGGTATCATATAGCTGGAACAAAGCTGAGTGTGGTGTTAAACACAAAGAAAACTACCAAATCATGATATCTCTTATCACCCGATTGTAAGGACTATTGGAGCATGTTTTGACCAACAAGTTTCTTAGGCAGTGCTATAATTTTACTTGGACATACACAACTGGGTGGTCTAGGGGACCCCCACTACATAGTTTCAAGGGCTCTTCCAGGAAATATGAAGGTCCTGTAAATCAACAAAATGGAATAGTGTACTGTACTGTAAGATGTAATAATTATTATATTTATAGGACCTCTATACTTCTTGCTTAAAATTTAGTACAAATGAATATTATTGTTTGTTTTTGTATATGTTCATTCTATACTTTTGTGCATACTGGACATACATTTCTGCATCGAGTCAAACAGTGCAGATCAATTTGCTGTTCTGAGTTGCCTCCCTTAGTATTGTATTGATCATGTGTTTGAACAAGAATTGCCATGATTATGATCATTGCATTGTCAGCACCAAACCTGTCCTCATGAGTTTCACCAAGTGGTCAGTATCAGTAACTTATATGACTTTGAACTTGTTAGGATTTCCGCCCACATCAACCTGTTCAAAGTGACGTAACACTCACTTGTATTTAATACGACTTTACTGACAATGTTTTGTTTTTTCCTCTTTCAGCTCCGTAGAAAAGGAACCATGGAAAAGCAGTTCTCAGAACAATTCTTTGCCTCCTTTGTGGAGAGTATTCAAGACGTGTGTCGCAACTACCTCCACTTCAGTCAGTTTGTGGAGGTCAGTGGCTATGTATGGGTGGAGATTGACAACATGAAGAAGGAGAGATACGTCCTCAGTGAACTGCTACAGAGCAGTGGTAATGTGGTCAGTGAGAGCTACTGCACGAAGGCACTACAATCAGCAAGACTAGTGCAAGACACTCCTGAGTTGAACCAGGCTGCACCTGAAACAATGGCCTTCCAGACTCGGCATCCTGCCCAGGCTGGACATCGAGCAGCACCAGCACCAGCACCAGCACCAGCACCAGCACCAGCACCAGCACCAGCACCAGCAGGTCAGGCTCAGCTCCACCGAGGGACGGAAAACAGCCATAATAATGAGAAAAGGCGGCAGTCATGGGTTGAGGCATCTGATGGCGATGCTCGGCCACATGAGAAGATGAGGAGGCCGAATGTAGTGATTGAGATCTGTGACAATGATGAACCCCAGTCCTGGTCCGTCAAAAACGAAGTCCCATCATGTCAGTCTGAATTTTCTGCAATGTCCTCACAGAGACAGAACTTTGACGAAAGACCGGCAACATCCTCAAATTATGCAAGGGTTAATAGGACATCTGTGAGTCAAACAATGTCTTCAAGTGCCACCGATGGTAGAAGTTACAGTGACAGTGGTCAGCTGAATGTTCAAAGGACATCAACTTTGGCCAGCAACCAGGAATATTACCCAGATGACTCCATGGCAGAGTCCGGTTTCTGTTCAGAGACACAACAGTCTTATTTCGGAAGTCCCATGGAGGGCCACAGTTACATGCCCCAGGAGCCGGATCTCACGGCCAACCTCATGATGCCAGACACGGAGGACCTCCTCAACTTCCCTCAAGAGTCTCCCCGGGATGACAAGCAGAGGGTGAAGCTGGAGGTGTTCAGTTCCTCATCCAGCACAATAGATGATGATGAGATCATTGACCTGGATCTGTTCGAGGATGTTCTTGAGGATATTCAGCCATCATATGAATTTCAAGATGCCACATCACCGAGGTCCCAGACCGATGACCCTGCAGGTAGAAAGCATGGTACGATAAGTCCTGGATCTGCCCAGGTTATTAAATCTGCTGTTAAACAGTTCCAAAGATTCTGCCAGGAAAAGTATGACCGAGACATAAATCTGTTTTCATTATCACATGACCAACTTGATGGAGTGCTCTTGGATTTCTTTCAAGGAGCTAGGAAGAAAAAGGGAGGTGAGTTTTCATCACGATCTTTGAAGAACGTGCAGATCCATTTAGACATGTATTTAAGGGATGGTGGGTACCCCTATTCCATATCAAAAGATGAAGAGTTTAAGTCATCTAGAGACTTCATCAAGTTGAAGCTGGAAGAGATGGGGAAGTATGTGAAAAGTCAGAAGCATGTTCCTGTTGATGATTCGGATATTGAACAGTTGTTTCGATCAAAGCAGTTTGGAGTTCATTGTCCAGAGGCCATTGTAAATTCCATGTGGTTCCTCAACTCCAAGTATTTTGCTTTAAGACGTCCGCTGGATCATTTCAACATGAAGTGGGGCGACATTTCTCTGAAAGCCAGCAATGATGGAAGGCAGTATATAGAACGCAAAATAAATGACTCTTTTTCTCTCAAGGTTTTTGCCAAACCACAGAGTCCGTCCAGGTGCTTTGTCAACATCTACAAACAGTACTTTTACAGGAGACCCCAAGAAACTTTAGATATGGAATCTCCATTTTACCTCTCCTTCTGCAGAAAACCGACATCGGATGTGTGGTTTGTGACAGAACAGATGACATGGTCTCGAATGGCAGGAATGTGGCGGAAACTGGTCTCGACAGCTGGTCTGTCTGCGAACAAGAAAATAATGTGATTCATCAAGCCCTTTAATCAGGAGTGCCATCAATACTTAAATCAACCCCGAGGAGATTCCAGGTGGTGTCATAAGACGAATTTTAATTTTGAATGGATCTAGTGGTCAGGCAAGGTGACTTGCTTATAATATCAATCACTGGATTGATTGGTCCAGACTTGATTATTTACATGCCAACATCATATAAGTGAATTGTTGATCATGTTGATGTGTGAGGCATTATCCAACATGTTCATCTGGGAAAGAATCCTGCTGAATACCATAATAACATGAAATAACTTGACAATGGTCAGTCATTTTGCTGGTGTTTGTTATCATTACCAGAACTACAAACTGATAGTGATTCATATTAACAAACTAAGCCAAAACCAGTATCTCATTTCCACGGACCACACAATGATTCTTATATTGTTACTAATACAATTTGGTGTTCATATTTTGTTAAATCAATTAGTTGTAGCTGATTCCATGCATAATACATTTCAATTAAAGAGTTCTGGGCCCACTTGCACAAAATAGATTTTAGCGCTAAGATGATCATAACTCCCATACTTTAACATAGGCTTACAATAGTTGTAGCGCTAAGATCGCCTTGTGCAAGTGGCCCTGTCCCAGTCTTTGATACTCACTTTGACTGTGGAGAGTTATCCCCCTTAATCTTCTCAAAAGATTCAAAGTTTGAAAATATAAAGGAAATAATTATGGTGCAAGGATTGCCGAAAAGGGTTTTCTGTGGAATATGTTTCAGACAATGTGGTCCTGACGGCTTCTCTGGTCTAGCGACTGCCCTGAGAGCAGAAGATCTGTGGTTTGATCCTGGCCGCATCATAGCAAAACACGTTAAAGATAGTACTTGCTACCCTGTCTGGCGCCCAGCATTGAGTGGATAAAATAATGATTCAGTTTACTGTCTGAGACGTATCCATGTTCAACAACTTATATCCTATTAATGCTTAGCACCAGCCAGGGTAACAACAAGTACCATCTTTTAACATCTTGACCCAGCCATGGATCGAGACAGCAACCTTCTGTTGTCCTAGCAGAGGCTCCTCACACAGAGGTGGTAACATAAGGCAGGGGTATAAATAGAGGATTCATCACGAGTGTTTTTTAATATGGGAAATATCAACCGAGTCTTAGTTAATCGGTATTTGCCGAGCCTTTGGCGAGGCAAATACCGATTAACGGGACGAGGTTGATATTTCCCATATTAAAAAACACGAGTGATGAATTCTATTTATCATTTTCACATTTTTGCTTCCAAATTAAGGAATAATTGCATTAAACATTAACATCAGCAACTTGTCGAAATCTTACGTATAGATCGTGCGTAGTGATACATGTTTTCCATAGCCATGTAAACCAAAATAAACAATTCGCTGAGAAAAAAAGTTCCTCGGATTATTTTAAACAAAATACTTGAACAGACTTTTGCAGAATAATTGAAACTTTAATAACAGTAACAACAACGATTCTGTGTAATCTGATTATATCTCTGGTGTAACTTCACTTATAATATATAGTTTCAAATCAAACCGCTCGCTCTTCCGGTTATCTAATTTGCATATCTAATTTGCATACTTATGTCATTGGGGTATGACATACATGTTTTTATGTCATAAGCTTATGTCATGGATAAATGCTTAAGTTAAATGATAAGAGGAATTAAGTATGCACCACAAATACAATATATAATATATTCTCACATATTGTATTCCCTGGAAAAATCAATCTCATTAAAATCAGATCTTAGTTCTTGCTACCACTAAACAAAGATCTGAGGACATCCCATTATGGGTCACGTCAGAACGACCTTTCGCGAACATTGACCAACCAATGAAATGACTGACAAGAAATCGCTTGCCAATCAGAAGGCAGCTATCTCGAGCTTTACGGCACAAGTGTCAAACTGGTGACTACGCTTCGAAACATATTTTGACATATTCTCGATTAAAAAATTTAAAACCGACCAAAACAACATTCTGGAATGACTTATAGATGGCCTAGATTGTATGGATATGATCATAAAACCCGTAACTGTCGTTCGGAATACCCTCTGTTAAATATTTCGAGGTTACATGATTACGCATTCTGATTGTGACTTTAAGGATCTGGTAAGCGACGCTCTGATTGGTTGGATGAAAGGTCGTGCTGACGTGACCCGTAATGGGATGTCCTCAGATCATTGGTTAGCGGTAGCAAAAACTAAGATCTGATTTTAATGACATTGTGGAAAAATCTACAATCTGGTCAAAATGGACCTGCTGTCTAATTGACTTTGACAGGCACTGGGTGTAAACAGGAAAGAGCTATGCAATGGGAGAACTAAGGGATGGGGTATTATATAACATTGACAAAGGTGGATACTTATTGAAACCATACCCTACACTTGTTGTATTTATTGTCAGAGATTGAGACAAAGAGAACAGACTAAGTTCAAATGTGCAACTAAACCTTTGTCGATAATTTCCAGGCACTTATCATGCTTATATACCCCTTCTACGTGTGTTTTTTGTGTGAAAAGATGTTTTATATACAAAAGAAAATATGGATTGTCGGGTAAATTTTTAGGCTTAGTACAGGCTGCTTTAGACTAACACTAGTCCCAGAAATAAAGTTCTCTCATTTAAACATTTATATCTACAAAATAAAAAATCTATTACAAATGGAGCTCAGAACAATTCTTAGTTTTAACCGAGAGCTGAGGCAATCAGGACTTGCCAAATCATTGTAGACTTGAGCATGTTGAGTTGGATTTCTTTTTTAATTAATCCTCTAGGGTCTGGGAGACAACTTGGGAAATTTATGAAGATTACTCACTGACTGACGTAGAATTTTTGTGAGGGGCTGCTTAATTAGGTGAATACGGTATTTGATTTTCCACCTACTTTCTGTGATTTCCACAGCATCATGTAGAGACTTCACTAGTGACCTTGTTCACCAGCTGTTAACTAGTTACCATGGCAGCCAGCCATTGTGTACATTCTGTATGGGTAGTAAGTAATACAGCACAGAACCAAATGCTTTTTTTGAATATTTGATCATTTTTGTGTTTTTCTTTCATGTGTATTCATTATGTTGTGAAGTTATCTTGTTAGAATTTAGAATTCTACATTTAAACAGGGCTCCAGATATTTTTTTTAGCAAATTATGCAAATACTCTGCTTATCTGGAGCTCTGCTTAAAACATTTGTCAGTAAACCCAACTGAAATGACATAAATATTTAATTAAAGCAGATTCCATATTTAATTATATCATATCCAAACGCCTCCACAGGAGATATAGCTTAGTGAAATCAAGCAACATCTGCTAGGATATATCACTACAGTGAATAGCATCACAATGGTCTGCGGACCATTGTGACATCATCGGTTACCATGACATATCACAATCAAATCACTCTTCCACTGAAGCTTGTTTACAGCTCTAATTTTTGCTTTCAAGGTACTGTTTACAAGCTGAAAAAGGAAGAATGATTTGGATGATAAATAGAATCTAACCCTCATGTCAATACTTGTTGATGAAAGCTTAAAACCCCTGTGCAAGCCTCGGAGTATTAAACTTGTGTTGCCTTGTGTTGATACTTGGGTGAGATTTTAAATCATGGAGTTTCCAAAGCTGTTCTGGGTACTTGCTAAAGACTACAACAGCTTTGTAGCAAGACTGTGCGCATGGAGGGATTCATAAGTGCAGAAAAGATGGGGCTTCACAAACTGTATCTTTACTTGTTGTGAACAATTATAAAATCTCGCTACCAGTATTTGATGAGACCATTTCTATTTTGTAGAAAGACAAATTTTGGGCAGATCTGTGTTTTTATAATATTTACCTAACCCTAACTACAATGTAACACCAACACCAACACCAACCACTATTTAAACCCCTTACCGTAACTCCAAACCTTCCCAAATGATTCTCCAACCATTCTGAGGCAACACTTTATTTTATTGCTTATCGAATTAACCAACAGCAATGAAACACCACAATCAAAAAGTACCATGTTCTTTAAGTTTATTTATTTTGCCTGCTGTCTCTATCTTTAATAGATCAGAAAAAGAAAAAAATACCCAGTATGCCTAAAAATATCAAACAAAAGTAACTGTTCTTTGGAATCCATAAACCAATATTTAATAAAGTGTCGCAGAACATTACTCCTAGAAATCCATTTAAGTTACATGGCCCTTTGGCTGTCCTTAGCTTAACTGGAACTTGTACTATTTAATTATGAGCGTAATTGAAGTATTTGCCCTGCATTTGCCTTGACCTTCATACATGTTTATCTAGTTTAAGTGTTTTTTTGGACACCATTGTGTTCATGAAGCTGAAGTTTTGTATATTGATCCCACAGTCGTGTCAGAAATCTGTTCAGGCGCTGTACCGAGGACTAAGATCTGATTCTTATATGATTGAGTGAGTGCTAATTTGTCCTTGTGCTGAAACCAAGTCATCACTTGATTTGTTAGTTATAAATATCAACGTTGTTGTTGTTGTTTGTTGTTTAACACTGCACTTAGCAATATTCCAGCTATATGATGTGGTCTGTAAATAATCCAGTCTAGACCAGACAATCCAGTGATTGACATCATGATCATCGATCCACGCAACTGGGATACGATGACATGCGTGAACCAAGTCAGCACCCTGACCACCCTATCCCGTAAGTGGTCTCTTATGACAAGCATAGTCGCCTTTTTCGGCAAGAATGGTTTGCCGAAGACCAATTTTTGCCTGGATCTTCATGGGGGCATATTAAACCCCATTTCGCCTCACGGCAGATCAAATCTAACGTAATAATACAGAAAAATTCAGGTGAGCTACAGAATCTCCAGGCTCTATTTCAAACGATTTATAAATCTAGAGATTTATGAATACAACAAACAAAGTTGTCAATTATAGAACTATTTCCTTCTAAAGTATTTGGTATTTAGAGGATAGTATATTAGAAACCCATGACCATGTTTTCCAGTATCTTCTTGTGAACTATTCTATAGATCTGATCTGATATGATATTCAAATAAATATACAGGTGAGCCAAAGATTCTTTGTCTCCCTTGTAAAGTATTGTATTATCTAGAGATTTTTGATGGGTACAATGTGTGAAGTCCATTTCTGGTGTCTCCCGCCTTGATATTGCTGGAATATTGCTCAAAGAGGCGTAAAATCAAACTCACTCCCTCACTAGAGGGTACGGCAAGCAAAAGTTGTGAAATATGAATTGCTTCTAGATATATTGTATTCAGAGGCAGAGCCAAGTGTGTCATCATACCATGTAATGAAGTCACTTAACGGAGGGCACAGTTGAGGTGTCTAGGGTGTCTGAAAAAGGGGGAATGTACCCCATGCGCGCCCACGCCCACCCCCCTCGGGATCTCCCAGGTGTATTTGTTGTGATGAGAACTGGATTCTCACCTATTATTGTAATTAGTTTTTATTTATCAGTGTTTCCTTGCCAAAATAGTATGTTTGAATAGCAACCATAGAATACCAACTGAATACAGGTTCATGAATATTTTATGTACATTCATTCAATAAAATCAAAGTGAATTGTAAAATATTGCTTAAATGTGTTTTTTAACATTGGATTGAAACAAAGGAACTGTGGACAACACTGCAATTAGCTCTGCAGAGTAGTGTCCCTTAACAATGTCAGGATCCACTGAATGTGGATTCTAATCCCACATTTGTCCAGATTTGGTGTGGTGTGATGTCGAGTATGGTAATTTCTTATCAGCTTATGAAATGAGGCCATGTATCACTCAAGGAAGTCAAATGAGCCCTACTCTGCACAGGAATATTTGTGCAAACCCTATTATTCTAATTATTATTCCCCAGGGAAGTAGTAGGCTAGGCCAGCTCTTCCCCAACCCTAGCCATACTTCCCCCCTTGAACGGTCCTGGGCCAAACCTTCCCCTGGGAATGTTTAGCCTGGTACACCGGGTGTCAAGCTCAGGAAAGAACCCATCTCAAGACCATGTCCATCTTCCTGAGGCAAGAGAGTTAACTGACTATAAAAGTCCAGTTTCCACCCAGTCCACTAGACTGGAATTCCTGGGCTCAATCGTAGCACCACCAGTGTATTTTACGCATTATGTCCCTCCTATGCCTCTCCTATGGACTAATCAGATTCCATCATTTGCATTTGTTTCAAACAAAATGGCAGCACCCACTCAAGACGATCTGATCGATAATCAAGATCTATATTGTGATAAAACAGCTCTTACATCGTGAAGTGCAAAAAATCACGCGAGTGCCTTGATTAAAAACATGATATGGATTGGAAAATATCTGTTGACAAGTTGGCGGTGCACATGCTCTGCAAATCCTGCAATCGACCGAAATCTGCATGACAGTGATTTCGTTGCGCGATTTTGATTGGACTATGCATAAACTCGTTAAACCAGCCAAAATGTAACTCCATAATACCAGCCTAGTTTGGCAAGGGTGGAAGCTGGACTTTTACAGTCAGTTCACTCCTTGCCTCAGGAGTGAGTGAGTGAGTTGGGTTTAACGCTGCTTTTAATGTTATTACAGTTATATCACGGCGTGTCAGCTTACTGTGGAAGGAAAGCCTGAATTGATGCATGTCTCTGTCTCAACCACTTCGGTGAAACCCACGAGCACGGGTATGGTGCTGACAAACCTAGAAACATAATTGGGGCAAAGAGGGATTTGAACCCACAATCATAGGTTTCTGGCGTGCCCAAGAGACGCAACTCTGCACAGCGAATTGCGGCACCTAAGAGGACTGGACCATGCAATGAATTTGCTTCACAATAACACCAAACTAAATTAATTGTAAATGTTCATTTATTCAATACATGAAAAATACTTGTTCTAGTTGTATAATATTGCTGTTACATACATCACATCATAAACAATAGAAGACTTCAAGTAACTAATGTGTTTTACACAGGTGTGGCTATGTACAAACATGTCTTGAATAATAAAGCTATATTTTACATACTGTCTAAATATATATGACTTTCCATTGCATTTTGAGTTACTGTTTACAAACATATCTTGCATTCTAATATTTCTGTGTTTTAAATACAACATTTTAACCCATGGTAACACTTTTAATCCAGTGGATAGTGTTCCAGCTGAAATTATTCAACTAACAAATATCAATAATTATTCAAAGATTGCATTTAACATGATTGTATAACCTGGAACAACATTCTTATAAAGGAAAGCTCCATCCTTATTGGTGGATTATTGTGGTATAGGTATGGCAGCTGACAAAGTGGGAGAATAATGATGGGGAAGGGAATGTGATATTTCACAAACATCGACTTTTGACAAAGGAAACATTCCCATGGATTATACATGGACCTTGTCCAATCAATACACAAAGAGTCTTTACAATACATATAAGTGTACACTACTTTCACGCTGCCATTGCCACATGCTGACATTTTTCACTAACTCATATACATGAAAAAATATTTTATCATTATTTTATTTATGCACTAAAAGCCAAGGTCACATTACATAGAATATCCTGTATGTTGGAATCACAGCCTGCTTTTGCATAGAAGATGTAAATTTATTTACTTTGGGGCTACATGTTCTAAACTGGTGCACAAACACACACGCACACACGCACGCATGCCCGCACGCACACAATGTGAATGATAAACAGGTTTTCATTGTCCTTGACTGCACAACTCAAAGCTCTGTGGTCCATATATCCACAATGTCCAATTTAACACATGCAAATAATTATCAATGTGCATTAATTAAGCATTTCTCAAACACATTCAGTCATATCACTTTGCAAAAATATCCGTTATATTAGTGCACAAACACATTCACATGTACTGTGCAGACACATTCACTCATAGGACTAAACACATTCACTCTGAGAACATTGTTATACTAATACAGTGAATTATAATGGGAAGTTTCACTGGCGCCCGAGCTGTGCTGAACAACTTGTTCAGTGAATGTACAATGGGAAGTTTGACTGGCGACCGAGCTGTGCTGAACAACTTGTTCAGTGAATGTACAATGGGAAGTTTGACTGGCGCCCGAGCTGTGCTGAACAACTTGTTCAGTGAATGTACAATGGGAAGTTTGATTGGCGCCCGAGCTGTGCTGAACAACTTGTTCAGTGAATGTACAATGGGAAGTTTGACTGGCGCCCGAGCTGTGCTGAACAACTTGTTCAGTGAATGTACAATGGGAAGTTTGACTGGCGCCTGAGCTGTGCAAAACAAGAACACCATAAATGTTCAAACACAAGTAAAACAGACTGATTATTCTCCGAAATAGATGTTCATCACTCCCCTCTTTAACCTACACAACCCCAAACACCCCAAAGAGAAGCATTACTATGGGCAAAATCAGGGGCAGATAATCCTCATACGCTGGTGTGTCCCCACTTTGCTTGTACACCTCCAGCTCTGCTTCGCAGTGACAGTGGATGGCGGCTACGTGGGGAGCTCGAGCTTCTGTTGGTGTTTGGGATCTCTGAGTAACTTCTGTAGATGAGGCCTCAGGAGTAGCAAAGAGGCACATGGAACCTTGTCCAGCAATATGCCTCCTTGTTGCAACATCACAGGTCTTCTCAGCAGCCTCAATGGTGATTGAGCTAACAGGAGTAGCAGTGTGGCACACAGAGCTTGGTCCAGCAACATCCTTCCTTGTTGCAATAGCTGAAGTCTTATCAGCAACTTTGGTAGAGATGGAACTCTCAGGAGTAGCAAAGTGGCACACAGAACTTGGTCCAGCAACATTCCTCTTTGTTGCAACATCATAGGTCTTCTCAGCAACTTTGGTAGAGATGGAACTCTCAGGAGTAGCAAAGTAGCTCACAGAACTTGGTCCAGCAACATTCTTCCTTGTTGCAATAGCTGAAGTCTTCTCAGCAACTTTGGTAGAGATGGAACTCTCAGGAGTAGCAAAGTAGCTCACAGAACTTCCTTCAGCAAAAGACTTCTTTGATGCATCAGACGTCGTCTCAGCAACCTCAGTCGAGATACACCTATCATCTTCACCTTGACTTTCTGTCTCTAACACCTGGTCCCGACACGCAGGAGAGTTCTTGCTAGCGGCTGTGTCGTGCGTGCCTTGGATGTGTCCACGAGTAGGATCTGAAATGTCTTTGGATCCTAGTGCTTTTGTTTGAACTCTGAACTTAGGACTTCTAGAAACGGATGCAATTTTTCGTTGGCTTCCTGTGTGCAGAACAACTGGTGCTCCGAGCAACTCATCGCTCGATCTGCCAGACAATTTCATATTTGATGGTGAAACTTGGCTAGACCCGATGATCCTATTGCTTCTTCTAGGTTTATTATCACGTAACACAGCTGTAGGTGGATCTTTGTCAATGGGTGTGTTAACTTTAAGTACAGATCCGGCCGATTCTTCCTCTGGTTCCTCATGAATGGAGTCCAGGTAGCCATGTGATGGCACAGTTAGCGTGGGGAACAGGGCCTCATTTATGTTCTCCTCCTGCAGCCGCTGGTTTACAGTCCAGAGAGTGGGGCGGACAGCGGGATCCTCAGCCATACACATATCAGAAAGTGACAACAAGCCTGAGATGTGGGAGACGCAATGTATCTTCTTCAGGACTCTTCCAAGACTGTATACGTCACATTCGGGGGTTGTCTTAGCATGAGCTCGTGTCTCTGGAGCGAGATGGAAACCATTCTTCATGTCTCCTCTGTATGTTACCCCTGATTTGTATGATGCTGTTCCCATGTCACAGAACTTGACCGAGGGCAGTTCTCCAGACATGTCCACTAGGATATTGTCTGACTTGATGTCATTAATGAGAACGTCTTTCTTGTGGATTTTTTTCAGTCCACTGGCTAGCTGGCACGCAATATTCAGCCAGTGTAATCTTGGTACATCTGACTCGCAAATAACATCACGGAGCGTTTGTCCAGAACCAACATACTCCATCACGATTTTGTAACCATCCTCCTCGTCACTCAATAGTCCATAACAGATGGGGACACAGCCTGTGGACTCAAGGTACATGGTGATCTTTGCCTCATTAGTGATGGACGCCTGTGTTGTCCTGTCTGTAAAGTGTTGTTTAACCACCACATCTCTACTCTGGCCAGGGGACACCGTTAGTGTTGCTGCATACACCTCCCCGAAAGACCCAGAGCCGATGACTATTTCAGTGAGGCCATCTGGCTCAACTTTGTAGTCGACCATGTGTGAAGGAAGGATTGGAATCTTGATGTGCCAGAACTCTGAAGACATGCTGAAGGAAGGTCCACACACCCTCTTGAAGACGTACTCAGAAGGAAAGGGTTCATGGCTGGCTAGCTTGTCCTCATCGTGGTCAAGGGTGGACAGAGAGCTGATGTCATGATCCTTGTTGAAGGCTTGTCCGAGAGAGGCATGCGGTGGAGACAGGATGCTTAAGGTAGGGATGTCCAGGATGTCATCCTCGTGGCTGAAGTCATTGTGCAGTAAGGAATGTGAAGACTCAGCCCTGAAACATCAAATTCAACATCAAATAAAAGCCACAAACCCTTTCCATAATCATAAATATAAAACATCAATGCCAGAGAGTAATCAGTCTCGATTATTTGTCGAAACAGATTCCATTGGGCACAAAGGGCAAAATAGTGATGAAAATTATATAAATGGACCACAGATTCAGTGATGACACCAAGTATTCGCGAAAAGGGTAAACATTCTCTGCACTCGCCACATGGTTGGTTGATGTTTAACGCCGCACTCAGCAATATTCCAGCTATATGACGGCGGTGTGTAAATAATCGAGTCTGGACCAGACAATCCAGTGATTCATATCATGCGCATCGATCCACGCAATAGGAATCGATGACATGCATCAACCAAGTCAGCGACCCGACCACCCGATCCTGTTCTGTGTTATTAGCGTGTGTTTATGAACCACTATCTAATAGTGATGACACTAGGTGTTCGCGAAAAGCAATGGCTTCTAACTTGACCACATATTATTAACACATATCAAGTGTGTGACAGGAACTATTCATGTGAACCTCGATCTAACTTAAACTACTCACCTCTCAGGAGGACCGTTTTCTGTCAAACAAAGGTCACTCGTGAAGTCATAATAACTAAGAACATGTTTCTGAAAACCTTCCGATGAACTGCTTTCCCTGAAAAAAAAACAATGTTGCAACATTTAATAGATATATATCTTGAGGGAATGGGGTCTTTTGGACAGGCAGACTTTCTGCTTCGGTTCTGATGAAAGTGTTCATTTTGTTTAAAGGTTCGATTGGGACATTGTTTAACCACAAAGGAAAATAACTTCAACACGGCCAAGAAACTAGAATATACTAACGGATAAATGAATACATTGTAAGAGTAAGATTACCTTTTTGCCCTGTGACTCCCTCTATAGCAAAGGTCATCGACCTGGGTATTTTCGTAACTTGGCTCAGGTGTGTCTCCTTCGAGATACCCGTAAGACCCCGAAATGTCCGTCACTGCACTGTGAAACGGTTCCTGCAATCCAGCAAGGCAGGGTCTGGGGTGGCTTCTTCCAGCCGGATCCGACAGCAGACTGGACCATGCACACCCACCTCTCTGGTAGCCGCCATCGAGTAGCGGCGCGCACAAGAGCCGGAGCAGATCTTTCTTCACAGACTCGGGAACCTCCGAGACAGACTTGAATAGAGATACTTCTTGGAACAGTTCGCTGAAACATGGCGGGCCGCACTGGTGATCTGTTTGAACAGAAACATCAGATGTCGCCTGGTCTTCCCGGTTCCCAGCTTCAAACACATCGATGTCCTCATGTAAAGACAGCTTTCCATAACCATGGGATGTTTGACGTCTTGGTGAAAAAACTTCAGCAGCTGCCCTCCTGTCTTGGTTGGGTCCTGATATACTTTGAACCGCAGCTGTTGCTTTAGTCTCTATGCCGACACACAGTCTATGGTGTTGGACTGGGAGCCGTGTTTCCCTTTCACTGCGTGTTCTGTGGGCTTCAGGGTGGCGTCTGTTCAGATAGCTATACCGTGGCGTCTGTCTTGTGGCTCCCAGAGTTTGGGGCAACACTTGGTAGGACTTGGATCCAGCGAGGGTCGCGGCAGTTTCGACATCACGATCAGCTTCCTTGGACTTACCGTTATTGTTTCTGTTCAGGAAAGCTGTCACGTTAAACTGGACACCCCTCGTGACAATGAACACATACTGTGACACTTCATAAGATCTGCCTCTGTTTCTCGTGATGACGGATTCGTCTGTTGGTTTCCTGTATATTTTACCTGATGCATCAACTTGACTTTCAGCAGTTGGGTTCCAAGACTTGACGACCCATACCATTTTGACTTAATAAAAACCGCACTTTTCTTCACACGATGTGAGCGAACATGTTGGAGACAGAAGGACTACACCAACAATGACGTGACGTCACAGACTTATCCAGCATGTCTCGGACGTCTCGAGAAGTGATAAATGATAACCGATATTTGCATTATAATAGTAAAACACAAAGTATGTGTGCGAGTTCTCCTCTTCCTAACAACCGTTCTGTCCCGGTTAGTTTTATGGTCCGATGACGTTATTTCACACAATTTTATAGTAGACTTTGATAGTCAGAATTCCGTGACGTCATAATCATGTCTGACGTCATTGCTATATCGCGTTCGCTGGTTTTCGCGGTCTCTCGGATATGCACGGAAATAGACTTTTGTCCCGCATTCGTGACCAACTCGTGTTATTCCGGGACAAGCCGAATAGCGGGTTACGGAAAAAAGCGAATGGTGACGAATAGTTTGTCCTGGGCCCCGTTCCACAAAGCGATCATAGCGCTAAGATGATCTTAACTCTCATATTTTAACATAGACTTACGACAGTCGTAGCGCTAAGATCGCTTTGTGGAACGGGGCCCTGGTCTATAATCGGGCTAGCGCCGGAAACCAGCGAATATATCGCTTCCCACAAGTATGAAAATTCCATATTTCCCGGGCGTTTATTTATTTCGCGCGTCGTTGACCCCGCGTCTATTCTGATTAATGCTGGCAGAGTGGCAACTCACTACCTTACCGAATCCCAAAATCTACAGTCATACAAAGGCTACATTTGCAGACCCAGTGTCACATAAATGCCCGTCTTCTTCTTTTTGTGACAACTATAAGCCGGCGTTTATTGGTGGCCGGGTCTAGTAGAGGAAATACGGTATTAAATCTATTTTTAGCCGAAGGTTCCGCTCCTCAAAGCCATCTCCGCGCTCCGACTATCGTATTTTATTGTTAAAGAGTGGATTTATATCGTTTAGTACAATTGACATCTGAATCATATTCAAAAGACAAAAGATCAGAACATTAACATATTGATTGTGGACAGATATGATACTTGACATTGAAATTGTCTGGGTAGCTTGTATTATATACATAGCGTTCGCTCCTACCACCGCCGAAGGCCCGAGTTCGATCCCCACATGGATAAAGTCCTTTTCAGGTGTCCCCTGTTGTGATATTGCTTAAACCGTCGTAAAACCACACTCACTGACTCAACCACTCTTATCATCAAGGCACAGCAACGCCTCGTAGCTCCGTTTATTGTAGAATTGAATCTCATGTTCACCTTGCACTATCCATTTCAAAATCAGAAAGACAAGAAGCCATCAACATCAAGACTCCAACCGTCAATCATCCGTGACCAAGGCTACTACATACCTCCGGCGTACCATCAACTTACCAAAGACACCAATCAGTTATAATCCAGTTGTTTATATCACTGGCTTCATTCTTTGTTTATGTCACTGACTTCACCGATGATTGTCGTTACTAGCCTTGAGTGTACATAACAGGCTTCTCCACTCCAGTATAACTACATCTGATATCCACTCTACTGTATAAACATTGCCTCCGACCTGTGTATCCACGTGTGTCGGAGGCGCCGGTATCCATACATATATATAGAGCATTGTGCCGTGCCGTGAAATTTGGATATTTCCGCAAACATTCTTGTTTTATTTCAGAATCATAACTTTTCTGTATGCAAGCATAAAAAATGACATATTGTGTCATTTATGTTTACAACTGTCATACAAATGTAAACATGCGAAGCATAAAAGACGGCAGTGTTAATGTACAGCTTGCCGTCAAACTCATGGCAATTATTATCGAAGTGAGTGAGTGAGTGAGTGAGTGAGTGAGATAGTGAGATAGTGAGTGAGTGAGTGGGTAACGGAGGCAACGACTGACTGAAAGCATGAACACTGGTCCACGCAATCAACCATGTCGCCGAGCCTGACCACCCAATCCCCAATTTCCACGTCGGTCGGGAAGATCTCAGATTGCACAAGTCTAAAAACAAGTTATCCCTATACAAGAGACTGGCGTCCTTAGATGTCAGTAGTATAGTCTAAGTGAGCAGAAACCTTTTTTGGTTGATCCGGTTGATCCAGTCGGATTCGAAGTTGATTGGCTGATCCAAGTCACGTGATCAGATAGGATGACTCATGCATCAACAGCGCGTCGCGAAAGGGCGGGTAATGAAAGGTGTGTGTTTATAATTTATAAGAAAACAAAAGTAAAGGGTTATGAATAGAGCTATGTGTATAGCGTGCTGCCCTAAATAGACAGACCGTAACCGTCAGCCCAGTTTGAATTGAGCGCGCTTGACAACTCACGTGACCTCGTCGTTTCAAATTGTTTATTGGTAATAATGGTTTCGTTTATTTCAGGCGTTAGTAGAAATTACAATTAGTGTTCAACTCACGTGGTCGTTTCAAATTGACCGCGCTCGCTGGTTTGATGAATGCAGGGTGTGTGTTGAAAGTACAAGTACCACCATAGAGACGGGTTGTGTCAACATGATATACGCCGGGTAATGTAGGAATAAAAAATGTACGTCTAGCTGGATCAAATTCATCTTGTACGGTCTACAAGTTGTACACCATGAACGTTAGACAACCTGTATAGAAAAAAATATACACAAAATAGATTAGACTACACAATCAGCAAGCTAGCAGTGTAGTTTACATTTAGCGCGCAAGAACGAGCTAATGTATAGCAGAGAGACTAAGCGACCGACCGCCCATAACAATGTCAACATACCCCGGCCTTACAATTAATGTCAACATAACAGCCTGGCCTGAAGCTTCCCATTCATAAATTGTGTGACCAGTGTCCCGTATTTATTATATGTTAGGGAACATGTGTTGTACATTTGTTATTTTAAAAGGGAGTTATTTCAGAGAGTATATATATGGGTATTCCCCTCATTAAACCTTTCTTTCGTTGGTGTCTATTAAACGTATCCGGTATTTAATACATTTGAATGATGTAGGAAAGTATGTGCGTGTAGATGTTGTACCTATATCCGAACACGAATGTATGACACCTTTCAATAGATCAATTACGGTTCTAACCACCACGCGCAACATGACTATGAGCGTGGTTAGCAGTTCATATTTATAAACACATCGTAAATGACAGATTTCTGATGAATGAACTCGCCCGCACACATGTCTATAGGGTTATGTTCGCCCGAACTGTAAACAGTGACACATTGATAACAGGAAGGGTGTGTGGAATGCACTCGTCCTTATAAGGGTAAAATACGCGTTAAACTCACCATTTAAATGATGACATTACTTTTTAGATGTATTGGTATCAGTGAGTGAGTAAATTTAGTTTTACGCCACACTCGGCATTATTCCAGCTCTAGGGCGGTGGTCTGTCAATAAACGAGCTTGGACCAGACAATCCAGTGATCAACAGCATGAGCAGCGATCTGTGCAACTAGGAACCGATTGCACGTGTCATCCGAGTCGGCGAGACTGACCAATGGATCCCCGTCAGTCGCCGATAAGCATGGGTTACTGAAGGTCGATTCTATAACCCGGGACCATTCGTATATCACGGCTTTGTATGGAACCGATTGACTCGAATCAATAAATGATACGAATGAATTGTTTGTTTTTTTCTAAGTTTTTTTGCATATTAGTATATAGTCTTCGTCATACTACACCCGTGAAGGTGAAAAAAAATCTTTCGTCATATAAACTTCTAAGTACTTGTAAACAATTCCAAACTAAACATACGTATCATTTCACATCTTATAAAACATTTAATCACTTTCTACAAAACCATCCAATCACCTCGTTGTCAGTGCCACATTTGACCCCTATAATTTACATAACTTGTGAGGTCACGCATGTGTTGCGCTTCCGGCAAGGATTTTGCACCCCGAAAACAGGTAGGCTTCGAAATCTACTTGTACGAAATGACACCGTTTCGTTTTGACACTAAACTAATTGTAATGTTTGATGCAACTGTGTAAGGTTAGACTGCCACTTTTGGAATTGCCTCACAATAGGTACATCTTGAAGGCATGGATGTTTGTTGACTTGTATGGAGAAGTCACGTGACACGTGCAATGCAAAGCAACAAGAAAACGTTTATTAAATCTCGATGGTTATGATTGTCTTGTCACCAGCAGTCTGGATGTGTGGTGATTGTTCGACTCTGAAATACGTATTTGATTGCCCTTGATTTGAACAAGTCAACCGCATCGCAGAACTTGCATGGTTGTGTTCCTGAAAAACGATTTCGCCAATACTGGAGCCAACCAAAGAGAGGATGCAGCATTTTTTAAAAGTGAGGGGTTCCATAAATGGCCAGTGATATTTCTAATGACAACTAGACAAAGATAATTAACATTATAAATTGTTCTTCCACATTGGCCTGGGGAATTCTTTGCAACCTCAAACGAAAAAATACGCCACTGGGGTTAAACAGGTTCCCTGTGTTTGAGGCGCTGAGCAATTTCAATGTTTGGGATGGTGCCCAGACTGCCTAGCTCATTCGTCACCACTCGCCCCTTTCCGTAACCTGCAAGAAGACTCGTCCCCCTATTGATGAATGTTATGTGCGAAAATACGACAAACCAATCAGAATGCGCGTATGATTTCGAGTTCTTTGTCAAATAATCCCTCAGAAATAATTTTTGATTTTACATATGTCTTGCATCTAAAAATATACCCAAGACACAGTTAAATGTGTTCAATCATACTGTATAATTCCGCACGTCCACATGTCCTTTAAATTGCATCTGAAATATATGTAATATATGGGGAAATATATGTGAACCATTACGCAACGAGTTGACAATTGTTTTAGGTATGCCCGTTTGCGCTAAGACGGAACCTAGTCGCAAAAAAGGCCACGAGAGGGGCACGAGTCGCTATTCGGCTTGTCCCGGAATAACACGAGTTGGTCACGAATGTGCCTAGCTGTTTCCGCCTCGGATTTTTTTAATCCATTATTGGCCTTTTTCTTTCAACTCATTTGTTCGATGACCATGCTCACAATTTGTCAACTTGTCTTATTATATGACCCCATTAGGCCGGGCTCCGCTAACCTGCGTTATAGTGGAATTAAGAAGAGATGATTTTTGGATGAAATGGTCGCGGATGTGGAGGTCCTGGTGGACTGCAGAAAAAGAGCTTAACTCCTGGTAACGATTTCAATACAGCAACCACAGCCCAGCAACAACCGTTGCCAAGCAACCCATGTTGCTTACCAATGCAGAGACCTCAGCTCTGCAACTTCCGTTGCCTAGCGCTGCCAGGCAAATACTATTGCCAAATAAAGTGGTCAACCCTGTCCTTTATAATGTGCAATTTGGGATGTATCCCAAGATGCCAGTGTAACTTGAAATGCAGTCCACCAGCACCCCGCCACCAGCACTAAGGTGCTCCCCCACAACCACGACCATTTGCGCTCATGTTCACCCACCGTGTTATCCTGTAGGGAAACTGTTACCTTATAAGCATATTGCGGACAAGGAGCGAATGTTTGGAATGTCTGGCTGGTGACAAATGAGCCCTGTCATGCATGTACAGTTGCTGGTCTAGTCGGTTCAAGGCAGTGTGGGAAACCTGTATCCCCCAAGCTCGCGGGCCCTGTTCCCCACCCGTCTGTTCAGCTTCTGCCTGGCGCCAATCTTATTATCCCCCGCCCCAACGAAGTTGGCGGGGGATATAGAAATGGGTTCCGTCTGTGTGTGTGTGTGTGTGTGTGTGTGTGTGTGTGTGTGTGTGTGTGTGTGTGTGCGTGTGCATCCCGAAATCGTTTCCGGAGCATAACTCAGAAACCGTTAAATATTTCTCTACGAAACTTTGCATGTCTATCAGAGTCATGCTGAACTGGTTCCTCTTGCTATTTAGGAATTTTATAAATTTTTATTTTTTACGTTTCTATGGCAACAAGTTGGACTTAGGTTCTATAAGGGTGCTGTTCGTTTCCGGAGCGTAACTCAAAAACCGTTAAATAATTTCTTACAAAACTTTGCATGTTTACCAGACACATACTGAACTGGTGCCTTTTGCTATTTGGGAATTTTACAAATTTTTGTTTTTTACGTTTCCATTGCAACAAGTTGGACTTAGGTTCAATAGGGTAGAGTTTGTTTCCGGAGCATAACTCAAAACCCATTCAATACTTTCCAACAAAAACTTTGCATGTTTACCAGACACATACTGGACTGGTGTCTCTTGCTATTTAGGAATTTTAGAAATTTTTATTTTTCACGTTTCCATGGCAATAAGTTGAACTTAGGTTCTACAGGGGTGGTGTAGTTTCCAGAGCGCAACTCAAAAACCGTTAAATACTTTCTTACAAAACTTTGCATGTCTACCAGGCACATACTGAACTGGTGCCTTTTGATATATAGCACTTTTAGAAATTTTTATTGTTTATGTTTCCATGACAACAAGTTGGATTTAAGTTTTAATATAGGATTGGTTTACTTAAGGAGTAGATCAAATAAACTGTTAAATATTTAGTCGGCTAATGGGTGCAAATTGCCATGGCTGCAGAGATAAACTTAACAATGAACAATGAATCCTTTAAAGAAACCAAACGGGGAAAGTCTATTTTACAAAAGTAAGCCAGATAACAATAGGAATATATAAAACATGACTTGTTTGTAACATTCGTCAAAATGTCTGTCCACTACCCCTCCAAGTATGTAGTAATCACCTCATAAATCCTGAAAGAGATTTGTCTGTTTAAGCAGAATAAACAGAAAATCACTCAGAATGAAATCATCACATGCGAAGTGGAAGTAGGCGTGAAGATCAGCAGATCAACAATATCAGACATTTTGAAGGAATCATCTAAATGGACAGCAGTTTCCTGTGGTGTACAGATGTAAGAAACATCATGTTAAATGACAAACTTCTAAAAACTAAAGCAAAGGTGCTAGGTGACACATTAGGCGTTGAAGAGATATGCAATGGTTGGCTCAGTCATTTCAGGCAGACACATGGTCCATATAGTTCATGGTGAATGATCATCCAGTGAAATGGCCCATATAGTTCATGGTGAATGATCATCCAGTGAAATGGCCCATATAGTTCATGGTGAATGATCATCCAGTGAAATGGTCCATATAGTTCATGGTGAATGATCATCCAGTGAAATGGCCCATATAGTTCATGGTGAATGATCATCCAGTGAAATGGCCCATATAGTTCATGGTGAATGATCATCCAGTGAAATGGTCCATATAGTTCATGGTGAATGATCATCCAGTGAAATGGCCCATATAGTTCATGGTGAATGATCATCCAGTGAAATGGTCCATATAGTTCATGGTGCATGATCATCCGTTTCACTAGAAATGGTTAAAGAAGGTCGAAAATCCTTCCATGAAGTGTTGCGCTACTACAATCTGTGTGATATTTTCAGCTGCAATGAAACAGGTTTATTCTACAGACTTGGCAACATTAAACACTCAGCACGGTCCCTGTTTCTGGCAAAAAGCAGGGGGCAGGGGTCGCCCAATCGTCTAAGGCGCCGCAAATTGAGTTGTGTCCCTTGGGCCCCGATTATGTTTCTACATAATGTTCAATGCTTTTTTATTTACTCACCAACTTCTGGAATGCTAGTCAAAGACTGTCTAATATTAAGTGTCACTTTCTGCCACCCAACACTGCATTGCACATTCAGCCATTAGATATATATGAATATATGATATATTGCCGTGATATTGCTGGAATATTGCTAAAAGCGGCGTAAAACCATACTCACTCACTCACTATCATCAAAAACTTCAAACTATATTACAAAAACAACCAATGAAGCTGCACCTAGACAATGTTGATGCAGAAGTAGCACAGGTCCGAGACGTAAAGCCAGCATTGCTATTTGTCGGCACTGCTTAGAGAGAAGTGAAGCAAGACAACATCAACCGTTGACGCCACAGCCTGTTCTTCCTGATGCACCACTGACAGCTGAACCTGTCATCACCGACCTCGCAGCCTAACCAAGACAACCTTTAACCTTCAACATCATTCATGGTAGACCCGTGAAGATCCGGGGTAGAAGACCCGTGAAGATCCGGGGTAGAATAGACCCGTGAAGATCCGGGGTAGAATGATCCGGGGTAGAATAGACCCGTGAAGATCCGGGGTAGAATAGATCTTCAGCAACCCATGCTTGCCTCCCCGTGAAGATCCGGGGTAGAATAGGTCTTCAGCAACCCATGCTTGCCTCCCCGTGAAGATCCGGGGTAGAATAGGTCTTCAGCAACCCATGCTTGCCTCCCCGTGAAGATCCGGGGTAGAATAGGTCTTCAGCAACCCATGCTTGTCTCCTCGTGAAGATCCGGGGTAGAATAGGTCTTCAGCAACCCATGCTTGTCTCCCCGTGAAGATCCGGGGTAGAATAGGTCTTCAGCAACCCATGCTTGCCGTAAAGGCGACTATGCTTATCGTAGGAGGCGACTAATGGGATCGGGTGGTCAGGCTCGCCGACTTGGTTGATGCATGTCATCGGTCCCAATTGCGTGGATCGATGCTCATGAGATTAATCACTGGATTGTCTGGTCCAGACTCGATTATTTACAGACTGTCGTCATATATCTGGAATATTGCTGAGTGCGGCATTAAACAACAAACAAACAAAAACATCATTCGTGGTCAGGCAGATGACAACACTGAAGATGAACTTGACAACAATGGAGAGCCCTTACCCCAAAACCAGCAACCATCAAGTCAAATCTAGCTCAAACTGCATTTTTTGTTGAAAACAACTTGGATGTGTTAAATATTACAGACTTGGACTTTATTGCCAAGATTCAGTCATCTTTGAGAAAAGTGTCTTCAAGAAGGGAGAAACAAAAATTATTGAAAGACTATGTCAAGACACATAATAAATCATCCAGACAATAGGACATAAAAATACATGTTGTTGAGGTGATAAATGCCTCTTTATTTTCATTTGCATTATAAATTAAGTAATGAAGGAATAAACAACATGATATGAATATTTTGTTTTTAATGATTTTATGACAAGGTACATGTATCTTTATCTGTCATTAATACTTAATTTAGTTTATCAGACATACTTGTAAATCCAACATAATCATATGCAACCAACCATGTCAGGTTTTAGGGTCTGTACCCCCGGTATAATAAAATATGTTATTTTAATATTTCTGTTACAGATAATTTGAAAGAAAATAAGTCATACTACCAACCCTATATTCTTACTAAAATACAAAAAATAATTGAAGCCTCAAATTATTATTTTTATTTCAGCCATTGAATGACCAAAGGTTTGGAGAAATATATTCTGTAAACCAAGTACAAGTAAACAAAGTGAAGCTTATCTAACAATAGACTTTTTCTTCCAGATTAAGGAAAGGGAAAGTCTGCAAATGGAGAAACAGCATTCCGTACAGTTCTTTGAATCCTTTGTGAAAGACATTCACAAGGAATGCCAGAACTTTGTGGGTTTCGACCAGATGGTGGAGGTGAGTGGCTATATGTGTCTGGAGATTGACAATGTGAAGAAGGAGAGGTATGTGTTGAGTGAGCTGATCCAGAACTCGGGGAGTGTCATCAGCGAGAGTTACTGCACCAAGGTGTTCCGGAACTGCCCGACACAAAGGCCACCAGGGCAAAGGGGAAACGTGAAGAGAAACATGGCACCCCCGAACCCAGCTTTCAGCAGGAGCAACCAGAACAGGCCTGGACAGGCTGGTCAAATACGACAACAAAATATGTTACAACAAAATACTCGCATGCCTGTGAGCAGAGCAGGTCAAAATCAACAGATGCGGCAAACTTCTCAAGTTAGCAAGCCTGGACCCAATGTTCCACGCAATGCTCAGATTATCCAAACACTGCAAGGATCTCCTATGGACCAAATTCCACAAGGAAGTCCAGTTTCAAGGAAGGGGCCATCATCTGTACTGGGTAGACAACGACATAATTCTGTCAACACTCCTTTAATGAACAGGCAAAATAACAGCCAAGTGATGATTGCAAAAAATCCTAATAAGCCTACCTTTAATCAAAGGTTAAACCAGGCTGCGAACTCTCCATTTGGTGATGCTCAGAAGACAACGGTCATTGGTCAAGGTGTGAACCAGCAAGGTCAAGGTCAGTGTGTAAAACAGCAAGGTCAATGTACAAGGCAGTTAAGTCTAGGTGTGAACCAGCAAGGTCAAGGTCAAGGTGTGAACCAGCAAGGTCAAGGTCAATGTACAAGGCAGTTAAGTCAAGGTGTGAACCGTCAAGGTCAAAGTGTGAGCCAGCTAGGTCAGGGTGAGCGTTGCCAGGGGCAAGAAAGGGTGAGTCAAACCTATGTGCAGGATCCTAATCTGGCAAATCTGTATGGTCAGAATGTGTTTCCACAGGCAGTTCCTCAAGTCGTTCAGGATAGGGTTAAGACATTGGGAACGGCTCCTGCTATCATTAAGCAAGAGGAAGGTCAAACTTGCAAGGAGGTTACTCAAACAGCTCCTGTTAACTGTGATCAGCAAAACATCCAGGACATCAAGCTAACCATTCACAGTTCTACTTTCACTGGTCAAGATGGGGTTGGTCAAGCAAAAGGTTATAATACTGACCGAACACCCAACTCATCTTGTCGCAGTTTCCAAAGGAAAGGTAGTCAAATAAATGTCCAAGAAACTTGTGAGGCAGCTCAAATCTCAACTATGTCTAGCCAAGTAGCTTCAAGGAGCAGCAGCATTAACGTGAGAAATTCTGCAGAAAGTAGAAGATTGACAGTTATCCAAGACCAGGAACCTCGGCCCTTCACGGCCCCAATTCCTAAACAAGTTTTCCCTGAGCAAAGAGGAACCTCCTTCCAAGGCGTTTCTAAACATGCAAATGTGGTTCAAACTCTAGAGAAGGCTACACGTCTATCAAACTGGCAAATTGTTGAAGTAGAGCCTGAAGTATCTGTGGTGTCTATGACACCAGCTTTCTCGGCCGCAACTTTGTCCACAAAGCCGTTATCCCATCCAGGCTGCAAGGACCAAGGCTTTGTCAGTAGCCATCCTTTGCAACAGGATCCATCTGTGATGAATCAAAGCAATCCGTTAATAGATCAAGGATCTGCATCTCAAACACTACAAATAGATGTCACAACGTCATTAAGCCCAGTTCAAAGACCAAACATGTCTCAGACCCCAAATGTGAATCCTGCACAAATGGTGAATCCTGAATCAGCACCACCAGTGTTGCATGTTCAAAACATGAACCTTGCACAGTCGTATCAAAAACAAAGACAGCTTGAATCTTTGGCACAAAGCATCAATGCATCATTGATTGAGGAGTCTGGGCCTTCAGTGTCTCATTTGCATATCGTAAATTTACAGTCACGTAATGAAGAACCAAGGTCAGAACGTGTTCCACAGTCCTCAAATTATCAATCAGCACTACCTACATGCCCCACAAAACAGGTGGATCTGAGAGCACCTGCACTGAAGCCTTCAATGTCTGGGACAAGTCCCATAAATCTTGCGCAGTCATCGAATCAAAACCTTAGACAACCTACACTGAATCGAGAAATGAGACCAGCTATGTCTGGTCAAAACCTCACGTATCTCACACTGCCGTCAAATATAAAACCGAGAGCACCCATACCTATCCACTCCAACCTCCTGCCTCCTGTGCTCCATAAAATGCCTGGTGATAGAAGGATGCTGGACAACTCCCCATCACCACAAAGTCCAGGTGATTTATCAGGTCCATCATCATCAGATTCTTTCGAGATCACTGCCAGGAGACCTGTGTTTTTGGAATCTTCTGTAGTGCGATCATCGCTGGCCTCATCAGTCCACAGTGAACCTGATAGGCTGCACAGAAAAAAGACGTCATCCATGAGTCAACTGCCTGATGAAGTGTGTACCGAGCCTCCAACACCAGAGTGGAAGACTTGCATAAGTCCTCACATGGATCCCAATCCAGAAGCCCCAGCTGTCCCGACTAAGAAGGCAAAACTGAGCTCAGAACCAGCTCCAGAGGAGACTTCAACTTTGATGTCCAAGTCAACCAAACCAGTTGGAAAGAAAGGAAGAGAGTCAGCTGCCAAGAAGCAAGTGAAGAAAGGACGGAGGAAGTCCACAAAGCCAAAGAAGGTTGATGTGACTGACCTGACAAGTGATGAGGAGAACTACAATGCCCCAGTTGGTCTAGCCCCCAGGAGGAGTTTGCGCAGCGCCCAGAGGACAGAGCGGCAGGTGTACAGGGATGATGATCCTGACCTCAGTGGCGGCAGTTCGCCTGGAGAGAACTGACCACAGGAAGTGGTCAACTCGGGGCAGAGCGGCTGGTTTCCAGGGTGACGATCCTGACCTCAGTGGCAGCAGTTCGCCTGGAGAGAACTGACCACAGGAAGTGGACAACTCGGGGCAGAGCGGCTGGTTTCCAGGGTGACGACCCTGACCTCAGTGGCGGCAGTTCGCCTGGAGAGAACTGACCACAGGAAGTGGACAACTCGGGGCAGAGCGGCTGGTTTCCAGGGTGACGACCCTGACCTCAGTGACAGAAGTTCGCCTGGAGAGAACTGACCACAGGAAGTGGACATCTTGGGCAGAACGGCTGGTTTACAGGGTAATTAATTTGCTGGGAAGGTCAAGGAGGAAAATAATATTTGTATTACAGGCACCCTAATCCAAAATTTCAGTTGCAACCTTGAAATGTTTAGCAAATTTGTTTCTCAATGCTACCAGCTCATATCTAAGTGGGGCATGTTAATGAAAACATGAGTGTTCTTACTTTCTACATATTCTTTTGCCTTGTGAAGATTCAGTCCAATTAGAGATATGTCCAGAATTGTTATAGAGCTGTGTTTGTTTCTAGGGCCTTCGAAGTGGCTCTTCATGTTCATGAATATACAGTCATGACGTCTTCACAATTAAGCATGAAAGTTAGGCGTCCTTCACAATAACGTAGTGTTGTAGCAAGGAAGCAAGGAGGTCCCTAGATTCGAGTACTAAAGCAGCACACCACAAGGACCCCTGCACCCCTCACAATTTGGAGTCATTGGAAAGCATCTCATTCTCATTAATATCAGATCTTTTACTCTGATAAGTAACTCTCTCTATGAAGATCTGAGGACAACTCCACAGGTCTCGTCAGCTCAACTTTTCGATCAGCTTCGAGACCTCTAAGTTCTCAGTACGAGTCGGCGAAGCATTTAGACCAGCATATCAGATTTCTGTATCTCGAAAACAAACTTTAACCACCGATCCCAAATGTACATAATGAAAGCTGCACATTATGTTGCTGTTAAAATATTTTCTACGCTCTGTCGTTCCTGAGCTCCATGGGGCAGACGGGTAGCCTAGTGGTTAAAGAGTTCGCTCGTCACACCGAAGACCCGGGTTTGATTACCCACATGGGTACAATGTGTGAAGCCCATTTCTGCTATTGCTTGAATAGTGCTAAAAGGGGCCTAGGACAATGCTCACTTGCTCCTGAGTTCCATGGCATCTTGACCCAAAAGGGAGTACCGTGAAAGGTAGGGTTGTGTCCGGAAGAGTTTCCTTGTTAAAATTGAAATTTCTGAATCAACCTGGTAGAGAAGGCTCAAATCTGATTGGCCCAGGAACCTATGTATCCTTTATTTAGATAGGGCAGTCAGAGGTAGCATTCCATGGAGATGTTGTCAGAGCGATATTGTATCAGAGTAATTGATCTGAATTTTAGTCAGATTTAATGACACGGCCATAGTCGGCTGCATCTCTGATTTGTCCAGTATCACAGACAAATCTATAACATTAAGAATCATTTTCCTTTGAGGATTATTTCTGTGTGTTGAGGGGTGGAATACATGCTATACATAATAGGGATATTCATCAGATGCTCAAATAGTTACCATTGAATATGTGAAGGACTGTTTGCTAGTGTTGATGCGCACGCTGTTGATTGTTGATTCAAGACCCTTGTTTTGTTTTCAGTTCTTGTTTTATCGTGATGAGGACATGTTCGTTGTTGTGTGGTCCTTTGCAATTTCTTGTGACATTCCATGAAAGACATTCATGCTGTGTTTGTCTATATCTTGTTTGAGCTAAGCGGAACCAGAGATGTGAGTCTTCACGTCTCATGGCCTTTTGCCATAATGCTCCATGTTGTTTAGTGGTGACGCTGAATGAGTTCCAATGATTCAAAGTCATTTTGTTTTCTATCTCTCAGCTCATCTGAACTGAAAGTTCATGTGAATTTATACCATTGTAGATTTTACATTGTCTGTTTGAAAGGATGATCCCACTTCTAATGTCTCTTAATAGTTTTTCACAGAATTTTGATTTCATTTTTAACATGGCCGTAATGGCAGCCATATTGAAAAAGTCATATTTGCAAATTACTCGGCCATCCCTGCATTTATCATTATGGTAGTTAGTTTGCAGTATCTTCTATGCCTGGGGCGGTGGGTTAGCCTAGTGGTTAAAGCATTCGCATGTGGTGCCAAAGGCCCGGGTTTGATTCCCCACATGGGTACGATGTGAGAAGCCCATTTCTAGTGTTCCTCACACTGATAAAGCTGGAATATTGCTAAAAGCAGAGCTAGACCCAACATACTCACTTTTCTATGCCTAATAAATTGTTACATTGTTGTGTACTGGGAAACAAGAACTTCAACCTTTGACCTTATTTTGGCCCATTTCTCCCCCACTTATTCATGTATCAATGTGAAGTTAATGTACATGCATTTACCATTGGAGGCAGCTAACGGGATCAGGTAGTCAGACTCAGTGACTTGGTTTATGCATGCCATTGTATCCCTAATACGTGGATTGATACTCCTGATGTCAATCACTTGATTCTGATGCTCATGATGTCAATCACTTGATTCTGATGCTCATGATATCAATCACTTGATTCTGATGCTCATGATGTCAATCACTTGATTCTGATGCTCATGATATCAATCACTTGATTCTGATGCTCATGATATCAATCACTTGATTCTGATGCTCATGATATCAATCACTTGATTCTGATGCTCATGATATCAATCCCTCGATTGTGTCTGATGCAGACTAGACCGCCTCCATGGTCTTGTGGTAGAGCGTCGCCCGGGAGAGCGGAAGGTCCAGGGTTCGATCCCGGGCCACGTCATACAAAAAGACGTTAAAAGATTGTACTTGTTGTTACCCTGTCTGGCGCTCGGCATTAAGGGGCTAAAACAAGGACTGGTCGGCTCGGAGTCAGTATACTGTGTCTGAGTGGGGTATTCATGTTAAACTGCGGCATGGTATCTCAGTGAGCTAGCACTATAAATCGGCATCAGTCCGGACTAGTACAAGCAGCCACACACACACATACACGTGCATGCACGTCGCTATATAAGTGCGATAATCTTGGACGCGACGTTAAACCCAATTTCACCTCACCTCACCTGATCCAGACTTGATTATTTTCAGACCACTTACATTTAACTGGACTATTGCTGAGTGCAGCGTTAAACAAGTAAACAAACAAAAACATGAATTTTGGATATATCTTTTGTTTTGAAACTTCTGTGAATTTGTTTGTACCCCTGTAGGACTTTTGTGTTCTTAATTCATATTCCTGGAAAATTCACATAAGGTACAGATCCTTATGACTCTATTCTTAGCTCACCTGGCCTGCTTGTCTAACATCTTTCATACATTGTTGTTGTCCCTCTTCTTCAAAACCACTGCACTGGTGAAGTTGATAATCTGACATGGATGTTCCCATCAATAATGATCCAACTAATTTTCCCAGTTTGAATCTGCCGTAGCAGCCTATTGAAAAACTGTTGATGCATGATGCAGCCATATTTTTTTAACATTTGAATCACTACACGACTTCACGCATGACTATTTATTACAACAACTGAACAATATGAACAAATATAATCTATGACACACAGCTACACTAGCAGTCAGCCACCAGCAGCACATGACAGTCCCACCAATATTCTGATTGGCTAAACTATGATGATGATGAGTCATGTGACCCCGAGATCGAGCCAAGCCAAAACAGACTTATTCATAGGCTCCTCATAATGGAAATTTGGTGTTCAGGTAGATGGTATTGAAAATTGTTGTATTTTATATTGTGATCAAGATTTGAACTTTGCACTTTGTCTATGCTCTAAATTGTCTCAAAAACAAAATAAACTCAACCAATGACTGAAACTTCACATGCTTGTTTTCACCAATGATCACGCCCCAATTTGTCCAAGAGATTTCGGATCTGATTGAAAAAACAACTTATGGCCATAACTCAGTCCAGAGACTATAACCTAAATTTCTTTATTATCTCTGCTCAGTCAGATGTTTTGTTTGTTGTTTAACGCCGCACTCAGCAATATTGCAGCTGTATGACGGCGGTCTGTAAATAATCGAGCCTTGACCAGAATACCCAGTGATTGACATCATGAGCATCGATCCACAGAATTGGGATACGATGACATGCATCAATGATGTCAGTGACCACCCGATCCTGTTCGTCGCCTCTTACGATAAGCATAGTCACCTTTTAGGGCAAGCATGGGTTTTCTACCCCAGATTTTCACAGGTCCAGTGAGATGTAATGCAGTTTGGTATATATTTGAAGTTAGTAGTATACCTTTGTGTTTTGGCAATGCTCTTAAATTCTGTTAAAATGCATATTTGTCTCGGTGAATATTTGCAAATCTTAATAAACAGCAACTTTTGACACAAAGCTGCTGGCTACATACGCAGGTGAGCTACAGTGCTGTGGCATTATTTTGTATATTTCACACACCCAACATTGGTCCTTTGAAATAAATGTTGACAAGAGTTATTTTGATTTTGCTCACTGACTCAGTAAGTTAGTTTCAATATTTTGGAAAGATTAAAACAGCCAGCAAGAGGGTTAATAGAAAGAGATAGACAACAATTCATATGGTCAGTTATGTTGCATCAGGAATTCTATGTGCTGAGGAATGTTTGATAATTGTTTTTTTTGTTTTTTTATCAAATACTTATTTATGTTAGTTCTTAATGAAGAGAAAGGTTTTCTTTGTTATAACACTGCTTGAATGTCAACACTACCATCAGTAACACAAGGTTGGCATCACTTTCATTCACATATTCACAAGCAGGATAGCATTACTCATTTTTGTGATATTAATGTATAACTAACACATTTTAGAATCAGTGCAGTGTTATATTTGACATTATGTTTTGCATGTTGAAGACTTGATCACTTGTAAATTGTATAATTTGTTTTGATAATGTCCACAAAATCATGCATAATTTTCATTGGTTTAGCATTTAGATTTTGATTTTGTGTTTGTATCATTTTTTGTTCACATTCTTTCTTGACTTCAGTTGTTTTGTTTTTATAAAAGTTTAATGAAAGTATATGTTGTATTTGTATCTGTTATTCATGTAGTTTCTGTCTGCCCAGATACATTTCTGTGAAGGAGGCAGAACAATGATAACATCAGAAGATTGCAGTCAATACTGGAATGGTTAACTCGATGTTGTAGGAGGGAATAACTGTAATACTGTTCAAAGGGGTGTTAAAACCAACTCACTCACTGCAGCAGGGAATAACTGGATTACTGTTCAAAGGGGTGTTAAAACCAACTCACTCACTGCAGCAGGGAATAACTGGAATACTGTTCAAAGGGGTGTTAAAACCAACTCACTCACTATAGCAGGGAATAACTGGAATACTGTTCAAAGGGGTGTTAAAACCAACTCACTCACTGTAGCAGGGAATAACTGGAATACTGTTCAAAGGGGTGTTAAAACCAACTCACTCACTATAGCAGGGAATAACTGGAATATTGTTCAAATGGGTGTTAAAACCAACTCACTCACTATAGCAGGGAATAACTGGAATATTGTTCAAATGGGTGTTAAAACCAACTCACTCACTGCAGCAGGGAATAACTGGATTACTGTTCAAAGGGGTGTTAAAACCAACTCACTCACTGCAGCAGGGAATAACTGGAATACTGTTCAAAGGGGTGGTAAAACCAACTTACTGTAGCAGGGAATAACTGGAATACTGTTCAAAGGGGTGTTAAAACCAACTCGCTCACTGTAGCAGAGAATAACTGGATTACTGTTCCAAGGGGTGGTAAAACCAACTCACTTTAGCAGGGAATAACTGGAATACTGTTCAAAGGGGTGGTAAAACCAACTCACTCACCGTAGCAGGGAATAACTGGAATACTGTTCAAAGGGGTGTTAAAACCAACTCACTCACTGTAGCAGGCAATACCTGCAATACTGCTCAAAGGGGTGTTAAAACCAACTCACTCACCTTCGCAGGGAATAACTGCAATACTGTTCAAAGGGGTGTTAAAACCAACTCACTTACTGTAGCAGGGAATGACTGGAATACTGCACAATTATATAATGAAGACTCACCAAGAGAGTAAAGCATATCATCAATAAAATATTAAATAAAAAGGGCCCGAAGATGGAACCCTGTGTTACACACTTAATAATGTTAAGCAAGAGAATTTATGGTGGTCTGACAACCAAACATTGTCTAAAAGCTGCCAATGAGGGACTAAAGATTGTTCTAACATGGTCTGAGGGCTGAGTATTTAATTTTTTAAATAAAGTTCGTTTCAATTTAGAGATAAACGGAAGTATGCTGACAGGTCTGTAATTTTACGAATTCATTTGTTCCTTCTATTTGAGAACTGGGATGACCTGAACTTGGTTAAGTCTATTTGGGAAAGAGGAAGAAAGGATTGAATGGTTAATTAAGTTACAGAAGGGAAGTGGTTTAATATTTTTATTTGAAAAGAAATCTGGATCGGTAAACAAGCAAAACGTGCTTATGTAAATACCTATTCAGGAAATAACATAACAACAGCTGGTTATATATATACGGAACCGCAAAAGAAATGTCACCAGGGATAGATATATGAGAAACCTTATTTGTCCAAACACTGTAAACATACTTTGAGACATATTAATAGATGAAACTTGGCAAAACTGATCATCAAGGTTGAAATTAAAGTGTCAAATGTTCTTAAAGTGAAACACAACACCTGTGCCTGAGCAAATGGCATCACAAGTTAGTATCTCGTGTGTCCGCCATGTGCATTGATGACTGCCGTGCAACGTCGATACATGGAATGGATGAGGCGGTTGATGAAGGTCATAGGCACTTGAGCCCAAACTCTGAGGGACGCCTGACGCAGTTCAGCTGCTGTTGTCGGCCTTGGTCGGACGTAGTTCAGCCGGTGCTCGGTGCTCAATGGGATTTAAATCGGGACTGAGGGCAGGCCACTGCATGGTTCTGATGCCATTCTGCTGGAGGAAGTCTTGTTTCTCTCGCAGTGTGGGCACGGGCGTTATTATGCTGAAACTCGTGGTTGCGGCGACGTGCCAAATGAGGTATGGTGTGTGGTCTCAAGACTTGATCAATGTACCGAGCTGCTGTGGCTCCATTGCCTCTCCCTGGACCGATGTTCTGGAAGACCACAGGGCCGACCCTCTGTGCAAGACCAATTCCACCCGACAACATGATGCTCGGACCACCCCACGAGTCTCTCTCAACAACACAAGCATCCGAATAACGTTCCCCTCGGCGTCGCCGGACTCTCTTTCTGCCATCTGCTGTTGAGATACAGTAACGGCTCTTGTCTGAGAAGAGGACTCTTCTCCACTGCTGGTGGCGCCAATGCTGGTGTTGCGTTGCCCATTGAAGACGGTCCCGGCGATGACGTGGTGTCAGAATGTGTCGCTGGTGTGTCCCCATGGTCTGTCGAGCAGTTTTCGCAGCAGTAACAAAGCGATCTTGAAGATGCTGTCACACAATCTGACGATCCTGACGTCGGATGGTGACCCCTTGGTCATCTGTAGTGTTTGTGGTCTTGTGCCGTTGCTGGAGCCTATATATGGTCCTTACGTGTACTTAAAATGCATTGGCTCCTTGCCGGGCGGTTTGTCCAGCTTGCAATCGTCCAAGGGCTTGGTGTCGCTGCTTTCTTGTCAGTCTTGGCATGTGGTAGCAATTCAAGAACGTATGAATGTTATCCGATCTGGGTGGAGTTTTATAAGGCAAGAAATGGGGGAACGCATGTGCATTTCAAATTGCACGGGACTCACGTGCATCGGGTTGAAATGGCCGTTGCCGTGATGCGTTTGGACGATCGGTAGTCTTGTCATCTGCTTTGTTTTTTATCATCAAATTTCATTTTTCAGGACAAGGTAATGTTAATTTTAGAAACTTCGACAAAAATTACACAGATATTTAAATGACAACTTTTCATACAATGTTCCTTTGGGTGACGTTTTTTTGCGGTTCAGTATATAAGATACTGCTAAACATAAAGATACTAAATGCACAAATGAAATACATGAAGCCAATACAATGAAGCAAGTGGTGTCTGTGAAATAACATAATGCAGTTTTCCATTACTACATGCATAAAATTAAGCTACTCAAATATGTTGCTTTTGACAATGAAATCATGAACTGATTTAAGAAAAGTCCTGTTTGTAGAACTGCTGACTGAACTATTGCCATGTAATATCGTTTTTAAATCACACCCCTGTGTGTAGAAATACATAGTGTTTCTGATATTATCGTATTTTTGACAGGTATAGAAAAAGTGAATTGCATCATCAAAGTGATATCCACAAATGCAGTCTGGTATGTCTGATACATGTCGTCTAAACTTACCAGCGTTTAAGTCACTGCAGCCGAGCCTAAGGCTACAGTGGACAATTTGGCATGATCTATGACCGTATTTTAAGTCAAAATTATTAATAATTGTATCGGAACGATTAATTAAGGATTCTCCCGGACGCTTCCTGGCATTGCCCGGACGCTCCCGGACGTTTCCGGACGCCCCCGGGCGTTATTTAGGAGGACCGATACAGACACACACAAGCTACAGATATGGCTCGGTACAAGATACATAAATAAGCACTATTTTGGTTTTCTTCTCTTGGAAAACAAAACAAGTACGACAAATTCATCAAAGACGAAAAAGTGAATGAATAACACAAACATAGTTTCCTCGGTTCGAGAAACAAAAATATCCGATAAAAACAATCAGGGTAATGCATGTGTTAATGTTAGGGTTTCACATCAGTGCAATAGAGAATTGCAGCTTTACATCAGTACAACAGTGAATTACAGCTATTGGACATAATGCAAGTGTCATACTCAAGGGGAAAGATGGCCAATGTTATACGGTAAGTATAGTTGTATGTTAGCGCTGTATACTGGGGTAGGGCGGGAGACACGATTAAGTTACGTAACATAAGCTCGCTGCACGCTTTACGCAAGTGGTTTTCATACCGTTGGATACCTGTTACAATACAGAAAGAAAGAACAAAAAGTAAGTAATGTGTTGAATACAGTTTTATGAGAGTTATGCGATAAATGTTTGAATAATGTTTGGTTGAGGTAAAAGTATGGCGCTGTATCAGAATGAGTGGTCAGTCGGGGTTACAAATATGGGAAGTGGGGGTTTGGGTGAGGGTGGGGGGTTGTTAATTACAGAGTTACTTGATTTTAGCAACTTTGAAAGGATATTGTGAACTAATCTATTTTTACACTGGAGGTAGCTATCGCATTTTCAACAAAATTGAAAGATGTTAGCGATGGATGTTGGGCTTTAATTTCTGTACAGGTGTATGATGTCAAGGGGCAAAGAAATACTGCTTCTGTCCTCTTAGAGGATGATATAGATTTCTGAAACTAAAGTAATTAGAAAAAACATCAATTAGTTGCTGCAAGAATAGTAACTAGTCTTCCAAATTATGCATCAAGTGATGCGCTTTACTTTGAGACGAGTTTAATAGGAAACGTTATAAGGGCAAAGGAAAAAACGTAAACTTTTTCTGTTTCAAAAATTATAAAATGATATAGCACAATCTCAAAGACTTCATATACCCAGCAATGTTGGAAACATTCGACTTCCGTTTACAAGAATAAAACACTCTCATTGATCTCAAATCTCATTAAAATCAGATCTTAGTTCTCGCTACGGCTAAACAAAGATCTGAGGACATCCCATTATGGTCACGTCAGACCGACCTTGTGCGAACTTTGACCGACTGATAGAAGGACTGACAAGAAGTCGACATTAGCCAGTCAGAAGGCAGCTTTCTCGTGCTTTACGGCACTAAGTTCAAATTGGCCACTACGCTTCGAAACATATTTTGACAAATTCTCGATTACAACTTTGAAACCTGAACAAAAGAACATTCTGGAATGGCTAATAGATGGCCTACATTGTATGGATTCAGTCGTTAAACCCGTAACTATCGTTCGGAATACCCCGTGTTAAAGTTTTCGAGGTTGCATTATCAGAATTCACATTCCGAATGTCACTTTCATGATCTGGTAGACCCGTGAAGATTCCGGGGTAGAATAGGTCTTCAGCAACCCATGCTTGCCGTAAAAGGTGACTATGCTTGTCGTAAGAGGAGACTAACGGGATCGGTCGGTCAGGCTCGCTGACTTGGTTGATGCCTGTCATCAGAGACCATGGTCTCTGATGTCATCGATCCCAACTGCGTGGATCGATGCTCATGATATTAATCACTGGATTGTCTGGTCCAGACTCGATTATTTACAGACCGCCGCCATATAGCTGGAATATTGCTGAGTGCGGCGTTAAACAACAAATCAAACCAAACCAAACCAAACCATGATCTGGTAAGCGACGCTCTGATTGGTCGGATGAAAGGTCGTTCTGACGTTACCGCTAATTGGATGTCTTCAGATCTTTGCTTGGCGGTAGCGAGAACTAAGATCTGATTTTAATGAGATTGATTAATCTCTTTCATCTTCGACAATAAGAATGTGGAAATAAAGATGAAAGCATCACAATTGGGCTCCAAGTGATATTAGTCCGCCTTAGTTTTCGGCCGCATCACATAAAAGTTAATTTTATCCAATTACAACTATAGGAAGAAGCAATGTATGCGGAAAGTAATCAATGTCGGTAAACATATCAGTCGAAGCTAACTGTGATTTGTCCATGATAACTCAAACATGTTCGCCGCCTGCGTGGTCTAATGGCTAGAGCGTCTGCCCGGAGAATGAAGGGTCGATCCTCGGCCGCATTTAAAGGACGTTGAAAGAGGATAAATCAAGGACTGGTCGTCTCGGAGTCAATATACTTTGTCTGAGTGGGGTATCGCACTAGTCCGGACTTATGCCAGTTTTATAGTGCTAACCCACTGAAATACCATGCTGCGGTTTCATATTGATATCCCACTCAAACACAGTATGCTAAAACGAGCCTATTAACCTTGTTCTATCCCCGTAACGTTGAGCGCCAGTCAGGAAAACAACAAGTACCATTTTTCAACATTTGTTATAACACGGTTAGGGGATCCAACCACCGACCCTTCTCTCTCCTGAGACGCTATATCCCCTATACCACTGAGGTGGTAAATGGACAGCTGAAGGAAAGGCAAGTAAAGTAAACTACGCTTATAACGAATACGTATATAACATCGTACAGGCAACTGCATCGAACAATGAAGTCCTGAATTCATTAAAATCAGTACAATGTGTGAAGCCCATTTGTGGTGTCCCCCGCCGTGATATAGCTGGAATATTGTTAAAAGCGGCGTAAAATCAGACTCACTCACTCATTAAAATCAGCTCTTATATATAGTTCCAGCTACCGCTGCACAAAGATCCGAGGCCATCCCAATTATGGGTCAAGTCGGAACGACCTTTCATCCCACAAATCAGAGCGTCGCTTACCAGATCGGCAAAGTGACAGTTAGAATGGGTTTTCTGATCTTGCAACCTCGAAGAGGTTACCACAGGGCATTCCGATTGCCAGTTCCGAAATCATCGTCTATCTCTCGCTTCAGTGGGATAAATATTTGAAACAGACTCGGACTTTCCTTAAAACGAGAGAAGTACTGGCATTGAATCTCGACTATCTATTAAACATTCCATAATTTTCATTTGTTCAGTTTTCACATTTTGAATCGAGAACTTTGTCAAAATATTTTTAATGTGTAGTCTGGTAGGCAAGTCGCCAGTTTTAAACTAGTGCCATGAAGCTCGAGAAAGCTGCTTTCTGATTGGCTAATGACGACTGCTGGTTAGTCATGTCATTGGGAGGTCAAAGTTCGCGAAAGCTTGGTCTGTGACCTGTACTGCCAGCAGATATTTGTGTGCCAGTGGCGAGGTGAGATCTGATTTTGATGAGATTGAGTACTTAATTACTGACACACAACACTGACATCTTCTAAGTGGCGACAGGCGAGCTGGCACCATCCCCTGTAGGTACCCTGATGTAGGTCCGCCTCGCTCCAAGTGTAGTTGACCACATTCAGCAGTATTGGACCCTGTCCTTGGCCGTAGTGTGCAAGTTCTTTGTGCACTGCGTTTGCTCTACAATACAGAATGCAGTCAGAGAGTAATCTTATGTTTAGGTTGATTGATGTATACCATGCAGGAACCAACAATTCAAAGCATAAACAACAAGATTCTGTGTTAGAACCTGAGGACAAATTACTTCTTCACAAAATTCCAAGCCACCATAGGGAGTGAATGGAGTCGGATTGGGTTGAATCTATTATAAAACAACAACACTGGTTCAACAGACGGAACCATTTACACCCTCATAATAAAAAAAAGCGACAAAACTCTTTCCACAAGCATAAGCAATCTCAATGTAACATAATACATTGTACGATTCCGACTTAATCATAATTGGGTGAGTGAGTGAGTTGGGTTTAACGCCGCTTTTAACAGTATTCCAGATATAACGCGGCGTGTCAGCTTAATGTGGGAGGAAAGCCCGAAGTGATGCAGGTCTCAGACGTTTACCACTTCGGTGAAACCCACGAGCACGGGTATGGTGCTGACAAACCTAGATACATAATTGGGACGAACCTAGATTCTAACCCACAATCATAGGTTTCTGGCGTGCCCAAGGGACGCATCTCTGCACAGCGAATATTGCTGAATTCGGCGCTAAACAACGATTCCGACTATATCATAAGCATGTTTATGAATCACTATCACCAGGTGTTTGCGAAAAGGTGAGCGTATTCTACCTCACCGGTGGCACCTGTCACAAACACATGCAAAGGTAAGTCAATTGTTCATCTGAAATAACACGCGAACATGTGGTACAAATTCAAATTAAATCGGATATCATATTTGCCACTGATGCGTCAAATGTGGAAATGGCAAAGAAATGCTTGTGTTAATTGTTTGGTTTCTACAAAGAGTGAGTGAGTGAGTGTGGTTTTACGCCGCTTTTAGCAATATTCCAGCAATGTCACGGCGGGGGACACCTGAAACGGGCTTCACACATTGTACCCATGTCGGGAATCGAACCCGGGTTTCGGCGTGACGAGCGAACGCTTTAACCACTAGGCTACCCGACCGCCCCCGTAGTGGTGTGTCATAGATTATATTTGTTCATATTGTTCATATTGGGGCGAACCGGGATTCGAACCCACAATCACAGGTTTCTGGCGTGCCCAAGGGACGCAACTCTGCACAGCGAATCGCCACGCCTTAGACGACTGGGCCACCCGTGCCCCCGCAGACAACTTTAGCGTTGACATCAGCGTAATGGTCGTCACACACTGTCCCCCATGTTGACTGGTATTTTATCTCAAGAAGACCATAGTGTGGCCCTGGCACAAGTCGAACACTTTTGTCATCTGGCATCGTCGGTGTTCCTAAGGACCACAACAATAAGTTATTAATAAAACATCTAAGACGAATATTTTAACCCATATTATATACGTGAGTTAATTAAACAGCATCGGGCAATAAATGAACAATGCATACATCGTATTGTAGAAACCAAGATATGGGAACATGGATGAAAAGAACCCTGACCACCTCCCCTCTTCAAGCAAGACAATTTCGGAGAAACTGTAAACAATCTTTTTCTTAAGAATCGTTTCGTCACGATAAGGCTGAAATATTGCCGATGTGACGTTAAATTTCACTCACTCACTTTAAGAATCAACGTCCATGAAATTTAGAAATCAGCCATTATGTACCTGTTTTTCGGTATACCAATCCTGTGAAAACATTGTCAGAAGAGCAAGCAAGCTTCTCTTTCAACACTAAGAAGCTGTGAGTATGTTCGGCAAAGGAGAAGGCTGTGCAATCCAATGTTTTTATGCACAGAATACCACATTCAGCAGCATTCCTGGTTTGATTTTGTCGAAGAGGCGTCAAAGACACTTGCTGTACTCGTTCAAAACGCATGTTCGGACATTTTATCATGGCGGTCAACACTTCTGCAATCATAGGCGCCAACAATAAGAGGGACCAAAAGTACAATATATCCGGGTGAAACATTCCCCCCGTGTTAACCTATCGCCATCCCACATAAGTGCTGTTGAAGTCGAACAGGACAGAACAGAACAAGAGATCTACCGTTATCCTCCAATGGATATCACTGTCCATGACAGTGCCTCCATTTGAATGCATTCAGTAAATATCGATGAAGGCAGCGATGTAGTGCTCCATGTGTATTCGTATTGGATTATCCAGTTTAACCTACAATCTACATGGAGGTCCATTTGGATGGTCTATCATTTAGCTGCACAGAAAACAAACCGAAACGCTGACGAGAAATTCTTCATAATTTTAGCTGATTTAGACATTTATACGTCTGATTTTAGTAAAAAAACTTCCGGTTTCGGAAAACACATGCTGATTTATTAAAAGTTAAAACCAGAAAGTCTATTGGTTCAGGGTCATTTTTTAAAAGAACGTTATTAGTACGTCCAGTCTGGACCCTATCACTACAGGTTTCGGAATACGTATTTGTTCTGCATAATAACTTTGATTCTTCTTCAGTTTATTGAAAAATCATTAGTACTCCCAGTTCGTATCATGATGGTTCAAAAACACTTCTTGCTACGTTTGAACTTTATGACAGAAAGTACTTTTGTAACAAAATTATTAGTACATGTACAGCCGGTTTGGGGTTACCTCACTTTCGGTTAAAAAAAAATAAGTATGCTTAGACGGTGTTTTAAAAAAAAGGAATTGTCACAGAAAAAACATTGTTGCGAGATGGTTTAAAAAAGAAAGATTAAGGCTCATAGTCTCAACTTATAAAAAATATCTGGTTTTGCAGCTGCACCTGAAAGTATCAAGGCCCATGCAATATTTCAACAGTTTCCATACACATAAACAAATGGACAGGACTGGGTCACTAGTTATTGATAAAGAAAAACAGTGAAATGTGTATTTCATATTTCAACTTTGTACACCACTATCTCTAAGTGCCTCTCTCAAAGGAGAAACCACTATCTCACACAACAAACTTAAGGATAAAACCTAATTCTCGGATCCATGGGGCATTTGTCACTAAACGTGGTGACCCAAAGTATAGTTACGTCTCTATCTTCTTGGTTCATGGCAATTGAAAGCAAATGTCATCTGACGTTTGCTGAGAACATGATGTTTAATTCCTCATAGATAACATGTGAAATATGGGGATAGGGCAATTCGGAAAGAAATAGGAATCCCCACCAGCACCAGTTGTGCTCCCTCATTGTTGACTTGTTTGCCAAAGGGAATTTGGCCGAGACGTTTGAGTTATATGCTTCAGAAACATCGACTCGGATCTGATATCTTTCATAAAGCCAAATAACCATGCCCTTCTACTGATTGTTTTTTGTTTGTTTGTTGTTTAACGCCGCACTCGGCAATATTCCAGCTATATGACGGCGGTCTGTAAATAATCGAGTCTGGACCAGACAATCTAGTGATTGACATCATGAGCATCGATCCACGCAATTGAGATACGATGACATGCATCAACCAAGTTAGCGAGCCTGACCACCGGATCCCGTTAGTCGCCTTTTACGACAAGCATAGTCGCCTTTTACGGCAAGTATGGGTTGCTGAAGACCTATTCTACCCCGGATCTTCACGGGTCCACTCGTACCCGTTCCGTCTAGAGTACACATGTAATACAAACCTGATCAATATATATTCTTAAGGGAGCAGTGTAATATGTACGTAGGATTACAGAGAACTGATCCTTATAAGTGTGGGAAAGTAGTTCCACGGCTGTCTGGATATCTCATCTGGATATGTTTTTTATGTTGTTTGTTGTTTAACTCCGCATATGTTTAATTCCAGCTATATGATGGCGGTCTGTAAATAATCGAGTCTTGGCCAGACAATCAAGTGATTGACATCATGACCATCGATCCACGCAATTGTGATACGATGACATGCATCAACCAAGTCAGCGAGCCTGACCATCCGATCCCGTTAGTTGCCTCTTACGACAAGCATAGTCGCCTTTTAGGGAAAGCATGGTTTGCTGTCAAAGACCTAGTATATTGGTGCCACGTACTGTGTCATTACAAGTGCAGGTCTATAGACTCTCTGATTGTGCCAAGCGTGAAATGGAGAAAAACGCTTTAGCGCGTTACGTCTAGACAAAACTGTATAAATAAATCACGAATATATTTGGCTGAATTACTATTTTCGAAACTTGAATACTGCTACATTTTTGCACGAACTCAGCTCCATATTAAAACATGCCTTTCAGAATATTCATAACACAAATTATGACCTATCTGCAATTATCTCCATTTCTCTTTTGTGTGGGCACAAAACATCAACGACATGCTATATAACTATGCATTCAACTGATTTACGAACATATTCTCAATCAGAATACGTTATAATTGTGTATGATCGTTTACATGGCCAATAAGGTTTATTCGCGAGAACAATGTCCAATCGGAACTTCGTATGGAAACTTATGATATCCTGTACCAAACAAATTGTATAGCTTGTGACTGACGGAAACACACGATGAATTCCGAATGCTGCTGATGGACCGTCGAAGTTGAATCGCTGAGTGTTTTCGGCGATAACTGCATATATTTTCTCTCAGAAAGGTAATCATGTTGAAATATTTTTATTTCAAAGTTTTGTTTTGTTTTGTGCACCCATTTAATTTCAATATTTACCATATCGCACGAGGATTTTTGACATTTTGTCGTGACCCAATACTGAGTTCCTTGGTAGGGACGTATTTATCTCCCCTTGATCGTCAAAGGCGCTGTTCAATTACAACTCGGGTAGAGCGTGCTTAAAATGTGGTATAAGATTCTATCCTAATACTCTCACCGCTGGCTGCAGGGTTAAGAGTTTACCTCTTATCACCTTACATACATAGTAGAATTGATGTATTGAAATGTTTTGTGAAAATTTCATGCATACTGGACTCGTAGTCCTTCAATAAAATGTTATACTGAAAGAATGTTTTGTTATTACTGGTATTGTGCCTGAATAGGCCACATTATTTAATAAGTTGTTCAGCAGTTGTTTTTGTAAATAAATTGGTCAAGAATGATGTTTTTTTCTCTTTAGATTAATAAAATATCCTTCTATCAACATAATTCTTATATGTGGAAGGCAAAAAACATCTTAGACATATAAAAATTACATTAAAAAATATTTAGATTTAAACTTCTAAAAAACCAGAAGCTGCATTGGCAGATCATTTGTGACCAGACCAAGACCTGAAACATAATACGGTAATTTTTTCCTTATTTTCCTTCTGCCACACCAGTTCGCAGAAGTTTTGCCGTGTTTGAAGCTCAGCACCCATGAACGTGGTATAACAAGGAATCTCTAACTCATGGTTATTTTCTTCCTCCTAGGATCATTGGAAGGCACAACGTGGGAGACAATGGATGATCAGTACTCTGCGCAGTTCTTTACATCCTTTGTAGAGAAGCTTCAAGGATTGTGTAGAAGTTACTTGAACTTCAGTCAGTTTGTGGAGGTCAGTGGCTATGTGTGTGTGGAGATTGACAACATGAAGAAGGAGAGATACGTCCTCAGTGAACTGCTACAGAGCAGTGGTAATGTGGTCAGTGAGAGCTTCTGTACAAAAGTGTTCATGACCTCAGGAAAAGGTCAGTCGCAACCTCCTGAAAAGATGAGAAGAAAAGATGTGAGACCTCCTCGAGACACCATAGACAAGGATGTCAAAGTGTTTAGTCAGCAGAGTGTCGGCTCAGTTAGCTGTCAGCCTGTCTTCCCCAGCAGAGGAAACTCTGATTCCATGGTACTACCTCATCTTCCAGTGACTCAGGATCTCCATGAAGGAGGCTCCTCACAGAGTGACAGAAAACCAGGACTCGACATCGGCCAGTTCAACCTCCACAAGCCCACTTCAATCAGGAGTCAGTCCTGCTCTGAGATGGGTTCCGATGAAGCATACCGGAGTACATTCCAGTCCACTAGTCCCAGGGTTAAGAGGAGGATGGTGTCGGGATACGCTGAAAGCACTCCTCTCCGGTCTCCAGCATCAGTCAGCAATCAGTCCTTCAGTTCGGAATCCGAGCCGTCTGGTGACGTGCTGAACATTGCTTCCGGGACCAGTGAGATTCAGGTGACGCTGCCAGACTCTCTTGCCGAGGATGTAGGAGACTCGCAGGAACCAGCAGACGCAAACACTGCAGATGATGAAGTCATAGACCTGGACATGTTTGATGATGAACTGGTGAACAGCCCTCTTGACTTTACCTCTTCCTTTCAAGAACACAGTTTCGCAGATTTCAGACCAAATACATCATTTGATTCCAGCATGCTCTTTCTCGAGAAGCACCAGAAAGCTCCAAATCCAGGTTCTTTAAATGTCTTGAAATCTGTGGTGAAGCGATTCAAGAAGTATCACTTTGAGAAATCCGGTCATGAATTTAATTTGATGGCCACCCCTCCTGAAGAACTGAATGATCTGTTGCTGGACTATCTCATCGGGGCAAAAAAGTCTGATGGAAGTGACTTAACAGTGGGTTCTTTGAAGAACACTCAAGTGTATCTTGAGAGGTATTTGAAACAAGAAGGATATCCTTATTCTATAACCAGGGACGATAGGTTCAAACCTTGCAGAGACTACATCAAGAGTAAACAGGATGAGTGTGGGAAGACCCGGGCGGGTATAAAACATGTGCCGATAGACGACAACGACATCGAGGTCATGTTCCAAAAGAACCTTCTCGGAGCACACAACCCAGACTCCCTCTTTAACACAATGTGGTTCCTAAACTCAAAATATTTTGCCAAACGAAAACCAGGGGAACATTTCAACATGAAGTGGGGAGATATTGTATTGAAGATCAGTGAGGATGGCGAGGAGTACCTTGAACGTCCAATAAACAGTTCCTTTTCTCTAAAAGTGTTTGCAAAGCCGGAAGATCCTGAGAGATGTTTTGTGGACTTTTATAAGCAATATAGAGCCAAGAGACCCAAGATGACGTTAGATAAAGAGTTTCCCTTTTATCTGAGGATCAACAAGATTCCAGGGACCCAGTTCATGTGGTACTTGCCTGAGCAGATGATGTGGTCGCCTTTTACTTACATATGGAGGAAAATAGTTGTAGCTGCAGGACTTCCGTTGGCAAAGAAAATTTTATGAGGAAGCTGAAATGAGATGACACTTCTTTATCATGGAGTGAGTGAATGTTGTTTTATGCCACAGCCATCACGTATTACTGCATTGCTGCAGCGGTTTGTCATAACATGGCTGAAATATTCTTGATGTGACATAACATTTTGACTCAACAATTGTAAATAATCAGATTTGGATGAGACAAACCAGTGATTGACAGCATGAGCAATGATCAACACTTTCTGGGTATGATGACACAATCAGCCAGGTCAAACATTGTGACCACCTGATCCACATTTGTTGGCTCTTAGGATCCCAACTGTGGATATATTCTTTCCAGGTACCAAGAGGGTATTTCAAATCTTCATTGGTCCACAATACCCCATGCTTGTTGTTAGAGCTGACTAGGTCCCCAGTACCTCATGCTTGTTGTAAGAGCTGACTAGGTCCCCAGTACCTCATGCTTGTTGTAAGAGCTGACTAGGTCCCCAGTACCTCATGCTTGTTGTATGAGCTGACTAGATCCCCAGTACCTCATGCTTGTTGTATGAGCTGACTAGGTCCCCAGTACCCCATGCTTGATGTAAGAGATGACTTGGTCCCCAGTACCTCATGCTTGATGTAAAAGCTGACTAGATCCCCAGTACCTCATGCTTGTTGTAAGAGCTGACTAGGTCCCCAGTACCTCATGCTTGTTGTAAGAGCTGTCTAGGTCCCCAGTACCCCATGCTTGTTGTATGAGCTGACTAGGTCCCCAGTACCCCATGCTTGTAGTAAGAGCTGACTAGATCCCCAGTACCCCATGCTTGTTGTAAGAACTGACTAGGTCCCCAGTACCCCATGCTTGATGTAAGAGCTGACTAGGTCCCCAGTACCCCATGCTTGTTGTAAGAACTGACTAGGTCCCCAGTACCCCATGCTTGTTGTAAGAGTTGACTAGGTCCCCAGTACCCCATGCTTGATATAAGAGCTGACTAGGTCCCCAGTACCCCATGCTTGTTGTAAGAGCTGACTAGACCCCCAGTACCTCATGCTTGTTGTAAGAGCTGACTAGACCCCCTAGTACTCCATGCTTGTTGTAAGAGCTGACTAGGTCCCCAGTACCCCATGCTTGTTGTAAGAACTGACTAGGTCCCCAGTACCCCATGCTTGTTGTAAGAGCTGACTAGGTCCCCAGTACCCCATGCTTGTTGTAAGAGCTGACTAGACCCCCAGTACCCTGTGCTTGTAGTAAGAGCTGACTAGACCCCCAGTACCTCATGCTTGTTGTAAGAGCTGACTAGGTCCCCAGTACCCTGTGCTTGTAGTAAGAGCTGACTAGACCCCCAGTACCCCATGCTTGTAGTAAGAGCTGACTAGACCCCCAGTACCCCATGCTTGTAGTAAGAGCTGACTAGGTCCCCAGTACCCCATGCTTGTAGTAAGAGCTGACTAGGTCCCCAGTACCCCATGCTTGATATAAGAGCTGACTAGGTCCCCAGTACCCCATGCTTGATATAAGAGCTGACTAGATCCCCAGTACCCCATGCTTGATATAAGAGCTGACTAGATCCCCAGTACCCCATGCTTGATATAAGAGCTGACTAGATCCCCAGTACCCCATGCTTGATATAAGAGCTGACTAGATCCCCAGTACCCCATGCTTGATATAAGAGCTGACTAGATCCCCAGTACCCCATGCTTGATATAAGAGCTGACTAGATCCCCAGTACCCCATGCTTGATATAAGAGCTGACTAGACCCCCAGTACCCCATGCTTGTAGTAAGAGCTGACTAGGTCCCCAGTACCCCATGCTTGTAGTAAGAGCTGACTAGGTCCCCAGTACCCCATGCTTGATATAAGAGCTGACTAGGTCCCCAGTACCCCATGCTTGATATAAGAGCTGACTAGATCCCCAGTACCCCATGCTTGATATAAGAGCTGACTAGATCCCCAGTACCCCATGCTTGATATAAGAGCTGACTAGATCCCCAGTACCCCATGCTTGATATAAGAGCTGACTAGATCCCCAGTACCCCATGCTTGATATAAGAGCTGACTAGACCCCCAGTACCCCATGCTTGTAGTAAGAGCTGACTAGGTCCCCAGTACCCCATGCTTGTAGTAAGAGCTGACTAGGTCCCCAGTACCCCATGCTTGATATAAGAGCTGACTAGGTCCCCAGTACCCCATGCTTGATATAAGAGCTGACTAGATCCCCAGTACCCCATGCTTGATATAAGAGCTGACTAGATCCCCAGTACCCCATGCTTGATATAAGAGCTGACTAGATCCCCAGTACCCCATGCTTGATGCAAGGGATGACTAGATCCCCAGTACCCCATGCTTGATGTAAGAGCTGACTAGATCCCCAGTACCCCATGCTTGATATAAGAGCTGACTAGATCCCCAGTACCCCATGCTTGATATAAGAGCTGACTAGATCCCCAGTACCCCATGCTTGATGCAAGGGATGACTAGATCCCCAGTACCCCATGCTTGATGTAAGAGCTGACTAGATCCCCAGTACCCCATGCTTGATGTAAGAGCTGACTAGATCCCCAGTACCCCATGCTTGATGTAAGAGCTGATAGGGGATGGAGGATCAAACTCCATGCTTGGCTGATTGCATGTTGTTGTTTCCCATGATTCCAGTGGAAGGTCCAGACTTGATGATTTTCATGTTGCTGTCCTATTGCTGGAATTTTCTGATTGTGGCATTAAATAACATTCAGCCTCTCACTATCCCCATATAATGGACCCAATACACTGAATAGGTTTTCTAAGAAATTTGAATTGATTGGCCAGATAGCAGGAGTATTGAGTAATTTTTCATTTTTTATGGTAAGATCAAAACTATTTCATGTTTTGCAGATTGTTTGTCTTATTATTTCAACAAACAAGATGCAGAAGTCATATGAAAATCATATATACTGGTTTATTGTGTATTTGATAAATACTGTAGTTATCTATCTATTGTCCATTATAACATGACATTATGGCCTTCCAGCGTGAAATCAACCGCCTCCGTGGTCTAGTGGTAGAGCGTCCGCCCGGAGTGTGGGACCGCCTCCGTGGTCTAGTGGTAGAGCGTCCGCCCGGAGACCGCCTCCGTGGTCTAGTGGTAGAGCGTCCGCCCGGAGAACGGCCCCAGCCGCGTCATACCAAAAGATGTTAAAAGATGGTACTTGTTGTTACCCTGTCTGGCGCTCGGCATTAAGGGGCTAAAACAAGGACTGGTCGGCTCGGAGTCAGTATACTGTGTCTGAGTGGGATATTCATGTTAAACTGCGGCATGGTATCTCAGTGAGCTAGCACTATAAATCGGCATCAGTCCGGACTAGTACAAGCAGCCACACAAACACATACACGTACATGCACGTCGCTATATAAGTGCAATAATCTTGGACGCGACGTTAAACCCAATTTCACCTCACCTCACCTCCAGCGTGAAATCGTAGCCTTCCAGCGTGATATCTGTTATTATTGATATCTGTTATTATTGATATCTGTTATTATTGATATCTGTTATTATTGATATCTGTTATTACTGATATCTGTTATTATTGATATCTGTTATTACTGATATCTGTTATTATTGATATCTGTTATTACTGATATCTGTTATTATTGATATCTGTTATTACTGATATCTGTTATTATTGATATCTCACTCGGATGAAGTAACACTTGCCTGAACTTTCAGTCCGGGGGAACAGGTGGCCCAGTCGTCTAAGGCATCACAATTCACTGTGCAGAGTTGTGTCCCTTCGGCACACCAGAAACCTATGATTATGGTTGGAATACTGGTTCGTCCTGATTATGTTTCTAGGTTTGTCATCAACATACCCGTGCACGTGGGTTTTTACCAAAGTGGAAAAAATCTTGAGACCTGCATCACTTGGAGCTTTTCCTCCCACAGCCATAATATAACTGGAATATTGTTCAAAGCGGCATTATTCCAAACTCGCTCATTTACTCACTCACTCATTCACTTTCAGTCTACCTCAGTGATGCTATTGAATTCAGAGAAGATCAGTTAGAAAATACATAATCATTGATAATAAGTAGATATTATATAAGATAAATATTTGTGATGTCTTGTGAAGTATTATTTTTGTCGCATCACATGAGATGCACCACTATTGAAAATATCAACGTTATCAGGTCACTCAGTGGGAAAATTTATGAAATGCCTGTTAACCATGAGGTTGCTCTAATCAAGATAGACATTGTCCTGTTGCCAAGAACCAATACATGTGATCCCCGCTTGCCATATGGGAATCTGAAGAAACTTGTATCTATGTAGACATTGTCCTTGTACCAAGAACCAATACATGTGATCTCTGCTTGCCATATGGGAATCGACCCGTGAAGATTCCGGGGTAGAATAGGTCTTCAGCAACCCATGCTTGCCGTAAAAGGTGACTATGCTTGTCATAAAAGTCGACTAACAGGATCCAGTGGTCAGGCTCGCTGACTTGGTTGATGCATGTCATCGATCCCAATTGCGTGGATCGATGCTCATGTTATTAATCACTGGATTGTCTGGTCCAGACTCGATTATTTACAGACCCCCGTCATATAGCTGGAATATTGCTGAGTGCGGTGTTAAACAACAAACCAACCAACCAACCAACCATATGGGAATCTGTAGAAAAATGTGTTTAGATACACATGCATACACTGAAGTTGACTGAAGTCATTAAACAATATATCACATGACCAACCACAGGTCTGGGTAGTCCTGTGGGTACCCGGGTCCTACTCATTACCTACCCAACCCGAGTACCCAAAAAACCCGTTGTAGCCCTAATGGGAATTTATAGAAACTTGTAGCAAACTATGCAGGGTAATTATCATCATCTGGTCATGATACAGATTTCATGAGTCACACAGGCCAAAATTTGTTGTCCGCCTCCGTGGTCCCAGGGATTGAGCATATGCAGAGAGGTTGGTGGTACATTCCTTGTACATATCAAACCCAAAGACGTTATAGATTGTACTTGTTGTTACCCTGCCTGTCGCGCAGGGGCTAAAACAAGGACTGGTCAGTTCAGAGTCAGTATACTGTGTCTGAGTGGGTTGTGCATGTTAAACTGTGGCATGATATCTTAGCACTATTAATCAGCATTAGTCCGGACTAGTACAAACTGACACTGACATGCACATGCATGCCGCACACACGCACACACACACACACACGCACACACACGCACACGCACACACACACACACAGAGCTATATCAGTGCAATAATCTTTAACACGATACGATGTTCAGCACCTTTAAAGGCCTTTTTGAAATGACTTGCAAAGGCCTTCAATATGTAACCCATGGCTAACTCTACTGTTAAATATATATACTACAACATCTGTAAGAAGGTGTGATTGGTTTGTAACGCGAAGAATGAATAATATCAAACCAATTGTTAGTGTGTGGATTTAGATATTTATGTTTGTATGTATAGGGGTGGTGGGGTAGCCTTGTGGTTAAAATGTTCACTGAATCCACACACTAGTAATTGGTTTGACATATTTATATATATACAGTTATATATACACACACTTATATAACTGTTGTTGGGTGTGAAAAACAAGTATCATGACTATGAACTATTGTTTTGATTCACAAAAATGTTATGTTTTATTGTGAATAACTTGACAGTATGGGAAATTAAGAGGGTTTCCAAAGTTGAGCAATCTATTTCTTGTTAATGCCGGAAAATGAATGAATACCATTCTGAAATGGTTGACATATTTGTATTGTTCCAATAAAATCATCACCTCAGAATTGCTGTGTTGACAAACTTAATTACATCCTGAAATGAGGCATTATCCAGAGTTGTAGTTGCAGCGTGATATCGTAGCCTTCCAGCGTGATATCGTAGCCTTCCAGCGTGATATCATAGCCTTCCAGTGTGATATTGTAGCCTTCCAGAGTAATATCGTAGCCTTCCAGCGTGATATCGTAGCCTTCCAGCGTGATATCGTAGCCTTGCAGCGTGATATCGTAGCCTTCCAGGGTAATATCGTAGCCTTCCAGCGTGATATCATAGCCTTCCAGCGTGATATCGTAGCCTTCCAGCGTGTTATCGTAACCTTCCAGCGTGATATCGTAACCTTCCAGTGTGATATCGTAGCCTTCCAGCGTGATATGGTAGCCTTCCAGTGTGATATCGTAGCCTTCCAGCGTGATATCGTAGCCTTCCAGTGTGATATCGTAGCCTTCCAGCGTGATATCCTAGCCTTCCAGAGTAATATCGTAGCCTTCCAGCGTGATATCGTAGCCTTCCAGTGTGATATCTTAGCCTTCCAGCGTGATATCCTAGCCTTCCAGTGTGATATCGTAGCCTTCCAGCATGATATCGTAGCCTTCCAGCATGATATTGTAGCCTTCCAGAGTAATATCGTAGCCTTCCAGCATGATATCATAGCCTTCCAGCGTGATATCGTAACCTTCCAGCGTGATATCGTAGCCTTCCAGTGTGATATCATAGCCTTCCAGCGTGATATCATAGCCTTCCAGTGTGATATCGTAGCCTTCCAGCATGATATCGTAGCCTTCCAGTGTGATATCGTAGCCTTCCAGTGTGATATCGTAGCCTTCCAGTGTAATATCGTAGCCTTCCAGCATGATATCGTAGCCTTCCAGCATGATATCATGTTTGTCTCACAACACTCCTGTTTCTCAAAAACATGTCTGTGACTACAAAAAACAAGTGTTTGCATTTGTTTCGAGGTGATTTTCAAATTGAAATGCAAAGGTTATTCCAGAAATTGGCCTTTACAGAAGTAAATGAAATCAATAAATGACCACACAAGATCACTGGTAAATGTCTATGTGCTGTATCACTGGACGTTCGTCTCACTTGGCAGACATGCCCTGATATAACTGAAATACTGTTCAGACCGGCATTAAACCAATCTTGTAACTATGGTTTCAAGCTTCATTCTTCATTCAGCCTGGGTCATTGGGCTTAGTCTGTTGTCTCTGGTGGTATTAATGTTTATGTCTGATTTAATGAAACACTTACTTGATTTTGTGTCTTTCCAGGAGGTTACCAGACAGCACTATGGAGAAGGAACACTCGGCACAGTTTTTCAGATCCCTTTTGCAAAATATACGAAGAGAATGTCACAATCATGTGAACTTCAGTGAGTTTGTGGAGGTCAGTGGCTATGTGTGTGTGGAGATTGACAACATGAAAAAAGAAAGATATTTGCTCAGTGAACTACTACAGAGCAGTGGTAATGTGGTCAGTGAAAGCTTCTGTGCACAGGCTTTCAAAACAACGGGCCATTCTGATTGTTTGGGAAACACAGATGTAAGCAGACAGGATGACAGTAGCTGTTACACTTCCCATAGACATAGTACACACTCAATGAAACCCTCGTTTCCAGAAGCTGACCAAGCCCAGGTTATGCTTGCAGCTGCCTCTAAAGAAGGTTCTGACTTTAATCATGAATACACACCATTGCTGGCACCATCGTCTCAGTCCTATGGTTCAGAAACTAGCTTCAAAACAGAGTCTGTGTATGAAGAACAGTCATTTCAAAGTGAAGAGGCACAGGTGACTTTGCCTCAAACTTCTTCCAAAAGTGTCGATGAGTATGTGGTTTGCCCTGAGGTACCAGAACCCGAGGACATCATAGACTTAGACTTGTTTGAGAATGAACTTGATTCTCCAGTGTCCATGGAAGAAGAGGGTTTTCCTGCTGCATCTCTAGGAGCTGCTTCGGTTGATTCCTATGGCGGTACAACAAAGAAGAGCAATCTCAGCCCGGGGACACTAAACGTGGTCAAGAACTCTGTGAAGCAGTTCCGAAGGTTTCACTTTGACAGGGCAGGCATAGATGTTCATCTGCTTTCAACTCCCCCGGAGAAACTTAATTTGTTGCTGTTAGACTATTTCAAGGAAGCAAGGAAGATGGATGGACGAGAGTTGAACGCCAGAACATTGAAAAATGTGCAGGTTCATCTGGACATGTTTCTGAAGGATGCTGGCTATCCATACTCCATCAGTAAGGACAGACCGTTCCAGTCTTGCCGAGACTATCTAAAGAGGAAGATAAGTGAAGGTGGGAAAGTTGTGGCCCAGAAACATTCTCCGGTTGATGATAATGACATAGAGACGTTGTTCCAGACCAGCCAGCTTGGTGCCCACAGTCCTGAAACCCTCACCAACACTATGTGGTTTCTTAACTCCAAATACTTTGCCATCAGACGGCCTGCAGAGCACCTAGGCATGAAATGGGGAGACCTTTTGTTGAAGACCAATGAACAAGGGCAGGAATATTTAGAACGCCCAATCAATAACAGTTTTTCCCTGAAAGTGTTTGCCAAGCCTCAGACCCCAAACAGATGCTTTGTGTACTTTTACAAGCAGTACAGAGCCATGAGACCCAAAATGTTTCTCGATGAAGGATGTCCATTTTATCTGAAGTACGATAGGAACCAGGGCCCAAGAAACTATCATCTTCTGTCCGAGGCGCCATCATACACTTCCTTTCTAAATATTTGGAGGAAAATGATTACCGGGTCATATCTCCCCATTAATAAGAAGATATACTAAGTAAAATGTTCAATGGAGGGACTTATGGAGATTCATTGAAGAAGGAGAATTTAATCAGCTTTGTGTTTAGCCTTGAAATGATGTGAGCACTGCACCTACCTACCGATGGGGACTTGGGATAGAACAGGTACACATACCATCTGTGCTCAATCTCATTAAAATCAGATCTTAGTTCTCGCTACCGCTAAACAAAGATCTGAAGACATCCCATTACGGGTCACGTCAGACCGACCTTGCGCGAACTTTGACCGGCCAATGGAATGACCAATGAGAAGGCAGATGTCTTGTGCTTTACGGCACAAATTTCAAATTGGCAACTACACTTCGAAGCACATTTTGACAAATTCTCGATTACAAATTTGAAACCTGAACAAAAAAAATTCTGGAATGACTAATAGATGGTCTAGATTGTAAGGATTCAGTCGTTAAACCAGTAACTATCGTTCGGAATACCCCATGTTAAAGTTTTCGAGATTGCATGATTCGAAATCACATTCCGAGTGTCACTTTCATAGTCTGGTAAGCGACGCACCCCTAATAGGATGTCTTCAGATCTTTGTTTAGGGGTAGCGAGAACTAAGGTCTGATTTTGATGAGATTGCATCTGTTATATCTTGGGCATATGAATGGTGCAGTGTAAGACACCTAAGGCAATGGATCTGGGTTAGAATAGGTTCCCAGCATCTGTTGCTTGTTGAGAGAGGCTACTTAACTGGATCAGTTGGTCAGGTGATGTGTGTCATCATACCATGCGGATGGCGTGGGATTGTGTTCATGATATCAACCACTTGTTTGTCTGGCCTGGACTTGATGGCTTACAGGTCTCCATGACAGCGTACTTGTTGTGATAATCTTGAGAGTGCCTTGGGTGCTTCTTAAGTCAAATATGGAAGCTGGAATATTGCCAACTGTTGTGTATAACAGACTGGCTTTATTTATGTATAATCACTGCCAGGAAAGAATGCATTCTAAGGATTCTATATTAGCCATTATGTTGATACTAGGACAGGGATTACAGGGCAGAGCAGCAGTACCTCCTGCTGGTCATACAAACTATAAAGCAGATGAGGTGGTCATTGTACCCAGTTATGTACCCAGTTATGTGGATCATTCCGCATGCTTTCTGACTCTGGTTTGCCTGGTGAAAACTGGATGATTTATTTACAGGCATCATGCATAGTAGGACTCTTTTGTGGAGGTTTCATGATTATATTTATAGATTCAGTGGGAGTGGGTTATTGTTTTGGGGTTGTCTCCCTTGTAGATTTTTTCTTTCATGCTCATACCAGACCAGAATAAAGTTCTATTTTGTAATATGATTATTTGAATATTGAACTTGTTTATATTCATTTTGTAAATAGAGTCTTTTTCAGTTGTTTTAAATATATATATGGAAATGAAAGTTTTGAATTGAATTTATGAGCTTTTCTGATGACCTGAAGGTGACCTTCAGGACGTTGCTGTCGCGTGTGGAGGCCATTAAGGTATGACACCTTACCTTGGTGTTTGTGTGAGTGAATAAATATTGATCTTAGTCACTCGAGTAGTTTTGACGTGCTAGCGCCTGGTACTTGTTTCCTGTTCCTGCTCTAAGACTTTCTTTGAAAGGAGTAACAAAATGGGAATTTACAACCCTCAGTTAAGTTTTTACAGGACATCTTGTGACCAATTTTGTTTGTATTACTGAGGCCAAAATATTTTTTTGGTGTAGAACAATTATTTTCAGATTCCAGATCAAATTTCTGAGTTGGAAAAAATGTAAACAGAAAGAAAAGACATAAGACATTGTCAGGTTTGTTTGAAGTATTTGTCTTCATGTCTATAACATCAATCAATTTAGCCAGCTGCCATTTTGGTGCCGTCTTTGTATTTTATTTGTATTCATACCCCATATGCCTGGGCCACACGTCTGTGATCCAAGTATTGAAAACAGGTTATGATATCCCTATGGTGGTGATATTTTTGTTGTTGTAATAATCTTTTTATTCAGGATTCAAAATACATTGTACACTTTATAATACATATTAATACATTAACTGTTGCACATCATTTGTAATAGGGTGGTCGGGTAGCCTAGTGGTTAAAGTGTTCGCTCGTCAAGCCGAAGACCCGGGTTCAATTCCTGACATGGGTACAATGTGTGAAGCCCATTTCTGGTGTCCCCCGCCATGATATTGCTGGAATATTGCTAAAAGCGGCGTAAAACCATACTCACTCACTCACTCACTCACTCACTCACTCATTTGTAATATGATGATTGATATTACCAATGATAATAAATGATTTACTGCATAATATATATGTATCACATGATGGAATCCCTTTTTTTATCATAAAAGCACAACAGCCATTCACCCTTCTCATACAAACACCATTTACACACACTCACACAGGGACGCCACAAGCACTTTCATACACACACACATATATTAATTCTCAAAGAGAGATCTCAAACCTCAAATCAGTGGCTTCAGTGGAATAATATGGAAATGTAGACAGTGGCACATGGGCATACCATGATATACGCATGTACACAAGAATATAGATAAATATATACATATACGTTTCCTAAACTCAAAAAGGTTATGGTACATCATCCAGTCTTTGTTAAATTCCAAACCTCTGTTTGTGGACAAAGAACATCTTTTCTCTATCTTATATAGAAGTTTGAGTTCATTCTTTAAAAACTGTATATTCAGTTGTATATTTTGAACTCTACATCAATAGATAAAATATTTTGTGAACCAGATGAAAAAATCAAACACTTTATCAGTTATAAGATATTTTTTAAAGCCAAAAATAATCAATTGTGCTGAAAGATTTAGATTATGAATGTGTCCACATTGGTCATTTATCCAGCTCATAAACTGTTTCCAGAAATTCTGTACAATATCACACTCCCACAAGAGATGGACGATCGTCTCTCTATCATCACGGCAAAAAGTACATTGATCACAGTCCACCTTCTTGATATAAAATAGAAATGAGTTGGTTGTAAGTATCCTATGACTTATCCTGAACTGAAACCACCGAAGCTTTGTATCTTTGGTTGTATTAAAAGGTTATAAAAATGGATTAATTCTCCAAAAATAAATTCCCATTTCTGTCTGTCTTTCCAACTAACCAAAGGTCCCAAAAATGTATAATAGGCATGTTCAGAAACTTTCTTTAATGAGAAAAGATTAGTCAATAATAAACTGTATTCTAAAGGTCTAATGGTGTTTTCCATTTTAATGTTTGCCTTCCTAATATAGTTTGAAACTGCAGAAACTATACCATTAAATTGCATGATTGGCAATGTGAACTCATGTTTTCTACAAAAGTCATTGTATGATAAAAAACAGCCGTTTATATCTAATATATCGCAAATTCTATACACTCTTGCATCAACCCACTGTTTCCAAAAAACAGTTTGTTTGTCAATCTTGATATCTATATTATAAAATAGAGGTTCGCTAAACAGTGCATCAAAAGTGTCAAGTGTAGCCTCAGTAGAGAGTTCATGAACAGCCTCCAAACAGTCTTTCCAGAAAGGATGGAGAGTTTGATTACCCAATTCCTGGATAAAAGAGGAACCATATTTGTGCATAGTGGATAGTTTGGGATGACAAGACATCAACAACACCTTCCAGATGGTCTGATAGTCCTCAGACAACACCTTGATCCGAGAGATTTTCTGAGATTTAACACAATTAAAAATATCAACCATTCCCACACTTCCATCTGCAGAGGATTTGCATATCACTTGACATTTACTTCTATCCGGTTTCTTATTCCATAAAAATGCAAACAGTAACTTGTTCAACTCCTTAAACTGCTCTGAAGGATTGGGCAATGATAAGAAAAAATAATTCAATTTAGAAACTAATATTGCCTTTATAACTGCTATCTTTCCTAGAGGAGTAATAATTCTTTTCAGCCACTTTTTAATGATTTGTTCAATTTCATAAAGTTTCCTTCTATAGTTCAAATCTTCAATTAAATCAAGGCCTGTGGTGAAAACAATTCCCAAAACTCTAAAAGTAGCTGGATTCCATTTAATATTCAATTCAGGCATGTACCTTACATCACTATTCTTTCTACTCCCTATCCAAATAACTTCGGACTTATTATAATTTAATTTTAAACCTGAAATATTAGCAAACTGTTCTAAAGTATGAATTGTTTCTTCGAATGAGGTTCTGCTCCCATCCAAAATGAATTCAGTATCAGCATACTGTTCTATGATATTTTCTTTACCATTAATACATAATCCTTTGATATTTTTATCACTCCTTCATCGAATTTTGGTGTGGGCATGCCCGAAACCTATTATCGAATACTAGTTCGCCCCGATATTGTTTCTAGGTTTGTCAGCACCACACCTATGCTCGTGGGTTTTTCTAAATTATGGTAAACGTCTGAGACCTGCCTCACTTCCGCTTTTCTTCACACATTAACCTGACACGCTGTTATATGACTGGAAAACTGTTCATGCAGCGTTAATCACAACTCACTCACACTTTTATCAAACATGCTGACGTCTTAACATTACACAATATGTTACTCACAGCTCAAAGTGACGCGTGGATTAAATTGAACAGACCACAATGGACGCAAAAACCATGCTACGGACAAAACTTTGGGATTGCCGTAGGAAAACTATTATTGTCGACGGGAACCCAAGATTCTCCATTACGCGGGGCAACTAGCGCCGACCAATCACCATTTGGATTAACCTATTGCCTGGCAACAGTCCCTGTTTCAAATGTGTATTACTTTTTAAATTTGCAACTTCAGGACTATGACGTTTCCAAGGGAATAGTTTTATTAAATTGTGCATCACTGCGTGGAGAGTCGGGTATCTGCTGCTTACGGTACCCGTCCTTGAAGATCCGGGGTAGAATAGGTCTTCAGCAACCCATGCTTGCCGCAAAATGCGACTATGCTTGTCGTAAGAGGCGACTAACGGGATCGGGTGGTCTTGGCTCGCTGACTTGGTTGATGCATGTCATCGATCCCAATTGCGTGGATCGATGCTCATGATATTAATTACTGGATTGTCTGGTCCGGACTCGATTATTTACAGACAGCCGTCATATAGCTGGAATATTGCCGAGTGCGGCGTTAAACAACAAACCAACCAACCAATGCTGCCTACGGTCTGCCTACACTGGGTTCCAGTCTATCATGCGGTTACTGCGCAAACCAACACTGAATCTTGTTTACGTCGGGTAGGGTGGCATAAACTGGGTCCCGTCTCTCCTATCACAATATAAGCTTGCCGCAAGTTGACATAGGAAGCCGGGAACCAGTTTAAGGGCGTCACTGCACTGTGGCGTCATAGCTTTATGACGTCATAAAATACTCAAAGAAACTTTCTATCATTACTTAGAACATTGTTAGGTATGCTACATCTACATATCAACGAATATGCGTGATTTCATTTCATACAACTGATCTCTTTCGTTTATTTCACTGCCTTCATGGAAAATATCTGCAATCTCGTGTGACGTGATTGATTAGTGATGACCCAAACTTGGAGACGTTTGTGACGTCACGCCATTGTTGATACAGTCATTCTGCCAACAAGACGTGTTCTCGCGTATCGCATGATGAAGATTGAAATAGTCGAAATCAACACACCGCCTTCACTCCAGTTTTGGAGTGGGCCTCCAGAAAGTTCGTTTGTCGCCTTTTACGATGGTATCGTATCCAACGCAGTAATATTCTTACCAGGAGTCGTAGACATGAAGACCTCAGGCGCTCGGAGTAAGTCAGAACTCGTGGAAAAGGAAAGTCCCCATGTCGCATTTTACCATGGGAGCGCAACCAGGGCCCCGGCGATTTTGCCAGGTATTCGACACCTGAAGCCTCAGCCATTACGACATGTGCAACTGGTCGGATTCATCAATATGGAAAGTCCACACATGACATATAACGAAGAGATCCTGTCCATGGCACGTACATTGGTGCTGGATTATAAAGACTTCCTGGCCGACCAACTCTCAAGTCTTCTGAACCTGGCTCTACTCAAGCGTGAACAAAGTCTATCTACCTCCTACAACCAAGCGATGTTAGCCACATTGAATCCGGGTGAGGTTGAATCTCAAGTGACCCCTCCCTCCAACTCACGGTATCTTACTGGACTCAAGAAAGGACTCCCCTTTGTCGCATTTTACGACGGGATCGCAGCCGCGGCAGTTATATTCTTACCAGGAGCTGTAGAGCAGATAAATACCTCGACCCCAAGAAACAGGGTAGCACCATTTGTTGCGTTTTACGATGGGATGGTAGCTACTGCACAAATATTCTTACCAGGAGCTGTAGAACAAGCATATGCCTTGATCTCAAGCCACGGAAACAAGGTAGGACTCATGAGACACCCCGATGTCGCATTATACAAAGGAATCAGAGCCCTGGTACATGCACTAATGCCGGGTAACGTACAACAGCTGAAGCCTCAGCCATTACGACATGTGCAACTGGTCGGATTCATCAATATGGAAAGTCCACACATCACATACAACGAAGAGATCCTGTCCATGGCGCGTACATTGGTGCTGGATTATAATGACTTCCTGGAGGGCCAACTCTCAAGTCTTCTAAACCTGACTCTACTCAAGCGTGAACAAAGTCTGTCTACCGCCTACAACCAAGCGATGTTAGCCACACTGGATCCAGGTGAGGCTGAATCTCAAGTGACACCTCCCTCAAACTCACGGTATCTGGCGAGACTTCCATTCATCGCATTTTACGATGGGGTCGCAGCCACGGCAGTAGTATTCTTGCCGGGTCATTTGAAAACTATGGAGTCTGCGCCATCAACTCCAAGATACGCAACTCGAATGGAGACTGGACCAAGCCACGACAACGTTTATAACTATGGGATCTTAACCAAAGCGCGAGTTTTTCTACCATTTGCCCAGAAAGAGAGACCACCGGAAGTCGAGCCCTCAAACCCACGCCCACTAGTTCGACCCCAGTGGAGCCGGGTTGAAAAATATCGTCTGCTCAAAGACAAACTGGACGGACTTCCGCTGAGGTACAAGCCCCGCTCCACCAAGTACATCACCTTCAAGGAGAAAGAAATGGTAAGTTTCCATTTATTATTTTAAGTGCTTGAAAATATTTTGTTCATTTTGCTGAGAGGAAAAAATGAAAGTGTTGAAATATAAATGTAAACAATACCCGGCTGGTTGTTGAGCTGTAACCAATGTTTGAATTTCGAACTGTATATTATAAAGATGTGGTCCGAAGATAATTTTCTAGTCAAGAAGTAATGGTAAGTATCCATGTATTATTAAGTGCACAACTTGTTTTCAAATTAAAACGTTGAATTGAATATGAAATGAATACACAACTGTTTGTTCATGCTTAAACACAATGTTTGACTATCGAAATAGGTATGACATAAATGTATATTATAGAGAATTGGGCCAAAGATTAATTACTAGTCCAATAATATTACAAAATATGACTTTTGAGGGACCCTCTCCCTCTCCAAACACAAGCTAGTCTAATGACTGGTATATGTGGCTCATTCAGCCGGAGGTAAAATTTGGGTAAATGATCAAACAGTTGAAGTTCGATTTCTGCAAAAATGTTTACTTTGACAAATCAGGTTTTGAACTTGGTCAAAGATTACTTCGCTATTAATATTCGAAAGACCCCGTTATAAGTGACTTGTCCGTGTTGTTGATGTACTTAGTGAGTGACTTTGCATCGGTCATGTCTCAGCAGCCATTAAGCGACGAGGGCAGGTTAAACATGTAAACATTTCCAATAAAACAATAAGTTAAATGTCACAAATTCAATAGAAAACAAACACAATCGATAAAGATAAAACGTGTACGTGAACAACAATAAAACCAAGGAATTCGTACACATATTCATAATGTTTGTCCACTAAACAGGTTTCGATTTTGATTTCAGCAAACATGATTAAGATGCATTGGCAACTTTAGACTGAGATATTAACTTAAAAATATTATTTAACTGTTTTTGTTTTAAAGATCAGCATATAGCATATTCGAGACATACATTTTGTGAATATTATTGTCTAAAATCTAATGTGCTTTTCACATGTTATAAATGGCAATCTTTTCTTATAAAATATGCCCTTACATGTTCACGTGAGTTTTTGTTAATTGTCATGAACTGGAACTTTAAAAAGTACTATCTTGTCGCTGCGACGGTCATAAGTATTTGTTAAACAATGGGAGCTTTGACAGTCATATTTCTTAGGATATTCGTTTAAGACTAGATGAATTTCTTGTATGCATGTATAAAGGAACAGAACATTGTTTTTATCCACAACACTACACAATACGTTTATTTCATGTTAATGTTCTTCTCTTCACACAGGACACCCGGCGGCGTATCCTCAACACCATCCCCTCCCTGAAGCCTGTCCCCCCTGGCAGCTGCCTGGCCCGGAGTCCGCTCACACCCTGGTACTGGCTTGAGGACACCCACCCCGAAATGGTCTCAGCCACCCTGAAGGACCTGGCCAGTCAACACATGAAGTACTTCAGGGCAAGTCCCAGCAGGGCACCAGGTCAACAGGCAGGTCGATCGCAGATCCAGATCATGGAGGACCTGTACTGGGAGGAGCTGAGGACAAGGGGTGCACCGGGCACAACGGAGGAGATGTACAGCAGACTTCGGCAGGAGATGAGCTTCACCAGGAAACTCTGGAATAGATATGACATCAAGGAGACCAATCTGCAGTCAGACCAGAAAGGCAAGTCAATTTTCAACACCAAAACTGCCCTGCTAAACGACACAGCCTGTCTTAACACAAATAACAACGGTTACACCAAAGAAGAAGGTGACTGTGATCTGGACGCTGCCAATTCTTCTGTCTTTGGGTCCAAGTCGGACCAGGTGTTTTCCAGGGGTCAGGATCTTGCCAGAAAGAAGCCAAGGCACAGCTACCTGAACAAACGCCACTCCGATGGCTTCAGGTCACGTAACAGGGGACCAACGGATGCGGGAGGAGCTTATGGCAAAACGTGTATCGAGTCAGAGCAAACACAGAATGACACAGTGGAGGATACAGATCAGGTCACAGATTCCACACTGCAACAGTGCCACAGCAGGGACGCAAAGCTAGCACAAAGAGAAGGAGACAAAACATTCACTCGGATTAAAAAGGTTCCTGTTTTTGGTCAGATGTCTTCAACTGCCAACGGGGCTTCTACCTCAGGAGCTGATAGAAACCAATTCTTTGAAGAGGATTTGCTCCAGAAAGAGGAAGATACTAAACATCTCAAAGAGTTGTTCAAAGACATCTCGCATTTCCATTCCCTCTGTGATGTTCCAGAATCCCTCATAGAGAGAGTGGTCCAGCTGACATGCACACCATTTCTTAAAGGTGGATACAGCAGTGGCTTGTGTTTCTTATCTAGCCTCAGAGATAGCCCCGAGTGTTGTGCTGGACAACCTATCCAAAACCTAGAACAGTGTGTGGGTCAGTGCAGGTCAACAGGAAGGACGGCAGTGGGTCACACAGAATCTTCAACAGAGAGGGAACAGGACAGCACTTTCCGGATGCAGAGAGACCTATGGTACAGAGAGGAGTGCTGTATGAGGTAGGGGTTATTGTAAATACATACTGTGATTGTAATACTGTTTAATGAAAACTAAAATCATGATATTTTAGATGTGATTTGATTCAAAATATCGTATTGTGTATTGATGATGTTATCACACTTATTTCTCATTTCAGACTTGAACAGTTCCCAGTGTCCGAGGATAATCCTACCAATGAGGATGACTTCATGGGAGACCTTTCCTTCACAGACAACCGTCCAAATGATAGGTACATAATTGTGTTATATGGATAATGAACTAATGGATAATAAATGACTACCTTGTCGTAAATAGGATGGCAGTGATCAACTGTGTGATCATATCTTCTTACGTTGGCATTGATGTTTCAGGGCTGAGTCTTCCCCACAACATTCCTTCCTGCATGATGACTTCAGCCACGAGGATGACATCCTGGACATTCCCACCTTGAGCATCCTGTCTCCACCGCATGCCTCTCTTGGACAAGCCTTCCACAATGATCATGACGTCAGCTCTCAAGCTCTGTCCACCCTTGACCACGATGAGGACAAGCCAGCCAGCCATGAACCCTTTCCTTCTGAGTACGTCTTCAAGAGGGTGTGTGGACCTTCCTTCAGCATGTCTTCAGAGTTCTGGCACATCAAGATTCCAACTCTTCCTTCACACATGGTCCACTACAAAGTTGAGCCAGATGGCCTCACTGAAATAGTCATTGGCTCTGGATCTTTCGGGGAGGTGTATGCAGCAATACTGACGGTGTCCCCTGGCCAGAGTAGAGATGTGGTGGTTAAACAACACTTTACAGACAGGACAACACAGGAGGCCGTCGCTAATGAGGCAAAGATCACCATGTACCTTGAGTCCACAGGCTGTGTCCCCATCTGTTATGGACTATTGAGTGATGAGGAGGATGGCTACAGCATTGTGATGGAGTATGTTGGTTCTGGACAAACGCTCCATAATGTTATGTGCGAGTCAGATATGCCAAGATTACACTGGCTGAATATTGCGTGCCAGCTAGTCAGTGGACTGAAAAAAATCCACAAGAAAGATGTTCTCATTAATGACATCAAGTCAGACAATGTTCTAGTGGACATGTCTGGAGAACTGCCCTCGGTCAAGTTCTGTGACATGGGAACAGCATCATACAAATCAGCGGTAACGTACAGAGGAGACATGGAGAATTGTGTCCATCTCGCTCCAGAGGTATGTGCTCATGCTAAGACAACCCCCGCATGTGACGTATACAGTCTTGGAAGAGTACTGAATAACATACATGGCGTCTCACACATCTCAGCCTTGTTGTCACTTTCTGACATGTGTATGGCTGAGGATCCCGCTGTCCGCCCCACTCTCTGGACTGTAAACCAGCGGCTGCAGGAGGAGTATATAAATGAGGCCCTGTTCCCCACGCTAACTGTGCCGTCACATGGCTACCTGGACTGCAGTGATGAGGAACCAGAGGAAGAATCTGCCGGATCTGTACTCAAAGTTAACACACCTATCAACAAAGACTTACCTACAGCTACAGGTCTTAGCTCCGCTGAAGTCAATGGTGCTGTGTCAAGGGATGGTCCACCTAGCAGAGGCAGCAATAGAAGCAACAGGAGCGGCCAACATGAACTAGGTACATCAGTAGCTGAAGCTTATCCGGATGAGATCCAGGACATCTATTCCATTTCCATTGATCATGTGCCACGTATACACGTCTCCGTTTCGTCTGAAGGACACACTATACCCAGAGTGAACATGCCAAACGACATCCTGTACTCTGCTGAGATCACAGATACATCTGCTGGTGCTCCCAAGTCTGCACAAAATAGAACTCAAACTCTGGTTAACAATATGGATGCTTCTCCGTCCAAGTCTCTAAAAGATGGAAGTCCAGGTGTGGTTAACAATAGTGATGCTGCTCCTTCAAAATCTGTACAAAATGGAAGTTTGGGTGTTGTCTCAAAAGGAACAAGTGAAATTTCCGCTGCCTCTATTTCACCAAATGGATCTTATGGGTTCCACACACAAACTGTGCCTACATCTCCGCCATCTGTGACGACACCTACTCCTGCATCACCCTGTGCATCTTGCCACTTCCACACGACATCGGCATCCCTGGAACTGTTCTCTGCTGTTGTCTCGCCCAAGGTTTCCTCTGCCACGGAAACTCCCGATGCTGCATCTAGTGAACTTCAAACATCCCCAAGCCATAGTCTTGATACTTCATCCGACACGTTTGTTGATGCTGCCGAGGATCAGTCTCATGCTGATGCTAACTCTGAGGGTCGTCGTTGTGCTGCTGATGTTAACGAGGCTCCTGTCGTTCCAGCCGTTGCTGCTGTAGACGTGAACCAAAATTCCTCTAGCCTGGAAGCTCCTCACGTGGCGGCGTACCGCGCTCTGTGCCAGGCAGAGCTCGAGGTGTACAACAAGCACTGGGAGGACACACCCGTGTACGAGGGTTATCTGCCCCTGGTCATGTCATTGTTAATGCTTCCCCTTGGGATCTTGGGATTCACATAGATTTTTGATGGGATTGGCAACCAATTGAAGGACATGTTTTTATTGGAGTAAAACTTACTATTTTGAAATGTATACGTTTGAATGATGTTTTACTGGATTTATTACCCTATAGCTTTGGGGAAGCAATGACTGCTTCCCTTTAGAATTCATAATATTTTCATATGCACGTGTTAATGTTATATTTTATTCAAATATATTAATATATTGTAAGGCAACACAAGGCACTATCAATTAAACAATGTTGTAATTATCCCAGGAGGATATTTAAAAAAAATATATATGAAGAGTTGCTTTTCTTTGCATTCTAATGATTATTTTAAACTGAGAAGTGAGAGCAAAATAATGAAAACCATTAAATGCTGTTTTAATATATATTTAAATCGAACCACTCTGTTCCCTTGAAATTTGTCTTTTAAATTTTTATAATATTGGAAATGATATATTTTGTGGATATACATGTATATATATATTTGTGTGTGTGTGTGTGTGTGTGTGTGTGTGTGTGTGTGTGTGTGTGTGTGTGTGTGTGTGTGTGTGTGATATATCATGTTTACAAAACAGTGCATGTGGATTTTTGTCTCACATGAACCCTCTCCAGCAGTGTCAGATCGTTATTGTGCCATCGTCTTCTTATTGAAGGCATTTGTTTTATAATACTTGAAGCATCTGTGATAATTTTGTTGTATATATGTATACAATATATACAATAGTATACAATATGTATGAGTATTATACCAAGTGAATACCACGGCTGTCTGTTGTGAACAGAAGACCGTCATTGTGCCAAATAATATTGTAACCTTGTAACGTCACATTCCACTTTATGCAAATACAACAATCTTTACCCCATCTACTTTTTTGTGTCGTTAATTTCAAGATACAGTTAGTCACTGTGCGCTTACGCCATGCGTGCGTGCGTGTGTGCGTGCGTGCGTGTGTGTGTGTGAAAACGTTCGCTCGTGACGCCGAAGGCCCGGGTTCGATTCTCCACATGGGTACAATGTGTGAAGCCCATTTCTGGTGTCCCCCGCCGTGATTTTGCTGGAATAGCGCTAGAAGCGGCGTAAAGCCATACACACGCTCTCCGAAACAAAACTAACATTATCGTGCCATGTTTAGTGTCACTTGAGTTTCATAGCACCGGTGCCCATTGCGGAAAGGAAATTCCAGTATGACGTATTAGGTCACGTGTTACTTTAGGTCTTCCGGACTTCTATAGACGGCTTCCTTAAATATTACGATCTTCATCATCTCAACGGGAAGGGGCGGTCGGGTAGCCTAGTGGTTAAAGCGTTCGCTCGTCACGCCGAAGACCCGGATTCGATTCCCGACATGGGTACAATGTGTGAAGCCCATTTCTGGCGTCCCCCGCCGCAATATTGCTGGAATATTGCTAAAAGCGGCGTAAAACCATACTCACTCACTCACTCTTAACGGGACCTAAATAAGGTCGGCGTTAAACAACTAACAAAACGAATACATACATTTTACCTGGCTTTGGCAGTTCTTAAACTGTTCAAGTTACATGATTCAACAATACCTTACACTGTAGGCACTTGCAATATGTTTTCGATTTTTTCATAAAACACATGGACGCTTTTAATATAACAATTCTAGGTAAATATAAGAAATATATACTGGGATATTATTACATTTACATGTATGTAACGTCATGTTGTTATAAATTTTAAGCATAATGGACTAGTGGTGGATAGCATGACAACCCAAAACAGATATAGGTCGATGCTGTTTCAACACCTGCTCGTAGCGTTTACTGGCAGACATTTTGTATTATATCGAAGGTTGCATGATTTTTGTTTCATGGTTGGTTGGTTTGTTGTTTAACGCCGCACTCAGCAATATTCAAGCTATATGACGGCGGTCTGTAAATAATCGAGTCTGGACCAGACAATCCAGTGATTGACATCATGAGCATCGATCCACGCAAATGGGATCAATGATCAAGTCAGCGAGCTAAGACCACCCGATTATTCGCCTCTTACGACAAGCATAGTCGCCTTTTACGGTAAACATGGGTTGCTGAAGACCTATTCTACCCGGACCTTCACGGGCCTTTTGTTTCATGAAGTTATGTTTCATTAACACTGGTTAACTCAGGTTGAATCTAATCAACCACTGGCTGCTTGAAATGCGGTATCCTTAGATGACACAGTTCACTTCACTGTCAAACGCAATTATTAACGGCACTTGTTCTTCAGCCTAACTCCCTCACTTGCGTACCACTCGTGTCCCGTCCTACCCACTAGATGCAAACCGAAGTTTTAATATGAGTGGCGTTTACATGGAAAAGATAAGATTACAAAGTATGATATACACATAACCGGATAAAACAAAGAACATTAACACAATTCTCGTGGCATTAATATGTTCATAATCCGTTTTAGTGCCCATTGATTATCAACGAACCCACTACACAACTTCCCGGAAGTGTCCGGATTTTATCCCAATATGGCGTCGTGACGATTGGGGTGTATTCTGAATCTGTCAAAAACAGCCGTGACAGTTTCATTGCTGACATTGTGTGTGCAAAATGAAACTGTTCCCGAAAATAATTACAGGGGCCTTGCATGCTCAAAACAAAAATGCTTGTGACTGGTGAGTTTAGAACATTGATTTTAACAATTTATCTGTCTTCAATCTAGATCTTGTTTACAAAATAGGCGTAAAAAAACAGTAAACAGACAATCTATCACTGTATATTTAATTTTTGCAGTGATTTTTAATCAAAGGATGTCTTGTATTGAAAGATACTCTGATTTTGAAGTTGACAGTTCATATTAGTTATGGAGATTTATTTATGATTGTCGAATATAATTTGGTATTTGTAAATGGTGCAGCTGGTTCCATTACCAAGTCTAGGGTGCCGTTGTACAAAGCGATCTTAGCGCTAAGGCGAATGTAACTCCGATACCTTAACATAGACTTACGACTGTCGTAGTGCTAAAGCTGTTTTGTACAACTCCACCCAGGACTGTCCTGTGATCATCATCTATACCTCCCGAGCCTACAGGGATTTTCCTGGACACAAATGGCATTAGGACATTTTCAGAATGTTATCAAATTTTAATAGAATATGCTTCTATATCATTCTCAAATTTGCAAAACATCTTCAGGACATTTTCGAAGATTACCAGTCAATGTCGAAGAAAATTGGTCATGTTGAAGCAATATTTGTTTGTTTAACGCCGCACTCAGCAATATATCCAGCAATATATCCAGCAATATGGCGGCGGTCTATAAATAATCAAGTCTGGACAGACAATCCAGTGATTGACATCGTGAGCATTGATGCGATAACATGCATCAACCAAGTCAGCGAACCTGACCACCCGATCCTGTTAGTCGCCTCTTGCAACAAGCATAGTCGCCTTTTGCTGCAAGAATGGGTTGCTGCAGACCTATTCTTACCTGGATCTTCACGTGTGTTTGAAACAATGCTCACATGTTAATTTGGTTATAACCATTTCGATGTTCTGTTCTAAATATTGTCTTGAGTGGTATTTTAATTATATAAAACCTCCAATTAGGGCTGAAATGGCTTGTGTAATAAGTTCCTTGAAGCTCATGAACATATGTTCCCCACAAAAAATCTAGCAATATTTTTGTGTGACAACAATCACATGTAATAAAATAGCCTTTAATAAGTAATCCCACATTAATATGATTAAGTAATGTGTATACATGGTGACACAAATTGGGTTTTGACATCCACATTGCGACAACCTTATTTTGAGACAGCATTGTCAACTGTACGTCATTTAAGTGATCACAGAAGTTTGCTTTCAAGTAATTTTTCATTATATTACACTGGATAAGTGACACCATGCTAGTCGAGGTCTATGTTCGATAATAAGTATGCACAGTGTAAATTAATTTGAAGTCTACTGCAAGATTCTAAGTAGATGTAAATTGTATATTGCATGGTGATTGTGTATTTGAAATGACCCCCATCTGCATGTACAGATTTCTGAAATTCTCCCAAAAATGTCTCTAAAATGTCTACAAGTTCAAGTATTGTCTATCAATTTTGTATTACAGTACCGGTACTAAGGATGGTAACCATGGTAACAGTAATATAGTGAAGTCAGCAGCACCTCCATGCTGCATCAAACAAGATTTTGACCTGGCAAACTTCCTCTCATGCTCCATTGTGATATTGTATTAAAGTAAAAGTAAACAGTATGCGGCATAATTTCTGAGATTTTTTTAGTCAGTCCTGTGGACTCCCAGGAATAATTTTGGGAGGCTCCATGCTTGCTACACTTTGACACTAAACAGCCATGCATTTCACATCCCATGGGGCTCTCAGTGTGTGCCGTATTATATATTTCATTCTTTCTTCACCATGGTAACTTATTGTGTGGGAAGATATTACATCCTAATTAGACCCATGCATCCCAAACCACAATGGTGGAAGGTGTCGGGTATTCAATGTGGCACTGAAATACACTCCTTGATGACTTGTTACCATGGTTACAGTTATATAAACATTCATGGTCACATTTTAAATAGTTATTTAGAGTACCAGTTCAAACATAGTTATATCAGTTAGATGATGATAACAACGACGAAGATGATGATGATGCTGACCACGATGATGATGATGATGACCATGATGATGATGATGACCACGATGATGATGGTGCCGACGACGATGATGATGCTGATGATGACCACGATGAAGATGATGATGACCACGATGATGATGATGATGATGATGATGATGATTGTGTGTTTCAGGGGCTGGCAAGGGAAGCTGGCCTATGGTTGTCACAACTTTGTCACTGTGGTGGACCCAGGGACTGTCCAGGTAGGTGTTAGGAATCTGGGTTAGAGTAGGTCCACAGGAACCTATGCTGGTTGTAAGAGGTGACAAGTGGATCAGGTGGTCAGGTTGGGTAGCTTGGTTGACAGCACATCCCCATACCCTGGTGTCGAGGATCGTTGCTCACAATATCAATCACTGGTTTGTGTCCAGTTTTGATTATTTACAGGCTGCGTCGTATAGCTGGAATATTGCTGAGTGTGGTGTTAAACAACAAACCAACTGTACAAGGTTAGACACAGCCACTAGACCGAGATGGGTGAACATCTCGTTGTGTTCTCCAAATCTAGATACCCAGTTTTTTACGTCAAACAAAACTACAAAAAGAACTGGTAACTAGTAGGATATTACCAATTGTTTGTCTACCCTTGTCTACAGCATCAGCAGTACTAAGAGTGCCTTTAGCATATCTATGATTAAATTATGATGATATTTGTCATGATCATGATGATACAGTTGAGTTGGGTACATTTTGTGTGATGGGTTTACATGCCGATAGATTGTGTGTACCTGGGTTTTACTTTGACCTACAAAAGTGGGGGTCCAGAGGACTCCCAGTACTTAATTTTGAGGGCTTTTGCAGGCAGTATGAGGGTCTTAAAGTATTAAAATGGTGTACTGTACTGTAGTTTCTTCTGCACCCATTATCAACATATGTGCATCCTGTACGACCCTGGCGCTCTGCTTATGGCCATGCAGGGACATGTTTCATTTGAAATGACCAGGATGACAAATTTAGCAGGATCAATTTTCTGTAATTTGAAATCATGTACTGTATATCTCCTAAATTCTGTACATTTTGCAGGTTATTCAAGTGCTGGAGAAACACAAGGCCAATGTTGTCAAGGTGAGAAGAAGCTTTTCCTTAAGACTTTCTTTATGATGAAGACACAGAGATTTCCATCCCTTCAATTGATTTGTTATTCAAAGAGGCTTTAATCACAACTCATTCCCCACACCCTTAGAAAGTGTCTGTGTGCCCTTAATGTTTACTATGCCAAACACCATAAATATGACAGTGATAGTGATAACCATGGTAGCACTGGAATGAGTGCAGGAATAGTGGAATAAAATAGTTAGTTATATATATAATGAGGATATGGAGGAACAAGGTCATGCCTACATCATGGATTGGTTCCTTATGCTCAGTGGATCATAGGGTCATCTGTGCCCCTCAAATTGTGGGATCAAATATTCAGTCAATGATAAATCCTTTGTTGACATCTTGGTTGGTCGCTGTTGATACAAAAGATTCATTTTGTTCACAAAGGCTGAATGTGTTGAATGTGTGCAAGTGTAGTGACCTATGTGATGAATGTGTGCAGGTGTAGTGACCTATGTAATAAATGTGTGCAGGTGTAGTGACCTATGTGATGAATGTGTGCAGGTGTAGTGACCTATGTGATGAATGTGTGCAGGTGTAGTGACCTATGTGATGAATGTGTGCAGATGTAGTGACCTATGTGATAAATGTGTGCAGGTGTAGTGACCTATGTGATGAATGTGTGCAGGTGTAGTGACCTATGTGATGAATGTGTGCAGGTGTAGTGACCTATGTAATAAAAGTGTGCAGGTGTAGTGACCTATGTAATAAATGTGCGCAGGTGTAGCGACCTATGTAATAAATGTGTGCAGGTGTAGTGACCTATGTAATAAATGTGTGCAGGTGTAGTGACCTATGTAATAAATGTGTGCAGGTGTAGTGACCTATGTAATAAATGTGTGCAGGTGTAGTGACCTTTGTAATAAATGTGTGCAGGAATAGTGACCTATGTAATAAATGTGTGCAGGTGTAGTGACCTATGTAATAAATGTGCGCAGGTGTAGCGACCTATGTAATAAATGTGTGCAGGTGTAGTGACCTATGTAATAAATGTGTGCAGGTGTAGTGACCTTTGTAATAAATGTGTGCAGGAATAGTGACCTATGTAATAAATGTGTGCAGGTGTAGTGACCTATGTAATAAATGTGCGCAGGTGTAGCGACCTATGTAATAAATGTGTGCAGGTGTAGTGACCTATGTAATAAATGTGTGCAGGTGTAGTGACCTTTGTAATAAATGTGTGCAGGAATATAGTGACCTATGTAATAAAAGTGTGCAGGTGTAGTGACCTATGTAATAAATGTGCGCAGGTGTAGCGACCTATGTAATAAATGTGTGCAGGTGTAGTGACCTATGTAATAAATGTGTGCAGGTGTAGTGACCTATGTAATAAATGTGTGCAGGTGTAGTGACCTATGTAATAAATGTGTGCAGGTGTAGTGACCTTTGTAATAAATGTGTGCAGGTGTAGTGATCTATGTGATGAATGTGTGCAGGAATAGTGACCTATGTAATAAATGTAATGAATTTGTGCAGGTGAAGTGGGGGAAAGAGAACTACCACCATGACCTCAACAGCCCGTACACGCTGCGCCTGGTGTCTGCGGACGCTGCAGGGGTCATCATCGTGTGGGATGTGGCCCAGGGTCAGGCCAAGGTCGAGTTCTCCGAGGGCAACAAGCCAGTGCAAGGTGAGCAGGGTGAACTGTAGTAAATCTTGTGACCTGGTGAACGGTGAAGTAGTTTCTACATGTATAGCTTCATTCTTCCCTAGTGTAAAACATTGTAATGTAATGAAGGATGATTGTCATCTACTATATATTCATGTGTATTATCATAATGTATACTTGAGAGTATTCTTGTGTTTTATCATAATATGTACTTGAGTGTATTCATGTGTATTATCATAATATATATCGCCGAGGACCCTATTTTCGAATGACGCCTGTTTTCGAACAGCCATATTGAAAGTGACTTTGTCGCGTTATAACGAGAGGTGGGATATCAACAAGGCTGTCGCCTTGAGAGTACACACATTCGGCCTGTCAACATTGGGTTCATGTGAAGTACTGTACACCTGTAAGGACAGTCTGTTGTCATTCAGTATTTTTGTGCCTGTGCCACAATGAAAAGGAACAGTGGAATAGTGTGAACATTATAATTTGACAAGTATTCATATTTTGTGACTAGATTTCAAACTTTCAGTTACTGTTTGAGTTTTAATGCCAACCTGCAAGAAATATGTTGAGAAGTGTGCACCAAAACACTTCTGTTCATTCATGAAAAAGCAACTAAAGTACCAAACCAATCAGGTATTCGAAAATAGGTGACGTCACTCGAGTGAAGCAGAAGTTTACAGATGGGGTAGTGGAGGTCACGCCTTTTATCGAGGAGTGTTTTTCTTTTGGAATGGAGTTGAATTTTATAGTTGAAAACATCACCTACTGGTGTGAAGCAGAATTTGAGTGTTTATTCGCTCATCCCTTTAAATATAAGCATGGCATAACTGTTCGAAAATAGGGTACGTCAGGATACTTGATTATATTCTTGTGTGTAGTTGGTGTGTCATCTCTGACACAAGTATTCAGCCTACGCATATGCTAGTCTCCCTCCTTGAATTGATGAAGAATGCTGAGTTCAGATTGAACATTGTTCACCCAGCTGATGTGTAACCATGGCAACTGTTTCAGACATGGAATGGCTGCGGCACCAGGACGCATCCCGTGACCTGCTGGTGGCACTGCATCCCCCGTACTCCCTGGTTCTATGGAACGCCGACACGGGCACCAGACTTTGGAAGAAAACCTACACAGAGAACCTGCTGTCCTTCTCCTTCGATCCCTTCAACTCCAAGAATGTTGCATGTAGGCCGGGAGTAACGTTTATATTGAAATGTAGTGGTGTTGAAAATCTGTTAATCTGTTTATTTTGTTTAGTTGGTTGACATTATATTTTGACTGAATTAAGTGAAGGCTGGGTAGTCATGGTAGGTGGTCGAACTTGTTTTTGTTGTCATTTTCTACTTCCAAATTAACTTCCAACTATTAACTCCGTGGTTATGCAGGTTTAGAATTGCTCCCCAGCAACCTATCCTGGTAGTCAGAGATGACTTAACGGTTCGATGGTCAGACCCTGGGACTTGGTAAATCGTGGGTCATCGTAACACGACAGTTTGGATCTTTGCCCACAATATTAATCATAGGATTGTCTTGTCCAGACTCGATTATTTACAGGCCGTGCCGTCATATAGCTGGAATATTGTTGAGTGGGGTGTTAAACAACAAACAAACAAACAACTAACTATTAATGTGAACCATGCAAAATTTGGTATTCAAGGTGATAAGAGAAGTCAGGATCATAGATACTATTTTTCTGTTTCAGTTTTGGGTCAGGACTGCATCGTGTTCATTGATGACTTCACAATCACCAAGACCCCGTCCAGCAATGGCAAGAAGTTCTACATATTCAGCCCATCTAGTCAGAGTGAGTGAGGGTTCTAGCCTTCAATGACCATGTGACAGCACTTGCCACACCATCATATAGCAGTAGCAGATTATTGGTGACTATGTCAATAGAGGCAGCACTGTAATAAACTTGTCACCATTTATTAGCAATCAACCACATTCACCAATCAGAAAGTCCAAAGTGTCACTTCAAATTAAGGTGTCATACTAGGCTGTTTATCACGGACTAAGCTGCTGCGGGTAATCAAGGATGTTGTTTAACGTGATGGTTGTGTTGTGTAGATTCCTCCACGAACCAGACCGGGAACACCAACAGCCTGGAGAGGAAGTCTTCATCCAAGAACCTGGCACAGAGGATGACCAGAATCTTGGTGGGCGAGAGTAAACCAAGGTCAGGCTTCTCACTGTCTAAAACAGTTCTCATTAAAGCATGAAATGTTATTTTATTATAAATATGATCAACTCAAAGACAGACCGGCAGGCGGGAAAGCGGGCAGGCGGGTGGTCAGCGGCCCGGCACGGGTGGGTGTTTAGACGGACATGATGGATGGATTAATTTATTTTATACATTTGGGCCAAGGCCGATGGTACCAATATGAATAAAAGTATGATTAAATATACATGCTGAATAAGCAGCTAGAACATGCAGGGAAACAATACAATTTATGTTACCTCCTGTATTGTGCGATCCATTTTCTGTCTGGTCCAAGAATCCATGACGCCTGGCTGACACAAACCTATGTGTAAGGAATAAACAAGTCATAATCGAGACAGTATAAATACAGTATATTCATAAACTTCTGATTGATAATTATTATGAAAGATATTTTGAAATACTGATTATTTATCAACATCATCAAATCTATAAAACTAATCAAACTGCTCACAGCGATATCCCGTTCGCAGAGCTCTCTATACTGAAATATGATGGCATTCCCAAAGACATTAACAAAAGAATGAACGTTACTACATTTGGGGTTAGAGGGCAAATTTCAAGATTCTTGTAATGGCCGCGCCCACACTGGTGGCAGAGTGTAACGAAGGTGTCACGCGCGGGGAAGGAGCTTGAAAACTAATAACAAAAGGGAGGTTACTTTCAGTTATTTACATTGCATGACGATGAAAAACGCAAAGTCAAACTTTGTGTTTCGGCAGGCCACTAAATAATCTTAATGATTTTGTGTGAATCCCATCACTTATGCTGCCTTTTCACTATGACCACGAATATCCCGAATCACCCCAAATTGGAAATTTTTCACGTTCGTAGATAAATCTTAATCATTTCTTGAAGTTCTTAAATGAATCTTATTTGATTCCCAAACATTCCTACAGTTTGCGGGAGTTCGTCGAACCGTGAGAAAGTTTTTGTTTGTCAAAAACTTTCGTGGCAGGGTCCCCGAATTGAAATTTCCCGGCTGTATCGTAATCCATTCGTAATTAATTCTTATGTTACGTAACAGCTTCATAATCGATTCTTTTGCATTCTTGGCTATTCTTGGCGATACGTGGCTCCCAAAATTTCTTGTCCTCAACCCGTAAAACATCTGCAAACAGCCGCAAATGTCCCGAGTCAACTACGAATCATGTAAGAATTAACTAAGAACAACATTCGGCATATTCGTAACTAAGTCGTAGGTGATTCTTACAATTTGTGCATGATCCGTACATGAATCTTGTAATTTGTACATGTTTCCTAACCCATTCCTGGCATTCTTCATATTTGTCAACCCGATTAGGCACGAAAGTTTGCATTATTGTCATATTCGTGGTCGCAGTGAAAGGGGGGCATTAGAGAGGGACTTCAGGTTTCTGTGATCGTTTGGAAATTTGGCAAATTGAATTTTGTTTAGAGGGGCAGGATGGTCTAAGGTAATGCAATTTGATGTTCGGAATTGCTTCCCTTTTCTGTGCCAGGAAAAGCTGTTGGTTTTAATCTCAGATTATGATCTTTGTTTTTTATGCATTACCATGCTTGTTGGGTTCTCCAATGTATCTGGGGGGGCACGGGTGGCCCAATCATCTAAGGCGCCGCGATTCATTGTGCAGTTGCGTCCCTTGGGCACGCCAGAAACCTATGATTGTGGGTTCGAATCCTTGTTCGCCCCGATTATGTTTCTAGGTTTGTCAGCACCATACCCTTACTCGTGGGTTTCACCGAAGTGGTAAATGTCTGAAACCTGCATCACTTCAGGCTTTCCTCCCACATTAAGCTGACACGCCATGATATAACTGTAGTAATGTTAAAGGTGGCGTCAAACCCAACTCACTCACTCAGTCCAATGTATGTGCTAGTTTTGGAGAGCTATTGAACTCACATTGAATTATTTCCAACACTAGATGTCCAGCAGACCATAGTTATATACTGTATCAGAAACAGTGACCACACATTGACTCCGAAGGATTAATGACAACAGTGTTCATTGACATATGTGACTTTTATAGTAATGTATTTTATTGGAATATGTAAATTCAATGCATATTCCATAAAGATATTTTACAAAATACAGAGAGCACTAACAAATTCAATCACACATATTCTTAGCGAAACATCTTGAGAAGAGATAGCTAAATGTAGCTAAATTATTATTTGTCCTGAAGATAAATATTTTGTGTTGCAGCAAGGCAAACCAGACTGATGAAGAGACCATTGCTCTAAATGAGTGCATCCAGTTGTCATTCCATCACTCATGCCGCCACCACCTTCTCCTCCTCTACCCTAGAGAGCTCCTCATCCTTGACCTTGAGATCAACCAGACAGTGGGGATTATCTCCCTTGACAAAGCAGCCTCTTCCTTTGCCCAGGTAAACCAATATCGACTTGTGAGCAGATGTGTTTGCATGTTTCATCTTTGAAAACTCTGTCTTTTTCAGAAATTAACCTTTAAAGTTTTATTTTTTCTGCAAAGTGTCTCATGGTTAAGAGGAGGCATGGGAGGCCCAGTCATCTACTGAAATTCACTGTGCCTGTGTTCCTTGTCATAGCCAGGAACCTATTGTCAGTTCGAATCCTAGTTTGACATCACCGTACACCTGTATCACGCTGGGCCCTCTTCCTACATGACACTGACATTTGCTGTCATATACTACTCAAATGAAGATAAGCACCACCCGATTCTTTTATACTTCTATAGTAATATGAACAAATTGAGTGGTGCTTATCTTCTTTTGAGTAGTATATAACTGAAATAGCAACTTCCTCAAGGATAAAGAGTCATGACAGCCATGGAATATATATTTTCAACACTTGTTTTAGTGTTTTTAGTGAGTTGAACATGAATTTGTCCTGGTGGATTGGATGGTTACATGTGTATGTCGGAGTGTGGATATTCCCAGCAGGAGTTAGATGATGTGAAAAAGCAGGACTGCATAGTATTACCAGTTTACCTATATACTGCAATACACTTTTCAAACAAAACGTAATGCAATGTATTTTTGTGTTTCCGTTAAAATTTTTGTTTTGCCTGGCCCTGTTATTACTTGTATGTTTGTTTGTTTGCTTGTTTGTTGTCTAACACTGCACTCAGTAGTCCAGCTATATGAAGGCGGTCTGTAAATAATTGTGTCTGGACTAGATAATCCAGTGACTGACGTCATGAGCATCGATCCATGCAATTGGGATACAATGACATGCATCAACCAAGTCAGCGAGTCTGACCTCCCGATCCCGTTAGTCACCTCTTATGACAAGCATAGTCGCCTTTTAAGCCAAGCAAGGGTTGCTGTCGAGGCCCTATTATTACTAGGCAGCAGTGATGAACCTGGAAGACAGTTGACTGCAGCCTTACCCAATATTCACTCACGGACTGACTCACTTGCATCACAAGACATTATACCAGGGTTACGATTCTGAATTTATTTATGCTGTATCACCACCACTGGGGCACTGATGTGCCAATTAATGGTAGATTAGCTTAAAATTTGCATAAACATGACCTACATAAAAACCTAAGAACTAAAATATCCACAAAATAGTGCCATTATTATCTCCATTCAGAACTGCCAGCTTACGTTCATTTTCGAGATAGAGACTTTTCCCAGAATGGAACTCCAGCTTTGTCTTGTGTCTGCAGATTATCCCCTGCTGGCAGAGAGATGTGTTCTACTGTCTGCACGAGAACGGCAGTATATCGGTGCGTGTCCGGCGCAAAACCAACCTGATGTCTGCACCTGCATCCGAGGGAACTGGAGCATTTGGTAAGTCAGCAGCAGTCAAAGCCAGGGGATCATTCTAGGAATAGCTTCAGGCATACAGGGATTTACCAGGGGATCATTCTAGGAATAGCTTCAGGAATACAGGGATTTACCAGGGGATCATTCTAGGAATAGCTTGAAGTATACAGGGATTTACCAGGGGATCATTCTAGGATTAGCTTCAGGAATACAGGGATTTACCAGGGGATCATTCTAGGAATAGCTTGAAGTATACAGGGATTTACCAGGGGATCATTCTAGGATCAGATGTACAGGGATTTACCAGGGGATCATTCTAGGAATAGCCTCAGGTATACAGGGATTTACCAGGGGATCATTCTAGGATCAGATGTACAGGGATTTACCAGGGAATCATTCTAGGAATAGCCTCAGGTATACAGGGATTTACCAGGGGATCATTCTAGGAATAGCTTCAGGTATAGAGGGATTTACCAGAGGATCATTCTAGGAATAGCTTGAAGTATACAAGGATTTACCAGGGGATCATTCTAGGATCAGATGTACAGGGATTTACCAGGGGATCATTCAAGGATCAGGTGTACAGGGATTTACCAGGGGATCATTCTAGGAGTAGCTTCAGGTATAGAGGGATTTACCAGGGGATCATTCAAGGATCAGATGTACAGGGATTTACCAGGGGATCATTCTAGGATCAGATGTACAGGGATTTACCAGGGGATCATTCTAGGAATAGCTTCAGGTTTACAGGGATTTACCAGGGGGGCTATCTATACTACTCATAACAAGGTAAGGATCTCCCAATTCTTTCATGGCATGACAGATTAACTATAGCAATATGAAACAATTGAGTGATCCTTACCTTCTTTTGAGTAGAATATTTTTGCCTCCACGGAACTCTCAGTAATACATCTGAGGGGTCCAAGACATGAACACCCGATTCTTTGATAATGCTACAGTTAATCTGTCATGGCATGTTGGGTGTTCTTAATTTCCTTTTGAGTGGTACATATAACACGCAATCTACAATTTTGATGACGTGGAATAATGATTCAAACAGACAGTCCTTGCTTAGTCTTCCAGTACTTGCAATGTAAGTTAGCTGAGCAGTGTACCACTGATGTATGTATCGTTATTCCAGATGACACGCCACCTAATGTGTCCTTGGATGTGGCGTATGACCTCCGCTGCCAGTCTGACCCGCTGCGGGTGACGAGACACAATCGGGTGTACGGCATCGCTGCCTCCCTCATCTCAGAGCGGACCATGGCTCTCATCATGAGCGACAGCAGGGTCATCTTCTGGGACCTGCACACCATGGACACACCGGTCAGTACCAGCTTGTACTTCTCACAGGGGAGGTAACTCACAGGGGAGGTAACCTTGTGGTGAATATGTTGGCTCGTCACCATACATGTGATACATTGTCAGAGGGTGTCGGAGACTTTGAGCCGTTTCTTTCAGAGAAATGTTTGCATCTATCAGGGAAAATTTGAATATAGCACCCAATACATTTAAATGTTAAACAGTCATACAATCTGTTAATTTACAGGGGGCACGGGTGTCCCAGTCGTCTAAGGCGCCGCGATTCGCTGTGCAGAGTTGCGTCCCTTGGGCATGCCAGAAACCTATGATTGTGGGTTCGAATCCCGGTTCGCCCCGATTATGTTTCTAGGTTTGTCAGCACCATACCCGTGCTCGTGGGTTTCACCGAAGTGGTAAACGTCTTAGACCTGCATCACTTCAGGCTTTCCTCCCACATTAAGCTGACACGCCGTGATATAACTGGAATAATGTTAAAAGCGGCATTAAACCCAACTCACTCACTCACTCACTCACTGTTAATTTACAATGGCTTAGTACCATCAAGGTGAGTTCTCCTTCTCCATACTCACTGAACATGCTTTCTGGGCCTTCATTTATGCAACAAACAAACAATTTGAGAGAATAATAATATTATTTTGTCCCAAATTAATTTTGATTTCTGAAAAGGACAAAATAATGGCTGAGTTTAGATGCAGCATGAGATTTGTATCTATTTATCTATTTACATTCCTACATTTAAAATCATGATCGATCAATCATATTGTGAATGTCAGTTAATAATGAAATAATTTAAAGATTAACATCATTAACTCACAGGAATACGTAGCTGTACACGCACAAAGTAGTTTATATATTGACTCGCGTATCCTTCATAGGATACATGGGTCAATAATAATAAAAAGATTCACTATCTATCCATATCACTTTCGGTCAAAGATCAGCAGTTTAAACGCAAATAGATATTGAAAATGAATGATCGGTAGCTTGACCACTGGATGTGTTCAATCCGCCCAATCGTCAGGGTTCCTCATGACGCAGGTTCAAATCAGCCAATCATGCATAGTGTTGTTTCTGGAGAAGGCGATTGCTGTTCATATTTTGTTTTCACGTCCAAGAGTTTAGTGGTATATTGACCTTTTGACACAGTTTCTGATAAATCTGATAACCAATAGTCATGTATACCTGGGCTGGTCACATATGTCTACGTTTGTATTAAGTTATGCAGGAATAAACACACAGGACAGTGTGATAAGTATAAGGCTGATTATTTATTTCAAGTTCAACCCTTGAGGCACAAGTTTTCTTGTTAATCTTTTAATTATCAGTTGATTACTAGACACAGGCACATCTGGGCCAAGTTTCTACCCTTGCTGAACTTGGCTTGTATAATGGAGTTATATAGTGGCTGGTGAAACGACTCTTTGCGTAGTCCTGTAAAAATGGCGTAATGAAATCGACATCCAGTTTATAAAATGCTGCCAGATTTCGGTCAATTGCAGGATTTGCAAAGCATGTGTACCGCGGACTCGGAGTCAGCAGATATTTTCAAAATCTATTCATGTTTTTAATCAAGGTTGTAACTTCATCTGTATGACATTTGAGATATAGAATGAATAAATGCTTACGTTTTCTTATGTTACAGATTGAGATTGACCACCAGGTGGCCTCCCCACTGTACACCCCCGGCCTGACCCTGCCATCCCCCGCCCAGCAGATCCCGTCCCGCAGACAGGACTTCCCCATCATATCCAGACTAGCATACCCCAAGGTTGCTCTCACTGATCTCATTGGTCAGTCCCAGCTGCCCTTGGCTGAAGGTCAGAGGTCAAACAAAGGTCACACAGTTCAACTCAAGTTCATCTTGACTGGGTTGCTGAACGGAATCGCAGCTCATGTCACCACCATCAGAATGTGTCCTCCCCTCACCAACAAGAACTGGAATGTATACGAACCTCTTCTGGCTCTAGGTAAGATAGATTCATACAGTATTGTGACAAAGGTTAAACTCCACTTTGAACAGTATTTCAGTTACATCATGGTTTGTCCGTGCTGACAGACCTTGGATCATCATGATCATAATTGCAGCGATTTTGAATCTATACTTATACTGTCATGAAATATTCATCATTGGATTTTTTGAATGGCATTTAGAAGTGATACACATAAGGAAAAAAAATTTCGGATGTCAACTTCTTTATTAGGAGGAAACACAACGTTTTGGAGCTGGCTACCTTTTGCCCTTATTGCTATGTCCATTCTTTTACCTATCACTGCTCATCACCCCCGGCCTAACGTTTGCCCAGTGTCCATTGCCCAAGTTAAGGGCTGGCTTCCAGTTGTCCATAACCATCAGTGCTAATTACTGTAGAGTGTTACTTCCCTTGTTATAGTCTGGAAGGTAATTTAAGGTACCGATGTTTACTACAGTATCTGACGAACTATTGGACCCCTTCCAGTCAAAGTTGGCATGAGATTATTAAACAGTCATACATAACTGGATATTACATTTAAAGACAATCGGTGCATGAATAAAAAATCTGTCTATTTAGCTATCACTATATTTCATCAACAACCAGACCTGTCCGTCACGGGTGGAACGAGCATTCATTGAAACAGCCATCTGCATAATGCTACCCCTGCGTCACAGGGCCATATGACACAGTTGAACCAATCATCTCAACTCGAAAGGCTGCACGGGAATCACGCACGTTGAGACGCCCAACGCTAACACCGTATTCGTGCGTGCGTGATTCTCGTGCACCCTTTCGAGTTCAGATATTGTAGTAAACGTTGGTACCTTAAATTACCATCCAGACTAGAGTTTCCACCTTTTGTTATCTTATTACTTTTGTTGTCCTTACGTGTACATATATATGCTCTCTGCCTCATTGCATTCATTCACTTGATGAAGGAGTAAGCATATACTCCGAAATGTTGTGTTTCCTCATAAAAAAGAAGTTCCTCTTATTCCTTATATTGTCTTCTTTTCCTTGTCTAATTTATAATGAAGCCTTCTTTCAAAGACAATCCGTTCTTTATCCAGGTACTTTCTCCGGAGCTGTCCAGATTGTGAATGTGGCGTCCGGACAACTGGACCGTGAATACAGCCTGCATTCTTCCATGGTCAGGTAGGTCTCATAGCCTTTCCACGGCCATGTTCAGATACGTACAGTAGCCTTTCCACGGCCATGTTCAGATACGTACAGTAGGGTTTCCACGGCCATGTTCAGATACGTACAGTAGCCTTTCCACAACCAGACCAGGACTACCAGGTAAATGTAGCGTTGTTGCAGCCCTTTAAACCCCGATATTGTCTTTCTGAGAGAGGGGGCAATTAGCTGTGCAGAGTTGCGTCCCTTAGGCACACCAGAAACCTATGATTGTGGGTTCAAATCCCGGTTCGCCCCGATTATGTTTCTAGGTTTGTCAGCACCATACCCGTACTCGTGGGTTTCACCAAAGTGGTAAACATCTAAGACCTGCGTCACTTCGGGCTTTCCTCCCACATTAAGCTGACACGCCTTAATATAACTGGAATACTGTTAAAAGTAGCGTTAAACACAACTACTAACCTAGAAACATAATCGGGCGAACCAGGATTCGAACCCACAATCATAGGTTTCTGGCATGCCCAAGGGACGCAACTCTGCACAGCGAATCGCGGCGCCTTAGACGACTGGGGGACCCGTGCCCCCCAAATCAATACTAAGAATAAAAGAAGAACTGGCCAAAAAGTACATTAGTCTAAGTGTTTGCTGTTTCTGTCTGTGACACAGAGGTATTGAGTGGTGCGGCCTGAAGACATTCCTCTCCTACGCCTACCCCAACCCTGGCCCCAGTGGACTGGTCAAGAACGAGGTCTTCTATGTGGACATCTTGTCTGGTAAATACTGTCACGCCGTCACATTTACTGTAGAAATATTTCACGTTAAAGAGAAACACAAAGTGCTTTTACCATGTATTTAGCAAATTATCCCAATAGATTTTAATCAACTTGCTGCTTTTCCACCTAATGGTCATAAGAGGCGACCCAGTGGATCAGGTGTCAGACTTGGTGACTTGCTTGTATGTCATCATACCCTGATGATGTGGATCGGTGCTCGTGATATCAATCACTGGATTGTCTGGTCCAGACTCGATTATTTGCAGGCTGCCGTCATATAGCTAGAATATTGCAGTGTTAAACAAAAAGCAAAGCAAACAAAATCTTACCTATGAGACAATCCTTTCCTAAAAAAACAAAAATGAAAGTTGACTGTTGCATCTCCCGCAGGTAAGGTGACGTCGGTGAGGACACAGCGAGACGAGGAGTCCCGCATAGAGTCGCTGCAGATCTCACACCTCAGGTCAGTATCCAGCCCTCCAAGTCACTGCAGATATGTCCATACAAACTCTTCTGATGATCTGGGACCCGTTCCACAAAGCGATCTTAGTGCTAAGATGATTGTAACTTCTATACTTTAACATAGGCTTACAACAGTCCTAGCACTAAGATTGCTTTCTGGAACATTTTTGTGTACTTTTCAGAGCTAGCGTGGTCGTTTCTGTGCATGATCATAATTCACTTAATGTAATCTTTTGTGTGAACCATCGGATCCTGGCACTCCTAAGGGAAGCAACTGCAGAGCAAATTACAGCACCTAGATAACTGGGCCACCTGGGCACCTAGTTAAATTTTGAGATTTACGATATTGTCCTGTGAGAAAGAAACAATATTGTTGTGTTCATTCAAATTACTCAACCATAGCTTTCCTGAATGTTAAAAATTGTGAGGTGTGGTGGTGGTGTAATATTGCAATGACTGTGTACTGTTGTTGGTGTGAAACGGTGACCCCCCTCGTCTGATGTGACTTTGAAGCTGTCCCCACCTGTGTGTTCTAGGCAGTACTTCGTGCTGGCCTTCAAGGACAAGCCCCTGGAGCTGTGGGACATGAGAACTCTCACCATCATCCGGGAGCTGCCTAAAGCCTTCCCCCGACCCACAGCTGCTGTAAGTAGACAGGGAATGGTCCAGTCATATCACCAGGGAGTCAGCTAGGGTCAGCTAGGGTTGTCAGAGGCTGTCGTCAGCTGCTGTAAGTAGACAGGGAATGGTCCAGTCATATCACCAGGGAGTCAGCTAGGGTTGTCAGAGGCTGCTGTCAGTAGACAGGTAATGGTCCAGTCATATCATCAGGGAGTCATCTAGGGGCTGTCAGTAGACAGGGAATGGTCCAGTCATATCATCAGGGAGTCATCTAGGGGCTGTCAGTAGACAGGGAATGGTCCAGTCATATCATCAGGGAGTCATCTAGGGGCTGTCAGTAGACAGGGAATGGTCCAGTCATATCACCAGGGAGTCATCTAGGGGCTGTCAGTAGACAGGGAATGGTCCAGTCATATCATCAGGGAGTCATCTAGGGGCTGTCAGTAGACAGGGAATGGTCCAGTCATATCATCAGGGAGTCATCTAGGGGCTGTCAGTAGACAGGGAATGGTCCAGTCATATCATCAGGGAGTCATCTAGGGGCTGTCAGTAGACAGGGAATGGTCCAGTCATATCACCAGGGAGTCATCTAGGGGCTGTCAGTAGACAGGGAATGGTCCAGTCATATCATCAGGGAGTCATCTAGGGGCTGTCAGTAGACAGGGAATGGTCCAGTCATATCACCAGGGAGTCATCTAGGGGCTGTCAGTAGACAGGTAATGGTCCAGTCATATCACCAGGGAGTCAGCCATAGGTCTACATCCAACAAGGACAATGCCAGTAAAAAAAAATTTAAGTTATTAAATTGTAACTAATGTAATATGTCACCCATATATCACTGTGAACAGGATCAAAAGAGTAAGAGATTTAGTTTTATGTGTTTGCATTGAATACAAGTCTAAAGTACCTCTGAATTTAAGAAAATAAGGGCTTTAATAAAGATTTTGGGCAAAATAGAGCTAAATGTCTGTATCATGGCATGTCAGCCAAATGATGGAGGAAAGTCTAAAGTGATGGGATTGTAGATGTTTACCATTTTTGTGAAACCAAAGACCATGTGTGGTGTTGATAGATGAAGGATCAGAATTTGGGTGAATCTTTGATTAAGATTCACTCACTCACTCACTCATTCAAACAAAGCATATTGGAATATAATACCATTTGTGTGAATTTCAAGAATCAAGGCTGAAGTTTGTTTTTGAGTTTCTAGTTCTCGGGTTCGACTCACATCGCTCAAACACTCAGGTCATGTACAAATGATGAAAGGGTTGGTTGTGGTTTGGTTTTGGACCTTACCCTGAAATGAATATTGATTTTGACCAACTTTGGTTTGTTTACAGAGATACTCATGAAAGTTCAGCCAAAACAATGTTTAGGGGATAAACTGTTTCTGTTGCTATGCTCTCAAGTCGAGAACTTGGGACAATGATCATGTCTACATGATGTACCGAACGCTTGAATAGATAGGATCTCTGACTGTTTATGCAATACTCACTCACTCACTTATGCATGGCGGATGTTATGAAGTATGAGTTCATACACCATTGACAAGAGCTTCACCTAAACAGAGTGTCCGGACACTTGATGTATTGCTGAGAGGATTCCTAGGTTGATGCTGTGTGTAGAGATCTGTCTGACCGCACATGCTCCTCCCTTGCTGCAGGTGTGGTCCCCCTCCCACAGTCTGAAAAGTCTGAAGAAGAAGTTGTTGGACTCAGGGGCGGAGGAGGACAAGACGTCCATGATCAAGTCCACCGAGGGGGAGACGCCGCCCACGTCCACTTCCTCACAGTCCAGTATGTCAGACAGCACCACCAGCACCAAGTGAGTCAAGCTGTCTCATCCCTGCAGTGTCTGTCGTTCTCTTCCCTGCTGTGTGTGTCTTTCCCATCCAAGCTGTGTGTGTCTTTCCTATGCCTGTTGTGTGTGTCTTTCCTATCCCTGCTGTGTGTGTCTTTCCCATCCCTGCTGTGTGTGTCTTTCCTATGCCTGCTGTGTGTGTCTTTCCTATGCCTGCTGTGTGTGTCTTTCCTATGCCTGCTGTGTGTGTCTTTCCTATGCCTGCTGTGTGTACCTTTCCTATGCCTGCTGTGTGTGTCTTTCCCATCCCTGCTGTGTGTACCTTTCCTATGCCTGCTGTGTGTGTCTTTCCCATCCCTGCTGTGTGTGTCTTTCCTATGCCTGCTGTGTGTGTCTTTCCTATGCCTGCTGTGTGTGTCTTTCCTATGCCTGCTGTGTGTGTCTTTCCTATTCCTGCTGTGTGTGTCTTTCCTATGCCTGCTGTGTGTGTCTTTCCTGTGCCTGCTGTGTGTGTCTTTCCTATGCCTGCTGTTCTGCATCTTTCCTCTGCCTGCTGTGTATGCCTTTCCTATGCCTGCTTTGTGTGTCTTTCCTATGCCTGCTGTTCTGTGTCGTTCCTATGCCTGCTGTGTGTGTCTTTCCTATGCCTGCTGTGTGTCTTTCCTATGCCTGCTGTTCTGCATCTTTCCTATGCCTGCTGTGTGTGCCTTTCCTATGCCTGCTGTGTGTCTTTCCTATCCCTGCCGTCTGTGCCTGCTGTGTGTATCTTTCCCATCCCTGCTGTGTGTGTCTTTCCCATCCCTGCTGTGTGTGTCTTTCCTATGCCTGCTGTGTGTGTCTTTCCTATGCCTGCTGTGTGTGTCTTTCCCATCCCTGCTGTGTGTGTCTTTCCTATGCCTGCTATGTGTGTCTTTCCTATGCCTGCTGTGTGTGTCTTTCCTATGCCTGCTGTGTGTGTCTTTCCTATGCCTGCTATGTGTGTCTTTCCTATGCCTGTCGTCTGTGTCTTTCCTATGCCTGCTGTGTGTGTCTTTCCCATCCCTGCTGTGTGTGTCTTTCCTATGCCTGCTTTTCTGTGTCTTTCCTATGCCTGCTGTGTGTGTCTTTCCTATGCCTGCTGTTCTGTGTCTTTCCTATGCCTGCTGTTCTGTGTCTTTCCTATGCCTGCTGTGTGTGTCTTTCCTATGCCTGTTGTGTGTGTCTTTCCCATCCCTGCTGTGTGTGTCTTTCCTATGCCTGCTGTTCTGTGTCTTTCCTATGCCTGCTGTGTGTGTCTTTCCTATGCCTGATGTGTGTGTCTTTCCCATCCCTGCTGTGTGTGTCTTTCCCATCCCTGCCGTCTGTGTCTTTCCTATGCCTGCTGTGTGTGTCTTTCCTATGCCTGCTGTGTGTGTCTTTCCTATGCCTGCTGTGTGTGTCTTTCCTATGCCTGCTGTGTGTGTCTTTCCTATGCATGCTGTGTGTGTCTTTCCCATCCCTGCCGTCTGTGTCTTTCCTATGCCTGCTGTGTGTGTCTTTCCTATGCCTGCTATGTGTGTCTTTCCTATGCCTGCTGTGTGTGTCTTTCCTATGCATGCTGTGTGTGTCTTTCCCATCCCTGCCGTCTGTGTCTTTCCTATGCCTGCTGTGTGTGTCTTTCCTATGCCTGCTGTGTGTGTCTTTCCTATGCCTGCTGTGTGTGTCTTTCCCATCCCTGCTGTGTGTGTCTTTCCCATCCCTGCCGTCTGTGTCTTTCCTATGCCTGCTGTGTGTGTCTTTCCTATGCCTGCTGTGTGTGTCTTTCCTATGCCTGCTGTGTGTGTCTTTCCTATGCCTGCTGTGTGTGTCTTTCCTATGCCTGCTGTGTGTGTCTTTCCTATGCATGCTGTGTGTGTCTTTCCCATCCCTGCCGTCTGTGTCTTTCCTATGCCTGCTGTGTGTGTCTTTCCTATGCCTGCTGTGTGTGTCTTTCCTATGCCTGCTGTGTGTGTCTTTCCCATCCCTGCTGTGTGTGTCTTTCCCATCCCTGCCGTCTGTGTCTTTCCTATGCCTGCTGTGTGTGTCTTTCCTATGCCTGCTGTGTGTGTCTTTCCCATCCCTGCCGTCTGTGTCTTTCCTATGCCTGCTGTGTGTGTCTTTCCTATGCCTGCTGTGTGTGTCTTTCCTATGCCTGTTGTGTGTGTCTTTCCCATCCCTGCTGTGTGTGTCTTTCCCATCCCTGCCGTCTGTGTCTTTCCTATGCCTGTTGTGTGTGTCTTTCCCATCCCTGCTGTGTGTGTCTTTCCCATCCCTGCCGTCTGTGTCTTTCCTATGCCTGCTTTGTGTGTCTTTCCTATGCCTGCTGTGTGTGTCTTTCCCATCCCTGCCGTCTGTGTCTTTCCTATGCCTGCTGTGTGTGTCTTTCCTATGCCTGCTGTGGGTGTCTTTCCTATGCCTGCAGGTCTGTGTCTTTCCTATGCCTGCTGTTCTGGTTCTTTCCCATCCCTGCCGTCTGTGTCTTTCCTATGCCTGTTGTGTGTGTCTTTCCCATCCCTGCTGTGTGTGTCTTTCCCATCCCTGCCGTCTGTGTCTTTCCTATGCCTGCTTTGTGTGTCTTTCCTATGCCTGCTGTGTGTGTCTTTCCCATCCCTGCCGTCTGTGTCTTTCCTATGCCTGCTGTGTGTGTCTTTCCTATGCCTGCTGTGGGTGTCTTTCCTATGCCTGCTGTGTGTGTCTTTCCTATGCCTGCTGTGTGTGTCTTTCCTATGCCTGCTGTGGGTGTCTTTCCTATGCCTGCAGGTCTGTGTCTTTCCTATGCCTGCTGTTCTGGTTCTTTCCCATCCCTGCTGTGTGTGTCTTTCCCATCCCTGCCGTCTGTGTCTTTCCTATGCCTGCTGTGTGTTTCTTTCCTATGCCTGCTGTGTGTTTCTTTCCTATGCCTGCTGTGTGTGTCTTTCCTATGCCTGCAGGTCTGTGTCTTTCCTATGCCTGCAGTTCTGGTTCTTTTCTATACCTGCAGTTCTGGTTCTTTTCTATACCTGCAGTTCTGTGTCTTTCCAATCCCTGCTGTGGGTGTCTTTCCCATCCCTGCCGTCTGTGTCTTTCCTATGCCTGCTGTGTGTGTCTTTCCTATGCCTGCTGTTCTGGTTCTTTTCTATACCTGCTGTGTGTGTCTTTCCTATGCCTGCTGTGTGTGTCTTTCCTATGCCTGCTGTTCTGGTTCTTTTCTATACCTGCAGTTCTGTGTCTTTCCTATGCCTGCAGTTCTGTGCTGCCTTTCTGATGGCTTCTCACTGTGTCTTTTCTAAATTTGCTGTGCTGTGCTGTGCTGTGCTGTGGTAGAGGCAAAACAATGAATATTAACATTTATCATGTTTATGATTTAGCTGCGAGATGCATTTCGTATCTCATGCTGTCTTGTGTGTTGTCAGAGACAAGAAAAGCCAGGGCAAGATGACAGTGAGGGAACACTTTGTGATGACCGACAAGGACGGGACTGTCTTCCACTTCATAGTGGAGGGGAGCCTCATCTCGGATGTCACCAAGATACCCCCGGAGGTAGGCTGCTTGTTATCCCCCGCCATGAAGTGCAGGGTTTCCATGGCAACAACTTTGACTGCAAATGGCAGATCTTGAAACACGTAAATATTTCTTGCCTTGCACACAATTGGGCGTGTCATACTGGCAGGGGATATGATTATTCCATACTTGTTCTACTTTTGTTGTCCTCAGTCAAACTCTATCACCTAGGATTCACACCCCACTTTTGTTTTCACCTGGAGTAAGGTCAGAATGAATTTAGGGCTAATTTTCTGTCTTGTGCAGATTTTGTTTTGTTGGATTGTTTTATGGCAATGGCAGATGACTCACATTGTACACATGCGTCAATGAGATCACTGACATTTCAGAGCGGTCTGAGCACCGTGACAACGTTGGCGTGGAAGGGGGACTTCCTGGTGTTCGGAGATGTCGACGGCACTCAGTGTCTCTGGGACCTCAAGGCCAAAATATCCAGGTAGGAAGAGTCCAGTACACACCTGTACAGCATCAGGGGAATCCGAGTTCATGAATTAATTCAACATTCAGAGGGTATATGTAAAAAATGAGTGATGAGTGGAAGCTGTTTATAGTACAATTAGTGAGTGAGTGAGTTATGTTAAACGCCGCTTTTAACAGTATTCCACTTATATTGCGGTGTGTCAGCTTTATGTGGGAGGAAAGCCAGAAGTGGTGCAGGTCTCAGACCTTTACCACTTCGGTGAAACCCACGAGCACGGGTATGGTGCTGACTAACCTAGAAACATAATTGGGGCGAACCGGGATTCGAACCCTCAATCATAGGTTTCTTTTTGTGCCCAAGGGATGCAACTCTGCACAGTGAATAATAGCACCTTAGACGACTGGGCCTCCCGTGCCTCTGTACAATAAAACACTGCAGGGAGCATGAACCACTCGGGGCTGCCTCCCTCATGGTTTATTTTCCCTGCAATGTTATATTGTACGATAAACGACAGCAAGTCGTCTATTTCCTATATGAGGTATCAACACGTTGTACAGCCATTTTAAGGATGTCAGTAAATTGTACAAGCTATAAAAACATTTAGCTGTTTTGAAATAAGAATGACTTCTATATGCAATCCAAACTCGGCAATGTGGGAAAACTCCATTTGATGTACAAGGGGGTAGGTTTGGTATTCTTACAATTTTCATGCGATTATCTGCACCTTTTCTCCCAATACTAATTGTCATATCTCTGCCACTTCTGGGTGTGATCGTACGGCCATTGCGTTTATCTGCACTGTCCAGCTACATCTATGGGGAACAACTCGCTGGAAAATCACCTCTCAAAAATAACTTCATCCAATTTACAACACCATCAAGTCGCGAGCGCATGTTCAAATCTCCAGAAATGATGTCATGATAGAGCAATGTTTTATCGTGAAATAAACCACGTTTCATTCTTCATTGTTCATTGTGATTCAGCGCGTAGCTATCCCATATATGATTATTAGGGGTGTCTATTGGTCTGGAAATCACTATTGCGATAACTATTGATATTGAAAGAAACTATTGCGATAACTATTGATATTGCAAGCAACTATTGCGATAAATATCGATAGTTTTCAGTGTATCATTTTAGATTGATTTTAGAGTTAAATTAAACCTTGGAACTGAAGTTTCCTTTGAATGTGATAACCATAACAACAAATAAGTAAAGTTTGACATATGACAGGTTTGTTTTTTCTTTACCCTAATACTTTAAGAAAAATTACTCTTACTCATGATCAAAAGAAAAACAAATTTGAACAATTGCATGTATTTTATTGATATGGTAAATACAATCGAAACTATCGATATTCCTAACTGAAATCGATACTATTGATCAGAAACTGATTTAACAATCGATTTATTGACTTTAAGTGCTTACCAATGGCAATAGATCGATATTTCAATTTATCGTGACACCCCTAATGATTATACATTGAAGGTATTATACCCTGGATCATCGAGGATGGCTCTGGTAGTGGTACTTTGGTTATTATCCCTGTTTCAAACACAGGCTGTGAGTCTGTACACTTCTTTTATTATGCTCTGCCCTTATTCCAGAACCACACCATCCAGCCGAGGGTGGATCAAGAAAATCCGTTTTGCTCCTGGCCGGGAGAATTTCAAATTCTTCACCCTCCACAACGATGGTATTGTCATCTGGGACATCAACAAGGAGGGGAAGGTAGGTGTAGGGGGACGAGCATGTGCAATACTGACTTAACAAGCCAGAGTGTCCATTTCTATCCCCCACCACAAAGTGGAATGGGAATATAGGAATAGGTGCTGTCCGTCCGTCACCTTTCGTTTCTGGAGCAGAACTAAAAATCATGAGATGAGATAACCAAACTTGGCATATATATAGTGTGAGATTTTTGAAAAATGTATTTTTCAAGTTTCCATGGCAACAACTTTGACTCAGACGGAAAATGGGTTAAGTGCTCCTTTCCGAAGCAGATCTTCAAAACTGTACAATATTTCTTCACTAAACTTTGCACATAGATAGGTCTAGTGGTAAACTGGTGCCTTTTGATGGTTTGGGATTTTTATTTAATTTATTTTTTTTAGTTTCCATAGTAACAATTTTGACTTAGTTCAAAGGGGCTTATGCCTTGCACACAACTGGACATGTCATATTGGCAGGGGATATGAGTATTTCATGCTTCTTGTATTTCCTGTGAGGCTTGAATTCTGAAAATGATTATGATACAGAACAATCATGACAATATAGTGGTATTGTCTTCATAATCCATCCTTCCGCATGTCTGTAGTCAGGACTTTGTTCTGTTTGGGAAATGTAATAAGAAGCTTGTGGTGTAAACATAATTTCAACCAAGAATCAATAGGACACCTAAGCAGATTTGTTTTCATTTGAGTTGTCTCCCTTTGACCTGCATAGGATACCACTAAAAACTGTCTTGTTTCAGTCTGAGATCATGCATTCAATAAAGAGTCCCAAAGAGATAGCTAAAGTTGTGGATGCGGAGTGGGCGGGGTCGGACAGGCCGGTGGTGGTGACCGCCAGTGGGTGTGTCCACATCTTTGACATCACCATGAAGAAAGCCACCTCCAGTATAGACCAGTGGGACCTGACAGGTACAGCCGACCTAGGGGACTGGTCATTTATAAGTGGGGAGAAAGACAAACAATCATATTTTGCTGACACCCACTCCCACACTTTGTGTAACACGTGGTCGGGTAGCCTAGTGGTTAAAGCGTTTGCTCGTCACCCTGAAGACCTAGGTTCAATTGCCGACATGGGTACAATGTGTGAAGCCCATTTCTGGTGTCCCCGACTGTGATATTGCTAAAAGCGTCATAAAACAATAATCACTCACTCACTCAAATACATATAACATTATTTCATGCCCCCTCTCCCACCTCCACCCCACCCCCCTATAGTAAATTACCTGTATCTAAAAATATTCAAATTTATAACTAATCTATTTAACAAAATAAAAATGTCAATTTTTTTATTATGAGATGATTTCCAAGTTAAAATTGATACGTACTGAACTAAATTGTGAAATCAGTAAATAATCACACAAGATCGATGAATAATTAGCAAAGTATATTGAACTCACAATTTAAAGTCTACAATCTAACAGACCGTCAGCGCAGCAGTAACTGGCCCTGTGTCCGTCCACTCATTGATGTCCAGAATGTTTCACTGTCGACTGTCTTGCAACAGGCTTGTCACTGTTCATGAATCCAGAACAGTGTTGGAAGCTGGCAGGAATTTAGTGTTTAGTGCTTTTTTTAACGAGTGTGTTACCGTGTGTGATGCAGAGCCAGTGTTCAGCCCCCACTTGTTGCCGCCGAAGTCGTCGCAGCTGATGAAGTGTCTGCTGCAGCACCAGCCTTGGACAGAGGAGTTTAATCTCAGTCTCGAGGGTATGAGGGAGGACGACTTGGACGTCCAGAGGATTGTCAATACACAGATCCAGCTCATAGACGGGTGAGTAGACTGTCAGCCCCCTCATACAACTCATAGACAGGTGAGTAGACTGTCAGCTCCCTCTTACAGCTCATAGACGGGTGAGTAGACTGTCAGCTCCCTCATACAGCTCATAGATGGGTGAGTAGACTGTCAGCTCATAGACAGGCAAGTAGACTGTCAGCTCCCTCATACAGTTCATAGACGGGTGAGTAGACTGTCATCTCCCTTATACAGCTCATAGACAGGTGAGTAGACTGTCAGCTCCCTTATACAGTTCATAGACAGGTGAGTAGACTGTCAGCTCCCTCATACAGCTCATAGACAGGTGAGTAGACTGTCAACTCCCTTATACAGCTCATAGACAGGTGAGTAGACTGTCAGCTCCCTTATACAGCTCAAAGACAGGTGAGTAGACTGTCAGCTCCCTCATACAGCTCATAGACGGGTGAGTAGACTGTCAGCTCCCTCATACATCTCATAGACAGGTGAGTAGACTGTCAGCTCCCTCATACAACTCATAGACAGGTGAGTAGACTGTCAGCTCCCTTATACAACTCATAGACAGGTGAGTAGACTGTCAGACGTATCAACCACGGTTGTTTCTGATCCACACACTTTGAACAGGCTGCCATAATATAGGTGTAATAGATGTTGAGATTATAGGTGTAGATGCACTACTTACCGTGTAGGAATACAATGTTTGAGTAAACTGCCCATGTATCCTAGAGTGAACCCGTTTTTATGTTTATCAAATGTTGATACAAGTTTATTCTGTTGGTTTAACACATAGATAACACTCTCCATTATATGATAAACATATGATGAGTGTTTCTGCTCTGTACGTCTGTGCTCCTGTTGTTGCAGTGATCTGTTGGCCTATCTGCCTTACTGCCAGTTCGGGACAGCCCAGCGATGCCTTCTCACAGCAAGGTAACCTCCCTCCAATCAAATCTTTGAAATGTCACCTTCTGTTAAACTGTATTTCTCATAGGGTACAGGTGTCAATGAAATTATATTCATGCTGATTGCTAGTTTATGTCATTCGTCGATTATTTTCATTGCTTATGAAGCGGTCCATTGCAATGTGACATCATGACATGTTGCAACAATTCAAGATGATGCAAGCTGTTCTTCATCAGGGGTGTCACGATAAATCAAAATATTGATATATTGCTATTGGTAAGCACTTAAAGTCAATAAATCAATTGTTAAAACAATTTCCGATTAATAGTATTGATTTCAGTTAGGAATATCAATAGTTTTGATTGTATTTATCATATCAATAAAATACATGCAATGCTGTTCAAATTTGTTTTTCTTTTGATCATGAGTGGTAGTAATTTACACATGGTAATGTGGAAGTTTCTTTTTCTTAAATTATTAGGGTAAAGAAAAAACAAACCTGTCATATCTCAAACATTACTTATTTGTTGTTATGGTTATCACATTCAAAGGAAACTCAGTTCCAGGGTTTGATTCAACTCTAAAATGCATCTAAAATGATACACTGAAAACTATTGATATTCATTGCAATAGTTGCTTGCAATATCAATAGTTATCGCAGTAGTTTCTTTCAATATCAATAGTTATCGCAATAGTGATTTCCAGACCAATAGTCACCCCTATTGTTCATGATGTCACAACTGCCTCCTAGGTCTAGTGGTCGAGCGTCCGCCCGGAGAGCGGAAGGTCGGGGGTTCGATCCCCGACCGCGTCAAACCAAAAGACGATAAAAGATGGTACTTGTTGTTACCCTGTCTGACGCTCGGCATTAAGGGGCTAAAACAAGGACTGGTCTGCTCGGAGTCAGTATACTGTGTCTGAGTGGGGTATTCATGTTAAACTGCGGCATGGTATCTCAGTGAGCTAGCACTATAAATCGGCATCAGTCCGGACTAGTACAAGCAGCCACACACACACGTGCATGCACGTCGCTATATAAGTGCGATAAACTTGGACGCGACGTTAAACCCCATTTCACCTCACCTCACCTCATGATGTCACAACTGCCTCTGTGGTCAAGAGGACAGAGCATGTGCCTGGAGAGTAGGTCGTTGGTTTGATCCTCAGACCTTATCACACCAAAAGAAGCTAAAAGATGGCACTTGTTGTTTCCCTGCCTGGTGCTCGGCATTAAGGGGAAAAACAAGGACTGGTTGGCTCAGAGTCAGTACACTGTGAGACCTTGTACAGTCAAGAGGAGCATCAGATGTGTAGTTGACTGTTCCTGCCTCCACTCTAGGAGTGTTTGTGTTGTGTTGACAGATTGTTCGGTGATGAATCTGAAATCCACTTCTGGACCGTGGCCCTCCACTATCTCCGCTCAACGAAGGCCCAGCCAGTCAGCAAGGTAATGTGGGCTGTAGGGCGGGGACAGGGAACTCGGGCACAGAGGGCGGGGGGATCCTGACTAGGACCCCCGGTCTACACACAACTGTAGTGTCTTGGAACAAATGTGCACACCTAAAAAATATGCTATTTATTAATGATTAGGGATGAGTGAGAATGGTTTTACGCCTCTTTTAGCAATATTCCAGCACCAGAAATTGTCTTCACACATTGTACCCATGTCGGGAATCGAACCCGGGTCTTCGACGAGCGAACGCTTTAACCACTAGGCTACCCGACCGCCCCTTATGATTTGGATGTGTAGAAAGTAGTCGACCAGTGTAATTAGGAAAGCCTATGTTCATGGCTGCAGTAAAACAGATCCCAATCGGACATTTTCTACCCAACCCTTGAGACCTACTGTGTGTACCTGTGTTGGGTTGGGTACCCAGGTTGTAAATTTGGACTAATTTGCTGCAGGAGGAAAAGTAGGAACTTGTTTTTTGTTTGTTTATACACATCACTAAAAATTAACAGACTACTCTCTATCTACCTAGAGATGCTAAGTGTTTTTGGGATTAAGATGTTTACCTTATTCGACATAATAAGCGCCAGGGCTCTCTCAAAATTAGAAAGAGGAGGCTCTTATTAGAATATTATTTTGGTGTAATACAACAGAGTTGAAAGATCGTAAATTTTGTGGTTTATGCTGACAGTCTGAAATGTTTATATGCAATAGATATATTTTTTTCAGAATTAAATTTCCCATAATTAAGGATGCATATAACACACGTATTATACACGAATAAATTAGTCTTGTGTACATTGATCAATCGGAAGGGGTGCTAATTGGGGATTGTTCACTAGCTGATATATTAGGAAATATCGCCGTGGAGCGCTTATTAGAACGGGGCGCTTCTTACGTCGAATACGGTAATGCTGGATTGGTTGCTGTCTCAGCATTTTGAAATCCAAATTTTTAGTATGTTTAACATATTCTGGTTGCCCTCTTGAAAAATTATGCCTCCTGTGCCAAGAATATTCAGCTTTTCTGAAGATTTACTACAGCTTTAGATCTTCTGGTATGTCAGTAATATTTTTTGCTTTTGATTTTCACAGTCCCCAAGCCGTGTGACCTCGCAGGCAGACATGACAGATCTGTTTGTGCCGCAGACCCCGGGGTACAAGGAGGCGAGCGACCTCGTGTTGCTGGAGAACCCAGAGGAGACGGAAAGACAGCGCATCCTCACCAACCTCTACCGCGACCAGCCGCTGGAGCGATGCTACGATGCCATGGTCGACAACAGGAACTTTAAGGTGGGAGCTACACTTCCTGATTTGCTGTTTGTTATGCTTGGTAATAAAGGGAATTCATGGTTGGCATCTGGCCCTGTAGGATAGATGGAAGAATTTGCATAATCATTATGTTACATAACGTCAGCTACATCTTGAAGGTGTAAATTCCCTCCCTATGCTTGTCATTAGAGGCGACTAACTGGATAGGGTGGTCAGGCTTGGTGACTTGGTTGAAAGCTTGTGAATCACTGGATTGTCTGGTCAAGACTTTATTATTTTACAGCTGGAATATTTCTGAGAGTGGCATTAAGGGCTCAGTACATTGACCGTTCTGAACCATGTCTGGAAACAACAGCCAATAACCCCCAAGCTTACTCGGCTCTGCTTGCCTTATTCTGTGAGGGAAGTTTCTGCTCTAGTGGCCACACTGTGGGCGTAGTCTTATAACGTGACCAGACTTTTGTTTGTAAACAAATGCACTTATTCTGTGAGGGAAGTTTCTGCTCTAGTGGCCACACTGTGGGCATAGTCTTATAACATGACCAGACTTTTGTTTGTAAACAAATGCACTTATTCTGTGAGGGAAGTTTCTGCTCTAGTGGCCACACTGTGGGCGTAGTCTTATAACGTGACCAGACTTTTGTTTGTAAACAAATGCACTTATTCTGTGAGGGAAGTTTCTGCTCTAGTGGCCACACTGTGGGCGTAGTCTTATAACGTGACCAGACTTTTGTTTGTAAACAAATGCACTTATTCTGTGAGGGAAGTTTCTGCTCTAGTGGCCACACTGTGGGCGTAGTCTTATAACGTGACCAGACTTTTGTTTGTAAACAAATGCACTTATTCTGTGAGGGAAGTTTCTGCTCTAGTGGCCACACTGTGGGCGTAGTCTTATAACGTGACCAGACTTTTGTTTGTAAACAAATGCACTTATTCTGTGAGGGAAGTTTCTGCTCTAGTGGCCACACTGTGGGCGTAGTCTTATAACGTGACCAGACTTTTGTTTGTAAACAAATGCACTTATTCTGTGAGGGAAGTTTCTGCTCTAGTGGCCACACTGTGGGCGTAGTCTTATAATGTGACCAGACTTTTGTTTGTAAACAAATGCACTTATTCTGAAATGAGAACATGCAGGCCTTATGCAAGCCTTTCAAAGCGCTTTCATATTGTTTTGCATAATTATATAGAGATCCTTCTGTCCAAGGTACTTTAAGGATGTTAATTTATGGTAATTTGAAGGTCGTTTGCGACATTAGATTGACATACCTTCACCTGAACTATGATATACTCCCGTTCTTCAGTCTTGATGATGTGGTAGAATAGGTCTTCAGCAACCCATGCTTGCCGTAAAAGGTGACTATGCTTGTCGTAAAAGGCGACTTACAGGATTGGGTGGTCAGGCTGACTTGGTTGATGCATGTCATCGATACCAATTGCGTGGATCGATGCTCATGATATTAATCACTGGATTGTCTGGTCCAGACTCGATTATTTACAGACCGCCGTCATATAGCTGGAATATTGCTGAGTGCGGTGTTAAACAACAAACCAACCAGCCAACTTGACGATGTGGGATGTGCGAGGGGTACAGTGTCAGTACCGAGGGCCCTTGGACCTTTACTGTAGTTCCCCCAGCAGTCACAAGAGGTTGTTCTTCGTTAACAGCTTTTATTCCCTCTTTGTGTTGCTGGTCCAACCCACTCTATTTGTCACTTAGCTGAGAGACTTCGGACGCAAGGTGTCCGTCTCGGTCTACATTCTGGTGCATGAGATCAGTTTCTAGTTCGAAAGATAGTGACATCAAAAGAGATCAGGTGCACACCAGACTGCCTAACTTGAGGTCTGTTTCTACATCACAACTACCAACATCATGACTTACCATTAGTCGATAACCTTTCCCCCTTGAAAAAGACTATTCCACCCCTATAGTTGTTCTTACCCCAATCCCTTATTTGGCCCTCTGTTGGGTGGATTCCGAGATTTCCAAGAATTTGGACCTCACTTCCAGAACCATCTATGTCTGATGTCGGAAGGTACCTGCTAGAAATGTCCTATTTCTGACACTACTGATGCTATTTCCAAAGCTTGTTCCTCCCAGCCTGATATGTGATATTCCCATTGGTCAAAGTCTCACTCATACACTTACCTACTTTCATGTCCCCAAGCATTTATCACTGAACACTGTAATGAAATTATCAAACCTTGGTATAGATCATAACATTTACCTCCTAATTACGTGAATTATTAAAACAACTTCATACTAATTATCTAAACAAATATTATGATTCCATGCCTATGATAGTACTGCAACTGCATCAGTGAGGTGCAAGACAATATACACTTTACACATCAAGGAGACTGTATTGCTTCAATGACAGAACGTGAAGCATATATACGCAAATGGAAGTAGTTTTTCATGTTTTAAGATATTTTTTAAGATATATTATGAAAATATTGTTTAACTACATGTGTAGACCCGTCAAAATGAAAGAAATGAAAAACACGTAAAGATTGTGTAAGATGTGACGATGTGACAGAGGTACGAGGTTGGCCGCAAGGAACCCTGGGTAGGAGAGTGATTGGCTTCATACGCCCGAGGCATATTTATATTGTAATCTCGGTCTTGATAAACACTGGCTTCTAATATAATCAAGCTGGCAAGTAGTATTTTGTAACTTATCCATAGAAAAACACAAAAGCTTTCTCTTCAATTTGCCTTAAAACATGACTGAAGGCAGCTTCCATGGAACTACAACAAGACAGATACAATTCGTGTATTGCAGAAGTACCAGCTAGACCGTGTGTCCCTCCATGACAGCAAGCGGTCCACGTACGATCACACTCAGAAGTGTGCCGAGAACTACATGCTGCTGGGCCAGACAGACCGGGCCGTGCAGCTGCTGCTGGAGACAGAGGCCGACAACGACAACTACTACGTCGACAGTCTCAGGTGGGTGAAAGACTACTACATCGACAGTCTGAGGTTGGTGGTCAGTCTCGGGTGGACAGTGTCAGGTGGGTGGACAGTGTCAGGTGGGTGGACAGTGTCAGGTGGGTGGACAGTGTCAGGTGGGTGGAGAGTGTCAGGTGGGTGGACAGTGTCAGGTGGGTGGACAGTGTCAGGTGGGTGGACAGTGTCAGGCTGGTGGACAGTGTCAGGTGGGTGGACAGTGTCAGGCTGGTGGACCAGGTGGGTGGACAGTGTCAGGTGGGTGGACAGTGTCAGGTGGGTGGACAGTGTCAGGTGGATGGACAGTGTCAGCTTGGTGGACAGTGTCAGGCTGGTGGACAGTGTCAGGTGGGTGGACAGTGTCAGGCTTGTGGACATTGTCAGGTGGGTGGACAGTGTCAGGTGGGTGGACAGAGTCAGGTGGGTGGACAGTGTCAGGCTTGTGGACAGTGTCAGGTGAGTGGACAGTGTCAGGTGGGTGGACAGTGTCAGGCTTGTGGACAGTGTCAGGTGGGTGGACAGAGTCAGGTGGGTGGACAGTGTCAGGTGGGTGGACAGTGTCAGTTGGGTGGACAGTGTCAGGTGGGTGGACCAGGTGGGTGGACAGTGTCAGGTGGGTGGACAGTGTCAGGTGGGTGGACAGTGTCAGGCTGGTGGACAGTGTCAGGTGGGTGGACAGAGTCAGGTGGGTGGACAGTGTCAGTTGGGTGGACAGTGTCAGGTGGGTGGACAGTGTCAGGTGGGTGGACAGAGTCAGGTGGGTGGACAGTGTCAGGTGGGTGGACAGTGTCAGGTGGGT